>NW_028318492.1:0-715000 GCF_062004578.1 Staurois parvus
CCCCAGAAATGTGCTTGGCCCACTGATTTTCCCAGATGTCTGCACTAAGATACAAGACAGATTTTGGGCATGTTTTGCAACTGGGGAAATACTCCCAAAAGGAAATCACATCTGAAGTGATTCAGGCTCTCACACGTTCCTCATTAGGACCTGCAAGGTCAGCAGCTGATAGTTTATTATAAAGTAACTTCTATTCACATTCATTTTGCACATGGATACAAACAAGCAAACAGCTATTTCTTCAAAATAACAAAAAGTAGGAATTTGCAACAAAGTTTGTTAAAATCCTTGCAAAGTACATGATCACCCAGAGGTGAATTTTGTTTTCGAAATAAAATTGGAGTTACAATTTAGGTTTGCAGGTACTACCACAGCTTATACTTAATAACAACTAGTAATTTACCTTCATTGCTGTATTCTTATTAAAACTGTATGCCTACTACAGAGATACCTGAGTATCTGTTAAGTACATGGTTGTAGAGCCTGAAGAAGGAGTCCTCTCTTACAGCTTCATTTAAGGGACCACTGGTAGTGAGACAGTGGCCAAAAGAGCGTGTTGAGGGTCGAGTGCCTGTAAGGTGTCCAGTCAACTCTGCAGGTAAGTTTGCCAGGAACAAATCAGATGGCAATGACAGCAGATGGCACAAGTGCAGCAGACTCCAAGCTGACTAACTGCAGACTTGCATTAGCTTGGCTGGCAGATGACTCACAGCTGGTGGATGACCGGCATGGGACAGGGAAATAACGTGCTGGTCAGGAGATGCTGGGCAGACAGGACAAGACAGGATGCGAGGTCAGGCAAGCTGGGTCAGTAACAGGCAATCAGATTGAGCATGGGCAGCAGGCAGGAGAATGGTCAAAGTCAGGGGCGGACTGACCATTCAAGCACTGGGGCACTGCCCGAGGGCCCAGAGTCAGTAGGGGGCCCCATGAGATGCCCTTGGTACCTTTCAGAGGCTTTATTGGGTGTGGTTTGAATGTGGGTGAGGACACAGGGGCTCCATGATCCCCTATTGCCCGGGGGCCCCATGAGTTGTCAGCCCGCCCCTGGTCAAAGTACAGGACAGTGTCAGCGTCATAGAGCAGGCAGATGAGCAGGAGGCAGAGCAGGATCTAGAGACGCCAAGGCCAGGGCTAGAAGAATTCAAGCATAGTCAAGATAAGCTGGCTCAATCACAGAAGTCAAGGAACTGGCACAAGAACACAGGAAACACTGTAGATCAGAACGCAACTGATTAGGGCAGCTGCAAATCCTAAATGGTCCATTTGGTGCCAGTATCAGCGACGCATGTGCATGCCCACCTGATCATCTGTGTACACCTTAGAACTTTATTTGTACTATAAGCAGAGCTTTCCTGACAGTATCTCTTAAGCTAAAAATTCATTTGAAGTTTGTATCTTTGCAAAACAAGCCACTGTTAAAAATGTAAATTAAAATCATGGGCAAGGGCGGACTGAGCACTTGAGCACTGCCTGAGGGCCCAGGGTCAGTAGGGGGCCCCACGAAATGCCCCTGGTACCTTTTTTATAGGCTTTTTTGGGTGTGCTTTGAGTTTGGGCAAGGACACAGGGCCCCCATGATCCCCTATTGCCTGGGGGCCCCATGAGTTGTCAGTCCGCCCCTGCCCATGGGGTAATTGTGCACAACAGCTTCAACAATTGTGAAATAACTGTGATTTTTTTATGTGCGAAGTGCAAAAGGTTTGACCAAACTATTAGGAGAAAAAAAAATGAGGAACCAGTACAAGAGTGTGCACAATGTGTTTAATTATTGGCAGGATACCCCTGGTCTCTGTGGAGACTGTAATCTAACCTTGATTCCTAACTTTGATAATAAAAGGGTCTCCTTTGCTATTTCTACAGTATCCCAAAGCCCAACATCAAAACAGTTCCACTCCCTATTGAACAAATACAGCTTCTTAGACACCTGGCATGAAATGCATCCTATCACCCAAGACCATTCTTATTTTTCTCACCCTCATTAACCACTTGCCCGCCAGAGGATTTGCCCCCCTTCCTGACCAGGCCTTTTTTGGCTATTAGGCAACTGGTAATTGCAATGCTGTACCCAAATAAAATTTATGTCCTTTATGTCCACAAATAGAGCTTTTTTTGGTAGTATTTTATCACCTTTGGGGGTTTTTTTTGCACTATAAACAAAAAAGACCAACAATTTTGAAAAATATACAATATTTGTTACTTTCGACTATAAAAAATATATGGTAAACTCAAAGTTAGTCGTAAATTTAGGCCAAAATGTACAGGTGAAACTCGAAAAATTAGAATATCGTGCAAAAGTTCATTTATTTCAGTAATGCAACTTAAAAGGTGAAACTAATATATGAGATAGACTCATTACATACAAAGAAAGAGAGTTCAAGCCGTGATTTGTGATAATTGTGATGATTATGGCTTACAGCTCATGAAAACCCCAAATCCACAATCTCAGAAAATTAGAATATTACATGCAATCAATAAAACAAGGATTGTACATAGAACAATATCGGATCTCGGAAAATATAAGCATGTATATGTACTCAGTACTTGGTTTGGGCCCCTTTTGCAGCAATTACTGCCTCAATGCGGCGTGGCATGGAAGCTATCAGCCTGTGGCACTGCTGAGGTGTTATGGAAGACCAGGATGCTTTAATAGCGGCCTTCAGCTCTTCTGCATTGTTCGGTCTCATGTCTCTCATCTTTCTCTTGGCAATATGGGGTTCAGGTCAGGTGAGTTTGCTGGCCAATCAAGCACAGTAATCCTATGGTCATTGAACCAGGTTTTGGTGCTTTTGGCAGTGTGGGCAAGTGCCAAGTCCTGCTGGAAAATGAAGTCAGCATCCCCATATAGCTCGTCTGCAGAAGGAAGCATGAAGTGCTCCAAAATATCCTGGTAGACGGCTGCGTTGACCCTAGACTTAATGAAGCACAGTGAACCAACACCGGCAGATGACATGGCTCCCCAAATCAACACAGACTGTGGAAACTTCACACTGGACTTCAAGCATCTTGCAGTGTGTGCCTCTCCATTCTTCCTCCATACTCTGGGTCCTTTGTTTCCAAATGAGATGCAAAAGTTTCTCTCATCAGAAAAGAGGATTTTGGACCACTGAGCAACATCCTAGGTCTGTTTTTCTTTAGCTCAGGTAAGACGCTTCTGACGTTGTTTGTTGTTCAGGAGCGGTTTGACAAGAGGAATACGACATTTGAAGCCCATGTCCAGGATCCGTCTGTGTGTGGTGGCTCTTGATGCACTGACTCCAGCCTCAGTCCACTCCTTGTGAAAGTCCCCAACACTTTTGAATGGCCTTTTCCTGACAATCCTTTCCAGGCTGCGGTCATCCCTGCTGCTTATGCACATTTTTCTTCCACACTTTTTCCTGCCACATAACTTTCTATTATTGTGCTTTGATACAGCACTTTGGGAACATCCAACTTCTTTTGCAATTACCTTTTGAGGCTTTCCCTCCTTATGGAGGGTGTCAATGATGGTTTTCTGCTCAACTGTCAGGTCAGCAATCTTTCCCATGATTGTGATTCCTACTAAACCAGACTGAAAGACCATTTAAAGGCTCAGGAACCCTTTGCAGGTGTAATGGCTTAATTAGCTGATTAGAATGGGACACTTTGAGCCTAGAATATTGCACATTTTCACAATATTCTCATTTTCTGAGATTGTGGATTTGGGGTTTTCATGAGCTGTAAGCCATAATCATCACCATTATGACAAATCACGGCTTGAACTATCTTGCTTTGCATGTAATGAGTCTATCTCAGCAATGGGCAAACTACGGCCCGCGGGCCGTATACGGCCCGGCGGACCTTTTAATCCGGCCCGCGGAGCTAGGCTCCCGTAAGCTCCTCTCACAGTCCGCCCTGAAGACCGGTGTAGCATGAAAATCTGTCTCCTATGAGGATCTGTTCCCCTCGACGTATCTGCGCATGTGCCGGAGATCGCTGATCGGCTGCTAATGCCTGAAACTGGCACATGCGCAGATACGTCGAGGGGGACAGATCCTCATAGGAGACAGATTTTCATGCTACACCGGAACGGCGCGGGAACACGGCGAGAGGAACGCGCGGAGCAAAGGTAAGTGAATTGACACAGGGGGGACTTGGGGACTTAATATGGGGGATGAATTAATATGGGGGATGAATTACTATAGGGGGGATGAATTACTATATGGGGGATGAATTACTATGGGGGATGAATTACTATAGGGGGGGTGAATTACTATATGGGGGATGAATTACTATATGGGGGATGAATTACTATATGGGGGGTGAATTACTATGGGGGATGAATTACTATATGGGGGATTAATTACTATGGGGGATGAATTACTATATGGGGGATGAATTACTATGGGGGATGAATTACTATAGGGGGGATGAATTACTATAGGGGGGATGAATTACTATAGGGGGGATGAATTACTATATGGGGGATGAATTACTATGGGGGATGAATTACTATATGGGGGATGAATTACTATATGGGGGATTAATTACTATGCTTACTATGGGGGAATATTACTATACTTACTATGGATGACACATACACATCATTCATCTACTCTTGGTCCGGCCCCCGGGTCCATTATATGAACCCATTGCGGCCCTCAAGTCAAAAAGTTTGCCCACCCCTGGTCTATCTCATATATTAGTTTCACCTTTTAAGTTGCATTACTGAAATAAATGAACTTTTGCATGATATTCAAATTTTTCAGGTTTCACCTGTATTTTGCTACATGTCTTTGGTAAAAAAAAATCCCAATAAGTGTATATTGATTGCTTCGTGTGAAATTTATAGCATCTACAAACTATGGTATAGATACTGCAATTTACACCATTTTTTGCTATACAGCGCTGCGCTAGTTTAACTGACAATTGCGCGGTCATGCAATACTGTAAATAAATGAAATGAATGTCCTTTTCTTCACACAAATTGAGCTATAAACAAAAAAAGACCAAAACGATATTTTCTCATTTCTATCATTAAAAAATATCCAAAAACTCAAATTTCGTCATAAATGTAGGCCAAAATGTATTTTGCTACATGTCTTTGGTAAAAAAAATACCAATAACTGGATATTAATTGGTTTTTGTGAAAGCTATAGCATCTACAAACTATGGTATAGATAATGGAATTTACATAGCTGTTACTTTCTGACTGCCTACCACATTTCTTGAGGTGCTAAAATACCAGGACAGTAGAAACACTTTTGCTACTTTTCAAAAAGGGGTCATTTGGGGGGGGGGGGGTGCTATCCTGGCATTTCAGGGCCTCTGAAACTGTGATAGGTAGTCAGGAACAGGGGCGGACTGACAACTCATGGGGCCCCCGGGCAATAGGGGATCATGGGGCCCCTGTGTCCTTGCCCAAACTCAGAAAAGTCTATGAAAAAGGTACCAGGGGCATCTCATGGGGCCCCCTACTGACCCCAGGCCCTCGAACAGTGCCTGAGTTTCCAAAATGGTCAGTCCGCCCCTGGTCAGGAAGTGTAATGAGGATATAAAGGCCTTTAAAAGCCTGAGGTGCTTATTGGATTTTGGGGTCCTGTACTTGGCTAGACTGCCAAAAAGTTTCTCACATGTAGTATCCTCATACTCGAGAGAAGTAGCAGAATGTATTTTGGGGTGTAAGTCCACATATACCAATGGCATGTGTGAGCAAAAATTAATTTAAGTGACAATTTTGTGTGGAATAAAAAATTTTTTTGTAATTTTCTAAAAACTTGTGGTAAAATAATAAATTCTTCTGTTGATTCAACGTGCCTCTCAACAAATAGTTTGGAGTGTCTAAAAACAACAGAGTGCAGCGCTTAGTAAGATGAAGAGTCAATAAGGTAATAATCAAGTATCCACAATGATTCACTGTAGAAATACGAATTCCCACGGCCTCCACTCTGTCAAAATAACAGAAATGCACACTCACCGGAAATGCATGGGTTATGCGCATGTGTGATCATGAATCATTGTGGATACTTGATTATTACCTATTGACTCTTCATCTTACTAAGCGCTGCACTCTGTTGTTTTTGGATTATATTGTTAATGTTTGAGGCATTGTGGTTGCCTAAAGTGTTCTAGCTGCTGATATTTATGAGAGCGCTCACTATTTTTTATATATTAAGTTTGGAGTGTCTACTTTACAAAAAGGGGTCATTTTGGGGGGTGGGGGCATTTTATGCACAGCATTAGAGGTTTATGCCACACATCACTCAGTCTTCTAACCACCTGAAGACCAAGCCTTTTCTGACACTTTTTAGTCACATGAAAAGTGAAATTGCTAGGAAATTTCTTTGAATCCCTAAACATTATATATTTTTTTAAAGCAGACACCATAGTGAATAAAATGGTGGGTGCTGCAATTTTTTCATGTCACAAATGTTGTGAAAAAAATACACCTTTTTACTTTTAATGCACAAAAGCACAATATATTGGCCAATTATTTGGTAACGTATAAAAGATGATGGTATGCCGAGTAAAAAGATACCAAGCATGACATGTTATAAAACTGTGCACACCCCGTGCAATGGCGACAAACTGCATACATTTTTATTATATATATGTGACGCTTTTTAGATTTAGGAGGTCTAGTGCTAGAATTGCTTCCCTTGATCTGACATTCACTGCGATACCTCACATGTATGGTGCAACCGCTGTTTACATACCAGTACGGGATCAACATTCACGCCTGCAGGTGCGCGCGCGAGGGGCAAGGGTGTTTTTTTTAATTATTTCTTTAATTATTTTTGCACTGTCTCTTTCATTTTATTCATCACTTTTATTGCTATCACAGGGAATGTAAATATCCCCTGTGACTGCAATGGGCATTGAAAGGTATTCTTTTTTTGAGAAATCTGGGATCTATTAGACTCTAGATATCTCCTCTGCCCTGGCACCAAGATCAGTGTGATCAGACACTGTTTATATCCTGTGAAACTGAAATGACGAAATGCTCATAGCTTCCGATTTCTTAGACTATAGAGATGATTGGTGTCATTTCGGACTCCAATCAGCTTTTTGGTCAACTGGCAGAAACACTGATTGCATTCTCAGGTTCCTCCAATGGCACGGGACTGCCCTAGAAGGCCATGGAAAGCAGTGGGAGGAAGGAGGCATCTTCTCCCGCTGCTTGCAAAAGCAATCCTGCAGCTAATTAGTGACTACTAAGTCTATGGATAGCGAAATGTCAATAACAAGGTGAACCCCACACCATTTTTTAATGTATTTCTGTGTCTGAACTTGTGACCTCTGCTGTGTCCTGTAATTTCTCTTCTTGCTGAGCCACATGAGATGCCAGACAGCTCCTTGCCCTATCTCTTATGACAACCTTGCCTTGTGTCCTGAACCTTGACCCATTGCTCCTCCCATGAATTTCCTATTGTCTATTTTCCTAAAACACCTGCTGCAAATGTTGGGGCACATACACTATATTGCCACAAATATTGGGACACCCCTGAAAATCATTGGATTCAGGGGTTCCAACCACCTTCATGGTGCACGGGTGTATAAAATCAAGCACCTAGGTATTATTATTATTATACAGTATTTATAAAGCGCCAACAGTTCGCTCAGCACTGTACATTACAAAGGGAGACAGAACATGCAACAGTACAATAACAATACAATGTGATACACGAGGGGTTCGAGGGCCCTGCTCCTTCGAGCTTACAATCTAGGAGGGAGGGGATAGTGGTACAGGAGGCGATAGCTGTGGGGGATGGGGTGGTAGGAGGAGTGGAGGAGGTCAGCAATTAGCAGGGGGTGGGGTAGGCTTTCCTGAAAGGGTGGGTTTTCAGGGTGTTCCTAAAGGAGAGGAGAGTAGGTGATAGTCTGATGGATTGGGGTAGGGAGTTCCAGAGGATGGGTGATGCCCTGGAGAAATCCTGGAGGCGTGCATGGGAGGAGAAGACCAGGGAACTAGAGAGAAGGAGGTCTTGTGAGGAGCGGAGTGTGCGTGTTAAGTGGTACTTGGATATTAGGTCGGTGATGTAATTTGGGGCAGTATGATGGACAGCTTTGTACGTCAGTGTTAGGATTTTGAATTTGATCCGTTGTGCAATCAGAAGCCAGTGGAGGGATTGGCAGAGGGGGGTGGCGGAAACGGAGCAGTTGGTAAGGTGAATAAGTCTGGCTGCCGTATTCAGGATCGACTGAAGCGGGGATAGCCTATGGCGAGGCAGGCCAGTGAGGAGGGAGTTGCAGTAGTCCAGTCGTGATATGATGAGGGAGTGGATGAGCTGTTTAGTGGTTTCTGGGGTTAGGAACCTGCGGATTTTGGCGATGTTGCGGAGGTGGAGTCTGCATGCGTTTGTTAGTGATTGGACTTGGGGCTGGAAGGATAGGTTGGGGTCCAGAATGACACCAAGTACTCTGGCCTGCGGGGCGGGCCTGATAGTGGCATTGTTGGACATGATGGAGAAGTCAATGGGGGGTTGTGTGCGGGCTGGGGGAAGACTAGGAGCTCGGTTTTGGAGAGGTTCAATTTAAGGAAGTAGAGCGACATCCAATCTGATATGTCGTTTAGTAGGTTTGTGATTCGGGCGGAGACTGAGGGGGTGATGCGAGGGGTTAGCAGACTGCTTCTACAAACATTTGTAAAAGATGGGTCGCTCTCAGGAGCCCATTCCTCCATGCAGATCTCCTCTAGAGCAGTGATGTTTTGGGGCTGTTGCTGGGCAACACGGACTTTCAACCTTCCCAGAAGAGTTGAAACTATTATAGGTGCAAAGGATAGGCCAACTCAATATTGAACCCTACAGACTAAGACTGTGATGCCATTAAAGTTCATGTGTTTGTAAAGGCAGGCGTCCTAATACTTTTGGCAATATAGTGCTTATTGCTGCCTCTCACAAGCAATAGCCTACGGGTGAAACTCGAAAAATTAGAATATCATGCAAAAGTTCATTTATTTCAGTAATGCAACTTAAAAGGTGAAACTAATATATGAGATAGACTCATTACATGCAAAGCAAGATAGTTCAAGCCGTTATTTGTCATAATTGTGATGATTATGGCTTACAGCTCATGAAAACCATCCACAATTTAGAAAATTAGACTATTGTGAAAAGGTGCAATATTCTAGGTTCAAAGTGTCCCACTCTAATCAGCTAATTAAGCCATAACACCTGCAAAGGGTTCCTGAGCCTTTAAATGGTCTCTCAGTCTGGTTCAGTAGGAATCACAACCATGGGAAAGACTGCTGACCTGACAGTTGTGCAGAAAACCATCATTGACACCCTCCATAAGGAGGGAAAGCCTTAAAAGGTAATTGCAAAAGAAGTTGGATGTTCCCAAAGTGTTGTATCAAAGCAAATTAATAGAAAGTTATGTGGGAGGGAAATATGTGGAAGAAAAATGTGCACAAGCAGCAGGGATGACCGCAGCCTGGTAAGGATTGTCAGGAAAAGGCCATTCAAAAGTGTTGGGGACTTTCACAAGGAGTGGACTGAGGCTGGAGTCAGTGCATCAAGAGCCACCACACACAGACGGATCCTGGACATGGTCTTCAAGAGTCGTATTCCTCTTGTCAAGCCGCTCCTGAATAACAAACAACATCAGAAGCGTCTTACCTGGGCTAAAGGAAAACAGACCTAGTATGTTGCTCAGTGGTCCAAAGTCCTCTTTTCTGATGAGAATTTATGGGGCATTGCCAAGTGAAAGATGAGAGACATGAGACCGAGCAATGCAGAAGAGCTGAAGGCCACTATTGAAGCATCCTGGTCTTCCATAACACCCCAGCAGTGCCACAGGCTGATAGCTTCTATGCCACGCCCCATTGAGGCAGTAATTGCTGCAAAAGGGGCCCAAACCAAGTACTGAGTACATATGCATGCTTATACTTTTCAGAGGTCCGATATTGTTCTATGTACAATCCTTGTTTTATTGATTGCATGTAATATTCTAATTTTCTGAGATTGTGGATTTGGGGTTTTCATGAGCTTTAAGCCATAATTATCACAATTATGACAAATCACGGCTTGAACTATCTTGCTTTGCATGTAATGAGTCTATCTCATATATTAGTTTCACCTTTTAAGTTGCATTACTGAAATAAATGAACTTTTGCACGATATTCTAATTTTTTGAGTTTCACCTGTAGTATTAAATATTCTGCTTACAGATACCAATCAAATTTAACCTCTCTAGGTATTGTCTAGGTGTGACCCTCTGGGGCTATGGGTGCTTTCTGCTGAGGATTACCCATAACTGCCATTAAGAGTGATATTTCTGGATTTGGCACAATTGTTGTGCTTTGTGGATAGTATTACTGGGGCACAGAATGTTTTCACTTGGAATTTCAATTTGTATCTCTCGACTACTATGAAATTAAAAGTTTGTAAGTAGGAACAACCAAGAAAAAATAATATTTGCTCTAAAGTTTATTCAGTACATTAAAACAGACATCATGCTAGCAAATGAAGCTTTTTTTTGTTTACAGACCTTGCAGTCTTCATTTGCTTTTTAGGAAACTAGCAGTGTAAATCTCATTATTATTAAAAACTGTTTCCAGAAAAGGAAAGTTAAAAAAAACTCATAAATGTCTTTATGAAACACTTTAGCAGTTTGCTTAAAAAATATTTTTGGTCAATATTTTCAAGTATTTTTGTTTTTCTTTTAATATCCAAGCTTTGCTGCATATTTAATAATATTTTTTTTACATTAAAGGATCATAACAAAAAGCACAGGCAGAAGGTATTCACATACATAAAATAGCAACAAGAAATCACTAGCTATTGATTGATAATACAGTAAATCTCCTTTCATCTGACAGAGGGAGTATAAATTACATCAAAAGGTCCCAGATTAAGAGATGATTATAATACGAGTTTAGTATTACCATTATTCAAGGGTACATTTGGAACTCCATGAGAATGAGATTCTATAAGGGGGTGACTCTAGTAGAGTGCAAAGTGAGCAACAGCAAATTGTGGGATTTAATAATAATGTATCAGAGGTAAACTTGGGGCAGGGCCAATATATCTAAGTTTTTATTGGCATAAAATAATAGTGACAGGCCCACAAATTAATAAAAGTAATATATTCCACCAACCAAAGAGTGCACAAATACTCACACGCATACAGTACCACCAGGCCACTAAACTGCAATTAAACATAGATTGCAAAGGAACAATTAACATAAGTAACAAATGCACCATTTGATCTAAGGATGAGACCATTTTTTTATACTAAAATATGGGTTTATATTATTTAGCGCTGCACCTTTTCTGAATTTACAAGGTGTATATTGTATTCTGTAATGTTGTGCCAGCTACTATTTTTAGGTTTAGTTTTTGAACCTTTTAGGAATTTATTGTAGACCTAAGAGTGATTGTTGTGTTGCAATTCCAAGAGCAATAAATAGACAATCATTACAATATGCTGGGACCACATTAGAACATGTAAGCAGCAAACATACAATCATTATATTACATGTGCAACAAACAGCAGTCACTACATTACCTATGCAACAAGCCAAAAATCTTTACAATAAAAAGAGCAAAAGACAAGCAGTGACAGGCATGTGGTGAAACACAGTCTGTCTCAAACCTCCACTTATCTTTTAGGGATTTGTCACATGGGTGGCCAGGAGGCCAAGGCACTGCTTTACTGATAACCCTACTCTTCTCACACTTTTCTTCAGAGGTCTGAAGAAAATGTGGAAGCTTTGAAACGGGTCACCTGACTCATCACCTGATCTGTCCTCTCATCCCCATTGGTTGCTCTCTGGTTCTGGACTTCCATGTGTTCCGCGCTGGTTACAGTGCTTGTCACGGCATCCCTTGCTGACAGCTCACTCCACATCTCATCCTGGGACCTGGACATTACCTGACACTACCTGCCCCTGTACTGGCCCTCTCGGGGACATGTTCCAACCCTGTATACCTTATTTCTCTTGTGAGTAGCTATTTGACTATATTACAAATAACATTTTCATACATACTGCACTTAGATTGGCGCTGCTTTGTGTTTTCTTGTACACATGCTGTAAATACCTTTTCAGAGGGAGGTAAGCGTAACGCATGTCTGAAAGAACCTCCAGCTGCCTCCACCTGCATTTAACTTCTTCTTCTGGCTGCAAACATCGTTCCAGTAGCCAGAAACAGAAGACAAAAGAAGAGAACATACCCCACACCTCTTCTCAGCCCCACTCACTTCTTGGCTGCTGGATGCCTGGATAATAATGCAGGTGTCAATTCTCCAATTGTTCAACCTAACCACAATCTCTGAGCCAAATCTAGAGAGTTCCCAACTTTGATCATCAGGCTGCAGCAACACTGATATTAGAAAATGACATGGTATTTAGTCAGAAGCCACATATAGATGTGAGAAGGTTAACTGTTAGCAAATTTTGAGATTGTTTTCATGCATGGCTCCTGAAATGTGCTATGATGTTTAATAAAGTCAAAATATTAAAGACTAAATTCACCTTAAAAAAAAATAAATGCACATTTATTTTTAGGTAAAAAATGTGTGTTTATTATTATTGTCTAAGAAGCCTGCAAAACATTGCACCCATGATCAGCAGATCAAGAGTGCAATCTCAGGCTCTTGAAGGCTCTAAAGATAGCTGTCTACCCATATCTCACACTGGCAAGCAGTTACCTGAGAGAAGGAAGATTGATGAACTACCAGAGCACTAACCAATGCCCTCGTAGTTCACTGAGAACTAAAATCCATCAACCACATTGGCTGACACTACTTGTAGCCTATTCATTACATCAATAAATGACACAGCCATGTGGGTGGAGCCTTACACTGCTACACTGTTTTCAAATAGTGACAGTGGGTACAGGGAGAGGACCCCCCCTGTCTGATGTCATGGGTGGGGGGATTAGGATGAGAAGCTGCAGAAGCTGGAACAAGTTACATGGTCCATCCTAAAAAACAGGTGGAACAGGTAACATGATCCAAAGGTGATGTTATCCTTTGAAGATAATCAGTCTCTTATGTGAAGGTGTTGGGTCTTCTAACATAGAGAAAAATCTTTTGGATGCTCCTGTCAAAGACACATGAAAGTAAGAGGTGCCTAACTATAGCACCTCCTGCCTGTTTGCCAGGAGTCCTGCTGATAGAAATCCCTGCCCATTTTGGCTAAGCACCACCCTCTTTTCTACAATATGTTACAGCTGATGCAAAGAGCTGCACCTCCACTTTCAACAAGTGGCTAAAATATGGGTGCAACAATAAACCCAGCATTGGTGTTCAGTGGATTCAGCAATAAAGCTTGTGCATTGGTGTTCAGTGGGTGTGACCTTAAAACCTGGCATTGGTGTTCATTGGGTGGAATAATAAATTCTCAGCATTGATGTACAGTGGGTGCAGCAATAAACCCCCAGAACTAATTTGCAGTGGGTGTGGCAATAAATTCCCTGCATTGGTGTTCAGAGGATGCAGCAATAAACCCCCCAGCACTGGTATTCAGTGGGTGTGACATTAAACCCCCAGTATTGCTCTTCAGTGGGTACAGCAATATAACCACAATACAGGTGTTCAATGGGAGCAGCAATAAACCAGCAACACTGGTTTCCTTGGAATGCAGCAATAAGCCTCCAGAATTGATGTTTAGTGGGTACAGCAATAAACCGTCAGCACTGGTGCTCAGTATATAAAGTAATACCCCTACAGCATTGGTGCTCAGTGGTGGAGCAATAACCCCTCAGCACTGGTCTCAGTAGTGGCAGCAATAAACCACCAACATTGGTATTTAGTGGGTGCAGCAATAAACCCCCTCTCTACTATCCTGTACAACTGTGCTTGTTCTGCTGCCTCTCTGACTGAGCTGGAATTATACTTTACTGCTCAGGCAGGAGATTATTCTGCCAGATAATTACAGATGGGAAAAGTGTGGGTTGTTTTTATGAACCATAAGCAAAAAATCCAGATGGTTGTTACTCAGCTGCTGGTGCACCGCATCCTGCGCACCAACAGGATGCTAGAAAAAAAAGTGGCAACCACCCCAACCTAACTGGCCTTTGCAGCAAGGTACACATGGAAGAGCAATGCACATCATAAACAAACAAAAGGATTTTACACCACACTTTCCAGTCAGCCTGTAAAACTTGCCCATGCCAAGGGACCTCACTAACAGGATGCTGCCTGAGGCAAAATGTCCACCTAACCTGTGGCAGATGCTCCCCAGACTCTATTCACCACATTCCCCACAATCTATTTTTACTGCCTCTTTTTCTTCAGAACACAATCATAATGTGGTCATGCTCTTCTCTCACTCTGATTATTTCACTATCTGGTCTTGCTGCCTCCTCTCTCCACCTCCTCCATAATCTGATCTCACTGGCTACTTTTTATACTTCTTTCCTAATCCAGCCTCACTTCTTCCTATCTTTTTCTTTCTCCTCCACAATCCAATCTAATTGCTCCCTCTCCCACTCCTCTACAATTCGGTTTTACTGCCTCTTCTTTTTCTCTCCTCTGCAACCTAGTATCTCTATCTCTTCTCTCTCCCATCTCCATGTTCTTGTCATGCTGTCTCTCTTCTTCTCATTCTCCACAAACTTGTCTCATTGCCTCTTTTATCTCCTTCCTACTCTACTTCTTCACGCCACCTCAACTACAGTCTGTTCTTGCTGCTTCCTCTTTCTCCTCCTCTGCAGCCTGTTTTTTCTGCCTTCTCTCTCTCCTCCTCCATAGTGTGGTCTCAATAGTTGCTGATTGTCCCCTCTTGCACAATTCAGTTTTGTTGACCTCTAAAATAAAGTATAATTGTGAACCCCTTCACAATCTGGTGTTGGAAAATCTCTCTCACAATCCAGTTTCACTTTCTCCTGCCTTTCTCCTCTTTCACAATCTTATCTCAATGCATATTCTACTCTTGCAGCACAACCCAGTAATCCACAAAAGGCTGGTTAGGATAACTGTACTATACTGTGGTATACTTATCATTTAACTGACCACTAACATGACTCCACAAGTGTCAGATTCAGACTAGTCTAAGAGAATCTTTTTGATATTGACAAATTGGGGGATTTACTAAAACTGGAGCGCACAGAATCTACTGTAGATGTGCATAGTAACCAATCAGCTTTTAACTCCAGCTAGTTTGACTAAGCTTTGCAATAAAACCCAGAAGCTGATTGGTTTCCATGCAGAGCTTCCATTCTGTGTGCTCTAGTTTTAGTAAATCCCCCATTCGTTACATTGTACATCCTGTGTATGAATGACAACAAAGAGTTTTACAAAGGGTGTACATTGCAAATTGCTCTCCAAGCCTGCATTACAAGCACATAAAAAATAGGTTCTTGGGTCATCAGTAGATCACTACTAATATGGAAGAGAATGCACTAGTGTATTACAGTAATGCCTAAATGAAAAAAATATCTGTATTCCCTGTGCGAATTCTAAGGCTTATGTGAATTTTCAGTGAAATTCCCTTTGTGCATTTTCATTTTTTACTGGATTGTTCTTTTAGGGAAGGTTGAAATATGCATAGATATTTGTATAGTTACAGTCCATTGCTATTCATATATGCCGGCATAAACTTATCAAATTACTGTATATTTCTGTTAAAAGTACTCAAAATAAAAAAAGAGGTTTTAAAAGAATTGCACACAGTCGTCAATTTATTATTGCTATGTATATGCACCTTATGAAAATTATTAATAATTATACAAATTATTATTTTAGGTGGTTTTGCATGCAGTAAGAAACTATTGAGTGCCTATTTTTAATACTTTAAAAAAACTAAATATTTCATTTGGCAGATATCAGTATACAAATACCCATGAAACTCAAAGTTATCCATTTGAGGTTGTAATTATTATTATCAAGTCTACACCTTTTTTTTCCGTAAGTTCCAATGGTTGGTTTCAGGTTAGGTCTTGTCATGCTCCATGCTGCTACTCTGGGCTGTATTTATTGAACATAATGACTTAGATAATGTTAATTTTTGCCACTCTTTGTTCCGCTATTCAAATTACACAATTTTATCCAAAATTTTATACCAGAATGGCCTATTGAAGGACGCATAGTGTTGGATCTATTCTCAGAGATGAACAATGAAAAGGAGGAGAATACAGTACATTGTCTTAGCTATAAATAGTCCAGTGAGAACTCATAATCGATTCTGCAGTTTTCTCCTGTAGAATCTTATTGTTGGTTTGTGTACATGCATCTCTAGGTGGAAAGCAAGGTAAGAATAAAGAATAAAAATGTCAAAGAGGAAACTGCAATTGTTTAACTTGGTGATGTATGTACATCGTGAAAAATAAAAACAGCTATTGTACCATATATTAACAAGCACTAAATTGATAACACCTTTCCTAGTTGAAAACAGTAGGTATCCACCTTTCCTAGTAGGTATCAATGCCTGCTGCTGTCTTTGAAAATGCTAGTTGTTTGGCTGTCTCTTAGACCATCTTGTGAATTCTAGAACAAGTATTCAGATAAGAGATTATAATTTTACTTTGACATTCCTGGTCTGCCTAATTGTTACAGGTTATTAACTCGAAACACTTAAGCGGGTGAACATAAATGCAACACAATTGCCATTCCAGGAGATCGGAAATGACAGCTATCATTTCTCTTGGGAAAGAATCAATTTAAAGTTGTTGCATGCATTACACAAAACAAGAAATCAATAAAAACACACAAACACATATTGGATAAAAGGGCTTTACTTTCATGTTTATAAGATAAAAATACTCAGGAGCCAAAATGTGAAAACAAAATAGAGTAAAAAAAAATTATATAATATACAACACAAAAAGGAAAATGTAAAACCTTGAATTAATGGTTTAATATTAAAATTCTGTGAACTGTGCTATGTCCTATAGTGTGAGACACATACTAAAGTAATAGGTAATGACATCACAGCTTGTTTATTAAAAAAAATGTTGACAATAATTAAAATCTAAAAAGTATACCTGCTGACACTGTATTGATATATGTATGGGATATCAATTGTTATTGTTGTAAATAACCTTCTTTGGTTCTAAGCACATGAGTTAACTGTTAATTGTCAGTTAAATTAAACTGCATTTAATACAATAGTAATATAATGCTAGTTAATCTGGTATAACAAATGTCCCTACTTTTACTGTATTCTTATATAAAAAGCAAGGGATGTATTCACTTTAAGAGTTTACAGGCAATGCATGAACACAAAAGATTACTACAAATTGCTGCCGTAAGTAAACTTGGGTTATTCACACTACTGTATTTTTATACTTTTCAGAATTATACTTTTTAAGAACATAATGAACTGTTAAAATAAAAACAGTAATGTAGTTCTCCAAAGAATACTTTTTATAGGATTCAAAAAGTTGTAATTTGACTTTTTGTCAATACATTTATATCCCTATTCCTCTTTAAATGGATACACATTGACGCTGATTTACTAAAAGAGCAGAGCTTCTTCACTTCCAAAGTGAATTTTCATTTTACAAAGTGAGTTTTCCCTTATCTTAAATCATACCTAAACCTAAAAGCAAGATGTTACAAAAACTGTAGCTGCTGACGTTTAATAAACACACACTTATCTGTCTCAGGGTCCAGCGATGTGCTCACCCACACTCTTCTACTTCTCTCCATGGCACCGGCATCTCAGCTGTGGGCATCAGTCTGTGACAGCTTGTGGCTTCACAGCCAGGTGTCTACTGCGCATGCTCGAGTTACACAGCGCCCCCTGATTGGTCCGGCAGTCTTCTGGGACCTGTGAAGGTTCCCAGGAGACTGTGGGAAGAAGGAAGGGACCAAACTTCCAGCTCACTTCGCCACGGCGAACTGGACTGGAAGTGGGAGCAGGTACCTGTCAAAACCAGGTACCCGCTCCCTCCCCCCCAAAAGGTGCCAAATATGGCAGTGGAGGGGGAGGAGGCAAACAAGTGGAGCTTCCGCTTTTGGATGGAACTCCGCTTTAATTTATTGCAGCTTGCCAATCCTTAAAGTGGTTTTAAACCACTGAAATAAAAAATAATCAAAGCTTGTCCCTCTATAGTGTGTACCAGCATCAATCCAAAGCACAAAGTGTGATTCCTTTCTGCTCTCTCTGCCCTCTGCTATATGCATGAGTCACTTGCCGACACCACAGAACCCTGAGGGACAGCCCCACCCCTCCTCCAGCATACAGTAGGGGATTGACAACTTCAGCTGTGCAGGTTTCCCTAAGAGACTGTGTAAAAGGGATATGTCCATTCCCTCCACTCAGGTCTCAGGTTACACTTAGATCTCTCTTTAATGCTGTGCAGAGTGCAGTGTCAGACCCCCACCCCTTGCCTTCTGAAGCTCAGAAATGGTTTGTAAAATTTGTGCCTTAGGAGTCTGTAGAGGAGAGAGGGCTAAACAGATACAACTTGTGTAGGATGATGAATTTCATCTCTGTGTATCACCTGAGGCTTTTCACTTCAGTGGGTATTTGTAAGGGTTTATAACCACCTTTATTTTCAACTGGGTACTAGCCAGCAAGTCTGTTGTTTTTTGTAACTTCCTTTACCAGTCCAAGCTGTCCAGTATAAGTGGTAGCTAGAGGGTTGAGGCAAACCATATAACACTGACGGGGTGCTTACAACGGTCAGATTTTATTCACTTGTATAAAACCTTTATACCAACAGAAAAAAGCTGTTGTAACTGCTTACAACTGTTAGCTAAATTATAAAGTTGCTGCTGCATCTAAAACTTCCATCTCCACAGGTGACTCTATAGTTCCTCCAGTTGGCCATACAGTGTTTGAATTTTGACCACTTCATCAGCTTCCAGGTGAACTGCACAAAATGTACTAATACTAATATACTATACTAATATACTATACCCAACATTTTACAAGAGATCATTTTGCTCTGATGATTGTATTAAAAAATGCTGATTTGTTAGGCAAGTTAACAGAAAAATTGGGCTGAAGTGTAATGTCTCTCAATTATGAAAATATTTGTGGAAAGTTTTGTGTATGTTGCAAATTGCAACCCCTATGCCTGAAATCCTGATCAAACAATTGTAACAGCTAGGCAGACATCAGGTACAAATCTGATGCATTTTCACCCCAAACGCCTGCATGTATATGAACTTTTTAAGTATATGGTATGTTGGTGTAGTGCTTTTTTTTCAACAGAAAAAAGGGCACATTTATTAAACCTATTACTATTTCATAACAACTCTGCCTTATAATTGTCATTGGTGTGCCTGATTTAAATTTCCTTGTTGTGCAGCAACATTGACAAACTTTTCCCAGAGTGTTGTGCCCCTATTGGAGTCAATACCATTGGGGAGAATGCAATAGATTCAATTTTCAGCTAATTAGAGAGTAAAAAGAAGGGTTTATATCAGGGGCGGACTGACCATTTGGAAACTCGGGCACTGCTCGAGGGCCCGGGGTCAGTAGGGGGCCCCATGAGATGCCCCTGGTACCTTTTTCATAGGCTTTTTTGAGTTTGGGCAAGGACACGGGGCCCCATAATCCCCTATTGCCCGGGGGCCCCATGAGTTGTCAGTCCGCCCCAGGTTTATATGCAAGCAATGTAGTTGTTGCACAATGAGTGTATCCAACCTCACAGATATGGGTGCTGTGACAGACTCAACCAGGACAGGGGCTTTTGGAGGGGGCTAGGGACTCGCCTTCTACACACTGATTATGGCCCATGGAGGGAGAAGATCATTATCTACTGATGGACAACAACGTGATGAGCAATTCTTGGATTAATTCCCTGAATAAACACAATACAGCTTCCCTTCTGGAGTGGACAGAACACTGCAATATTAACCTTGCAGAGGTTAATGATCAGGGGAAATATGGGGCCCTCCTGCAGACTGGGTTGAAGAACCTCCTCCACTTGGGACAGAAATATTTATCAACAATCTCCCTCAAGAAATCTATGAAGATAGATGAATTCCAATTTTTCAGACTTGGAATATTGTATGAGTTTTGTCTTATGATGAACAGATTATGCAAGTGAAAGCAACACCTAAAAGACAGCATGTGTAATGTACTTTGTGTATTCAGGGTTGGAGGTGCCGGGCTGTCTGGGGTGGGCCCCCTTGCTTGTGTGGGTGCTTGGCTGTTGATTAGCTTACTGTTAATTAGATCACTGTTAGGATAATGTGATCAAGCTCTTACCTAATCAGTGTGGGATGTTTATCCCAATGTGTAATATTTGATTTTACTGTACATGTGGAGACTGCCCCTATTTCTGGTGTATAAAAACTTGTATTTCTGTTCAATAAAGAGTTCCAGTTTTGCACCTAAACAAGTGTTGTCTAGTCTTGGGTGTGATGCCCAGCTATAATACCTTGGTCCTGTGTCCCAGCGGTGAGGAAGCAGTTCTCTGATGAACACACCTAGGCAGGGTACCAGGCAGTCTGTCACAGGCGCCCATGTGCCAATTGGTCTTTTTTATTTGGAGAAAATGTAATCAAGCTTCCACTGTGCATGTGCAACTTCAGTATGTCATCTAAATTACATTATGTGGATTCCTAACATTCCAACAGCAACCCAAGATATGACAAGCAGATGTTGTATTGCCATTTGTTCTTTGTATTACATCTGTGCATAAACAGACAGCCCATTGATCACTTCTTTGCATTTATTTTATGCAAGAACTTGACAAGTGAACCAGCCAATAGAGTGTAAGGAGCCGGGATCAGCTATTTTCCCCTTTTAGGAAGTTACATTATTTTGTATTTGGCAGCTCTTCGTTATTGTTCGGCACACTACATACCATATAAATATTTAATGGTAGTTCTTATATACAGTACTTCCAGTTTACTCTTGGTACTATCAAAATGCTTAGCAATAAATCACATGGAAACATGTATATACTTTCATGCACATCTACTTTAAAATCCAATTGTAACTTTCAGCTTAGCACAGCTAAATACATTCCAAGTCATGACAACAAAAGGTGTGCAAAGCCTTACAGTTTTCATATTTCTTCATAAAGCAGCCACAGCCTGGGTAGAACAGCCTGTCTCTTGCTACTATACAGTAGGAAAGAAGTCTTGTTTTTTCTGTGGAAGCAGTGGTCTTTCTACAGAGGTAAAACATTGCTCCCGGGTGTATTTAGCTATTTTAAACTGAAAGTTGGCTTCTTTTTTAATGAGTCCTTGCACACAATACTGATGTATGAACACTGGATCTACCTGGCAGAAAGTTCTTGCTCAAAAAAACATAAGTATGGTCCACATAGTGTACATATTTACCAGCATATATTTTTTTTTAGCACCCACAATGTTAAGTAACACAGGGGAGGTATGATTTACGCAAGTATTTGCACATATTTGCATGAATTTACAAGAAATACATTTACAAGAAAGTGATGCATTTCTGATCTAAACACGGCACTAGCATACTAATATTCATGTGCCTGTGTGTACCATTAAATGCAATGGTTTGCATTTAAATCATTAGGAAATGCCAAAAAAAAGTGGTGTGCATGGGCCCTAAGACATGACTCAGCTGAGCATTTGTGAAACTGGCTGAAAATATTAAGGGCTTGGGAGTATAAAACACCTTTGCAAGAACATAGACAAAACAAATATCTGTAGTTAATACACCCATTACAATTTATAATGGCTATGTTGCTTAAACAATTTTCAAAGCAAGCTTGCTAAAAAAACAAAATACCTGACATTGTAGTTGAAAATGATTATGATAACCCATTAACAGATAAAAGTGTTACTGTAATTAACATCACACAGAAATATAATAAATAGTTTTTATAAATACCAAGGAATGTTGGATATATAAAGGTATATGTCATGTTGCTCTTAATCAGAACATTCCTTAGTTTAGGCACTACAAAAAAACAGGCCGTAGTGTAGAAGATAAAAAGCTCAGGCAAAACTCTTTCAACATTAAATGATAAATCACATCTGTTACCTAAACTATGTCTGCTTCTCAGTCCCAGCATTCATTAATACAGTGCACATGCTAAGTATGAAAACTTTAAAAAAAAAAAAGCATTAGCTTGACATTGTAACATGTTAATGAAATATCCATACACTGTACATTTTCAGTACACAAAGATTTAAATTTATATTAAAAAAGAGTGCAATTTTTTTCTTTTTCATTAGTTAAAAGCTGGGTTTCGTACGCCACATAAAACCAAGCTGTTGTTCTTCCTTCTGTTCAAGAGGACAAGCGAAATAATGAAAAAACCAAAGCTGGTGACACCGAGAATTACTACTCCTGAGATGAGTGCACTGGTCACCGAGTTCATTTGGAATGAAGGGTTTTGCGGTTGAGCTGAAAAATATACAAATAAATAGGTACACTACATACTACAAATCCATGAACAATATTGACTATACCTTCTGTCATGACCATCACATTTCTCATAGTTGTTGTAGTTTTCTGTTTGATAGTAAAAGCATCAATGCCAAGAGCTGAGCGACCTATACAATTTACCCTCATTTCCCAATGCACCCACAAAGCAGGTGAATGCAGGAAATGGAAACATGTTATTTGGAAAAACATTTCTCCAGTAAGCAGGACAGCATGCAATTGCAGGATTGTTAGTTGGGCATCATTAACTTATATGTTGAAAATGGTCACGTTATGAATCGCGTTGTAAATGTAGCAGAGTATAGTTTTTATACACTATACCGCAAGCTGCAGTAAAACTAAAAAAGGAGTTCTTTTTTAAATCCTTTAAACCTATGTAACAACCAGCAGAAGTTTGGGTAAATACAAACAGTGCAGCAGTTTCAGAATATTCCCACAATGATATTTTAGATACAATGCATTAAGTTTTGTTGTCAGGAACCTCAATACTTATTCCTAGAAGTTGTTGTCCCACCAACAATTACCTCTTCCCCCTACTAAACTTAACTCTTTAACCTATCCCTTAACCCTTTGAGGACCAAGGGATGTATTTGTCCCATGTTTGTAATTGCGTGTATCATCTGATTAAGAACTTAAAACTCTTTTTTTTTTTGGTTTGAGTCAAAATATTAGTTCTTATCAACAAACAACAAATGGATCTAGCTTTTTGCCAATTATTTCATGAAATGGCTTAGTTACAGCAACTGAAGTATACGAACTTTAAAAACAAAAAAATTGATTCTTTTGGCGTTCCAAAACCTTACGGTCCTCAAAGGGTTAAACTGTAAACATAACCCCTTGCCTAACCTTACAAATGAAGCTTTAATTGAAACCTGACCATAACACTCAGCCTAAAGATCAGAACTTACCACCTACCATGACAATTATCCTGTGTCAGTTAACGTAACACTAACACATAATCCTAACTTAACCATTAAACCTTAAACTAACCTTTAAAGATGAAATTTAATATGCTTATATGTTGTCTTCCCTGGCTCCGCCCTCCACCCAATCAACTTCCTAGTAAATCTTTAAAAAAAAACTATTTTAGTTCTTGACATATCTTATGTCATAAGTTATAAATACTTGATGTCATCATGGGGTATGTGTGGTTTTTTATGTAATATAGGCAGATCATGGCAAATGGGAGGGGCCAGCAGTGTGATCTACATAGCTTCCTGAAAACACAGCATTCTGTCTCAGTATTGATGTAAGCAGTTTCCTGGCTCTTCAGAGGAGTTATGCAGATATCAAAATGTCTTGAGGGGTGGATGTCAGTCTGTAGGAGTGGGTGTTTGCCAATAGACTGCATTTGACAGTAATGCCCACAACTGATGCGGTGTTTACATGATAGAAAGAAATGACATCTAATGAATGAAAGAGGCAGGAGAGGGACAGCAGGGCTGGGAAAGAAAGAGCTAGAAAATACCGAACATCCTCCAGCCAGGAAATTGAGAGGACTCTATTTGACAGGCTGCAACTTCTAATGAACACTGAGACAAGTTTAAATTGTGTAATGAAATCAGTGTAAGCAATTTTAGTACAGGAGAAGAGCCTATAGAGCTGTGCAAAACTGAAGGTAAGGCTGAAACTCGGCTTTACTCTTAATCCCTAATATCTAAGTCTTAGCATCTATTTATAAAGTAACCTTTAACCTAGTTAACCCTAAAAACTGAAAGATTACCCAAACTATGGGGTGATATTTTGTGCATTCAATGTGCTGACACCCAGGCATACTATTACCATGCCAAGTACTACCAGTGCTAAAATTAAGGTACATAAAATGCTCGATCTGTTTAAAATTGGGTATTTTTAGAAGGATGCCTTTTAAAGTAAAACTCCAGGCAGATATAGAAAATACCAATGAATGTAGTTCTGTATATTCAATGCAGCTAGCATAAACACCTTGGTTTTCGTTGAGTTCAGCTTCTTTTAACCACTTCCCGACGGTGGCAGTGCAGGGTTGGGTGGCCGTTTATAAACGGCCTCCCCGCAGCCTGCTTGTGCGCGCTCTCTGGGAGCACGCAGCACAGCGATCCGGTGCCCGCTGTGTCCTCCGGACACAGTGGAACACCGATCGTTGGACGGGACCTCTGTACAAGGTCCCGATCATGTGATCGCTGATTGGCCCATCAGTGATCACATGCAAAGTAGTAAGCAAGATGTCACTTGTGACATCATTGCTTACTACGTGTGAAATCTGTGAATGATCACAGAGGTCACATGGTACAAGGCTATTCACAACAGCCTTGTACCATGTGACAAGCTGTGACCAATCACAGCTCACTCAATAGTTCTCAATGACTGCAAGAATGCAGACAGAGAGAAAGAGAAATGATTGCTTTTACATCCTATATGGGTGTAAAAGCAATCAGTGTAAAAAAAAAAAAATCTTCATCAACCCCCACAAGTAGTACAGTGTCACCATGGTGACACTGTACTGCTAGGGTGACAGTATGTAAAAAAAAAAAATAATAATATAAAAAAATAAAATAAAAATGTAAACAAAAATGTTTAAAAATTATAATTTTTGGTTATAAACTAATTTGTATTTGAGCCCACTCAGGTGTCCTGCATTCACTTACAGTATGTTGACATGGTACATGCTGACAGGAGAAGTGAGCATTGAGATGACCTCCTCAGTCTGCTGCTGCTCCTTCACTGTCCAAGAACTGAATGAGGGCAGGGACATGACCAAGCTGTGTAGCTTAAAGCCCAACTGCAGGATAGAGAAAAATCTCTGCCTTAGGACTCTCCCCCTCATTGCAAGGGTTAAAAGCATGTGAAGTCTAAGGGGTAGAGATAGAGGCAGTATTACCTACCTTATTCCATGCTCCAGCACCCTCCTCTTCTTCCTGATGCTCTGGGATGTAAGCAATCTCTTGACATCACCTTGTACAATGCAGGGCTATTAACCCTGCATTGTACATGGGGAAGGCAAGTGTGCATCCACAGCCGGGAGTGCCATAAAGAGAAGTTTCATGGAAACACAGAGCCTACGAGGGTCAGGAGTAAGGTAAGTATTACTACCTATCTCTGGACTCCTAGAGAACAAAAAATAAACCCTTGCAGTGCGGGGGGCCCACCACAATAGTAATATCTTTTGTGCCTGGAGTTTAATCACTTCAAGTCTGGACACTTTTACCCCCTTCCTGTCCAGGCCAATTTTCAGCTCTATCACACTTTGAATGACAATTGTGCAGTCATGCAACATTGTACCCATATGAATTTTTAGCATTTATTTTTAGACAGATAAAGCTTTATTTTGGTGGTATTTATTCACTACTGGGATTTTTTTTTTTTTGCTATATAAATGGAAAAGTCCAAAAATTGTGAAAAAAAGAGTTTTTCTTATAAAATTTTGCAAATAAATAATATTTCATCAAATCTTGGCCAAAATTTATTCAGTTATCTTTTTAGTAAAATAAAAATAACCCAAATTAGTTTATAACCAAAAATTATAATTTTTTTTATTTTTTTTTTTACATTTTTATTTTAATTTTTTATATTATTATTTATGGGTTTTTTTTACATACTGTCACCCTAGCAGTACAATGTCACCATGGTGACACTGTACTAGTTGGGGGTGATGAAGATTTTTTTTTTTTACACTGATTGCTTTTACACCCATAAAGTCTGTAAAAGCAATCATTTCTCCTTCTCTCTGGCTGCATTCTTGCAGCCATTGAGAAATACTGTGTAAGCTCTGATTGGTCACAGCTTGTCACATGGTACAAGGTTGTTGTGAATAGCCTTGTACCATGTGATCTCTGTGATCATTCACAGATTTCACACGTAGTAAGCAATGATGTCAGAAGTGACATCTTGCTTACTACTCTGCATGTGATCACTGATTGGCCAATCAGTGATCACATCATCGGGACCTTGCACAGAGGTCCCGTACAACGGTCGGTGTGTCCGGAGGACACAGCGGGCACCGGATCATAGTGCTGCGCTCTCCCAGGGAGCATGCACAAGCAGGGGGCAGGGAGGCCATTTATAAATGGCCACCCGCCCCTGCACAGCCACCATACAGCCGTTTATATAAAATGGCCGGACGGGAAGTGGTTAACTGCAGTCAAGAAAAATCAGGTCATTAGGCTTTCTGGGATATCTAGCAGGGCTGTGCACATCTCAGGACTGAGTGGACAGAAATTAAATTGATTTGACAGGTAAAACATTTCACATATATTTATTGTAATGGTGTATTTAGTTGTTTTCCTAGAATTCAGCTTTAGGTCTCATTAACAAGGGCCTACTTAAGCGTATGCCTAAGTGAGGACCATGTTTGCCCACATGGCATTGCTCAGGGTTCCATGCATCCAAATGCAGGCAATCCCATTCATGTCAATTGGGATTCAGTGGCTGCATGGACACAGCTCTTGCTCCTAATTTGACATCCATGAGGGTGTGGGTGCGTTCAAGTGTGGGTTCCTTTTATTCATTATTTTTTAGAACAATGATATGCTGACTTACCAAGCTGGGAGTTGTTTGTCGGAGTTTCATCTGTAATAAAAAAAATACTTACAGTTAGCTGTTTTAACATCCATAATAAATAGCTGACTTTTTTATAATGAACACGCATTTTCTTTTGAAGGCATTTGAAGAACAGTCTCTCAAAATAGGCCAATGAAGCACACAGTAGTGCATATTTTTCAGACTCTGGTTTAAAATATAAGTTCACCTTTTTCTTACATTTTATGAATGCATTAATAGTACTATAGAAAAAAATGCACTTATAAAATGTAACCATTGAAGCCTGGAAAGCATTGCAATCTTGGTTAGTGCACCAAGGGTGCAATGCTGAAGCTTCTGCAAACTCTGCTAGTTTGCGGAGGTCTGTATCTCTATACGGATTTTCAGTTAGGAGATGTCAGGAAGGACTGCTGGACTACAAATACCTGTAATGTCAGCACACTAAGAACCAAAATAAAATGACTAGTTATAAACTCAACCAGGATTTGGTGTTTTTTTTGTGTTTAATCATACATTTAAATAATAAGGCTGGTGGTCAAAGAGCACATAAACGATTCCTTTATTCTAAACAAAGACATCTTAAAAATATATCAATTCAAAATAAAAACACCACACTTCATAGGTCTCCATCGTGCCCCCTTTGTAGTATTTGGGGGATATATCTAAGGCATATATACATAAAATTTTCTTCATATCCGCCAAAAATGCTTTGCAAATAGAATTCCAACGTAGAAGGACTTTTTATAACTTGGTCAAGGGAAGATTCCTCTTGTCAACTGCATGCCACTTTAACCACTTGCCCTCCAGAGGATTTACCCCCCTTCCAGACCAGGCCATTTTTTGCTGTTTGGCACTGTGCTATTTCAACTGGTAATTGCACAGTTGTGCAATGCTGTACTCAAATGAAATTTATGTCCTTTTTCCCACAAATAGAGCTTTCTTTTGGTGCTATTTGATCACCTCTGTAGTTTTTAATTTTTGCGCTATAAACAAAAAAATTTTTTTTTAAAATAAAAAATAAATTTTGAAAAAAAATTATATTTTTCACTTTTGGTTATAAAAGATAACCAAAAACTCACAGTTAGTAATACATTTAAGCTGAAATGTACTCTGCTACATGTCTTTGGTAAAAAAAAATCTCAATGCATGATTATTAATTGGTTTGTGTGAAAGTTATAGCGTCTACAAACAATGGTATATATATTGGAATTTATGTAGTTTTTACTTTCTGACTGCCTATCACATTTCTTGAGGTGCTAAAATGTCAGGGCAGTGCAAACCCTCCCTAAATGACCCCTTTCTGGAAAGTAGACAGCCCAAGGATTTTGCAGAGAGGCATATTAAGTCCATGGAACATTTATTTTTTACAATTTTTATTTTTTACACATATTTGTTTAATGATATACTGTATTGCTCATGCATACCATGGGTATATGTGGAATAACACCCCAAAACACATTCTCCTACTTCTTCCAAGTATGGGGATACCACATGTGAGAGACTTTTTGACAGCCTAGCTACATACAAGCCCCCAAAATCCAATGACCACCTCAAGGCTTTTAAAGGGCATATTTCCTCATATCACTTCCCCACTACCTATCACAGTTTCGGAGGCTCTAAAATGTCAGGATAGTACAAACACCCCCCCAAATTACCCCTTTTTGGAAAGTAGACGCCCAAAGGGATTTGATAAGAGGCATGGTGAGTATTTCACAGATATAATTTTTGTCACAGGGTTTTGAAAATAAAAAAAGAAAATAAAAAATACATTTTTTGTTTTCTTTCTTTGTTTTCTAAAAACATGTGGCAACAAATGAGATCTGCAAAGCACTTCCCATGCCTCTTAGCAAATACCTTGGAGTGTCTATTTTTCAAAAAGGGGTCATTTGAAGGGGTTGCGTCTACTATCCTGGCATTTCAGGGCTAACTTTAGAAGCTTATGCCACACATCACCCACTCTTGATGACCAAGCTTTTTCAGACACTTTTTGTTCACATGAAAAAAAACAGTTTTTTTGCTAGAAAATTACTTTGAACTCCCAAACATTATATATTTTTTTAAAGCAGAGGCCCTGGAAAATAAAACAGTGGGTGTTGACATTTTTTAGGTCACACAGTATTTGTGCAGCGATTCCTTAACGCAAATCTTTGGGGAAAATTTACTTTTTAGAATTTCAATGCAAAAAACACAGTATGTTGCCCAATTATTTGATAAAATATAAAATATGATATTATGGTGAGTAAATAGATACCATTGTGCATGCCTGTGCAATGGCAACAAAGTACATACATTATTATCATCGATAGGCAACATTTTAAAAGCCTTTACAGGTCACCAATTTATATTTACACAGGATTACTGCTCTCATTCTGACGTTCACGGTGATACCTCACATGCATGGTGCAACCGCTATTTACATACCAGAATGGGGTCAGCGCTTGCTCACGCAGGTGCACGCGTGCAGGGAGCCAATGGTGTTTTTTTTTAGTTAGTTATTTTGATTTTTTTTTTATTATTTTTACACTGTCCCTTTCAGGTTTTTTTTATCACTTTTAATGCTATCACAGAGAATGCAAATATCTCCTATAACTTCAATGGGAATTGCCATATATTCTTTTTTGAGAAATCTGGGGTCTATCAGTCTCTAGACATCTCCTCTGCCCTTACATTATCTAATCTCACCAAGATCGGTGGGATCATATACTTTCCAAATGCTTTTCCAATTTACAAATGGCGCTGGTTATATCCTGCAAAACTGAAGTGATGAAATGCTCATAGCTTCCAGTCTCTTCAACTATAGAGAAGATTGGAGTCATTCTGGTCTCCGACCAGCTCTATGGTCAGCTGCATTCTCGGATTCCCCTGTGGGAAAGGAGAGCCCAAGAAAACTGTGGAAGGCAGCGGGGGCCTTCCTGCTGCTCCTAAAAACAATTCAGCAGCTAATTGACCACTAGGATTGTTTTTACATGAAAGCCGACCGCCAGCTGAAACTAAAAGTACCAGAATGATGCCTGTAGCTGCAGGCATCATCCCCGTATAACCACTCAAAGTTTAGAGATGTACCAGTACATTCCTGGTCTATGTTGGGCATATATGTAACAGCCGAGAACATGGGCATGTGATGAATTGGGTCTGTGGATCAACATGACCACAATTCATTCTTTCCTGTAATGTCCATGTTGAGGGTTAAGCCCAAAAGAGTTTTACATTCAGAAACAGTGATAGGTGTCCATGCGAATCGTCTGGAAAGAGTTGAATTTGGGTGGGTACCATTCACCAGGATCTTCATTCTGCTGTGTCCGCTGGACACAGCAGCCATGGGGAGAGAGTGCTGTGCGCCCACTCGGGAGCGCGGCACCTCCTTGTGTTAGTACAGTTAGAGAGAATTATGGGTACGTCGCTTTGCCTGTAGCTGCCGTTCTGCCGCAGTACATTGCGGGCGGGCTAGAAGCGGTTAACCCAAGGATATATTGCGTCAACAGTGATATAGGCCTCATATAGAGGTAATAAGGTGTAGTCCAGAGGATGATATCCTATAAATGCTTGCAGTCAGTACCGACCTCCCGCTTACACTATATAAAAAGCCTAATAAATCTTGTGTGGGGCAACCATTAACATTCCCAGGTGGAGGGTCAGACCAGATGTAGTCCAGAGGAGGAAGAAAACTGCATTGCACAAATGTGTAAATGATGGTATCTTCACCTCCCTCTGGTGCCCAACAAACCAGGAGCACTGTCCAGGTGAAGGTTCAAGTGAAAATAACCTCCCTCATACATCAAGAAAGGTCTTGCTCATGCATAAACCCAAGTAAGCATATCCTTATGGAATAGAGAGGAGGATCTCTTGAGGCATATTGTTGAGCAAGTCCTCAAAGCATGGACAGTTCAAAATATCAGAGCAAAGCTGGAGGAGAATTGTTGGTACTTATCATAGTGTCAGTATCACGATCAATGTCCCTGGGAGACCTGGAGGTTTGGAATGAGCCATATCCACCTTGATACTGACACGTATGCTCTCATGCTGCATGTTACACCCTAAATATGGGTGTAACATGTAACATGAGCCCAAAGGTGAACTTAACCTTTAAAGTTGAACTCCAGGTATGATCTTAAGTACATATTTGGACCAATGTAATATGTACTTCCCATAAATGATGGAACACTAGGGAAGCTGGAAATCACTATAGTAGTCAATGCTATACAGTGATAGCCACTATTCACAGAATGCCTTGTATTTTTTTTCAAAAAACAAGATGTTCTCTGGCTGGACAAGGTGGAGAAAAAGGGATGTCACAATTCATTGAAAAAAAAATACAAGGTGTTCTGTGAATGGGGGCAGTTCCAAGCAAGCAAACCCTTACAGCACAAACCCTCTCAGCACGGTACCCAGAAGGTTGTAAAAATCATTGTAGTAGAACTGCATACTACAGTGATGGTCAGCTTCCACACTGGTCCCTCAGGTATGATACATTTGGACCTTAGATTGAGGGTTAGGGACTGATGTGAATGTACAATACATATGTAAAGTGCTCTGTAAATTGAAGGTGCTATATAAGTACCTGAAATAAATAAATACATAAATCCTATTCTCATAATGCAGTACTGGCACCAGTGCAGTCAATTGGAGGCAGATAGAGAGACTCCTTAGTCCTGTGTAATATAATGACCTTTAAAAGGCTTTTTCTAATGAGGTGGCAGGGGAGCAAAGGATAGGTAAGAACTAGTAGCAGCAGGGAAGATGTGTTTGTAGTTATGCATAGGCAAGACACAGGTTTGCTTTAAAACATTCTCATTTTCTAGTGTGTTCTTACTATTATTGGAGTGAGCATATTGTAGCATAGTTCTCCTTTTAGATGCCATGCACCAGCCATAGAAGTGAAGCACACCACCAATGTTACATATTACACACTTTGAGAAATAGTGTACTGTATAGCAAATATGTAATAATAACCATGGCATAACACACTACATAATAAAGTGGAAATTGGAATGAAGCAATTTATTTAAATTGCATTAATGCCTAGGTCAATAATGACTCCCCATGATTTCAGTTTAATACAATATTAAATTGCAATTTCAATCTGATATTTTCACATCTATCTACATTTCTGCAAGTATATTTTTTAGTCATATCATGTACAGCAACTGAAACTTCAGAAAGGTCAGTATTTTGTGGCTTTAGGGAGCAATGCTTTGTACCAATCTCATGCCCTTTTCACAAATGGAACATTGTAATAATGATTAATCTGTCCTCAATGGAACTAAATAAATTAAAAGACAAGCACTATCTGTTCTGAAACAGCAAACCGATGACAGGGCATTTCAAGATTATTTCTCAACCTGTATAGTATATTTTCCTGGTTGATTGGTTGTATTATGTCTACTATACTAACGGAGTCTCACTATACAGATATGAACATGTATGGTTTTACTTATTATTATATTTCTTATGCCAACTCCTTTGTGACACTTTATAGGTAATATAGGAACACAAATATTTAGCCTACTACAAATTTCAAACTAAATTCAGAGCCAGACATCAACATACAAGAGGGGGAAACTGTGCATCAATTTAAAAATTATCAGAAGGCTCAACAATAGAATTTATAAAACTCATGTAAACCCCCCCAAAAAAATATAATATGGAAATATAAAGATGACAAACTAAATCAGCCTGTGCAGTACCTCATCATATAAATAGATTGTATAGACCCTGCTTTTGTTGTGCTTTTCCGTGTAGGTCTAATTTCTGATTACTTGTTGATCCTCTGTAATTCCCTTACACTTTGCCCGAAAGCTGGCCATATAATGGAACATTGTTCAAAATTTTTTGTTTTAAGAATGTTTGTTTGTTTTTTGTAAGTATTATAGGGGTCAAATCAATGTTCATCTTGGAATGTAGCAACAAGAACATGCTAATGAGAAGGCTGGAAAATATTTAACAGTGAATTTGGTTTTAGGCATGAAGGTCCATTCACTCCAAAATATAAAATTAAAAACAAAACATTTTTAGTACTTTTGACATTCATCATGTCATTGGAGGTACTGATGAGAATTTTTGAATGAATGTTCATGCAAAAATCTATTAGTGTATGGTTAGCTTAAGTTTAGATTTTTGATTGTCTGTCCCCTAACATAACGCTGTTCAACTCCTATCAATGTAAGCAATAATCCCTACTGATAATTACAAAAACATGCTACTATAGTATTTCAGATTTTAAAACCAGAAAAAGAAACACTGCATGCCAATTATGTTTTAATTCATTTTCATTTGAATTGGAAAAACAGAGTAATTGTATGTGCACACTGACCAGTAATGCAAGGATGCAATCACAATAACTGACATGGTCATGTAAGCGTACACATGCTATATACACACGACTTTAGAGTGATGTTCTTTGCAGTCACCATTTGCATATTAGACTGCAAACCACCCCACACTCCTTTCACTTGGTAGACTTCCATTAGTTAAAGTGTGTGAAAAGCCAAAATGTTCTTTTTACCTTTAAAAGGAGTATGGAATAGTTGCAACCCTTATGAGTTTTTTTCTGTCTATGTCCCATCTGGGAAAGTTTTCTCACTGTCTCTTCCTGATAGACAGCAGAAAATTAGATCAAATCTCTCCAAAGCAATCCCATTTTAGGCAGTTGTCACTGGAACAGATGTCTCCACTGAAACATTTCCCCTCACCTAGAGAAATGTACAATCACATTTACTCCAGCTTCCATAATGATTAAACAATATTGGATTTCTAACCATTTTGTGCACTGGAGGCAATAGTATCCTAGTGTTACCAGGACCAATAGTGAGAGTAATTCTCTCCAGCAGGAACCCAGACAGCATAGCAAATCAAATAACTGCTCCAACCCTTCCGTATTCTATCCAACATTTTGTATGCATACACATGTATTCATATGACTAGGAAACACAGTCTTTGGGCTTTTAACAACATTAGAGATGAAAATATAAAGATATAAACAAGCCAATCATTAAAAGGAATAGAATTACAAACAATTAAATACATAACTAGTATTGGTCTGATGTTGGTTCCTGGCCTAGGGGTGTGAAACAACAAAAAATACACCTCTCGAATTCTTTGGACCCCAGAGTTATTTCAACCTGTACTAGGCTGGTCATGAAATTATACACATTGGATACATCTCCCTCCTACCATAGATGGGAGGCCTATCATTTGATAATAATCTAAAGTATTGAGCAGACATAAAAGGTTTTGTTACCATTGTATTTAGTTTGAAATGTTTTTAACATTTTTTTTACTATAGGTTTATCCTATAAATAAAAATGTAATAAAGCAATAAGAAGGTAATAACTGTTTCTTTTCACACTTTTCTATCTCTGACTGAATGTGCGTATGGAGCTGTATAGAGCAGTAGAGTATTTATCTAGTCCTCAGAATAATTAAGTACAACATTACATACATTTCCTTAAACCAACTGCAATGTTCAAATAAATATAGCTGTCCTTAGGTACATCACCCAAACATATTTTAATAATAAATAATTTACTATCTTTAGAGACCCAGCTTCAATACATTTTCCTAAATATTCCCAATAATCATAGCTGGTTTTGTTTTAGCTCTTTTTAAGCTTTTTCTCACCTTCCTCTTATTAACCAAAAATGGACATTAACAATTAATTAAAAATGCTATTAACCATTTAAAATGCCAGAGTATCTATTCTTGACCTAAGCTGGCCATACACTGTATGAATTGTATTCAGTTCCTGAGTCTGGCTCCCACTGGACATCCTTCAAATAAAATGTCAAAGGAACAGGATAGGAAATTGTAGGCCAAAAAGAAGCTGCATCTGATCAGATGCAGCCATACAGTGGGTATTTTGATAGCTGGGAGGCTGTCAAAATACAATAGGCACAGAGGGGTATCTTTCAATACAGACTGTGCACTGTGGATGGAGGAATCTTTTAGTTTGGTTTTTTAATACAGCCAGCATTTTTCAGCTTTCAGGCTATACTATCAGTGTATAGCCAGCTTTACTCCACAGGCCCTGTTTGCTCAATTCTAATACCAGGTGAGATGATTCCCTTATCATTTAACAAGAGCTAATATCTCAAAGTCTGTTTTGCCTTTCCTGTAGATTTGCTCTAACAATTTAGCAAAATAACATTGGTGCAAACTACAGAGACATCCTGATGCATGCTGATAAATTCTGTATTGACAAGTTTTTTTTATCTGTATTTTCATTTGTTGATGATTTATTTTATTGTGATTAGTTGACAAATTATCACTTTTTTAGTATTTACCACATCAATGATCAATATTTTGTTACTTTTTGATCTGTACACTCTGTATTTCTGTTTTCTGTAAGGGCATGTTTTAGGATTCATTTTAGTCAGTTTTTTGGCTCTAAATCCGGTAGTTATAAGGTTCCTATTTCTCTTGTCCAAATGGGCTTATGGTACTGTATTTGTTGAATCATTTAGCTTTGGAGCAGCAACATTAATTGCAATGGACTGCATTTTTCTGCCAGTTCTGTGTACATACCAATTTTTGTCACTTTAGTTTTTATACAATCTAATCATCCTAAAAAAATAAATGCTACACTGAAATAGCAGGACAGGCAGTAAACACACCTACTGACATTAAAATGCACTGGTTGTACGCTTTAATTAAAAGTGCCTTGTCTGTTATCTTTGTAGATCTGCTATAAAGTGTTTTCCACTTCAGAAGAAATATCTGTTAAGAATTCATCTTCTTGAGAAATGGTAAGAGCACTTCATTTCATAAGTACTTGTTTGCTGGATTATTGATTAGTGGCTTACAGTGTTATCGACTGAGAGATACTGATGGATCTGAGGAATGCTTTCCAAAGTACTTTTCCCTTGGTGTGGAAAAGGTGTTAGATTTTTCCTTTTTTATTAGTGCACAAATTTAAAGGGAAATCTGTCATATAGCAAAGCACTCCAAAATAAACTCCAATTTACACACCACATACTAGTTTCGAAGAGATGAAGAAAACTTATTCACTTAGTCACTGCCCTGGAACCAGTATGGAGCACATGATTTATAGAAATGTTGCTTTCTATGAGCCTGTTCTTACCATTGATTTGTTGTTTGGTAGAGTCCTTTGAAAGCAGAAAGCCAGTTACACAGCTAAATATACAAATGAAATGCAAACAGCACAATGGCTTAGTGGTTATTACTGAGTTTAAATACCTACCATGACAAATCCCTATCATGGAGTTTGCATGCTCTCCCCTTGCTGCATAGATTTCCTCCCACTCTTCAAAACATGCTGGCATGTTAATTGGCTATGTGTATGTATGCATGTGGGGTAGGGACCTTAGACTGTAAGCAAGTTGAGAGCAGAGACTGATATGAATGTACAATATATGTAAAGCACTGAATACATTTTTGGCACTATATAAATATCAGTAATACATTTGGGAGGTGTTTTATCTACCAAAGGATATGTTTCTGTTCATCTAGTTTTGATAGTTCACAGCTTTGCCACTACTCACAACCAGGGGCGGACTGACCATTTGAAAACTCAGGCACTGCCCGAGGGCCCAGGGTCAGTAAGGGGCCCCATGAGATGCTCCTGGTACCTTTTTCATAGGCTTTTTTGAGTTTGGGCAAGGACACAGGGGCCCCATGATCCATGATTTTGCTGCAATTAAGTAACACTTACAATTTTTTTAAATTAAATACATAAAGGTTTTTTCTCTTCCCCAGTCTGATTCTGGGCAATGAAAGAAGAAGCAGCAAACTGAGGAGTTCACCTTTCTGTCACTCTAATCTCTCCTCTTGTCATCATGTCCCTTATTAGCACATGAGTACAACTAACTAACTCTCTGTACTGCTTCTCCTTCTCCAACTCTGAGCTACGCTGTAAAGGGGAAAACAAGAGGCTGATACCAAGTCTATTGCCTATATTTGAATTTCTTGAATCTATTATTGGATCTGGAGCAGCATTAATATATGTCTTTTTTATATGCCTGAAGTCCAGCTTTAAAGAGTATATAAACCCAACATTTCATATTCCTGATATGTTATTGCTGTACCATGTACTTGTATGAAAAGTATCCTGTTCTTTTTGTATTGCTTCCTTTGTGTGAAATCCCTGGTGTCCTGCCAGTCCCTCTGGTTTCCTATTAAAAACTGCCCACACTAGCCTAGTGCAGCACATTAGCGGACACTCCTTCTAGTAGTTACGGGCTATCCTCTGACAATCCTGCTCTATCCTGATCTGACCTGATTTGTTCCTGGCCCACTAGAGAACACTGCCATGTCCCTTGGTGGATGAAAAGACATCACAAGCAGCCTTTGACCAAGATGAGCGTCACCCATTCCTGCCAAACTGGACACTTCCCCCACGCACCATGCTTTTCTCCAGCTTCCACTCTGGAGCTATTCAGGGAAGCACTGGAGAGTTCCCTGCCACCCTCACCAGCTGCCTTGGACCCACTAATGCTGCTCTCTCAGACCTCCCCCAGCGAGGATGGTGCGGAAGATGGGACAGAACTCACCCTGTTGGATGTCCTCGCTACCATCATGGTAAACCAGTCTGATTTGATGGGAAATTAGAGGAACTTGATCTTACCCTTATGCACCAGGATATGCACAAGGTCCGGGAGTGGAAATCGGCAACCGAAAGGTGCATCAGGAACGTAGAGGATGTGGTTAACACTCTCCTGCCAAAAATCAAGCTCTGAAGGATAAGGTGGATGGTTTGGAAAACCACCTCCACAGAAACAACTTGTGGCTGGTGGGCCTGTCTGAAAGGGTGGAGGGGTCAGACATGGTGGCCTTCCTGGAGAGTTGGCTGGAGCATGAATTTGGCCGCCATTGTCTATCTACCTGCTATGTGATCGAATGGGCTTATAAAGTCCATGGAAGGCCTCTTCCTGAGGGCAGCCCCGCTCACACCATAGTGATTCGTCTTCTCAACTAAAGGGACAGAGACTCTATCCTGTGCTGCTCACCTGAAAAGATGTCTCCACATCAGCAATGCTGTGGTGTCCCTTTTCCCTAATTATTCCACCGCGGTTTGTAAAATATCCACCACATAGCCAAATATCAACATGATATGCAGAAGCTCTGGGAGAATGGTGTACAATACTCTATGCTTTTTTCTGGTACACTGTGAGTGGTACACCAAGGCCAAGTACACGTCTTCCAATCACCTGAAAATGTCCTGCCTTGGTTTGAATCACGGCCACAGCCATAGAGATCTCCTGCCAGCTCTCCAGTTACCTGATAAGTTATGCCTGAGATCCAGTGTGTTTATCTTCATGCTGCTGGGCATTCATTGCTTACCATGTAAGGGGGATCTCTGCCCCCCTGGTATACTGCTACTACAGGGTTTATTTCCTGTTACAGGGTTTGCATTCCTGTTTCACTGTTCAAAGTTTTTGGACTGCTATGAGGTTATAGGTCATGTTTCCCACAAGTGTTATCAGTTTCAAGATAAAGCCTATTCCCTTTTTTTGAAGCTGAGCAGGGGTTTTGAATTCTGTTTTACTGCCTGCCTGTTGTAACTTTTTTGGGTTGTGTGTGGTATGAATGCTTTGTATGTCTGGTGATGAATGTTGCACTCCTTCCCCCTCTCCAGTACTGCAGCCATGTTGCGGCCTGTGGATGGTCCCCTGGGCTCCTCCCCATCTTTTATAACTTTACATTAGCCAAATGTCCACTGTAATGATTTTGTCCTGGAATGTTCATGGACTGAATTCCAAATTTAAAAGGCTCCAAAGTACTTGCACTTAAGAAACACTGGGTTTTAAATGGATGTCATTTTAACTGCTCTAATTATGCCCATGGGGTATCTGTATTGATCCTTAAAGGTCTCCCATTTTCTTGTGATAAGGTGATTATTGACCGTTAAGGCAAATATGTCCTTATACTTTTATACTTTGCATAGTTCATGGTATACCATTATTATCCCCTGCCCCCCCCCAGTCACGGCTGCAGTCTTTACTGAATTAAGTGTCTATTTATCTACATTACCTAGTTTTGTTACTATTATTATGGGAGACTTCAACTCTGTGCTGGACCCAGCTTTGGACTAGCTGAAGCCTCTCCTCTCTGAGTCAAAATTGTTTCAACAATGGTTTGATTCCTACAGCTATGTGGACCTTTGGTGATGGAAATTTCCCAAGGTTAGGTTGTATTCCTGCCAATCTAAATTCTATCATGATCTCTCCAGGCTGGATTACATTATGGGGTTCACTGATGTGTTATCCTTAGTGCTCCCAATATATCTTACCCTTCGCCTGAGTCACATGGTGCCTTTGTTGCGGCTCACAATGTTGCAACTTTATATGACTGGCTTGACACGCAAACATCAGTTGTACTTGTCTGCCAAGTTGTGGGAGACATAGTGGGAAGAATGGAAAATTATTGGCTTATCTTTCCCATACAAACTCCATAAATACTGTAGTTATATATTAGCACTTCCGATCTTATTATCATTAGTCAGACTTTTGCATAGTTCTACAAATTGCTGTATGTAGGGGCCCCCGTTGTGGATTCCTTTGCAAGTTTTTTTTACCTCCCTTACTTTTCCCACACTTAGTAACTCCCACCACTTTCTCCTTGAAAAACCACTGACAGTGGAAGAAGTTTCAGCAGCTATCCACTCCTTACCCTCTAATAAGACCCCAGGGCAGGGGCGGACTGACCCGAGGGCCTGGGGTCAGTAGGGAGCCCCATGAGATGCCCCTGGTACCTTTTTCATAAGCTTTTTTGAGTTTGGGCAAGGACAGAGGGTCCTCATGATCCCCTATTGCCCGGGGGTCCCATGAGTTGTCAGTCCGCCCCTGCCCCAGGGCTAGACGGGTTACTCTCTGAATGGTATCAGACTTATGCAGAAGACCTGGCCACACAATTACATGGCCTTTGTAGCTCAGCATTTGAGAATAGACTATTTCCTGACTCTGAGGCTGTAATAGTACTAATACCTAAGCCTGACAAAGACAGGTTACAGTGTGGGTCATATCATCCCATTTCTATACTTAATAGTGATGCAAAGTATTGATTCTGACACTTGTGCACTCAGACTAATTGGGGTTCATGCCTGGAAAGAGCACCTAAGACAATATACGCTGCCTGAATTTGCACATCCATAGGGCAATTACTGAGTGACAGAACAATTTGGTGCTGTCTTTGGATGTACAAAAAGCCTTTGACACTATCAGGTGGCTATTTTTATGGGATAGGATGTCTCAGATGGGTTTTGGTTCCTGGTTTGTTCAATGAGTACAATTGTTACATGCCAACGCTAGGGCTCATATCAACACAAATAAGGACATAGCTCCAGCCTTTTCTTTATGCAGAGGACTGAGGCACGGTTGTCTCGTTTCGCCTCTGTTGTCTGCACTGGCTATTGAGCCCTTGGCTCTGGCGGATCGGCAGCTGGAGGCTGTAATGGGGATCTAGCTTGGGTTGCTGGAGGACAAATCTCCTTGTACGCAGATGACACGTTGGTATATTTGGATGGCTCTGTGAGGTCCTTCTCTACACTGATGCACGTGGTGGAGGAGTTTGGGAGGGCTTCCGGTATTCGGGTTAGTTGGGAAAAAATCTTTGGCTTTTGCAGTAGGCTCTGTGGTACCTGATTTTTTTCTCTACTTCTAAATTGCAAATATCAGCACAATTTCACTATCTAGATATCCAAATACATTCTGATCTCACTGCTTTTGAGTCTCTTAATGTGACACCAGTTGTTACACATATGGAAGTTAGACTCTGTACCTGGGCTTCCTTACTGCTTAACTTAGGTGGAAGGATCATTGGAACATTTTCAAAATGATATATTTGCCAAAATGTTTGTATCTCTTTAGACCCTTTCCAGTTTTTCTCCCTAAAAACTAGAAAATTGACTTAAGGGGGTGCACCCACGGGTGGCTAAATCCTAGCTCCAAACACCCAAGCTAGTTGGGAGTCTGGCATGTCTTAACCTTCATAACTATTTCATTTCTTCACAACTTACCTATGTGTATGATTGGTTCCATGGTTCCATGACTCTTCTCCTACCTCCTCCACCATTTTTCTGTATGCTCTTTATGGATTTGTATTCTCCCTACAAGACACACTTCATAAGTCTATTACCTCACGTTACTCCAGACACTCCGAAGGATACTAGTTGGATGGCCGGATGAGAAGGGGGTAAGGTGCCATCCCCGACTCCTGGGGTATACCCATAGACTCTGTGGCACAACCCTAATATTCCTAAGCTCCTGGGTCACCCCCAACTTAAAGCGGAGTTCCACTCACTCTGTAAAAAAATAAAAGTCAGCAGCTACAAAAACTGTAGTTGCTGACTTTTAAAAAAACAGCCACTCACCTGTCCCACGATTCCGCGTTGCACCCGCCGCAGCCCGTTTCACCAGCCATCCTGTATTCCAGGCGCCGGCATCTTCAGTGTAGGCACCTGACTGTGACAGCTCGCAGCTTCCCAGCCGGGTGCCCACTGCGCATGCGCGGGTAGCGTTGCAATTCCTGAATGGCCCCATTGTTTTCTGGGACCTGTCACGTATCCCACAAGACTTCAGGGAGGGAGGGTAGGAGGACAACTTCCGTTTCCGATCGCCTAGGCGATCGCAGCGGAAGTGGGCGCGGGTACCTGTCAAATTTTTGTACCCGTCCCCCCCCGCTCCCCAAAGGTGACAATCCTTAATGGGTAGCGGGGGACCAATCTTTAAAGCGAAACTTCCCCTTTTGGGTGGAACTCCGCTTTAAGTTGGTGGGGCCATCTTGGCATTACTCACCTCTTGCATGTCATTTTGAATGGTATTTTTGTAGCATTTTATGATCTAAAAACCTGTTGTAAGGTGGCCAATAAATAATTTTATACATTTTTGCTGCTAAGAAATTTTAGGCTATACGGGCACAATTTTGGACTTTTTTCTCTCAATCTCTCAGAATCATTCCTAGAAATACTATTGCAAGATCCAGTTATTAATAAGTTGGTCACCACTTTCTATTCATGGCTGCAATCAGTCGGGGCCAACCCCTTCCAGATTGCGTAAGTGGGTAATGGTGTTCTCTGAGCTGCTTGAAGAGGATTAGGAGGAAACAATGGAGGTCTGTTTTCAAGACCTCATTAGTACTGCTAATAAATGTACTCAATTCCAGTTTATCCACCATCTTCAATATATTCAGGCTAAGTTGGCTTGAATGCTCTCCATATACCAGCCTCCATCCCCCCTCAAGAGAGAGAGAAAGACACTCACCTTCACAGCTCCGAACATCCCTGGGAATGAGAGTCGGGCTGTGCATACACCGTCATGAAACCCACAGCCTCTCTCGGAACCCACCAGGTCCCCATGCCGAGTGTGTCCCTTCTTCTGTCCCTTCTTCTGAGGGGCAGTGCTGCCCCCCCTGAAAAATGCCACCCTAGGCAAATGCCTTGTTTACCTTGTGGTAAATACACCCCTGGTGGCAATCCTGGTTAGACATCTCAGATTTTTTCTGGGATGATAATCCACTATCTCAGTCACATGTCTCCACAAACATAAAATGGTTCTTACACCATGGTGTAAGATAGCTCTATGGTGGCTGTGGACTCTTCTGATAAATATGGGGGCGGGGAAGGCAGCATACATTTGACTGGATGTGTGTATGCGTGTGTGTATTTGCTTTTTAACCCAACGTGTTCATTTCATGCACATAGCTGAAGCACTGTCTAAATTTGGGCTTTGCGTAGCCCTAAAAAATTGTTTTTGGCTCTTTCTATGTACAATTTGTTCTGTTGCTTCATTTTTGGGTCACCTGATTGCCTATGTGTCTATGGTAACTTTTGTTAAAAGCTAAATAAACACCTCATTAAAAAACTGTCCACACTAGGCAAGAGAGCACAGTGTGGTCATTTCTCTAAACTGCTCTCCTCCAATGATGAGGCGTGCCCTGACAAATCCCCTTGAACAGACATTCACTGGGAAGATCAATCTGTTGTCGTCCCCATCCCCCCAACTCTTATGCAGCTGAGAATGTGATCACTTATAAAAAAAAAGGCAAAAAAAAGTGTTTATAATTTTTTTTTAATATCTTTACACAAATGCTTTGCTTTTCATTTCTATTTTAAACTGAATGGGCTGTTTTCCAAGGTGATGGTTTACATATACTTTAAGTAGTTCAAGATTTTGGACATGCTACACAAGTCCCAAAAAAGTCATCATAGTACACAAAACATGTGTAGCACATCCAGTCCTTCTGCCCTACTGCCAGGACCCCACCTTCCCCACTACACAGTGATGCTTGGCTCTGATTAATCAATGTCAGAGTTGCTTTGTACACACAGTGGCTATTGCAGCTGCTGCTGCTTTCAAAAAATGCATTCTGGCTCAGCAGGGGTTATTTAATAAGAGAGAGGTTATTTACTGGAAAGTGCAAAATCTGGTTCAGCTCTGCATAGAAACCAATCAGCTTCCAGGTTTTTTTTTGCCAAAGCTTAATTGAACAAGCTAACATTAGAAGCTGATTGGCTACCATGCACAGCCGAACCAGATTCTCAGTGCATCAGTGGGGTAAATCTACCCCAGTGTTTATCAACAACACTGTTCAGATGTGATATAGAAAAATTATTTTGTACCTATTGTTTTCATTCATTTGCAGATCCAAGAATTGAACCTTCTGTCTGCAGATGATGCCAGGTAAAGCAACCTGACAATTCAAAAAAAGTTTTGTTTTTTTTTAAACAAAATGTTCTTCTGTTCAACCCCTTATTAACCCTATAGCCCAGGGTCACACCGGTACGATTTGTCATTCGATTTTAGTGTTTCATATCCAATGACAAGTCGCACCATATTATCCGTAATAGAACCGTTCAAATCAGTGCGTCTCTGACTCCATCAGAGTTGCATCGATTTTGAAAGTAGCTCCTTAACTACTTTTTGCGATTTCAGGTGTGACTTGCATAGACATCTATTCATGCATTTGCACAGATGTCTGCCAAGTTGCACCTGAAGTCACAGGATTTAAAAGTCGGATCCGGTGTGAACCAGGGCTTATTCTAATCAGCCCTAATTAATTCTTTACTCTACTTCTCCATTCAATTATTTTTTTATGCTGATTTTTTATTCATTTCTAATTTATTATCCATTCATATTGAAACTTTTTTTTCTTGCTACTTTTTAGGTTTGCTTCTTGTTTTTACATTTAACATGTAGTTACACATCTCATGTTTAAAGAAGTGCAAAACTGTAAAAAAAAGCACATTGTTTCATTTATAAACAACGTTGCAATGCTTTGTACCAAAATCATAACTTTAGTGTCATTTTAAACAGGACAAATTACAGAATAAAATGTGCAGTTTTTGTTTGCAGTAACACTATTTAGTTTTAAACTAACACTGGTAAAAATAATAAAAAATGCATTTTTTTTTATTGTTTTTCACATTTTATTGACAAAGGACTGCAAAAAAACTAATTGTTGCAAGACAATATGATGAAAAGAGAGCCTTGGTTTTCCATAAAAAATTATGTACTACCTATTATTTAATGTCAAATAAACAGTTATGTTGCAGAATTGTAAAAACTGCTCTGGTCTATAGGGGGTGACCTGGTGTGAGAGGGCAAGTGGTTAGGTAAATTTGAATTGAACTAAAGCAACACATTTTATAAAATAGGATGTTAAAAAGACTAGATCCTCCTGCGTTCTTATGTAGGGCAGAAACACTGTATAAATATATAATGTAATTAAAATAAATAAATTAAAAAATTATTAAGACAGCAGCTAGCATCCTGTCCTATACCATATAGGTCTAAAATCATAAACACATAAAAATGATGTAGCGCTAATCCACATATAAAGAACAATATATTGTATGAAATAGATATATAGATCTAAATAAAATCAACTGATAAGCACAGAACACAAGTGCCCCCAATCCACATAGGGATATAATAAATTGTGACCCAAGGCGTCCTATAAGGGACACGCTGAAAAAACAAATGTGAGTCCCTGCTATGAGATCAGAAACGAGCACCATGTGAAACACATATTAAACATATATAGTGTAAAAGAAGTCCATAAATGGTGTGATGATCTTCTTATTCATGCACGATGTGGATATCCAAGCACCCTCCTTGTGAACCCAAAAGGTATGGCTGCAATGGCCTCTCACCTCCACATCATGACCCTGCAGGGCCACAAAGCATATAAACCTCACCTCTGGATCCTCAAGGTACCCCTTTAATAGCCAAACAATGTCACAGGTAATAGGTCAGACTGGCTCTGAGGAAGAGGCAAGTCCTCGAAACGCATCAGCCTATTGGATGTCTACACTCCCTATTGCAGACTGTTAGCGCGGTGTTGACCCAGCTGTTCTTTATGATGTCCCTTGACTACATTGTCGTTTCAGAAGACACTATAGAAACTAACAGTTCTGTGAGTGTCAGATTCCTGGTCCCCAGTTGCGATAAATGGTTCCTCATCCAGACACCAACACTATACAATGTCCTTCATTTGAACTGTGTTTGGAGGCAATGGTAACAACAGAGGCATATGATCTATGGTACCTATATGAGTGCTAAGCTGCCGGGTGACTGGTCTGGTGGAGTGATGATGACCTATTACCTGTGACATCGTTTGGTTATTAAAGGGGTACCTTGAGGATCCAGAGGAGAGGTTTATTTGCTTTGTGGCCCTGCAGGGTCATGATGTGGAGGTGAGAGGCCATTGCAGCCATACCTTTTGGGTTCACAAGGAGGGTGCTTGGATATCCACATTGTGCATGAATAAGAAGATCATCACACCATTTATGAACTTCTTTTACACTATGTATGTTTAATATGCGTTTCACATGGTGCTCGTTTCTGATCTCATAGCAGGGACTCACATTTGTTTTTTCAGCGTGTCCCTTATAGGACGCCTGGGGGGTCACGATTTATTATATCCCTATGTGGATTGGGGGAACGTGTGTTGTGTGATTATCAGTTGATCTTGTTTAGATCTATATACCTATTTCATACAGTATATTGTTTTTTATATGTACATTTTATAAAATGCTCTAGTATTCAAAGAAATAGTAAAAAACACTTTGTTATTCCATAACTCAAAATTATCTGAGGAGTGCAAGAACACAGCTCAGACATACACCTGTATGCACATATACACTACTCAAAAAAATTAAGAGAACACTTTGAAAACACATCAGATTTCAATGGGGAGAAATATCATGCTGGATATCTATATGGATATGGACTGGGTAATGTGTTAGGAACGTAAGTATGCCCCATCGTTTGATGTAAATGAAAATTATCAACCTACAGAGGACTGAATTCAAAGACACCCTGAAAATCAAAGTGAAAAAATGATGCAGCAGGCTAGTCCATTTTGCTGAAATTTCATTGCATCAACTCAAAATGGTACTCAGTAGTTTGTATGGCCCCCACATGCTTGTATACATGCCTGACAATGTCTTGGCATGCTCCTAATGAGACAAGGGATGGTGTCCTGGGGTATTTCCTCCAGATCTGGACCAGGGCATCACTGAGCTCCTGGACAGAGTTGTAACCTTTTGGCGTCGGATGCACCGAAACATGATATCCCAGAGGTGTTCTATTGGATTTAGGTCAGGCGAGCATGGGGGCCATTCAGTGGTATCAATTCCTTCATCCACCAGGAACTGCCTGCATACTCTTACCACATGAGGCCGTGCATTGTTATGCACCAGGAGGAACCCAGGACCCACTGCACCAGCGTAGGGTCTGACAGTGGGTCCAAGGATTTCATCCCGATACCTAATGGCAGTCAAGGTGTCATTGTCTAGCAGGTCTGTACTTTCCCTCCATGGATATGCCTCCCCAGACCAACACTGGCCCACCACCAAAACAGTCATGCTGAATGATCTTACAGGCAACATAACATTCTCCACAGCTTCTCCAGACCCTTTCACGTCTGTCACATGTGCTCAGGGTGAACCTGCTCTCATCTGTGAAAAGCACAGGACGCCAGTGGCAGACCTGCCAATTCTGGTGTTCAATGGCAAATGCCAATCAAGCTCTATGGTGCCGGGCAGTAAGCACAGGGCCCATTAGAGCTGGAGCAAATGTGGCGTAAAACCAAATCACACAATCACCCCAAGCTTTCACCCTGTATAAATCTGCTTTCTTAACATACAATTCCTCCCTCCATGCTGCCAAACAAGCCTACTTTGTCACTCTCATCAATAGCTTGTCATCCAGTCCTCGTTTTCTCTTCTCTCTTTTAACGCTCTACTTTCACCTCCACCCAGCACCTCACTCACTGCTTACTCGATTGCCGATCATTTCAAAAACAAGATTGATGCAATTCGTAGGGGCATCTCTATTGTACAGACATCTATCTCACTTGGCATACCTTATACCAAACCTCTTTCAACACTTTCCTCTTTTGACCTTGTTACCACTGAAGAGGTCACTAAGGTTTTCTCAGAAGCCCGTCTCACTACCTGCCCCCTGGATCCTGTCCCCTCACAACTACTATGGTCACCCTCTTCTTCTATCCTATGCTCTCTCACTCACATCTTCAGTCTCTCCCTCTCTAATGGTGCCTTCCCCACCCCTCTAAAGCATGCACACATCACTCCCATACTTAAAAAGCCCTTCGTGGACCCCACCAACTTGAACAACTTAAGACCCATCTCCCTGCTGCCATTTACCTCTAAACTCTTAGAATGCTTAGTCTACAATTGCCTGAGCTCCTACCTCACTGACAACAACCTTCTTGACCCTTTACAGTCTGGCGTTCGCTCACTACAGTCCACTGAAACTGCCCTACTTTAACTCACTAATGATCAACTAACTGCTAAAACCAATGGCCACTACTACATACTCATACTACTTGACCTCTCTGCGGCTTTTGATACTGTTGACCATCCCAACCTTCTCAAAAAACTCCACTCTCTTGGCCTGCGAGACTCTTGATTTTTCTTCTACCTATCACAGCGCTCCTTCAGCGTTACCTGTAACTCTGGCTCCTCCTCTCCACTCCCTCTTTCTGTAGGGGTCCCTCAAGGTTCTGTCCTTAGACCCCTTCTCTTCTCCATATACACCTCCTCCCTTGGTCACTTGATAAACTCCCATGGCTTTAAGTACCATCTCTATGCTGATGACACACAAATCTATCTTTCTACTCCTCACCTCACCCCTTCAGTCTCCACTCGCATTACTAACCTACTAAGTGACATATCAGCATGGATGTCACTCCACTTCCTCAAACTCAATCTTTTCAAAACTGAGCTCTTAGTATTCCCTCCAGCCCATGCCCCCTCCCCTGACTTCTCCATCAAGACCAATAATACAACCATCAGTCCCTCCCCTCATGCCAGGGTACTAGGTATAATCCTAGACTTCCATCTGTCCTTTCAACCCCAAATCCAATAGCTGTCCAAATCATGTAGACTTTACCTCCACAACATCTCCAAGATACGTCTGTTTTTAACCTCAGAAACTACTAAGCAACTTATTCACTCCCTTGTTATCTCTCGCCTTGTCTATGGAAACTCCCTCCTTATTGGCCTACCTCATCGCTGGCTATCCCTCTTCAGTCTATCATGAATGCTGCTGCCAGACTCATCCACCTTACTAACCGATCCGTATCTGCCACCCCTCTCTGCCAATCCCTCCACTGGCTTCACATTGTCCAACCGATAAAATTCAAAACATTAACAATAATATATAAAGCCATTTATAACTCTGCCCCAAATAAATCAACAATCTTGTCTCCAAATATCACCCAAACCGTACTCTCCGCTCCTCTCACGACCTCCTGTTCTTTAGCTCCCTTGTCTCCTCCTCCCATGCTCATCTCCAGGACTTTTCCAGAGCTTCCCCCATCCTCTGGAACTCTCTACCCCAATTTATTAGATGATCGCCTACTCTGCTCACTTTTAGGTGATCTCTGAAAACCTATCTCTTCAGGGAAGCCTATCCTGCCCTCAGCTAATAATGGAATCTTCTACTCCTCCTACCAGTCCATCCCCCACATTTACTACCTTTTGTACCACTAGCCCCTCCCTCTTAGATTGTAAGCTCCAAGGAGCAGGGCCCTCCTAACCCTCTTGTATTGAACTGTACTGTTGCTGTACTGTCTCCAATTATATTGTAAAGCGCTGAGCAAACTGTTGTCACAATATAAATCCTGTATAATAATGATAGAGAATGTTGGGCCCTCAGGTCACCCTCATAAATTCTGCTTCTGATTGTTTTGTCAGAGACATTCACACCAGTAGCCTACTGGAGGTCATTGTTTAGGGCTCTGGCAGTGCTCATCCTTTTCCTCCTTGCACAAAGAAGCAGATACCGGTACTGCTGATAGGTTCAGGACCTTCTACAGCTCTGTCCAGCTCTCCTAGAGTAACTGCCTGTCTCCTAGAATATCCTCCATGCTCTTGAGACTGTGCTGGGAGACAGAGCAAACCTTCTGGCAATGGCACATATTGATGTACTATCCTGGAGGAGTTGGACTGCCTGTGCAACCTCTGTAGGGTCCAGATATCGCCTCATGCTACCAGTAGTGACACTGACCTTAGCCAAATGCAAAACTAGTGAAAAACAAATAGAAAAGGGTTCATCTCATTGTTGCCCATCTAGTGCACCTGTTGTTAATTTCATTAACATCAAAGCAGCTGAAACTGATTAACAACCCCCTCTGCTACTTAACTGACCAGATCAATATTGAAGGAGTTTAACTGACTAGAAGCTATACTCTGATTAAAAAGTGTGACTTTAATTTTTTTGAGCAGTGTATTTCAAGCATTCATAGGTTGTGAACAATGTTGCAGACTAGTAATAGTAAAAAAAATGTAAACTTATGATGTACTTGCAAATTTCAATCTTTATTACAGAGCTAATAATTTTCAAAGCTAATAGAAATGTGAATTTCAAACAAAAGGCATGAGAAGTTGAACCTTGTCAGGGTGGGCATATAATAATGCAACTGTTTTTCTTTAAAAAATGCTGTTCAGTGGGAGGAGGGCCCACCATTTTATGTGACTTTTTTTTTAATGAGTCATTATTTATACAAGTATCAGTATATAAACATGATATTACAAGCAGAAAAGCACAATTGGTATCCAGTTACTTAACATGACTCAAATGCTGCAAGCAAACAAACACGTGAAAAAGCATCCCCTCAGAGTACACTGGGGGGAATACAGGAAATACAGCCTCAATACAAAAATTATAGAAGGCTAAAAAAAAATAGTCTATATGGGCCCTGCACATTCCCGTACCCAGGTGCCATGTCTAACATTAAATTGGGAAAGGTAGTAAACAGGGAGAGAGGAAAAAGGAGGGAAAATAGAGGGAATCAAGGTCATAAGCAAACCAAGTCTGGTAATCTTGTTTACTGTGGCATCAGGGATACTGTGACCCAGTTCATTCTCACACTCCCTGATATAGTATATGGGGTTGTATGGGAGAAGATATTAATGAACAATTTATACAGTGTAGACAAGGGTCTAAGAGGTTTACTATCAGCCAAGTACATAGTTTCAAATGGAGTAAGAGAGTCCATAGATCATGTAGCGTCCTAAAGAACTTTTGCAGCTGAAACATCTCCAGCAGTCCAGTGGGGATATACCCCATTCCTTCATAATGTCCAACAGATATTTCAGTGCTGTACTATTTAAGAACTGGAAGAATCTAACCTCTGGAAAGCTCCTCCAAAAGCTTAAAAAAAGACAGACTTTTCCCAGGAATTAACCAATGGGAAACCTCTCAGCAGGGACGTGGATGACAGGCTATGTTTTGTATTCAATCAGCTAACGCTCTATGTGAACTGTCCAGCCAGGGAGCGCGTGCTAAATTGTGTCCCACCAACATTTACCCCAGGGGCACACATAACAATAAATCATAAATCAGATATGTGCAGATTCCAGTTAACTATGTGAGTCAATGCAGTGGCCTAATAGTATAAAGAAATGTCTGGTAGATCTAAACTGCCTGTGCAATGGAGTTGTTGATAGGCTAAGCGAGGAGGCTTACTGTTCCATACACATTTTATGAACTCCTTCTGGACCTGTTGAAAATAAGCTTTAGGTATTTTTATATGGATCATTTGAAAAAGGAACAGAAATGTAGGGAGAACAGTGATTTTTAAGATATTAATCTGGCCTAGCCAGGTAAATTGTTTCCTATCTCAAGTTTTGAGGACCTCCCATACCGCTCGCAGGAAAGGGGGGTAGTTGGCCAAATAAAAATCTTTGGGGTCCACTGGTAGTTTAATACCCAAGTTTGTGATCGAGAATTTTGGCACTGAAAGGGGAACGAGCATTCCATTTGGAGTCATTCCTCATCAAGGACGTTCAAGGGCATAATTAAGTAATCTTAAAATTGGAAACTTCCTTAAACTGTTCCAATTCTGCAAAGAGATTAGGTAAGGATACACGCGGGTTAGTGATGAAAAATAGTACAACTTCTGCAAATGCAGCCAGTTTATATTACATTTTGTATTCCAGAGATATTAAGGTTAGCTATGATCTTATGCAAGAGAGCTTCCATCACCAAAACAAACAGCAAAGCTGATAGAGGACATCCCCTGTCACATCCCTTTCAAGATGCGAAACAGTGAAGAAAGGGCATGATTTATCTTCACCTGCGCCCTAGGTTTGACATAAACTGTAAAAATCCAGGTCAATTTGTTATCCAAAGTCCCAGTCTTTGCAGGATCATGGACTTGGACAGCCAATCCATCCTGTCAAAGGCTTTTTTCATATCTGACAAAAGGACAGGGAGCGCAGCTCTGGTAAATCCAATGAATGAGGGAGATCACCCATTGGGAGTTACAACGGCCTTCTCTCTCGAGAAAAAAACCACCTGGTCCCTTTGTATTAGCTCACCCAGAGAATCCTGAAGAAGATTAGACATTATCTTGGCCAAGATCTTTTTTTTTTAAACAATAGAAGTTTGTTTTTGAAAATTGTAGTGTAACAAAGAACAATAACAACAACAATTATTGCCATTTTTATAATATCAAAAAGGGGAATGAGTTTTACATTTGAAAGCTGCCAGAGATTGTAACTTAAAGAAATAGTAGGAAATGATAAGCATATCAATGTAAAGAGTAACAAGCTGGTGCTAGACCAGGTAATGTATAGTAAACATAAACATAAAAGTTCCTTTTCTACATTCGATTTTGTAAAAAAAAGTACATTCATAGGGCATTTAAACAGACATCAGTGTCTGTATAAGAGGATATGTTGATTTTTTATGGGGATTGCATTTGTGTTAATACCCAGTGCAAATTCCGGATTGTTAGCCAGTGGGGTCAGAGGGCATTAGTTAATTTAAAATCCTTGATAATTTTATGGAAAGCCTCCAATGTGGCAGCAATTATAGGGTTAATCTTTAATTGTCCAGTGTAGTAGACCTGCGAGATCCACGGTGCGAATTTCAATGGTAGGTTAGTATATGATTGTTCTAGATAAACCCAGTCTTTGTTTTTAGAATGACAGTTCCAATCAATAATTCTGGTGATTAATGCTGCATAGTAGCATCTTTTGAATTCTGGTAGACCCATACCTCCTTGCTCCTTGGAATGAGTGATTAGCTGGAAACGGATACGTGGTCTTTTATTAGCCCAGACGAAGGCTGTTTTTGAAGAATGTTGAAGGTAGTTTGATTGGAAGTGCATTCATGCAATATAAGATTCTGGGTAGTATCATCTTGATAATGACTGCCCTCTCAAACCAAAAGATTTTCAATATTTTGTAAAAAGGGTATATAATTTTGATTATATAAGTCTTTTAATTTCAGGGTAAGCATGATGCCCAAATATCTGAGTGCATTAGGAACCCATCTAAAAGAGCTATTTTGTTTTGCTATATTTAATGATGCTGTTGGTAAAGAGTTGCTAAGGGCCTCTGGTTTGCTATAGTTTATCTTGAAATTTGAGATATATTGGTGATAATTGAACAAATTTAGAAGATTTGGAACAGATGTATGAGGTTGAGACAAAAAGAATAGGAGATCGTCAGCATAGGCTGAAATCCTGTATTCCCTATGCACTGTTATATATTCCTGTATAGAGTTATTGAGGTTAACTGATCTAATAAAAGATTCAATGGTTAAAAAAAAAAGTAAGGTAGAGAGTGGGCATCCTTGTCTAGTCCCATTTCTAATAGTTATTGATTCGGATAGGGAACAGTTTACTTTAATTTTTGCTGTGGGATTTTGGTAATGTGAGAAGATCTAATTCATCATGTTTGTTTTAATTCCAATGTGTGAGCAAGTAGCAAACATATAGTCCCATGGGACACGATCAAAGGTCTTCTCAGCGTCCGTGGACAAGAGAAGCCCCATGATGCCCTCCGTATGGGCTTTAAAGATCAAATGTTGAGCTTTGGTGATGTCCCTGGCTTCTCTTCCTGACATAAATCATACCTGTTCTGGGCTAATGGTTTTACATAGTAGCGGTCTTAGTCTGTTTGCCAATTTTTTTTGCCAGTAGTTTAAGATCAGTGTTGAACAAGGATATTGGTCTGTAGTTTGCACAGTCAGATGGGTCTTTGTCTTTTTTTTGGTATTACCGAAATATGGGCCTGCAGGAAATAATCGGGTAGGGGTTGTTTTTTGATCAAACAATTAAACGTTTGAAGCAGTGGTTATACTAAGATATTAAAGTCTTATAATATTGAGATGTAAGACCATCTGGTCCAGGGCTTTTACCAAGGTTTTAAGCTTTTTGTGGCTGAGGCCAATTCCTTTTCCTCTATGGGTTTCTCTAGAATTTGAATGTCTGAGTTTGAGATGGAGGGCATATTACTTTTTTGTAAGGAATTCCTTGATTATGTCAATTTTCTCACCCTCTAGGTCCCTAGGTTTGTGTTTTGGGGGGATGTAGTATAGTTTTGTGTAGTACTGATGGAAGATGGATGCTATAGCTCTAGTATTGTGTTCTAATTTATCATTCGGATTTCTAATACTTAATATATTTCAGTAATTTTGGCTTCTTTCACGGCTTTAGCCAAGACATTTCCGCTGTTCTTTCCACCCTCATAATATATATGCTTTTTGAAGAAGAAACATTTGTAGTCTGTGTCAAGGAAGTTTGTAAATTTTGCTGTGCCACATTTTATTCTTCAGCTAAGAGAGTTGAGAGTGATTGTTTATGTTGTGATTCCAGGATGGCTATGCATTTAGAAACTTCACAAATTTTACGTTCACGTTCTCTTTTCTTTCTTGCTCCCCACTTAATGAATTCTCTTCTAACTACCCATTTTTGAGCTTCCCAAACTGTAATCTGTGAAAGTTCATTTGTCATGTTGGTCTCGAAGTATGTCTTAATGATGCTATCCACTATATCCATAATATGAGGGTCCGTTAATAAAGCAGGGTTGAGTCTCCAGTTAAATGTTTTGTCAGATTTTCCTGCAAGTGTCGAATTAAGGGAAATTGGTGTGTGGTCTGAAAGGGATTGTATCCCAATCTTTGCCTCTGTTAGATTAGGGAGGTCTCCATGTGTAATAAAAAAATTGTCGATGTGTGAGAATCTGTTATGTGGAGGAGAATAACATATATTGTCTTTGCTATTGGGGGTTAGTGTTCTCCATGTATCTACCAACAACAAGGAACTAAGAAGTGTTTTTATCTTTTTAAGAACCTTAAATGCGATGCAAGCCTTTCCGTTAGAGGTGTCCTGTAAAGGTTTTAGGGGAATATTAAAATCGCCTCCTAAGATCAAACATCCATTGGCAAAGCCTTTTAGTTCATCAATGATCTTATGGCAAAAAGTTATGTGAGCTGCACTGGGAAAATAAACATTTTCTAGAGTGATTGGTTTACCAGCCCAAGATCCTCTCAGAAACACAAATGTGCCCTCTGGATCAATTAGTTTGTCTGTGATAGAGATATTAGCTTCTTTGCTAAGAAGAATGGAGACCCCTTTAGATTTTGCTAAATTGTTAGTTGAGTGGAATGTTTTAGTAAAAAGTTAATTGTATAATTTAGGAACTTGTTGAGACCTAAAATGTGTCTCTTGTAAAAACATCACCCAGGGTTTAACTTTATTAAGCTCTCTTAGAAGTTGGGATCTTTTTTCTGGAGTGTTTAAACCCCGAACATTGTGAGAGAGACGATTAGTGGGTTTTTACCCAATGAGGAATAGGCCATATTGATTCAGAGATAAGACTATTTTGACGTAAATTCAAAATTGCTATAGAAAAGGAGGAGGAAAAAATTAGAGAATCGAAAACAACCTCTGATACTGAACTATCAAAGTATCAAAAGGCTAGGAAAACAGCAGTAATAGATGATCTTAAGTAAACTGTAAATGATACGAATTGTGGTACTCTGCTTAATGGGAGGTTTAGTGGGAGTAGCTAATGAGCTCTGTAAAAATTAGCACAAATAATGGCTGAAATTTAACAGGTTATCTAAAATAGCTAATGGAATCTATAGAGTTGTAAACTCAAACATTGCTGGGGAGCCGAACGCTCACAGCCAACAACTGTTAACCAAAATGTCAAACAATGTACATCAGCGGGGTGTGAGGCTGGTTTTAAAAACCTGCTGTAGACCTAATGTATAATCTAAACAATAGTGCAAAAAATCATACAAAAACAACCTGATAAAAGGAGATTATCGACCCGTGTAGGGATTAAGTGTCGTATAGTCTTCATGGTCAGCCGAATGGGAACTGCCAGTACTGTCTGAAAAGCAGGTCTATAAAGAGTCAAAGAAAAAAGTAAGAGGTCAACCTTTAAGTTTGGATGTCTTCGAGGTCATTCAGCTTGTCGGTACCCGGTCAGAGGAGAAAAAAAAAAAAATTGGCCAAGACCTTTACGCCCATGTTCAGTAAGGGTCAAAGCTCAAATGCCTACCCTCCTTCAGCAGAACTGTTATATGGACAAGTAATGCCTCTTGGGGCCCCCTTTAGTCAGGAAATTGAAATAAAAAGCCATATAAGGCAGTAGCTTTTGGGCATACTTTAAAAAGCACAGTCTAGGGAGCTTATCTGGGCCTCTTATGTACTTGAAAGATATTGTCTGGCGTAATATCTTGTTCTAATTTAGCAACTTCCTGGGGGCAAGTCTTAGGTATTGTATCTCCTCTAAATAAGCTGCTATCAGTGTACCTTGCTAGAGCTTCGTTGATTGCTCTCCTCAGTCTTCCAAGTTGTACAGAGATGCTAATGATAGAACTCCCAAAAATGATTGGCAATCTGGGAAGGGTAGAACAGCTTAGTCTCTGAGAGACAAAATATAGGGCACCTGGGAGCCTTCCATATTGTGTTTAAGGACTCTCACCAGCAAGTGTCTATATTTATTGCCCTGATCATAGAATTTGTGGGATGTTGCTTTCAGTTTGCGACAGGCCTTCTGGTCCAACAGTTGTTTTAATTGCATTCTCAAGTCATCCAATCACCTGCCTTCCTAAACGGTTCCCTTTTACTTTGTGTCTATGTGATAGATCCCCTATCTGTGACAGTAAATTGGTCACATCAGATTTCAACAGTTTTTTCGGGGCTGTTGTCTTGGCAATAACAACACCTCTGACTACCAGTTTATGTGCTTCCTATAGGACACTCTTGAACCCATCCCCCATGTTATTCTCAAACAAATACTGCCAGAGAGCATCCATAATCCCCCATCTATGGCTGTGTCATCTAAAAGGTTCTCATTAAGGTGCCACATTGAAGACGAAGGTGCCTTGGGTGAGAGTGCAAGGTGGCATGATCCAAGAGGGTAATGGGATGTATGGTGACTGTCAACACTCTGTCTACGTACCCTTGATCAACCAAAAACAGATCACTATGGGAGTAGAACTGATGAACATGAGAAATGTATGTGTAATCTTTATCATTTGCATGCAATACTCATCAGTCATAGACTGAGTAGGGATTTATAAAGATGAGGTGCCCTTGCGGGATGAAGAATCCAGTCTCAGATCTATGAATACATTAAAGTCCCCTTCAAGAATAAAAAAACCAGAGAAGAAATTGCGTATCTTTTGGAGAACACCATCCAGAAAGGTGACCTGTCTTCAGGTTGGGAGAATAGACATTTCAGATCATAATGAGATTACCATACAAATTGCCTTTCACCATGAGGAACTACCCCAAGATGCACCTTCTGGTACAAAAGGGCAATTTTTGTGTATCACTATACACACACCTTTCGCTTTTTTAATAGGAGATGTGCTATGAAACCAACAGTCAAAAAGATATGCGGGTAATTTAGGAAGCCACCCAGACACAAAGTAAGTTTCTTGTAGTAATATGATTTGGGGATATAGAGAGCAGAGCTCCCACCAAACTGAGCTTCACTTGAATGGAGAGCCTAAACCTCTGACATATACATCACCAACTTTAAGCCTGACATAGATTCAGTAAAGATAGAAATTACACTGTTCAGACTAGGCTCGGGCAGGGTCAGGCTAAGCAGTAAAAAAAAAACAGACATAAAAGAACCAGGTAGACAAAAACAACTAAATGTGGCCTGTGCGATGACTGCTCCCACCTAAGTGGAGGGAATATGCCTCCTCAAAGGCCACGACCCCTACAGGTACACAACCCTGGATCATAACAGCCAAGGTGGGCCTACAGGGAGGAAATGAGCACACCATGCATGTGGCAGCTAGTTCCTTCTGAAGCCGCCAGACAGGAAGCATTAACAATGTAAGTTACATAGTCAGCCTAAAAATAGACATGTAAAAATAACAAACATGTAAATAGCATTACTGGCCAAGAAAGCTCTGACAGTTACACTCAGTACAGAGCTACAGATATAGAAATGGTAGCAGTTCCATCTACAGTTCAGAATTAAGCAGAAATCTAACCAGGGTGTGGCTGAGTAAGGACCCCAAAACAAAAAGAAGGTGCTTGTGAGAACAGTGAGAGGAGACACTATCTGATAGTATCAGTCCTTCCTTGAGTTGAGCAAGCTCATAGATCAAATCAGCAGCAAAACAGCATCAGAGTGCTTTGCCTTAGCCTTTGAATAGGTCTTAGGGTGTTAGGGGGGACTGGTAGTTGTGCCAATTCACCAGATAAGGCCAATGAAGAGTAGAAGTGACTGAGCACAACAAGGGGTGGGGGTATCATCAGCTGCAGTTGTGTTTCCCATCCAGAATTTTGCCCATCTGCCAGAATATTTACTGAATGGGCCATGAATGAGATGTAGCAGCCATGCCCAAGCTTGCTGGACCACATACCTGTGGTGATATGAACCCTGCTGCAAACCACATGCTCCAGCAGCAAGGAGACTTTAAACATGCTGGTGGAGGGCAGAGATGCCATTCTGGATGAAAACAGCCCAGGCCAAAAAATCACTAAAGGGGATAAACTGTACTAGCTTGAACAGCAGCTATAAAGCCAGCAATTTGCCAAGCGGACATTGAGATGCTGGACATGGACCTAATTGGGTGGATATTTTTTTCTTACATTCCAATAAATAGGGAAGAGATACCTCCCTGCCTAATAATGTTTCCTGAGATGGAGGGGTGGGACAGGGGGACTTATAGCACTTTGAAAAATACACTTGGCCCTGCTCTGCATTGCCCTAGGTTGACCCTCTTTATTGTTTGATGTCTTGTAAATTACATCTCTTAAATCTCTTGTTAGACTTCCATCCCAATCCCGAAGGGGTTACAGATGTTGCAGCAGATGCAAATGGAGATTCTTGTGGAGTGGGGAAAAGGGGAAAGGGAGGAGCAAGAAGGAGGGTGATTGCAGGTATTTTGCTGTCAGCCATATCATGCAGCTTTGTGGTAAACATGTCTCTTAAAGCATGTGATACTGGTAGATTTATCACACTTTATACACTGCAGGCAGAGGCTTCAAACTACTATAGTGCATAGTGTTTTCAGCACATCTCAAAAAAGGTCCAGACAGGGTCCGGCACCCGTAGAATAGGGTGGCTGCAGCCATCCACTCAGAGCAGCAGCTCAGTCTCTTCTACTCGTTTCCAGCTCTGTCAGCAATTGCTGTGCATACATGGCTCCAATGTCAATGGTGCATATAAAAACAAAGGAACTGACATAGTGTTTTATTGTAATATTAATTAAATGCAAGAAATAGTTAAAAACACTCAAATGGAGAGTAAAAATCCAAAGCACATCTAAGATTCAATCCGATCACAGAGAGACACTCAAATCCAGCTCACTGCACAGTCTGTATATTTGTAACTCACAGCAAGGTGATGTCATCGGTGAAAGGCTCCACCCCCCTTCAAACATATCGTCCAATCCCAGACTTCCTCAGAAAGGTATGTGCCCAGTGGTGTCCTTTTGACATTGAAGCCATGTGTAGAATTTCTAGGAGAGCTGTAAGTAAGTAGAGGAGACCAGGATGCTGCTTTGTCTGCTCCCTTAAAGGGATCACATGTTTTTCTGACCTCTGCTTAAGCGTGAGGTCTTATATCTAGGTGAACAATTTGGATGAAAATTGCTCAGCGCACAGTGAAGTTTTCTCCAGTACTGTAACTTTTGTTTTGCACTCAGAAGGGGAGGAACGCCATGTGAGAATATTGCACAAGTGCTTGAATGTGATTTACATGTACTGTTTGTTGGACTGCACATATACTGTATGTTACTTTGCACTTTATATTATTTTGAATGTAAATTGGTATGAGCATCACAGACAAAGAATGGATCAAATTTACAAGAGCATTTTTGCACATATTATATAATGCATATGAGTACATTAATGCATTTTTATTTTTGATACACTATACTTTTTTTTTTATTAGAGGGGAGCTCTGCAGTGTTTTGGTTATTATACTAGATGTAGAGTAAAGTGGTATCACTTTGTAATGTTAGCTTGCAGCCTTTTTACACTTATTTATGTTAGATTTTTTTCACAAGTTGTGCAGGTTATTTTGTGGTCAAACATAATAAATACTGTCCACTAATGAGAATTTTTAGTCTGACAAATACATTTTTGTCAAATACAGACCTGCTAAGGTTATTTGTAATGTTGCTCATAGACAAAATCTACAGCCATATCATTTATATGGATATCTGAAAACAACAAATAGTCAGTAGAATAAAGTTATATGTTGTTAACAGGGGCGGACTGACAACTCATGGGGCAATAGGGGATCATGGAGCCCCTGTGTCCTCACTCACACTCAAATCACACCCCAAAAAAGCCTATGAAAGGTACTAGGGGCATCTCATGGGGCCCCCTACTGACCCTGGGCCCTCTGGCAGTGCCTGAGTGCACGAATGGTCAGTCTGCCCCTGGTTGTTAACAAACCACCTGCCATAAGTGCTCTTCCCAAAATAAGTGGCACATAAATATGTATGCTTCTAATTGATTAGTGTGCTTGTCTATGTGTACCGCAGACAGTCAGATACAGCACTTTCATGCAAGGGTGATACGCTGTACGAGAAAATAAGTTGAACGCTTCTTTCCCATATGACTTCATAGGTCTGTGGAAGCTCAGTCAATTTTACTATAAGAACAGAATATGTGCAGTTGACATTAATGTGCAAATACATTTTTGTTCCATTCAATTTATCAGTCTGGGGGTGGTACTTTATCCATCAAATGTATCAAATACAATTCAACCAAGTGTAGTTCCACTTTTGCAGTCACATTTGAAAATCCTCACTATATGTTTGTTATGTGCTCCTATTCACACAGCATATGTAGGAATAATTTAAAAAATATATGTATTACCCTTCTGGATGTTTCTTCAGAGCAGGTTTATACACAGGACTTTAAGCTATTCTAAACAATTTCAAAGAAAGTAGAGGGACAAACTTGTGTTAGACTGAAGGAAAGTGCATTAACATAAACGGCTTCACTCACAACTTGAGACCTTTAACCCTTTTTTTTTATGACAATGTTCAAATTTAGTTTACAGCACAGTACAGACATAATTAATTATAGTAAATGTTAGTGCCCCAGCCTCCTGTCCTATCATTACACAGAAAGGGAAATCGTCAATTTTGAGTTCAGAAGTGTTCAAGTAAAGTATAAGCAGAAACTTTTAAAATATATATTTTTTTAAGTTATGCTATGTGATTGGGAGCATGTAACAAATATAAAGTAGGAGCTATCCCAATTTGGCTGCAAAGTGGAAATACACTTTAAGCCAGTTTTGTCTACATTCTATACCAAAAGTTTGAAGCTATGCTTTAAACATTTAATATTTGTCTGAAAAAAAGCAAATATTATTCTTTTTGATTCATTCCTAACTGAAAAAGAAGAACACCATGCCTACTTTATCATCACAGCCTGAGTCAGAGCTGACAGATAATAGCAGCTAAAGCAAACAGTGCATGGTACCTCTGCTGAAAAAAAAAACACAGCGCAATCTGTATTTGTTATTTAATCGTATTATTATCTAAGCAGGAACATATGCATTACTGTACGATAATAAGAAGGTACTGTTTCTCTGTTGCAAGAGCAATTTATTGATAGAATTTCCTGTCAGTATTTGAATGGGCCCTGCAGGCTAATGCAAACTGTGGTTCTGTTTCTCAAAGTAGATCTAAATCAATAAACTGTCATACAATCTTTAACATGTTAGTACATTTTCAAAAGTCACTTTTCATTTACTTAAACTGGAAGCAAAGCCTAAATATAACTATTCTTAAAAATGTCCCCTCTCCCTCCTGCTCCCTATCCTGCCTGCCCAGTATAAAAAAGTATCTGAGTACCTACCTATTTTTAATATGCTTTGTTCTGGTCATGTGATCCCACAGCTCTGGCTCCCCTGTGTCAGTGAGTGGCTGTCGCAAGGAAGAAGAGAGAGAGCCAATGACTGGGCCATGGGAATCTATGGGTGGCGTCACGGTTCTGGAAATTCACAGCTGTTTGTAAGCGCTCCTTTATACAGTGGAGCCGGAGCTTCAAAATCACATGACCAGACCAGAGCAGATTAAGCTTAGGTAAGTACACAGATTTTTGTATACAGGGTAGGCAGGATAGGTAGGTGAAGTGGGGGAAGGGAACATCTTTTAATGACTTGCCCTCCAGAGGATTTACCCCCTTTCCTGACTAGGCCATTTTTTTTCGATACGACACTGCATTACTTTAACTGACAATTGCGCGGTCATGCAACGCTATACACAAATTAAATGTTGGGAGATGTTCTTTTTTTCCTACAAATAGAGCTTTCTATCGGTGGTATTTGATCACCTCTGCATTTTTTATTTTTTGCGCTATAAACCAAAAAAGACCGACAATTTCGAAAAACAAAAAACACATTTTTTAACTTTTTGCTATAAAACATATCCAATAAAAATTAATAAATCAAATTTATTAACAAATTTAGGCCAAAATGTATTTTGCTACATGTTTTTGCTAAAAAAAAACCCAGTTCGTGTAAATTAATTGGTTTACATGAAAGTTATAGCGTCTATAAATTACGGTATGGATGCTGGAATTTGTTTTTTTATACTAGTAATCAGTGACTTATAGTAGGACAGGGCATTCTGACACTGGGTGGGAACTGACTAACTGCCACTGACATCCCAATGACACTAATACAGTGATCAGTGCTAATAAAAAGCACTGACACTGTACTAATGACACTGGGCAGGAAGGGGTTAACATCTGGGGCGATCAAAGGGTTAACTGTGTGCTGTTTTATATTATGTGCTGTGCGTGTTTTACTAGGGAGACATGCTACTTTGTATTTCTCTGCTGTGCAAAGCAGCATGTCCTTGCTGGCAGGAGAAAGACCTGTGTTGTTTACACACAGGTCTCTCCCCTGTCAGCTTTCCCCAACGATCGCCGGGTGGCGGCGGGGAATTTCCAGGCCTGATTGACATCCCTAGTCGCCAATGGAAGCGCGGGTAGGGCGGCGCGCGCTCCCTACCTGGAAATGCAAATCACGTATATATACACGTGATTATCCACAGCCCTTCTGCCCTGTAGTTCAACTATAGGGTGGCGGTCAAGTCGTTAAACATAGTTATTGTAGGCCTTTCTTCTACTTCAGATCTTTAATTTCATTCAATATTAACAGGAGATCCTGGCATGAAGGTCCTTGTCTAGGTACTTCTTTGTTTCAACCTTTCCTGTTATAATTTGCCAACACTTTATCCCTGTTTAAAAATCACACTGTAAAGTGATTTCCTAGTAAAAACTACATGTGGCCACTCCGAGGAGCATTGAATAGGCATGTTCCACTGTAGTCACTCAGGAAACCCATCATAAGAAATGACAGGCAGCATTTCTGAAGCATGTGCATGTAAACAAGAAGGGGGAGATTTACTAAAACTGATAGCTCAAAATCTGGTTTAGCTGTGCATGGTAGCCAATCAGCTTCTAACTTCAGCTTGTTCATTTAAACTTTGACAATAAAACCTGGAAGCTGATGGGCTTCTGTGCACAGCTGCACCAGATTTTGCACTCTCCAGTTTTAGTAAATCAGCCCCGAAGCGTCTACAAAGTGGCTGCATGCACCTTAAATTAAACAAAGGATGAAAGAAATGGTGAAAAATAATTATAGCTTTAAAACGATGCTTTTATGCATGAAGCTGATCAAAACGAATTTGTGTTGATATGTTATAAAGCTATGTTGGCAAATATACTGTATGGCTCTGATCAGCTCAGACTCCTTTTTTCCTCAAATAAACATGATGTTTTAGCAAAATAAATGTAATTCACTTGGGCTCTACATCCATTTTAAATGGACATTTTCCATAGTTGTATGTTATGTATTTTATATTTTTTTATATTTTTAAGACCATACATACCTGCTTATGTGACTTATAATTGGAACACTTTTTTTTTCTTGCAATTATGGATTTTTCATACACTGACATTTAGTCAGATAAACTACACATCATCTTCCTCTTAAAACTCTTAACGGGTGGATTGTTGAAAAAGAAAACCACACAGGTAATCAAACAACAAAACGTAACAGACAGTACAGTGAATGTTAGATATATGCTATCATTGTACATTTCTATTACCAGTCTTTATTGCTTTCATTGTTTCCATTTGATACATTGTAAACAGCAGGCTTTAACAAGCACTACATATCTCAAGTCAAGACAAAAGCAAAGGTTTGACCTAGATTTACTGCTTTCTGCAAAAAACTGAACAGTGTAAACTTGCAAATTAATTCTTAATATTTTGTTTCAGACCACAAAAAGACATTTTGCAAACCTCTAAGTTTTCAGAACATGGTGATTACACACACAAAAAAAGTCTAAGGTAGATGTTTTTTGCAATAAGACACACTATCAGAGGGATTAAAGTGTTACTAAACCCATGCCCCATTGCATTCACTCTATCTGGTCTCCCACAGTACAAAGAACATGGAAATGCAATTATTTTAGTAAATATAAACTGCAAAAAACTTTTTTATCATCAGCAGTTAGATCAGTCTTGTGATTTCTATCAGTGTTCAGAAGAGCACTGGTTAAAGCTTGTAGGAGGAGTTTTCTTTCTGCTCTAGGAGGATGCTGAACCCCTGACCTCTGACAGGACAGTGCTGGCCCTGTGCTGATCACATGCACCCCCCCCCCAAAAAAAAATTCTCTAGCAATACACATCAAACTGAGGATGTGCAGAGGGTCTCCACACATATGTCTTATCAGGTGATAAGAGGGGGACACTGGAAGAAGGGGAGGATCAGGGAAGTCAGGATCAAACAGCCTTTTTTACACAATGCAGAGGATTAACCTCTTAGGTTCCACAGTGAGTATAACAAGCATGCTTTACTGCATATACAGAATGATTTTACTGTTGTGGGTATAGTAACACTTTATGGCCATAATACACTTTCCTACCTGCACCTTGTGTTTTTACCTGAATAAGATGCATTGATTATGTAGTGTCATTTTTGCCCTGTACACACAGCCTACGGTAGGGTAAATTTTCACAATCCTGTGTCAGCAGTTTCTGTTTGTGTTCAAACATGAGCCATGCAGCATGACACTGGTAAGTTAATGCATGACCTCTAAGAACTTACTGTGAAGAAACTGCATACCCCATAATCTCTGGATCTCTCTGCTTAGTGTTCTGCAGATGAAAGCTAGTAATTAGATCTGAAACAGGCATAAGGAGGCAGGAAATGGCAAGGCAATGATTGGATGCTGCGCAGGGGCGGACTGACAATGCGAGCACTCGGGCACTGCCCGAGGGCTCGGGGTCAGTAGGGGGCCCCATAAAATGCCCCTGGTACCTTTTTATAGGCTTTTTTGAGTGTGGGCAAGGACACAGGGGCCTCATGATCCCCTATTGCCCGGGGGCCCCATGAGTTGTCAGTCTGCCCCTGATGCTGCGTGACCTGGAAGTAGACGTTGCCTGTCCCTTTAGCGAATAAGAACAACCTTGGTGAATGAATACATAGACGTAGGGAAAGTACTAACACAGGGGGCTCCCCCCACGTGACAGCTGAATGAAGATTCCGGTGAACGTAACGTGGTGATTGTGTGATCAATTTGTGATCACATGATCATAATGTAAGCAAAGCTGTTATGAATCAAACTTATTCATAACAGCTTTGCTCCTCTTCCTAATGAGCTGTGATTGGCCCACAGCTGTCACATGATAAATGGGGCCAATCACAGCACCCTGCACCATGTGACCAGCTCCAGCCAATCACAGATCACTATCCTGAGCTGTCAAAACCTCATGACATGACACAAGTTTTGCATTGCAGGAGAAATGATCTTTATTTCTTCTGCAAAGCAAAGTGTAAAAAAAATCCCTGTTCACCCCCCCACACACACACACACACACACACACACACACACACACACACACACAGTAGTACAATGTCACTATGGTAACATTGCACTATTCTGATAAAAGTATTTTTTTTAAAACGTGAAAAAAAATATATATCTATATATCTATATATATATATATATATAGATATATAAATATATAGGTAGCACAGTGGCTAAATGGTTAGCACTTCCGCCTGGCAGTACTAGGGTCATTGGTTCGAATCCCAGCCACGGCACCTCCTGCCTGGAGTTTGCATGTTCTCCCTGTGCCTGTGTGGGTTTCCTCCCACACTTCAAAGACATGCTGGTAGGTGAATTGGAATTGGATCCTGTTTAAATTATCCCTAGTATGTATGAATGTAAGCTAGGGACCTTATATTGTACACCCCTTGAGGGTTAGGGACTGATGTGAATGTATAATATTCGGCTTTCATGTAAAAGCAATCCTAGTGGCCAATTAGCTGCTGAATTGTTTTTATGAGCAGCAGGAAGGGACAACCTCCAGCTGCCTTCTACAGTTTTCTTGGGCTCTCCTGTCCCACAGGGGAATCCGAGAATGTAGCCAGCCGTTATGGCTGACCATAGAGCTGGTCAGAGACTAGAATGGCTCCAATGATCTCTATAGTCTAAGAAATCGGAAGCTACGAGCATTTCCTCACTTCAGTTTTGCAGCATATAAACAGCGCCATTTGTAAATTGGGAGAGCATCTGATCACACCGATCTTGGTGAGATTAGATAATGTAAGGGCAGAGGAGATATCTAGAGTCTGATAGACCCCAGATTTCTCAAAAAAGAATGTATGACAATGTCCATTGAAGTTATAAGGGATATTTACATTCCCTGTGATAGCATTAAAAGTGATTAAAAAAAATGAAAGGGACAGGGTAAAAATAATTTAGAACATCAAAATAAGTAAAAAAAAAAAATAAAGCATCCTTGTCCCCCGTGCATGTGCACCTGAATCCGCAGGCATTGACCCCGTGCCGGTATGTAAACAGCAGTTGCACCATGCATGTGAGGTATCGCCGTAAATGTCAGGTCAAGGGAAGTAATTCTAGCACTAGACCTCCTGTGTAAATATAAATTGATGACCTGTAAAGTCTTTTAAAGCATCGCCTATCAATAATAAAAATGTATGTACTTTGTTGCCATTGCACAGGCATGCACAATTTTATAGCATGTCATGTTTGGTATCTATTTACTCAACGCAACATCATCTTTTATATTCTATCAAACAATTGGGCAATATATTGTGTTTTTGTGCATTAAAGTTCTAAAAAGTGTATTTTTCCAAAAGATTTGTGTTTAAAAAATCGCTGCGCAAATACTGTGTGATGTAAAAAATTTAAACACCCACCATTTTATTCTCTAGGGCCTCTGCTTTAAAAAATATATAATGTTTGGTGTTCAATGTCATTTTCTAGCAAAAAAAACTGTTTTTTCATGTGAACAAAAAGTGTCAGAAAAGGCTTGGTCTTCAAGAGTGGGTGATATGTGACATAAGCTTATAATGTTGACCCTGAAATGCCAGGATAGTAGAAGCAACCCCTCCAAAAGATCCCTTTTTGGAAAGTAGACACTCCAAGGTATTTGCTAAAAGGCATGGTGAGTGTTTTGCAGATCTCATTTGTTGTCACATGTTTTTGGAAAACGAAGAAAGAAGACAAAAAATGTATTTTTTCTTTTCTTTTTTTCTTTTTCAAAACCCTCTGACAAAAACGATATCTGTAAAATACTCACCATGTCTCTTATCTAATTCCTTGGGGTGTCTACTTTCAAAAAAGCGGTCATTGGGGGGGCGTGTTTGTACTATCCTGGCATTTTAGAGTCTCTGAAACTGTGATAGGTAGTGGGGAAGTGATATGAGGAAATATGCCCTTTGAAAGCTCGGAGGTGCTCATTGGATTTTGGGGGCCTGTATGTAGCTAGGCTGCCAAAACGTCTCTCACATGTGGCATCCCCATACTTGAAAGAAGTAGGAAAATGTGTTTTGGGGTGTTATTCGACATATACCCATGGCATGCGTGAGCAATATATCATTAACCTCCCTGGCGGTATTCCCGAGTGTAGCTCGGGATAAAGTTTCAGTACCACAAGCGGTAACCCTGAGCTACACTCGGGAACACCATGCGGTGCTGCTCCTTTTAGCACCTTAAGAAATATGATAGGCAGCCAGAAAGTAAAAGCTACATAAATTCCAATATATATACCATAGTTTGTAGACGCTATAACTTTCACACAAAGCAATTAATATAGAGTACATGTATTGAGATTTTTTTTTTTTTACCAAAGACATGTAGCAGAACATATTTTAACCTAAATGTATGACTAACTTTGAGTTTATTGGATATTTTTTATAACCAAGAATGAAAAATATTGTTTTATTTCAAAATTCTTTTTTTGTTTATAGCACAAAAAATAAAAACAGCAGAGATGATCAAATACCACCAAAAGAAAGCTCTATTTGTGTGAAAAAAAAGGACATACATTTCATATGGGTACAGCATTGCACGACCGCACAATTACCTGTTGAAATAGTGCAGTGCCAAACAGCAAAAAATGGCCTGGTCAGGAAAGGGGGTAAATCCTCTGGAGGGCAAGTGGTTAAGGCAAACAAAAAACACACAGGGGTTGATTTACTAAAACTGGAGAGTGCAAAATCTGGTGCAGCTGTGCTAGGAAACCAATCAGCTTCTAACCTCAACTTGTTCAATTAAACTTTGACAATAAAACTTGGAAGCTGATTGGTTTCAATGCAGAGCTGCACCAGAATTTTCACTCTCCAGTTTTAGTAAATCTACCACATAGACTATAACTACGCTGATACCTAATTAAAAAACACATTTTAAAGTGTAAAGGGTGAAGTAAAAATTTTAAAATGTGCTTTTTGAGAACAGCAAGGTTTTCCATAGTTTGCAACTATTGCAGCATTGTTACACGTAAGTATGCCTACCTCACAAAAGTTCTATGTTTGCTTGTAGAATATATCCCAGCTCATTCTTGATGTGCTTTTTGTTTAATCACAAAGATTTTCAAATTCAATAATGACTCTATAGTCAATACTGAATATAATTACTTCCTACAAATGTCACTTATTTCAGTGACATAACATTTGTTTTACATCTCTAACAGAATCTATCGATAAAATCTTACCTTGTATTTGCTTATCTTTGAATAAATGTAGTTTCACCATGGCAGTTGTGTGCTGTCTATAATACATGCTACTGCCTAGATAACTTTTAGAGCAAATGTCTGTATTCATGCAAAGGAGAACGTACTGTATATATGTAGAAACATAACAACCCAGATTTGTACACATCCACCTGGCACTAATACTATTCTTGATTAGGCATGAAAAAGGATGGGGGGGGATTTGGGAGGAGCCTAGGGTTCAGCCTCTGAGGAGAACCTGAGCAACAGTTGCCTTTTCGTAGATCACCATAGTGCTACTGCCCTGGAGAACTGCCTCTGCATATGCTGGGTAGAAAGAAGGAGTAGGTAAAGGCACCCAGAGGTCTATGTATTTTACACATTCTAAAGCCAGCCATAGATGGATCGAATATCGGTCAGTTCAGCAGGGACCAGCTGAGATTTGATCCATCTATAGGCAGGATGATTGTAACCAAGTCAATCCATCTATTGACTTGGGTACAACCAGCCTGTCAGATTTTTCTACATACGATTATTACCTGTGGCTTTAGCCACAAGCAATAATCTAGTGCCCACCAGCAGAATGCAATAGATCCACTGGAGGAATTCCCCCATCAACACTGACTGTGAATCAAGCAATTCTCTTTGCTTTCAATATTGGTAAAAGGAAAAAAAAGGTGAACCCTTATGAAAAAGTCAGAAGTGACGAAACGCGTCATGTCAGAACGTCAAACCGGAAGGAGCGGCACGGCCATCTTGGATACTGGAATTCAGTCATACGAACTGTGGGAGAGGATGGACCTTTCTTTGTACCCAATGTAAGCTTTAATAATAAAATCACGGATTTACTTTTATATACTCCACTGAGCATTGTCTTCCCTTCCGAGGAGCGGGGAAGTCTGGATTGGGCACTTCAGGAAAGGGGAAGTCACGGATTACCCAGGAGGAGTCCCATGCCTGTTTATATTGAAAGAGGGTAATGGTACGTTATCCTGCAAGAGTTGTGGCACTACTTATATTTGATGCATGTGATCACGAGTAGTTTGATGTGGATTAACATGGAATGGTTGTGAAGTTTCATTATCCATGAGAGGGTAATGGTATTTAATTATATTTGATTGGTGACACTGTTTTTGGATTTTTGCACTAATCACAAGTTGAAGTGTTGGTTTCTCACGAGTGTGGGTTTAGGAGGAATCACTTTAAGTGTCACGAGTGTTTTTGTTTTAAAGATAATGCACTATATTTAGTTTATTTTTTTTTTAGGTATCTTGGATTGAAAAGCTACGAACTGGATTGATTTTCAACACTTGGAAGAGTACTTTGTGTGGACTTTTGCCTGGACACTTATATATACATATACAATATTATAATAATTTTATTATTTTATGTATGAGGGTAGATGATGGGAGTGTGTTAGCGGGATTACAGAAAAGGTCTTATTTTACTATGCAGACAGCATTTGGATCTGGGACCCATGGTACACAAGGAGCTCTGTTTAAAAATATTTGTTTGGTTTTCAAGCATAGCCTGAACACTTTTTATCTCTTTGGATATTGGCATTGACAGTTCAGGTTATTTTTAATTGTGGAGATAGTATTAAAAAGTGACTCCTTGATATCTGATCTAAATTTTATCCTGATTCTTTTTAAATATAAATCTAGTCAGAAAAGATAAGAATTTTTGTGAGTTTTTGTATTGCTTTGTGGCCAGTTCTTGGCCTGGTGACAACAGTGCCATTGTGTCAGGTAGCAAGGACATATTTTAAAAGTAAATAGATAGCTAGAAGAGTGGATAAGCAGACATTCTATGAAACAGTGTTATCACGTAACAGATCCTCAATGAAACAACCATGTAATTAGACTGCAGGCCTTTCGTATTTGGCACTTCTGATAAATATATTCAATTCTCTTTGCCTGTATTGTCATTTTTGTTGCTATTGAATGATCAGATATACTTTGACCTCAAATACAGAAAACATATTTCACTTACATTTGATTACATTTTGTCCTGAAAAGCTGAAATAAACAGCAGTCTGCCTCCACCTTAATTTTTTTAAAAAAAAATCTGAACTGGATTGGATGGAAAGAAATGATATATAACTAGATAGATAGATAGATAGATAGATAGATAGATAGATAGATAGATAGACTTACTGGTTGAATGAAAACATTTTAATTTAAATGAACAAAATGTATTACCACTTCTTGTGATGATTGGCCCAGCAGATACAACAGCATTTCCAGAGAGACCCTGGGGTGCTAATGTAGTCTTTGTATGTACATCTCTTTTTTCTCTGTTATGGCAGCTCTGTGGGGGTTAAATAGCATACACCATTAACATCACATTTTCTTTTGAAAATTGCAGTGTTTTTACAGAAAGGTTTTTTTGTCTTGCTGTTTCAAAATAGCAATCAATATGACTATGAATATAGCAAATTATCCTAAGTTTTAAATATATATATATATATATATTTTTTTTTTTAATAGACAATGTAGTATGTGAGCTTAAGGTTTTTTAATAATAATTACAAAAAAATAATTTGCAGATGGCTTCAATCTTGATCCCAATGTAAAAAACAAATGTCTTGCCTGAACTCAATGGTATACCAGCCAGTGTACAGATAAAATGTTATACAAGGAATAAAGCATAGAAAAACAAGATGACAATAGGTGTCAACCAAAAGAGGAACTCAGAATACAGAAATAAAGACAAAAACACAGAAAATATCCTGTCCAAAGCCAATCATATAGGTAATATAGGTAGTGAAAACTTTTGAATCTCTTTTTTTTAAATCACAAAACAATCCAAGACCTAAACTGTTGGTTTTGATTAACTGCAAAGCAATGGAATCAAAATGACACCAATCAAACATGACTGGAAAAATCCAGTTGAATTCTATAGGATTTTCAATTTTTTTTCTCAGTTTGTGTCTATTTATATATTCACAGTTTCCTTCAAACTTTTGCTCAGTAACTTATTTTGAATTTGTAATTCCAGCTGTATAGACAAAATGTTAGTGCTTTTCAAACTGCATGTGGGCTTTGTTTATGATTAATATATAATATGTATTTTGTGAAGATCAATCAATAAATTAAATTATTAACAATTTTAGCAAAAATAAACATTTATCGTAAAAAAGGATAAACCAAACTGATAAAATTAGAAATGTGCTCATCCAAAGGAGCATTCAAATCAAGACCAGTTTCAACTTGACAATTGATGGGTGGATTAAACATGTGGATAATAGATTAATTAGTTTCTGAGGCTTGTACACTACACTACCATGTATGACCAGTTTTAGAGTATCCATACTGTATATGTACTGTAAAGCCTGCTAAAGCTCTAGTACTCAGTTTTACCGAGTCCAAGAAGGAATCTCAAAGCAGACATTACATTATCTTGTATATCAGTGTACTAACCACTTTCCCGCCGCCCTATAGCACAAATACTGCTACAGGGTGGCAGGGGTGTGCAAAATCATGTATATATATCCCTACCAAAGCTGCTACTTGTGGCCTCAGCTGTCAATCAGAACAGAGCCATACAAAGCAGTGTGCTTACAGGTGAAAGTACAGACACAGCTTATTGTGAAACAGCACACAGTTAACTCTTTGATCGCCCCACAGTTAACCCCTTCCTGCCAAGTGCCATTAGTACAGTGTCAGTGCTTTTTATTAGCACTGATCACTGTATGGGTGACACTGGGGATGTCAGTGACACCACGTCAGTTCCCCCCAGTGTCAGAATGCCCACCGCAGTCCCGCTATAAGTCGCTGATCGCTGCCATTACTTAAAGTGGGACTGTGATATTGCAGAAGACATTTTTACACTAACTGACACTTTTTGGGCACCAGTGACACTAATACAGTGATCAGTGCTAAAAATATGCACTGATTACTGTACTAATGACACTGGTTGGGAAGGTGTTAACATCTATGGTGATCAAAGGGTTAAGTGTGTGCCTAGCTATGTGCCTGATGTACACTAGGTGGTGCTGGAACAAGGGGAAATGATGGATCATGTTCCCAGCTCTGCAGGGACACATAATCAATCACTCCCTCCTGTCACAACAGAGCTGTGCCTGTGTAAACATAGGCACAGCTCTGTTCTTCTTCCCTGCCCAACAATCTGCAGTTGCCAGCGAACATCAATTGCAGCTTGGCTTCTGCTGTGACATATACATGATTTTGCACAAGAGAGCAGCCCTATGGCAGTAAAGTGGTAAATTTGTCTAAATGATAAATACATTTGAATTTGCCACATCCCCTATCTTGAACAATATTTTTCTATTTTGCTACCCTTATTACTATACTTTAAAACCACCCATGAGAGATTATATGCACACTCAAATAGAGTTCAGAAAAAAAAGGGATGAAGAGCTGAAACTACACACTGCAGAGCTCAGTGAGGAGAGCACTGATCAGTTTGTTGGGGGTCCCTCCCCTGTCATCACTTTTGGTGTCAGGAAAACTTGGTGTCAGAAGTGATTTATGCTAATAACAAAGGAACAAAACAGCAGACAGAAATTACATGTTAGTGATCTTGATTGAGACAAGTACACACTATAGAGGGATATGCTTTGTTCATACTTCATGTCTGAGGTTTAAAACCACTTTAAGTTCTTGAAAAATATAAATAACCTTAACATAAATGGTTTTAGCTTGTGATCTGCACTGGAAAATAAGTTGCTGCTGCCACTAATACACCTGTTCTCTTTTTCTGAGCAATATAATGTATTGAATATTTTTAATTGCATTCTACAAACTGTCACAATTTTAATTTTTTTGTGAGCTGATGAATATTTTTTAATTCTTTATTTTAAGTCTTTATGTTTATCACATTAATTTGTGTTTTATTTCAGTGTAGCTTGGCATAGATACAAGAATGGTAAACTAATAAGTCTACAAGGAATTAAAATGATGAAAATAAAAGTGGAAACAGAAAATATAAACAGCACAAAACTAATAACAACTGTTAACAGGTAAACCAGTCCTTTAGCCTTATCCATTTCCATTATAATATAAGCCATCAGTCATTGGGGTTTAGCATGTTCCAATGTATCCCGTCATTACTGAAAAAAAATTCAATTTATTATTTATCCGAGATGTGGTGTTCAAGCTGTCAGTTATTGCAAATTCATATAACAGAGTTATAGCAGGGGTGAAGGATTTTCCAGAGCATACCTAATAGACAATTTGCTTTAATAAGAATGTGGTTTATGAGCTGCTATACCTGGTTTTGAAGATAATCTAAAGGCATAGCTAGTACATGATGGAATTTGTCTAATTGAAAGTGAGTGGCCCTAATATTGTGTATACTAATCTGGAAACCGCATTCCAAAAAGTAGTAAATTTTAAATAGCTTAAAAATAAGGTTTATATTGTATATTGTATTCTGAAACTATGATTACACTAACAAACATTGTTAGCAAGAAAAATTTCTACCTAAACATAAAATGAGATTTTATGGGTGTTTTCCAATAACGACTCTGGTTTGCAGTTAAAATGATGAATGTGTTCCCAGCATAGAATATATACTGTATATATATATATATATATATATATATATATATATATATAGTATATAATGTATATATGCTGTGGCAAAATACATTAACACACTTGTAGATTCACTGGCTTAATCCCAAATTGGAACTGGTGTGCATGTTTAATGTACACACTGGGATGACACTCAGGTCTGTAAGTTTCTGTGAAACACAGGTATTATTGTAAATGGTTTGATCTACTCAATAAAGATTGCATTACATGTTGGTGCTATATAAATATAGAAAATAAAGAATATAAGAAGTAAGAATAATTTAGTTTCAATCATGAAATTTTGATCTACTAATAAAGAGCCTTGCTAGTATTTTGCTTTAGTGTATAAAGACCAGATGAAGAATAAGATGACCAGGGATATGTGATGACCATCTTCTGATATGGTCAGGAACCAAAACAATTGAGTGGGTGGGTTAGGAACCCACTGCATATAAACCACTTTATATACGGTATAAAGGAGATTAGGAGAAACTGGCCTGGAAGACATAAAGAGAGTGTTTTATTTCATGCATGCACCCTCAACTGTTTTCCATGGTCATGTCCATATCATGTCCATTGTCAGATTAAGCTAATTAGAACCCAGTATGTTCATTTTAATCTTTAACGTTTTGAGAACGTGAATAAAATCTTAAAAACTATTTCTTTAAGGTGATGAGGCATGAGTTAACCAAATATTTATGTTCATGCAACTTGTGTGAGTAAATGACGCAGGTTAGGTTCATATATTTTCATGTGCAAAAAAATATAGATGCAAGACAATTATAAAAAGGTAAAGTAATGGACAATATATGGTAATGGGGCATATCAGATACAAGATGCAGGATGTAATGGAAGCTATTAGTTACAAGATAGTATAATTCAAGCTATCGTTAGGAATATGAAGAGTTGTTAGAAGTACCTGTTAGGGAGCAGGGCTTAGCCTTGAAGTCAGAAGAATTAAAGCCCATAGTATAATATGTCATGGTGAACGCTAGGTGACACCAAACTTACATTTTTTTATAAGATACACTTGGATGCTTTCCAAACACCAAGCACAATAAGTAGAGCAATACTAGAACTTCATAGAGGATTTTCACCCTCCCTCACAATCATTCTTTTCTCTCCCTTGCTTACCTGACGCTGGGCTGTGCACATTTCATATAAACAGAGGATCCAGCATTTTCCTGCTGAGATCAATTTCTCAGCAGTCGCTGCTGTGTCCCGAGCCACCATGTTCCTCTGCAATGGCATTGGAAGGTTGTTCTGGTTCTTCTGGTGCATACTTCTGAGGATGAATGCTAGGCCCACCTCCTCCTCTGTTAGTTAATTGGATGACATTCAGGGCTCCCAGTGCCTCCTAGGATATGAGCGTCACATATCCCAGGAGGCCCTGGGGGCACTGACGCCCTTCACCTATGCAAATGATGGAGCGTGGGGGATGGGCCAAAACTAATTCTTAAAAAAAAAACCCACAACATACTGTATGTGCATGGAAGTGAGATGGAGAGAGGCCAAGTCTATTTAAAGGGTGAAGATGCACTTTAAACTTAGCAACAAAGTGAAACCAAGGACACAGGGAATGCTGGAGATGCTTTTTTGAACAACAGAATTACATTCTGTGGTATTGATATATTCTGTAAATTAATTACACCGTACTTCCTAAAAGTAGATGGAATGATACACATTACAAAACAGGGCCAGATCTAGCCTGCCTGATGTGGGGGTGCAGTAAAAAACATCAGGGGGGCAGAGGATGCGAGGTCAACAGGGCAGTGTATAGATGTCAGTAGGGCAGTGTACAGATAGGGACAGCAGTTTGTAGGGCAGAGTACAGAGGTCATTAGTTTGTAGGGCAGTTTACAGTGGGTTATTAAGGCAGTGTACAAGGGTTAGCGGGGCAGTGTACAGGGGGTCAGTAGGACAGAGGATGAGAGGTCAGTAGGGGAGTGTACACGACATAGTAGGGCAGTGTACAAGCAGTCAGTGGGGCACAAAATAGGGGTCAGCAGGGCAGAAGATGGTAGATCAGCAGGGTTGTGTAAAAGAGTCAGTGGGGCAGTATACAGAGGTTCAGGAGGACACAGGATAGGGGTCAGCAGGCAGAGGATGGGAGGTCAGGGGACTGTGTCAGTAGGATAGTATACTTTGGTTTAGTATGGCAGAAGATAGGAATCAGCAGGGCAAAGGACAGGGGTCAACAGATGAGATAACAGGGGTCAGCAGGGTGGAGAACAGGGGTTATCAGGGCAAAGATAGGGCAGCAGGGCAGAAGACAGGGCAGTAGGGCAGAAAAAAGGGTGTCAGCAAGGTAGAGAAAAAGGAGTCTGCAGGACAGAAGACAGTGGTCAGAAGGGCAGTGTATGGGGGTAAGCAGGATGGAGGACAGAGGTCAGCAGGGCAGGGTACAGAGGGTCAGCAGGGTAGAGGACAGGGGTCAGAAGAGGAGAGGACAGGGTCAGAACTGCAACATAGCAGCCAGCTATATACTGCAGATCAAGGTTGTGTCTGTAAGGGAATCCGATTTCAACAGTGTGTTGAGTGGGGAGGAGCCCCCATGTGTGAGCATCCAGTCTTGGGGTCCTTGGAGGACATAGTGGTGGGTATTGAAACTGTGTACAGTCCGATGGATGGAGTGATCCTGTGTCATCAGCTATATGGAGCAGCGCTGTTCTGACAGGAGGAGGGGGCAGAGCACAGAACCGCTAATCCTTGCTCTCTCGTCACTTTCTGGACTTAACTGCTCCAGGCTCCCTTTCCTTTGTCCCGGCTCTGAGTGTGGGGATGGGGGGGGGGAGCTCAGCAGTCTGGGAGGGCACAACTGAAATCTGGGAGAGCGCAGCCCACCCCAGCAACCCCCTAGATCCGGCCATGTTACAAAAGCTGCCTGAGGTTGCTTTTGATAAAGCATTTCCATCATAGTGCACATATGTTATGAATGAAATAGGAAGAAGTCAGTTAACATGCTATTAGGCTTTTGTGAAGAGATACCAGAGAACTAGGAGCAAACACCACACAGATACAGTTAGAGAATACAAATGACATGTTGGTAGTGCATAGAATCCAGAACACCTGGGCTACAAGACATCAGATTTAACCAGTACCTGGTTATCGATATATCCATGTGTGAGAAAGTAGCAGGGAACATTGTACATCCCTGCTATGGTTACAGATAGGTACAAACATTAAGTAACCCTGAAAAGAGTAAGTGCATGGCCTATATTTTCACAAAACTGGGTAGGATCTTGGATGTTTTAGGAAAAAGTACAAGTACAAGCCTACATGGTTTTTCTACAAACCTGCAAAGGGATCCTGGGTGACTTAAAATTAAGTACAAGCTTTCAAAACTGATAAATGCTTTGGCAAATCATCTTCTAGACAGTTAGCAATATATCATAGTTTTCACCAATGTACTAGTTTTTTAATACTAAACATCATATTTAACAACTTACAGGTGTAAGAAAAGGGCAGTCATCTGATCGGCACAGCTTTGTTACACAATGCAAGAATACTGTGGACATTTTCTGGTTCTTGTGCTTGACAAATCGGAACACTTCAAAAGAGAATCTTCCCATCTGGCTCTTACCATTTTCAAATATTGTTGTCTGCGGGTCTTTATCACAGCTTTATATTAAAGAATGAAAATATAATTTAAAACATTTTTAAATAATATATATCTAATTCAGTCAAAGATTAAAACAGTGGTATATCAAACTCATTTTAAATACTGACTGATACATGAGTTTTCCTGAGATAGTTAACGGTTAATGACTAGCTTGTGACAGTTTTTAACTAGCTAAATACAATCACCAACCACTTTATTAATTACACCTGTTCACTTGCTTGGTAACACAAATTGCTAATAAACCAAACACATGGCAGCAACTCAATGCATTTAGGCATGTAGGTGTGGTGAAGACGACTTGCTGAAGTGCAAACCGAGCAGCAATATAGGGAAGAAAGGGGATTTAGGTGACTGAATGTGGCATGGCTGTTGGTGCTAGACGGGCTGGTCTGAGAATTTCAAAAACTGCTGATCTACTGGGATTTTCCCACACAACCATCTCTAGGGTTTACAGAGTCTGGTCCGAAAAAGAGAAAATATCCAGAGAGTGGTAGTTGTGTGGACGAAAATGCCTTGTTAATGTCTGAGGTCAGAGGAGAATAGGCAGACTGGTGATGCGACATTCAGATGGTAGGATCAGAATTTGGCGTAAACAGCAGGAGAGCATGGGTCCATCCTGCCTTGCATCAATGGTTCAGGCTGGTAGTAGTGATGTAATGGTGTAGGGATATTTTATTGGCATTAGCAAGGTGTACTTAATAAAGTGGCCAGTGAATGTAGAACCCCCCAACAAATTGAAGAAGAAAAGCACACCTAATAAGGCTGATTTACTAAAGGCGGCAAATTGTGCACTTTGCAAGTGCAGCTGCACTCATTTTCCCCAGAGCTTAGTGAATATGGTGAAGATTCACTTTGTAAAGAATGGCTACTCAGGTGCAAGGGAAGTCTGTGCTTTATATTGGCTCAGTGGGGAGGTTTTTCACTTTTTAAGTCACATCACCTGAGCCCATCTTGTTAAGCCCCATTCATATTTGCAAATGGGGCCATTAACAATTAGATGCTGGAAACCCAGCAGGGTTTTTAGGCAATTAGCCACAGATGGGAAGCCCAATGGAAAGTAATGGGAGACTGACAGCTTCCACAGCTGTTTGTGACCACTTGCATGTAATCTGTATGGAAACAATTGCCTGCAAATGATTGGCCTTTCGCACAGTTTGTTTCCAGGGCCGAGCATTCACAGGTAATTGCTGCTTCAGCGATTTCACATGAGTGGAGCTGTCTGCCTCCCATTCTTTTCAATGGAGCTTCTGCCCACAACTGTCAGGAACCACTACTGGTTTTAATTGGTATTTGCAAATATGAAGAGGGACTTCCTCTTCCCCTACATCATAGAAGCCATGGTTTCTACATACTGTAATGAGAATTGTCAACATGTCTGAAACAGCTGTGTGCATTTTGGAAGTCTGGAATAAATGGCTCTGTATTATTTGGTTGTATCTGCTGTAGTATAAATGAGCAGGTCTAAATGCATAGTTGAATCAGGGATATAATAGAATTATTTATTTGGCTCCTCCCATTGGTCAAACATGAGGAATAACCGTTTTATTCTAATAGTTCTCTTCTGTGTTTGGCAGGCTTAAAAATAAACGGTAAGAGTACCTTCTTTGTTTTACTCAATAAAGATAGCATAGAGAGGAAATTATGTACCCCATAGCAGCCAATCAGAAATAATCTCCTTACTGATTTATCTAAACTGAAATCTGATCACTTGTATTGGGTCGATTTTAGTTGCTCTTTGTTGTACCGTAAAAGCTGGAATGACATAAATAATATGAACCATTAAAAAATCCAAATTATCTTAGCTGTTAGATCATTGTATTCAGTTTATCTGATACTCTGAATTCTGTGTATTCAGTCATTTCTATTTAAATTTATATTTCCACATTAAATTTTCACCTCAGGGCTCAAAATTTATCATACTTTTAAAAAGTGTAAAACATAAAAACGTTTCAAAGACTTTTATCAGCTTTTTACATTGATGTTTATATGATTAATCTTCTTGATGTTCTACTGTATATAATATGTTTTATTGGACAGAAAAATATGTGTGTAAATATGATGCTTTGGGTTACAGCTACTTGCACATTCCTTTTTTCCTACAAAATAAGCCTATTTATGTACCATAATGAAAGGTGTAAGGCTATTTATCAGTGCACATATCATTCTGTTACCTAAAAGTGTTAAAACACATATACAAATAATATTACAGGTAAAACTCTACAGTGTACAATTTCTTCTTCAAGCATGTACCTTGGATACCTTTCAAAGGTTTATTACAGACATATTACCTGAGGAAAAGATCATATCTGATGTCATCGTTTGGATTTCCAGATGGGGTGGTGTAACAGTAGTCCATTAAAACATTCCACCTATATCAATAAGTAGTCACTTGGTCAGTTTAACCCAATGAAAATGGTGATTAACTTTTCCTAGTAAACATTTTAAATACGGTATACCCAAAAGATTAAAACTGTAATCAAGCCGTTAAAGACATAGGATGCACTTTATACATCCTAGAGCCCTTCCCTGGAACTCTATGATGTATGGAAATTTGAAAACTTGAAAATGAAAATGGAAAAAAGTTGACTTCCTTAGTAAAAATCTTTCCCTTCCAACTCTTAATTAACCCCTTGTTATTCCTGTTTACTCCTAATTAACACCTTCCACTCCCTGCTCTCCTTGGATATTTTTATATATTTATATGAAACTTTGAAAAAGAGAAGGCTGCTGCATTTTTGAATGAAAACAAAAATATCAAGTACCCGTATTAAGCAGCAGTCCTAATTGTGAACTCATACACAAAATTTTAAATAAATACCATATAGACTGCGCTTGGGCCGTACAAACAATAAACTTAGTGACAATAAGTACATAATTTGTGAAATGCAATAAATATTTGCTATACTGGTATTACTACTCAGTCCCAGTAGGTGAAAATAAAGTGCAAAGGTGCTAAATCCTTGATTGTGAACTCCGTAATAAAGTGACAGGTGCTCCAATGTGCTCAGACTGGTGCCCCACATGGATTTGCACTCACCGTCATCCCATGACCACCTATCTTCAGGATGGTCATATGCACTTTTGGGACTATCCCAGTGTGCAACATTGTAATGGTAACTGGTGTTCCTTCGCAGGGGCTATATCAATACCAAAAATTCTCCTCTCCTCCACAGGCAGTAATTCAAGTAATCAGCACAAAAATAAAAACAAAAGCAGACATCCCATAGTGTAAAACCGTAAAACCTTTAATGGTGGGGACAGACTGTAAAAATGCAACTCGCAAGAAAAGTGCCCATAACCTGAGCACTTTTTTTGTGAATTGCATTTTCACAGTCTGTACCCACCATTAAAGGTTTTACGGTTTTACCCTATGGGATGTCTGCTTTTGTTTTTATTTTTGTGCTGATTACTTGAATTACTGCCTGTGGAGGAGAGGAGAAATTTTGGTATTGATATAGCCTCTGCGAAGGAACACCAGTTACCAATAGCAACGTCGTTTTACGCCTGTGAAGGAACCCCGGTTACCATTACAATGTTGCACACTGGAATAGTCCCAAAAGCGCATATGACCATCCTAAAGATAGGTGCTCATGGGATGACAGTGAGTGAAAATCTATGTGGGGCACCAGTCTGAGCACAGTGGGGTACCTGTCACTTTATTACGGAGTTCACAATCAAGAATTTAGCACCTTTGCATTTCATTTTCACATACTGGGACTGAGTACTAAGTTTATTGTTTGCACGGCCCAAGTGCGGTCTATATGGTATTTATTCAAATGAAACTTTGTAGTAAAAACCTTACTCAAATTGATTTTAAAAAATGCATTTTTAATTTTTTTTTCCATTTAAAATACATCTCTCTCTCTCATTATATATATATATATATATATACTGTGACAGTGTGGCAATCTGTCACCCAGGATTCTCAACAAGGCAGGTTGAGGGGCTCCAGGGTAAGTGTTTGATATGGAGGAAAGTGGCTTTTCACGTTCCTCCTTTGTTTGTAAGGTCCATTTTGGGAGCTGGAGCCTGGAGATTTCGAAGCGATTTGGGAGGGATGAAATCTCCAATCCTGGGACCAGGTGTTAGAATAGGCCAGGAGACTGATTGCACAGGTGTGTGCAGGCCTTTAGATGGAGTCAGGACCAGAGTTCTGGGCTCCACCCCGGCAGATAGAAGTCAGGAGGGCTCCACCCCGGCAGATAGAAGTCAGGAGGGCTCCACCCCGGCAGACAGGAGTCAGGAGGGTCCACCCTGGCAGACAGGAGTCAGGAGGGCTCCACCCCGGCAGATAGGAGTCAGGAGGGCTCCACCAAGGAGAGGTGGAAGCCAAAAGCGGCAAGGAGCTGCTTGGGACTAGCTGTGTGCTAATGGCCAGCTGTGTGCGAGAGCCATGTTTTTGAAAGAGTCTGCAGGAGACAGATGTAAGCCTGAAGAGGAAGGCCAGTGGAAGATTGTGTATATCTGAGAGAGCCAGGAGGCTGAATTTTGTGTATGTGAATGATCGATACCCCTTTGTGGGAAACTCCTGATGTTTTGAACTTTCATTTAAATAAAAGTGGGCTAAAAAGGCCTTAAAAAGCAAGCTAGTTGCTGTGTGCGTTTAACAAAGCTCTATCATTTGAAGCGAGTTCCCACAATATATATATATATATATATATATATATATATATGTAAAATGAAATAAATATTTTAAATGCAATATCAACAAAAGAAAGCCTTGCTTATTCCCAAAAATATGTCACAAGTAACAAGTAGTTTTCAAGCCAATAGGCCAATAGCCAAAGTGAGAAAACAGATCTGGATCTTACCAGGTTAAAAACCTTTTTAGATACAGCTGCTAAAACAGTCTTGTTTACTTGTAAAATGTTGTGGTCTTTGTGTAATTGAAAACTAGACATTCATCAGTTTTCTGATGTTGAAGAAGTTCTCTGTCTACACAGAAAGTGCATAGGTATCCATCAAGTGAGATCAAGTCCTGACATGTCAGCTTTTTTTTTGCTTTTTCATATTTATATAGGAATAGCTGAAAAAATGTAGCATGCTATCAAATTTCTATGGAATAAGCTCTGGGTGCGGGTTGCTGTTTGAGGCTGCAGAAAATGGAATTAATTCAACAATACAATAGTCAATTGTCAACAATGTACTTTATGGCCAATGCACCTTAATCAGGTGACCTAGAAGGGACAGTTATCAGGGTTTTCTTATGTGTCCTTATAAAAGTAAGGATTTCCCGCAGCATTTGTTCAATGCATGTTGTATGAGACATTGTTAATTTAGAGGGTGATCATCAGGTATGCAGGGAGAGCTAGCTGATTGCCGCAAATGTCTACAGTTACATTGTGTCACAGGCATAATCACAGTGTGTTGGCCAGGCCTGCAGAAGATTACGGACAGATAATAGAGTTTTTGCTGGAAGGTAGTTTATTGTAATGGCTGAAAACAGCCATATATATATATATATATATATATATATATATATATATACTGTATGTAGTGGTAAATTCCGCATCACTGTGTGTAGGGAATTTCTGCAGCAAATTAGGGGCAGATTACAGAGTGTCTGAAGGGATAGGATGTTACCACTGGTGAGTTCTGAAAATGCCTATGCCTTAAAGATGGAAAAAATAACCTAAACATTTTTAATAATAAAAAAGTTAAATGATAACAAAAAAATGCTAATCTTGAAATAGTGTGCAAAATAAATTGCATAAAATAATTATTAATTACTAATGGTGGATGGGAAAATGAGTAGGTCTGGACCCGAGTTATGAAAGGTCATGTTTCTGCCCTATCTATCTTGTTTAAGAGACAGTTGGCCTCTCACTCCTTGAATAAAACCCCTAACTTGTTTTGTCTTCTCTTCAAAAATAGCCTTTTTTAACATTACAGATATTGCTAACTCTATTCTATCATACAAGTTGTGATTCTTTGTAGGTCTCATTAGACACCAGTGTCTAATCTGGTAGTCTTGTCATGCAAGGAACCCATTTTTTTTTTTTGCTTTATTTTTCTACAGGGACAAGGTAGTGTTTACGCCTAGCCCTAGAACATTTTTTTGGAAGCTTCCAAGTTGAATTGCCATCTCTGCCTGTGTTTGCTTCAGGTTGGCAGCAATAGCCTTTACGTTTTGAACCAAACGTTCACCTTTTGGTAAAAAAATAATAAATGCACATTTTTATGCAGGTAAAAAATGTGTATGTAATATTTTTTGCTGCAGGAGCCTATAAAGCATTGCCCCAGGTCTCCTGCAGATCTGTCAATATATCTGCTTGCCCGTACGGGATGTATGAGCAAGCAGATATACTAACAGGAAGATTCAATGAACTACCATGACGATTCACAGTACCATGGTAGTTCATTGAGAACTATAAGCTGACAGCCACTGAGGCTGTCGGGACTTGTAGTTTCTCATTCACAGAGGAGTGACGCAGTCGGGTGGGAAAAGCCCTGCACAGTCATATTTTTTAAAATTTGACAGCTAGCAGGGGGTAAGATCCTCCGCTAGCTGTCAAGGTGGGGGATCACTGGGGGGCAGGGGCCATTGCTTTCATAACATGTAACATGTTACACATACTGTATGTTATGAAAGGTGAACTTATGCTTTTCAATGTAATGACAGATATGAGAAGGGAAAAAGGGATATAATTTAGTGCACCCAACATTACAACAGAAATATTAAAACATGCAAAAATGGAATGCCAAAATACATACACTGTGAGAATCAAACTGTTCTGTAACACCACACAGATTAAAAGAATCTCCCAAGAATGTAATAGGAAAGAATGGTGTTTTCTTATGATGTTCTTAACCACTTGCCGTCTGGCTGCTTTATATAAACGGCTGGACGGTGGCAGTCCAGGGGCGGGTTGCCGTTCATAAACGGCGCCCACCATTTTGGAATGTGCAAGCTCCCTGGGAGCGCACAGCACCATGATCCAGTGCCCGGTGTGTCCTCCGGACACAGTGGAACACCGATCATCATACAGGACCTCTCTGCGAGGTCCCGATCATGTGATCACTGATTGGCTAATCAGTGATCACATGCAGAGTAGTAAGCAAGATGTCACTTCTGACATCATTCCTTACTGCATGTGAAATCTGTGAATGATAACAGAGGTCACATGGTACAAGGCTATTCACAACAGCCTTGTACCATGTGACAAGCTGTGACCATTCACAGCTCACACAGTATTTCTCAATGGCTACAAGAATGCAGCCAGAGAGAAGGAGAAATGATTGCTTTTACAGCCTTTATGGATGTAAAAGCAATCAGTGTAAAAAAAATATATATATATAGTACAGTGTCACCATGGTAACACTGTACTGCTAGGGTGACAGTATGTAAAAAAAAAAAAAAAAAATAATAATAATATTAAAAAAAAAATGTAAAAATTTTTTTTCAAAATGATAATTTTGGGTTATAAACTAATTTGGGTTATTTTTTTTTTTACTAAAAAGATATTGGAATAAATGTTGTCCTAGATGTATGATGAAATATTATTTATTTGCAAAATTGTATAAGAATAACACTTTTTTTCAAACTTTTTGGACTTTTTCATTTATATAGCAAAAAAAATAAAAATCTCAGTGTTGAATAAATACCACCAAAATAAAGTTTTATCTTTCTCAAAAAAATGCTAAAAAATTCATATGGGTACAGTCTTGTATGACTGTGCAATTGTCATTCAAAGTATGATAGCACTGAAAGCTGAAAATTGGCCTGGGCAGGAAGGGGGTTAAAGTGTCCAGACTTGAAGTGGTTAAAGTAACATAAAAAGGAGGACACTCTCACTGCTGTACAGTATTTTTACATTTCTTTATTAATTGGTATGTGTTCCTCATGGCAATGCCCAGCTCCCTATACCATTTATTTTGACAAATCCTAGCCTATTTCCCTTAAAATTGCCCAGCATTTATTTTCCAGATTCATCCCTATAGACTTTAACAGGGTTTTGATTAAAGTCATGATGGGTTTTACAAATGGCCCATGAATCAAACCTAAGCATACTCACTCACCCCTATTAAAAAAAAACAATCTAATATGCATAACACAAATATGTATTTATATTTGCTCTAAAGAAAATATGAGCACAACTGGTTAGGTTGAAATCATTGTTTATAGATGTATGTTGCATGAAAGGAGCATAATAATACCAAATACAGTTGCTGAATTTTTGTGCTGAAGAAACATTGTTTCTAAATCTTGTTTTTATGAACTGAAAAATGTTTGAGGGAAAGGAATAGCGATTAGGTAAGGTTTTTCAACAGATTATACCATTACTTTGTCTCAGATTATTCATTTAGTAGTGTCTTCTGATCTCCACAGAAATAAGAATGTCACTCTCATTAGCCAAAATCAGTTTGGCCAGGGTTCAATTTATAACCACCCTAATTCTGTTGACAAATAGTAAATAGAATTAAATTGTATGTAGAGCTAAAATGTTTTTATTTTAGTTTTGGGTAAAGTAGGGAAGTGTTAAAACCTTTTTTGCAGTTTATTTTTTTTTTTTGCTGTTCATATACCTTTGGGGAAATTTCTGTTCCCTCCCTACCCCAGAGGCACAACTGGAAGTTAGAGAAAATTTCCCAAAGCGAGGGTAATTTCCATTCTAGGCAGCTTACTCACAGAAAGACATCCTCATTAAGAGATTTGCCATGATTATTATTATTATTATTATTATTATACAGTATTTATATAGCGCCAAAGGGTTTGCTCAGCGCTGTACAATAGCGAGGGGGACAGAACATGAGACAATACAGTAACAATACAATATACTAGGGGTTCGAGGGCCCTGCTCTTTCGAGTTTACAATCTAGGAGGGAGGGGTGATCACTTGTTTTAGCAAAATTGTTGACTTTCCTCACTCTCTTTCTAAATTATAATGGTCACTTGTACAGAGGGGTTAATCACCCCAGTATGGACACTGACAAAAATAACTTGACATAGGGTTTAATACTTCCCCACCCTATCCAAAACTACCAAAAATGGTTTTGTCTAGAGATACACTTTAACATTAAAGGTATGGTAAACATTCCTATGTGCACTTTGTTTGTTTTTTACTTGCATAAGGTGTGCATTGATCATGTAGTTCCATGGTGTCATTTGTTTCCCCGTATACACAGCCTATAGTACAGTAAATCTTCCCATTCCTGTGTTAGCAGTATCTGTTTGCGTTGAAACAAGAGGCATTCAGCATGGCTCTGCAGAGGTTAATAGATGATTTTTTCTCTATAGTGTGAGACCTAACACTTCCTGTGTACGCAGTAATTAGATCTGAAAAAACACAAGCAGGCAAAGCATTCACAGACACACAGAGAGCTCACTCATGCATATTGGAGATGAAGTGTTTCACCATTATGATGTGTAGCACTCCCACATTTGTGATGTAACATAGAGGGGGTAGTGAGGCATGCATTGGACATGTTGGGGTTGATTTACCAAAACTGGAGAGTGCAGAATCTAGTGCAAGAAACCAACCAATCTAGAAACCAATCAGCTTCCAGTTTGTTTTGGTCAAAGCTTAATTGAACAAGTTGAAGTTAGAAGTTGATTAGCTGCTATGCACAGCCACACCAGATTTTGCACTCTCCAGTTTTAGTACATCAACCCCTGTGTGACTCAGGAACAGGAAGTTTTCCTGTCCCTTTGGTGCGTAGGAACACGATAGCTGCAGCAATACATAGACACAAGGGAATCAATCAGCCATGAAACTGCTACCACAACATGTGAGCTCTACATTACAGGGAAAGGCAAACAAAAAATAAAGGAAATATAATTACACAAATACCTACAGTAGTTAAAACAATGAACATATCTGAAAGTTTACAATACCTTTAATATAATGGACAGCTAAACAACGAAAGTTATAAAAGTTATGTTTTTGTAAGCAAGTTTTAAACAGCTTTGTGCTTTCATATAAACGTGATATAGACAGCTGTAAAGCCACCTGATCATTTTTATAGTCCACAACTATAACCAACCCCCCATATGTGTCCCAGGTCCCCCTGTGCTCTCCATTAGCTCAAAATATGTATTGCTGTTTTCAGAATGTAGAGAGAAGAAACATCTGTCTCTTGGGTCAGAGATGTCTGATTGCAGCTGATGCAGCTAGATAAAACAACAAACTGAGCACAATCTGTACTCAGTCTGGTAGGGTGGAATTCGGAGCAAGCATTAGTTAGAGAATATGTCATTACAAATTTTCATATTCCTGATATGTATTTGCTGTACCATGTACTTTGTGTTGCTTCCTTTGTGTGAAATCTGTGGTATTCCTGCCAGTCCCTCTGCTTTCCTACTAATAACTGACCACACTAGGTATGAGAACACGCACACACCCCCTGCACAGCTATTCCCTGGGAAGAACAATGAGCATCTGTTTCTCCTCCCCTAGCTCTCTAAGATCCATATGCAGCTGAAAACAAAGGGTATGTGATCATTCAAAAAGAGGAAAAAGTGTATTTTTTTATGTTTTTAAATGTATACACAAATGTTTTGCCTTTTGTTTCTATTTTAAACTGAATAGGGTGTTTTACAAGGTGAAGGTTCCCATATACTTTAGGTACACAAAAATTAAAGTATATTCAAAAAATGTAAAGCCTATCTGCACATAAATACAAATGCACACAAGTACATAAACAACAACTTCATGGCACATATTAGGTATAATAATGCATGCCATAGTGAGAGGAATATTTTCAGGAAAATGTATTAGACTTAATACTAGATTGATAAGATGTAAGGGGTTAAAGTGTTGCCTATGGAAAATTCTGGGCATCATTTTTTTTAATCTTTCAGTGGTTTTTATTGAGGTTTTATAACATACAAAACGATTGTAAAATGTACAAAGTACCTGTATAAAGAGGTAAGGTGGATCACAAGGCATAATGGTACATGGTATAAATTAATAATGCAGAGCATGGCTTATATTGCATCAAAAACTATAAAGGATACCAAGAGTTCTAAGAGTATGGAAGTGGGGCAGCAAGGTCTAAAATGCACCCCTGTACAACCAAAAACAAGCAATTAGGGTGCGTGTTCCTCATCAGACAGATAATAGCCTGTATAGCATTGGGCCTCTGGCAAGGGGCAGCGGCCCAAAAAAAGACATGTGCCAACACAGTGTACACATCACCCCATACAGAGGGAGATAAAAGATTTTAAGCAAATAGTAATATGTCCTGTGTAACCAGGCTTACATATGCAGCGGGAGAAGAAGAAGAAAAAAGAAGAGAGGGAGGAGAGAAAAAAATATAGGGGGATGAGGGAGGAGAGGGTGGTGGGTAGGAAAGGAAGGGTAGGGGAAGGGTTGGGGCAAGATTGGGGAGGGTCCAAAACCTCAGAGCAGATTCCTGAATAAAAGTATACACCGGTTAGAGTGACCACAGAGGCGTTTTGGTTTCCCCCAATAATTGGAGACCTTTTAAACTTCTTGAGCTTGTCCTGCAAGACTGCTGCCAGGTTTTCAATAATCAGATACCAGGCCAGCTTGACTTTAACCTGTGCTTTTATAATCAGAACCACAGGTTTCCTATTTTTCTCCAAGGTCTGTTTGGCGGCAGTGAAAATAAAAGATGTTAGCTGAAATTGATTGGGCATGCATTGAACAGGCTTCAGGTTGAGCAATGCCTAATACAGTAAGTGTTCTTAGAAATACTGGTGTCTAAAACCGTATAAATGAGTTGGTATACCCTTACCCAGACTTTTATTATCCTGGGACACTCCCACCATGCCTGTACTAAGGTACCAGCCGAATCACAGCCCTGGAAACAACAGTCTGAGGCACCTTGGTTACATTTTGCCAGCCTCGATGGCACCATGTACCAGAGCAACATGAGTGTGCCCAAAATTTGAGACCATTGATGAGCTTCCAGTGGAGACCCCAGGTCCACCTTTCATTGAACAGTGTAGGGCAGTTGGTCAAACATAAAACTGCCTTTTGCCAAAAGATCAGTATAGCAGGTGCGCTCAAAAGACGTGAGGGTGAGTAAGGAGTCCGTATGCTTCAAATGGGAGTGAACAAAGTTGCACAATTGGAGGTAGCAAAACAGCTCTAATGCAGAGAATCTGATAGGAAGTGTGCAACTTGTTGTAGGTCAGGATTTCATAGGGGATTAGGAGGTCTCGAACGCAATGGAAACCCGCAGCCAACCACCGTCAGAAGCGACCAACCTCCTCCATGCCAGGACTAAAGGAATGGTTATGAAGGTAGCGAATGGAAAATGGGGAGAGTTCAATTGCCTCGAAAATGTAATTGAATCTCAGATCTTAAGCGAGTGTTCTAGTATGGGGTTGGATATGTGTTTATTCAAATTCAGAAAAATCCAAATGAGTATATCTATCACAATCAAAGCCACCAGATATGCTCAAATACTCACCACAGCAGCGTATTAGTTGTTGCATGGTAGGTAGCCAAAGAGGCGAGTTGTGCGGGCCTGTAATAATGTTGAATCAGGGGCATGGCTAAGACCCCCCTCCACCCCCCAAGGGATCAAAGAATATGTGGTGAAATGTTAACCGGTCAGGAGAATCATTTTAGGGGAAGCGAACCTGCCCAACCAAGATATTTGATATTGTTTCCATGACTCCAGGGTTGCGGATAACTGGCATAGCTGGGTATCATAGTTTACCACCATTTCGTGACTGCAAACAATTTTAAGTTTTGACATATTTGGCATCTATTTTGTAGACTCAGCCTCATATTTCATAATTTACAAAAAATATGGAGATTTTACTGTGCTTCTTTACACTAGCATTAATTTGAATGTATTTTTTACTGCCAATATAGATTTGCAAGCAGTTGGCTAACATTGTGTGACATAAAAATTTTCACCTGCCACGCTTTTATTCTATAGGTCCTTTTCTTTCAGAAAATATATCATGTTTTATAGTTTAGGTGTGCTTTAGGTAAAAAATATGTTTTTTTAGAATAATTGGAAAACAATTAAATGACTCTGGCAGCCAAAGATTTAAAGGCCTTCATTTTTCATTTCAGAGTGTATTTTTTGAGATATGTCCTTGTTTCATTTTCAAATATCTGTACATTTTCTTTATCTGTAGAAAGTTAAAAAAACTATTGAAAAATCCTTGTTTAAAAATATAAACCATTATAATACAAATCAAAGCATGAAACACAAGCAAGGACAGTGGTATTCTGCTTCAAAATACCGTCCATCAAGGTTGGTTGCTCTCACTGCTGCATATATTTTTGTTTTCAATGGCAATCCAGCGCTTGGTATCAGCAACTGCTGGCTGTAGGTTGAATCCTGCAAGAGTAAGAAGTAATAAAATGAATTGCTGCCAAGAACTATCAATTTTGTTTGGTGAATTAAATACCTTGCATTATTATGATACCAGAAACAACAGGACAAGATTTATGATTTGAGAGGGTGGGTGAAAATAACTATAGCATATACAATATGTATATAATTTAACAAGCATTTATTGGGTTTGACTTAAAGCGAATTAAACCCAAAACAAAATCATTTGATGTGGTGGCTGCATTGGTTTTCTTTTTTAGGCCTTTTCCCTCTTTTTTTACCTGTGATCTGACCAGAAACACACCTATTAGAGTGTTCCCCACTATGGATTAAGAAGCACAGGGGCATCTTTAGACAGCAGAATTGTTAATCTGGTGGGAGGGGGGTAGTTTTAGTCTTTTTAAATCTGCTAGTACATCTAATATGGACATTTTGCTATCTCTTCTAGATGTGTTTTGGCAGAAAAAAGTATGGCATCTGTAAATGCATGTAATTCAGTTAGGTATGTTTAGACGCGTTTAGATGCATCAAATGATTGGGCGTTAATTCATTTTATTGGCCAGAATAATAATTTATTCTGGCTATTGAAATAAATTAACACTAAGAGCTTAATGCACCTAGCGCTTAGGCTTGTTTAGATGCATTTATACATGCTTAGGCATATTTACGGGCATCAAGTGTTTTTTCTGCCAAAACTCCACTGCTTCTGGATGCACAGGCTCCCTAGGAGCAGCATTAAAAAACGTCCAGTGTGCATGAGGCCTAATACTTTATTTGCAGTTAAACAGTTGTTTTGCTTTAGGGATAAAGGCTTTACATAATCATTGTAAAGACCCCTGTCAGTGGTGAATGGTTTCTCTCAACCCTGTAACTGCTGCAGCTGGAGGAGAGTTTTTTCTGCTGAAAGACTTACTGGCTGGATCACTAGATGAAAATAAAAGGCAGAAAGCCTAAAAAAGAAAACGAATGCAGTCACCAGATCTAAAAAGCATTAGATAAAAACTTCAAAGAACTAGTTGAATGCTAGCAAAAATACATTTAGGTAGAAGTATTAAAACTGGAACACTCCAAATCTGGAGGAGCTATGCATGGTAGCCACTCAGTTTCTAACTTCAGCTTATTCAATGATGCTTTGGCAATCAAACCTGGAAGCTGATTGGTTTCTATGCAGAGCTCCACCAGATTTTGCACTCTCCAGTTTTAGTAAATAGTCCCTATTGCTTCCCCCTTGCACACCACATAATGAGTATTTAAATAAAATATATCTTTATCTTATTCAATATGTTAAGTGAACATTCAGTTTACAGAGTGAACATTTGGTTTGCTAAGTGAACATTTTGTCCAAATGTGAGCTTTTAAGATAACCAGGAAAGCAAACATAGAGAGTGTTGCAAGCTTGCATTTTCAGCCTTTTGAGTTAACCATAAAATCACGCTTCTCCACACCCAAGCTTTTGTTGAAGGCTGATTAGCAAGTTTAAATTACATTTTCTAATTTACATAATTACTTTGTATAACTAAGTGAATACCAATGTGTAAGCAAAGACAATATGCTATTATTTACTGTATATCTAAATAGGCTCTTTTGTTTTGATTTCAATAGCTTTTTGACAAAAAATGTTTCTGTTAAAAAAACAAAAAATCTAATTAAACAGAACCTATATTCTCAAAGGATTTTCACATAAGTGTTAAGGAAATAGATATATCAGGTTTGGGAGGATGCTAGTGGGTGGAATCACAGTCTAACTTCTTATAATTTTTACATTGCTTTGGAAAGGTCTCTGGATCCAGTTTCATCTGCCTGTAATCATTTTCAGGAGGTCTCACTCTTATTGCCGACTTGTGGGGTATTTTCACATTAGAAATTTCAGTTAGAGGAGTGAAACGTTTTAGTTTAGTTTTATATTTATTGTGACAGAGATGAAGAGAGAACTTTCAGAGAGAAAGCAAACATTTACAGTGTCAACATTTTAGCACTGATAGCTTTTGGCACCAAAAGATTAGTCTTTAATGCATAAGGTCTCAGAGCTGGAGATGCAAGCATGCCAACATGTAGTTAAGTCTACTTAACTAAGAACTAAAGGCAATATTTTATTCATTTTGGATAGAGTGAGGGAGGTAATAACCCCTGTAAGGTTAATTTTTGTTATCTTTGTCCCATTGGGGAGATTTATCTTTACTTCCTGTCCCATAGCCAAAACAGGAAGTGAGTGGAAATCATTGAAAATTAAGAGAATCCCCCAGGGTACCCCAAGTCACTGAACTAGTGTCCCCATTTGAGCATTACTTTTCTGCAGACAACCCAAAATATGGGATTCCCTCACTTTTAATGCCAATGGTAAACAGGACAAATAGAGGGTAAATCTCCCTAACGGGGGGGGGGGGCACAAACAATAAAACCTGGCAGGTGTTCAAATCCCTCTCCACTTTATACAAAACTAAAAAAAAAGTTTTGCTTTTAGTTATACTTTAAGGGAGGGTTAGGGTTAGGGTTACAGGAAGGGTAAGCGTGAGAGTAAGTTTAAGCAGGATATCACTAACAACACTGATCCTCCAACATTGAAAACTAAAAGGGATGCATTTTCTTAGGAATAACATAAAAGTTTAGTACACAGGACAAGTTGTATTATTTCTACTTACATTATAGAGGAGTAAATTCAACGTGCTGATAAATGTACCGTTTCCATCTCTCACAGAAATAGCAGCTGAAGATCTACAATGGTAAATTAGTAAAGTAAAATGTATTACAGCAAAAGTCCATTATTATTGACACTTTACAATTATAGCTATGTACTTGGTGTTTTTCTATGTGTAGAGGAAATACATCTGATATACACTATATTGTCCAAAGTATTGGGACACCTCACCAAATCATTGGATTCAGGTGGTCAAATCACCTCCATGGTCACAGGTGTATAAAATCAAGCACCTAGGCTTGCAGACTGCTTCTACAAACATTTGTAAAAGAATGGGTCGCTCTCAGGAGCTCAGTGAATTCAAGCGTGGTACTGTGATAGGTTGCCACCTGTGCATCTGTGAGATTTCCCTGCTACTAAATATTCCACGGTCAACTGTTAGTGGTAATAAAACAAAGTGGAAGCAACTGGGAACAACAGCAACTCAGCCATGAATTGGTAGGCCACGTAAAATGACAGAACGCAGTCGCGTATGCTGAAGCACACATTGCACAGAAATTGCCATCTGTCTGCAGAGTCAATAGCTAAAGACCTCCAAATTTCATGTGGCCTTTAGATTAGCACAACAACAGTGCATAGAGAGCTTCATGGAATGGGTTTTCATGGCTGAGCAGCTGCATCCAAGCCTTACACCACCAAGTGCAATGCAAAGTGTTAGATGCAATGGTGTAAAGCATGCTGCCACTGGACTCTAGAGCAGTGGAGACATGTTCTCTGGAGTGACGAATCATGCTTCTCTGTCTGGCAATCTGATGGACGTGTCTGGGTTTGGTGGTTGCCAGGAGAACGGTACTTGCCTGACTGCATTATGCCAAGCATAAAGTTTGGTGTTGAGGGATTCATGGTGTGGGGTTGTTTTTCAGGGGTTGGGCTTGGAAGGAAACTCTTAAGGTCTCAGCATACAATTTTTTAATACATTTTCAACAATTTCATGCTCCCAACTTTGTGGGAACAGTTTAGGATGGCCCCTTCCTGTTCCAACATGACTGCGGCCCAGTGCACAAAGCAAGGTTCATAAAAAAATGGATGATTGAGTTTGGGGTGCAGGAACTTGACTGGGCTGCACAGAGTCCTGACCTCACCCTGATAGAACACCCTTGGGATAAATTAGAGCCAGGCCTTCTCATCGGACATCAGTGCCTGATCTCACAAATTCATTTCTGGAAAAATGGTCAAACATTCCCATAGACCCACTCCTAAACCTTGTGGACAGCCTTCCCAGAAGAGTTGTTATAGCTGCAAAGGTAGGGCCAATTCAATATTGAACCCTACGTACTCAGACTGGGATGCCATTAGAGTTCATGTGCATGTAAACGCCGGCATCCCAATACTTTTAGCAATATAGTGTATATTACAAATAAATTGTAATTCAAATAACAGTATGACCATGCTGAAAGAGTCAGTTGACACAATATATGTTTTTAATACATGGTGGAAAAGTAAACTACCTGACAGTTTCTTATATCACCCAGGAACACCATTGGTGAGATCTTTATACTTCAATTCCTAGCTCTATACGTGCTCTGTCTATTTTGATAGGGTCCTACTCTCCTGGTTGAATACGTATTTGGTTTCTATTATGGTGAAAACAAAAGAAACTGCTATGAAATAAAAAATTGGTGATTAATGCATTTTGACTTAATAATAATATTGGTTGGGGTACATTTAAAGTATAAGTGACTCACTATTTGTAAACTTTTACCAACAGTGCAACAACAACTGGATATCACTTATTGAGTATTTGTATTGGTATTTTTGAGTGTGGCTATTGTTTCACTGTTGTTTTATTTATGGGTCACAATTTGGATGCTTTTGGCACTCAGCGTAGTACATCATTCAAATTACAGGTATATGTATTCATTTCTTTTCTCCTCAAAAATGTTAAGAGTTGAAATTACACATTAGATATTGCTTGGTAAATATTGCATACAATTGTGTACAGTGCTGCAAAAGATAATAGTAGAGTAAAACGATAATATTATTTAGTCAGAATGCCACTTGAGTGTCTGTAAAAAAATCTAAAATGTGGTATAAAAAAGTCTTTGAAGACCTTGGGCATATGAAGTATGCCCTAGAGAACTTCATCCAATTGCCTTTAAAGTACTTTATATGCCAAACATCTCCCCTCCCTATGGTTGCTGTTCCTGGTGCAATCTTTAGGTAGCTATCTCAGCTTGACAGCAGGGTCTCAGTTTCCGCTGCAGGAGCACTGATAGATAACGCAGTGTAAACAGCATTTGCCAGCTTCATTGATAAAAAATTATATACTGTACATTATTTTGTTTTATTTGCAGATCAAAAGAATGTCCTTTTATCTACGCCCATCATCAGTTAAGGCAGGCCATAGTTGGGCCGTTTATCGGCGCAATTTTCGGCCAATAAATGAAAAATCGGTCGGCCCCGTTGCCGATGCTGCCACCCATGTTTTTTGCGGATTTTCCAGCATGACCGATAAAAATAAATGAGGAGATCCACGAAAAACAGCCGACCGGCTGGCCCCACTAACGGCGTGATTATCAGTCAATTTTTCGTGCAGACAAAAATTCAGCCGATAAACGACCCGTCTATGGCCTGCATAAAGCCGCCCCACAAAATATAAACAGTATATATTTTATAATGAAAATTGTTCCTAACTATTCCATTATTAACTCTTAGTAAACTTTAATTGGTTGTAATGGACTTTGCCTTCCTCTCTCCCCTTTACATTTTATTTTCTTATTTTTTAACATTTTTGTACTTTTTAAATGTAAACATTTTTGTTTTATTTATTATTATTATTATTATTATTATACAGTATTTATATAGCGCCGAAGAGTGTGCTCAGCGCTGTACATTAGCGAGGGGGACAAGAACATGAGACAATACAGTACAATACAATACATGAGGGGTTCGAGGGCCCTGCTCTTTCGAGCTTACAATCTAGGAGGGAGGGAATAGTGGTACAGGAGGAAGTGGCTGTTGGGGATGGAGTGGTAGGAGGAGTGGAGGAGATTGGTTGTTAGGTGAGGATGGGGTAGGCTTCCCTGAAGAGATGGGTTTTTAGGGTGCGCCTGATGGTGAAGAGAGTAGGTGACAGTCTGATGGATTGGGGTAAGGAGTTCCAGAGGATGGGGGAAGTCCTGGAGAAATCCTGCAGTCGGGCATGGGAGGAGGAGACCAGGGAGCTGGAGAGTAGGAGATCCTGTGAGGAGCAAAGGGCACAGGTAGGGTAGTATTTGGGTATCAGGTCAGTTAGGTAGTTTGGGGCAGCGTTGTGAATGGCTTTGTATGTCAGAGTTAGTAATTTGAATTTAATGCGTTGGGCAATCAGAAGCCAGTAGAGGGATTGGCAGAGGGGGGTGGCAGCGGTTGGTGAGGTGGATGAGTCTAGCCGCTGAGTTCAGGATAGACTGGAGTGGGGATAGCATTTGTTTGGGTAGGCCAGTGAGAAGGGAGTTGCAGTAGTCCAGGCGTGAGATGATGAGGGAGTGTACGAGTTGTTTAGTAGTGTTTGGGGTGAGGAACGTATGTATCTTGGAGATGTTGCGGAGGTGGAGCCTGCATGACTTTGATAGTTATTTATTTATTTATTTTGCATTACTTTAAACTCCTAAAAATAAAAAAAGTTAAAATGAATTTGCCCATTAAAGAAAAAATAAAACCAGGTTTTGCTACAGTATTCATTTTAAATCCAAAGATTTTCCCTGCAATACTGTTTTTCTGATGTCCTTGTTTTATGGCACCAGCACTCTTCAACTCACTCATGAACCCACCGCAGCTTGTGACTGGATAGTGAAACGAGAAGCAGCACAGTTTTTAGCTCACTCCTCTGCCACACTGCTTTCTCTTCCTATTGACATACTTCTTGTAAGTACATAAGCTAATTGGCTCACTGTACTGCTTTTTCCTCTCACATTTCAGATCTGCTATGCAGGGACAGCAAGTTACTGATGCAAGGTCAATTTCAGCTAATTACCCTGCTTGTATTTAAAAAATACATTCAATGACTATACGAATAATTAATTAATTAACTGTATTCATTTGTGCTGTTTATATTTGCCTAGTGTTTAAATAAAAAATACACAAGGATAATTTGTTTAAACACCATTTTAAAAAGGATAAAATGCCATGCCTTTAAAGCGGAGCTCCAGGCTCCCTCCCAAAAATTAAAAGTCAGCAACTCCAAATCCTGAAGCTGTTGACTTATAATTTAAGGACACTTACCTGTCCATGGATCCAGCGATGTCCTCATCCGAGCTTCTTCAATTGGCTTCGGGTGCAGGCACCGCTGTTAGATAATTAGTTTATCTGAAATATCCATTAAACACTGTAAATAATATTCTAATTATGAATATATTTCATTTAGATCTGTATCAATGTGGGTGTGTAATATGTTTTCCCATAAATTGCTGTTCTACAGATAGTTGAGGATGGTTTAAGTTGCCAGAGGGAATATTCTATTAATTACAACTTTTTTACAGTGTAATAGAAGTCTTGACGCTCCATTGCTGAGATTCCTCTTTCAGAAGGTTCAGTGCCAGAGTTAGTTTATCTAACAATGGGACCCAAACCTATTGGCTTCACAAATATCCACTTCAAAGGATCCCTCATTTAGATATGCAATGAAGGTGGCCAGCTTTTCATGAATACCTAATTTCCCAGGAAAAGGTCATGAACTGGCATACTTAAATTCCATAAAGGATGTTCCAAGACTTGCCTTAAATGGGGTTGGTGTATGCTAAATACAGGGGATTTGAAGTTAGCCAACTATGAAAGGGAAAAGATTTGCCAACCAATCAGAGCTACTCCATGAAAACTAATGGAGAAGAGGCCTATAACAATAGACACTAGATGGAGAGAGAGGCTCTCTTTGGAAAACCAGTTATGAGAATGGAAGTAAGTACAGTTCCATGGTAATTATGGAATATATCCCTTGCACTTATATCTAAATGTTTGTCTTATGTCTTTTCTGTCTCACTGTTTGTATTTTGTAATATTTTCGAGCTTTCTTAATAATGTTTCTTTTGTGTAACTAGGTAGATTGCTTGTGTTAGTTCAGACCTCCATCCTATTTACCAATACATTTTGGTTGTTGTGTTAAACCTTTCACTTTCGGGTAAGAACTCTTAATTTACCAAATCATATCAGAGAAATATTGTATTTCAGAATCTATAGATTTTGTAAACACAGCCATCTTAAGTAAGGGAAACCAGCAGCTCTTTGTGAATGGTCCCATGGCGATCTGACCCGGAAGTGAAAGTGGGTACCTGTGAAAACCAGGTACCCACTACCCCCCAAAAAAATGACAAATGTGGTAGTAAAAAGGATACAAACAAGCGGAACTTCCTCTTTTGGGTGAAGTTCCACTTTAAACTCTATTCAACATGATAGGTTTATTAATATTAGTGGAGATAATGCAGAGTTGATAATAGCTATAATTATACTTCTATTATTAAATATTGCTTATTGCTCATTATTTCTGTAACAGTTAGTGAAGTGATGTAATGAAGAGGAATCTTCTTTATTGCTCTTGCTTGTAGGATGATCCTTTTAACTTAAAACTCCATAAGCAAGACATACTTAAAATAAACATGAGTCTGCTAAAACTGAGCATTAAATTTGCAGCAATTATAGCAAACATACATTTTTTACATTGTTCTATCATTGCAGTTATTACTATCGGAAACTGTCTGCAGTGTAATAAACATGGGGGTAAATGTGAGTGAGTTACAGTGATCTTTGGAGAATGTATGCAAATTTGACATGCCTGAATACCCAACATTGATAAATCTACCCCATACTACCAAATATAGATGTTTAAGGAAATTTATAAGAAAGGGAATGCTAGTTGCATTTGGAGCATAGCACTTGGTTAGTTTACAGCTAGTTACTCAGAAAAAAAAAATAACTTTTGCATTATTCAAATAAAAAAAATATTTTACATGCAGCACAAGATGGAAAAATGATGAGGTCTGAAACACTTATAGTATAGGGAATGACAAATGTTTATATTGTTATTGTAATCATGGGAATAAACACGTTCTAATTAGTTACGTTGGCATAAATGCAAATATGATTTCCTTTATTTCAGAAAAAGTTTAACATTAGTATTTAAGTCAGCAAAATCCACAATGCTTACAGTTTGCAAAAGTAAATATTTATTTGAAGGTGAAAGTAGGTATAAAATATTTATGCAAATATATTAGATAACTTTTTTCTTTAATGCATATTTTTATACATGCTTACATTTTGGGGGGTTATATACAGTATAATCGTGTACATGAGCAATTACAGTTGCAAGAAAAAGTATGTGAACCCCTTGGGATTACGTGGAGTTTTGCATGAATTGGGCATAAAATGTGCTCTGAATGTCATCTAAGTCACAACAATAGAAGAACACAGTCTGCTGAACATAATACTACACAAACATTAGATGTTGCCATGGTTTAATTGCACATAACATGTAAACATTCACAGTGCAGGGAGGAAAAAGTATGTGAACCTTTGGACTTAATAACTGGTTGACCCTCCTTTGGCAGCAATAACCCCAACCAAATGTTTCCTGTAGTTGCAGATCAGACCTGCACAACGGTCTGGAGTAATTTTGGACCACTCCTCTTCACAAAACTGTTTCAGTGTAGCAATATTCTTGGGATGTCTGGTGTGAATCGCTCTCTTAAGGTCATGCCACAGCAATTCAGTCGGGTTGAGGTGAGGACTCTGACTGGGCCACTCCAGAAGGCGTATTCTGTGCTGTTGCAGCCATTGTTTTGTTGAATTACTTGTATGCTTTGGGTCATTGTCGTGTTGCATCACCCATCCTCTGCGGAGCTTCAGTTGGCGGACAGATGGTCGTACGTTTTCCTGCAAAATGTCTTGATAAACTCTGGAATTTATTTTCCCATCAATGACAACAATCCGTCCAGGCCCTGAGGCAGCAAAGCAGCCCCAAACCATGATGCTCCCTCCGCCATGTTTTACAGTGGGGATGAGGTTTTGATGTTGGTGTGCTGTGCCTTTTTTTCTCCACACATAGTGTTGTGTGTTCTTCCCAAACAACTCAATCTTGGTTTCATCTGTCCACAGTATATTTTGCCAGTAGTGCTGTGGAACATCCAGGTGCTCTTTTACAAACTTCAAACGTGCTGCAATATTCTTTTTGGACAGCAATGGCTTCCTCCGTGGTGTCCTCCCATGTACTCCATTCTTGTTTAATGTTTTCCTTATTGTAGATGTGTCAAGAAAAATGTTAGCATGTGCCAGAGATTTCTGTAGGTCTTTAGCTGACACTCTGGGATTCTTCTTTACCTCATGCAGCATTCTGCGCTGTGCTCTTGCAGTCATTTTTACAGGATGACCGCGCCTAGGGAGAGTAGCAACAGTGCTAAACTTTCTCCATTTGTAGACAGTCTGTCTTACCGTGGACACATGAACATCAAGGCTTTTGGAGATACTTTTGTAACCCTTTCCAGCTTCATGCAAGTCAACGATTCTTGATCGTAGGTCTTCTGAGAGCTCTTTTCTGCGAGGCATGGTTCACATCAGACAGTGCTTCTTGAAACCAGTAAACCCAAAACAGGTGTGTGTTTTTTAAGGGCAGGACAGCTGTCAGCAACACATCCAATATCATCACACTGATTGGAGTCAAGGTTGGCTCACTCCTGGCTCCAATTAGCTCTGGGAGAAGTCATTAAGCTAGGGCCTCACATACTTTTTCCTCCCTGCACTGTGAATGTTTAGATGTTATGTGCAATTAAACCATTACAATATATAATGTTTGTGTAGTATTATGTTCAGCAGACTGTGTTCTTCTATTGTTGTGACTTAGATGACCTTCAGAGCACATTTTATGCCCATTCATGCAAAACTCCACGTAATCCCAAGGGGTTCACATACTTTTTCTTGCAACTGTATGATGTTCAAAACACAGTATCCTATATCAGTCATTCAGATTTATTTCTACTGCATGCAGAACAGTAAGGGTTGAATTCTGATTGCTATGAATTACTACAGTTACCACATTTGTTTATTAAAAAAGCCTTTTTGTTTGTGATCCACAGAACAGTAGATAAGAAGGGTCGCTCAATATAGTTTGACTCATATGGTTCTAAAAGAGAATTTTTGGGAAAAATATCTAAATAGTGTTCCGGATGATTCTTGCCTTGCCACTTTGTATGTTTAAACATAATTAAAGTGTATACTTACGAAGCCAGCTGAGTGTTGTTTACCAAATATTCCAGGGGATAACTGCAGCTAAATTTGTATAAAAGTCCAGGCAGATAACTAATAATGGTAGGAGGGTCTGGGGTATCAATATATCCAGAAATATTTCCTATTTGTATCATTGAAACATCCCCGTATGCATTGACTCCAGGTACAGTTGACACCTGTTAAATAGTCACCACATTATAAAGTCTAAAGAATGCAATCTATGTCAGAGACACAAGTATATAATAGACTTTAGTGAAATTAGGATGTCATGTATTATTTTTGTGGGATTACATAAGAAATATAATACATTAAATAATAAATATGATAATGAAACACAGGGCAGACATTTTGCCAGTCCAGTCCAAAGCCTATGAATCCTGTCCTCAACATGGGCCTCCAAGTAATACATTATTTAACAGCTTATACAAAAACAAAATCTTTATCAATAAAGTCTAAAGTTAGAGATGTGTTGCAGGTCCAGCACAGCTGACAAGGCAGCTCACAAAAGAACTGGAATATTGCTTGGTCTAGAGTAGGCCAGGGCGTTTGGAACTTGGTAATCAAAAGCATCACTAATAAATATTTAACTGACTTATTTAATGAATGTGTAAATGGTGTATAGTAGCACGTTAATATATCAAAGGATTTAAGGAGTGAAAGTATGTGGATAATTCTGAGGCTGGGGATATATGTAGACATAATTTCACCAACCTCGTTCACCAACATTCATTAACTGGCTCATAAAAGCTGGGTTAGGATGAATGTTCACATATATTGCAATGGAGAGAATGGGGGAAAGGAGAGCAGATGCTACCAGAATTTGTCTTATTCAGAAAAATAACAATTGGATAGTTTATTGGACAGTTTATCTAACCTATTCAACATGCTTCTCACCAAGAGTGTTTGAATTGCATGTGTCTGGCATTCTCCATTGACATAAGATCAACCAGATAAGACAACTGTTACATCCCATCTATAGAAAACATTATAGAGGACAGACTACTTTGCTTCACTGCTTTGTTTAACAAAGAAGGGTCAGGGTACCCAAAATAGCAAACTGTAATACATATTTACTTACCCTTTCCCTTCTTTTCAGTCCACAGCCTCTTTTTAATAAAAAAGAGCCACGCAAAACAAAAAGAAACCCTAAAAAATAAAACAAATATTTTAAAATCCACGTTTATTTTTTCTTGATCACAACATAAACAGGTTTATTCAATAAGGAATTGCAAAGATAAAAATGTATGTGCAAATTTCAGTAGCCCATGAAAAACAGAAATGAAATTTTAATTGATTTGACTATAATAAGCAAATCTGAAGAGATGGGTTACTGCAGTTTGCACATCATTGTTGCTCTGCCTTGTTGAATAAGCCCAATAGTTTCTTTAATCCACATCTTTTCCCTGTGTTTTTAAAGCAGTTAAAGACAATAAATATCATGTAGACCTGGCTATGTTGTACTGGAAGCACAGTGCAACTTAGTAACAGTTTTATTATATAATGGTGCAGCTTTAGCAATTATGAAATTCCTTATGATTTTACTTTTTGTAACACAGGACTTACAAAGTGTTAATAACACATAGTAAATAAATGCTGCAGAAGTCTGCTTATACCTGATAACACTGCTGGTTTATTTTTACGTTATACATTTGTTTCAGCAGACAAGTTATTTATTTTAAGAAAATTACACTATTAAGACTCCATCAATACTGAATATCCTAAATTTCTGATTTTTTTTGCTTCAAAAATATAATAAACAGAAAGTGCGTGATTAATTTTAACTAAATATTTATATATTTAAAACCTTCAAAGAAAGAACTAGAGATGTTGGATCAAGAAGAAAAATCACATGGACTTACAAATATTTGTAATTTTATTATATTTGAAAATATTATTAGAAAGGCTGAAAGAACAGAAATAATGAAGGGAATGAGCTTGCAAATAAAGTACAGTAAAAACACAGTAAGTTCCTTTCATGTTGATTTTAATATTTATCATTTATCATTTCCCACTACTAATTACAGAGATTTAGGAGAACTCAAGTCAATAGCAAAATGCCAGTAAAAACATATTTCAGGTTAAATACACATTTTTATAAATTTAATCTTGGTGAGCTGCAAAAGTACCTTTGTTACCATTATAACATTGACCAATAAAGTAGTGACTTTTGAATCAAACATCATTGTATAATGGCTAGTTTGTTGTCCCTGATATACAAATAGGAAAATAGAAGTCTCGGCTGCACCCCAAACATTACTATTGGCCTGATTGCAGCTATGGGTTTGCTGTAGCAATTTAACAGGTGGTGCTATCAATTTTGAACAATAGATTGTGTATCATCAGCACACAAAATCTGACTTCATTGTCACAAGTAGAAGCAACAATAAATGTTTTCAGGCCATGCAGGGTTCCCTTCATCAGGCAGACAGTGTAACTGAGAAATAATACATTACCCTGATGTCTCATCTACCCTCCAATGAAGCTGATGGAATGCAGGTTGCATTACATCAGCTTTTGCCCCAGCCAGGTTTAGGAAAGTGAAAGGGGGACCGAAAAGTGACATTTTACACATCATCTCCAGGTCAGCAAGAAGAAGGGGAGGAGAGTGAACATTTGCTCACTCTGTTCCCTTCTTTCTACTTGGCCGCACCCACATGGAGCCAGGAATACATGGTGAAGGTGCCGTGCCAGGAGGCAGCTGTTACTGGGGGTGTTGGAAGCAAACCAGCAGCTGCACAGCCACTGGGTCACTTCCATATGATAGCTAGCAGTCAGTTTGTCAGTTATACACACACTTCCAGTGGCTACAGCCACCATGAGTGTGTGTAAAACCCATCTCACTGTCACTTCAGTATGATGTAGTGAGGTGGCAGTGAAAAGGTTAAAGCTCTCTTACTGCTTCTTATGAATATTGAAATCCTCTAATTACTATAGTGAGGACACAGGTGTGTTTTAACCAGTTGAATATTAGTCCTCTTATACTCCTTCATTAACAGACAATTTTTCAGTTATTAGTGCTATGATAGTTTAACAAGACTGTACCTGAATACATGTTATCACATTTTTATTTGAGATAAGTAGATTTTCTTTTGGTGGTTTTTAATAACTGCTTACTATATAAAATAATTAAAAGACTACAAATTTTGATTTAAAAAAAAATATCTTCCCTCACAATGGATCACAAAGGTGATCCAGTTTTTTGCAACTATTTTTTATTTTTTTTGAAAAGCAGAAACATACTTGCATTGAGGTGGTTAAAACATGAGCCTGGTAATGGTGTAGAAGATGTACTACATCATTAATGTACAGGTGAAACACAGTGGGAAGAGGAGGTTTAATGTACAGGTCATATACAGTGAGAGGATGGAGATGGGGGTTAATGTGCAAGATAATAGGTGAAGGTATTAATATGCAGGTCACTACAGAGGTAGGATACAAGTTGTAAACAGAGAACTATTTCAAATAGTTTTCCAGAATCATACATCCATCAGTCACCCATTTATTAAATGCACACTGGTAGTAAAATATATAAAGAATACACTGTTGCCCAATGAACAGTAAATAAATTTAATGACTGATGAGGTCAACTAGTTTTCTTCTCGGTTCTCTCCTGCAGTCAGCAGGCTCCTTGTCAGAACCTTTGCATACAATACACCTGACTGCCACCCATTCCTCTTTCAATCTGAGTGTTGTTGTACTCAAGACTGTAAGAGACCAATACCATGTCCAATTTGGACACTTACATTATTTGCAATTACAAAAAAGAAATTTAGTGAAAAGCAAAGAAAACAACATTTCTTCGTACAGTAAACCTCTCATGAGATAAATAAGGGAGGAATTAATGCTCAATTTCTTCTGGAATGCTAGCTATCTTGCTGTTATACTTTAAGAATCACAGGCAAGGACTAATTGTGGAGTTCAGGAAACTCAGAAAAAGTCATAAGTACTTTCCTACATACTTTTTGAGATCTGGTACTATAAGTGAAGCTGCATTCACTTTGAATACCCAATCATGTGCAAAGGATTTGAAAAAAGAAAGTAAACAGAATTGTCTCCCCCAGGCGATTGACATCAACACAGCTTAACATTATTGAAGAATTTGAAATAAGATGGTTACCATGAGAATCAAGCAACCAGCATTTTCAGTAGGAGGGGTTAGCAATGGCAATCTGCATGTTTCTCTCATGACAGGTTTTCTTCAATATGATTAGCTTTTGAAAGTGAACAAAGGATTTCTGAGCTGTAGGGATGAGGTTTGAGTAGTAGTAGTTCTACTGCCACTAAATGTGACAGCTTTCCACTCAAAGCTATGCATCTATCCCTGCACATGGGTGATAAGACACTGGTGGTCGTCTGTGTCCAACTGGCAATGCCATGTAGGCTGCCTGCATCCTAGAAACTGACATCATTGATTGCTAAGACATTTGGCTAGGTATGGTTTAGGAGATGGGGGGCCATAGGCTTACTGCTCCCCCATTAGTGGCCAGCCAGGCTGTATTATCGATTAATGGTCTGGAATAGGCTTTGATCAGACCCCATGCTTTTTTTTCATTGTTTTTTTTTTCATGTGTCCACCCCCCCCCCCCCCTTAAAATTGTAAATGTCACTTTTGCTTAGTACATTGTATAGGTGTGTCACTTCACATGAATGTTAGTAAAATTATGTGTTTATGTGTTTTTAATGTTGTCCTTTAAGGTTTTTTTTGTGTTGGTACATGTCGCCCAGTGCAGTACCCAAGCTGTTTTAGGAAATAACTGATTTTCAAGATTTTCTTCCCATTGACTTTGATGAGGTTTGCATTAAATTTCATAATTTGTGGATTGTTTTTCTCCGAACATGGCCCTAAACTGAACCCAAGCAGATTCTCCCATCACTATAAAGCAGTCATTTGGTTCCTTTAGGTGGTTGTAAAATTAAAAATTTTTTTACACTAATGTTTCCTCTGCATCAAGGTAAAAATTCCTTTTAAAAGATATTCTGCCCCTTAAACACTTACCTGAGCCTGATCATGATCGAGTACTGTGCCTATCTGCAGCAGCTCTTCTCCTCTCTCTCTCTTTTCTCCTGTTGCTTTCATTCAAAGATTGTGAGCAGGGCAAATCTGCCCTGTGTGTGTCTATAGATACAAACAGCCTGGCTGGGGATCAAGCCCACACAAGTGCCCCCATTGCAAGTTCCTTGCTATGGGGGCACTTGAGGAAGTGGAGGAGCCAAGAATGCTGGCAGAGGACCACAGAAGAAGAGCTGGGCCACTCTGTGCTAAACCATTCCACAGAGCAGGTAAGTAGAACACGTTTGTTAAACAAAAAAAAAACCTTAACAATAACTTACAAACATTTAAGTAAAAATCCTACAAAGATGGAGTTAGATTTCAGGCAAAATTGTAGAGCAGCCTCTACAGTATAACATTAATTAGAGTTTTTACTTACCACTAGGTTATTTGCACAGGATTCCAATGTGCTCAGGTTAATGGTAAAAATTACCACTGCAGGAAATGTGTTGTTGTTTATAAATCCTCTGCAGTGAGCGTCTCCATGTTTTCCATTAAGTGATAAGTCTGTTTCTGAATAACCAGAAAAGAGAACTGTGCAAAAGTTTATCTTCATTGTAATTGTCTGCACTCCACAGTAAACGCTGATATCTCTTTCGGCTGAAAATGAAAAAGTATAAACTGGTAGTTGTGGAATTTTCTAAAATTATAAACTGAAATTTGTTGCAGTAACTTGAAATGTAAACTATGTATAACTTGTATAACAGAATTTTGCAGAAATATACTGTACTTGTAAATGTACATGTCAAGCAAACAGCCTAAAACAGAACAAGTAGTTTTATTAAATTATATTTTAAAATGACTCTTATACAGTGTGGGGATCACATTGTAAAGCCACCCCTTCCTCTCCCCTCATCCATACAAATAAAAAAAACATGGATTTCAACTTGTACATGTATATATAACGTATTGCGCCTTGTAGTGATTCTGGCAATGTTGTGGCAGTACTTGTGTATGGTGTTTTGCTTTCGTGGAATACTTGTCTTGGGTTGCACTGCTGTCTTCAAAGAAGTATAGGCATCTACACAAAAGTGTAAAAAAGGGATATCTTGAATTAACACTATAAAAGGGCGTACAGAGAGCTGAATAGGTTAAAATGCACATTAGTGAATCTAGCCATACCGATGTATTTACACAAGCAATCACTCCGAAACTATCTGCTTACCCTGTTATTATACTCACCCTCTATTTAGTAACATTTTTTGTTACTTAGCATTATATGAGGGACTTCAGTCTGTTTTTATGGTTGAAGAATGTTTTTGCAATGGTAAACATTTAGTTTTTGGCTTGCCAGGGAGCACAGATATGGCTGTTTACTCTTTTTTCTAATCTACAGCTATGTGTGTTCGCCCAAAACACAGGGCTATGTGACTGCACTTACTGCCTCCCTCTACTTCCTGTCTACATCACTTCCTGTCTAACTACGCCTTTCAAACTAGTTATGCAGGCCATACATGGTTTGAATTCTGAATGATATTTCAACTGAAAATCGGAAATGGCGTTTGCTGAGTAATCCGATGGTGCCATCATTGATTTCGAAAATCAGCGGACCAAGTCATAAAGTTCACCCCATATAACATGCAAAACTTCTGTTCCTTCCAGGTCACGGCTCATGCGCATATTCTTTTCGGAAAAACAATAGTACGATTTTGCCATCATTGAGTTGAAAATCTGTTGTTTTTCACAAATTTTCCAACATGCCCTATCGCTGAAAAGGGGAGGAGCCATGGAAATCGGCCGATGCCATTGACCCACTAACAGAGCGAAAATCTGCCAATTATTCTTAGGTCCGATTTTTGGAGGAAAAATCGGTCAATTTTTAACCCATGTATGGCCGGCCTTAGTCATTTGACCTCCTGAAGATTTTACCACCTTAATGACCAGGGCATTTTTTTTGCCATTCAGCACTGCGCTACTTCAACTGGCAATTGTTCGACCATGCAACACTACTCAAACTATATTAATATAATTTTAATTGAGCCTTTTTATGGTTGTATTTGATTACCACTGAAGTTATTTTTATTATATAAATGAAAAAAAGACAGAAAATTAAAAAAAAAGCAAAATATTCTACTTTCTGTTCTGAAACATATGCAATACAAAAATCTAATTTGTTCAGAAATATAGGCCAAAATGTATTCTTTTCTTTGGTAAAAAAAAAAACAAACATCCCAATAATTGTATATTAATTGGTTTGTGTGAAAGTTATGGCGGTGGTCAGCGACTTCTACTGGGACAGCAGTAAAACAAGCGCATTAGCATAGAAGAATCCCAGGTATGACTCAAACACAAGTAACCCTTTAACTTCCAAATAGTAGCTAAAAATTATATTCCACATTTGCTACAATAAAATCTCTAAAATGGCCATAGCAACACATATAGTATCAATTTATTGAAAGCTTGACATTGTTACAAAGAAATCAAAATCAAAGAATCTGGGTAACAGTCCACACTGCCCAAAATAACCAAAACTCATAGATTTTTGCTCACATTTTGATGTGTGAACTTAGCATTTCTTGGATTCCCTAGTGCTCCCTAGTGCTTCCTGCAGTTGATCTAATTCTATGCTGCATCAGGCTGCTTTTGCATTCCCATTGATTTATTGGGCAATATAATAATAGCAGTTGCCAGGAGCAAAGTAAATACCAGCTATTTCTGGGTATAGAAAAGCATTTGTGTCATTCCCTTTACTTTCATGAGACAGTGCTGGTGATTGGCGAATGACCCAGTTTTGCCATATGGGGTTGGGGGGTAGTTTACCAACAGCCCTCCTCCCTGTCAGCTTGGGCACACTGTTCTGGATGGCTGAGCAGACCCATCCAGAGCAGTGTGCTTTACAGTGAAGCACACACACCCCCCTGCCCCCTAGTAAAACACTCCGCGCACACAGTTAACCCTTTGATCGCCCCAAATGTTAACCCTTTCCTGCCCAGTGCCATTAGTACTCACTATACTGTGTTGGTGTAACTGGGGATGTCAGTGAAACCAAATCAGTTTCCCCCAAGTGTCAGAATGTCCGCCGCAGTCCCACAGTCCCGCTATAAGTCGCTGATTGACGCCAATATTAGTAAAAAACAAACAAACAAAAAATTCCGGTATCTATGCCGCCATTTGTAAATGCTATAACTTTCATGTAAACCAATTAATTTACACATATTGGGATTTTTTTTAGCAAAGACATGTAGCAGAATACATTTTGGCCTAAATTTATGACCAAATTAGATTTTGAAAATTTTTTTTACTGGACATCTTGAACCACTTCCACGCTGCCTTATAGTACAAATATTGCTACAGGGCGGCACGGGTGTGCAAAATCATGTATATATACCTGATTCATGCTCCCACGGTTTTCACACTCCTCCCAGATAGTGTCAGATTGTCCATCAGTATACCAATAATCGCATTTAACCCCTTGATTGCCAGGAACATGCTCACATACACAACAAACCTCCTTTGCTAGTATAGTGTCTGAACAGATCAATATCACTATACCAGCTTTCACATTAGTATAGTGGCCCCAAAAACACAGTATTAGCAGGATTACCCCCGGCACCTGCCAGCACCTGCGCCTAGCCCCTACGCTTACCTCACCCAACAAGTGCAGTGTCAGTAGATCACTGTCATTTGATACATTGCACACAAAACTGCAGTGTTCGCAGAATCAGGCATGATCTCTGCTAGCACTTGCCGGTAATTTTTTTTGTAGCAGTTCAAGCAGTCCTTGACAGATAGCTCAGATGATGGAGAAGAGGTCCCTGCTAAGATCAGGGGTACCCGACCCCATTCACAGGTAGCCGAGATGTTCAAAACGCATGATGACTCTCACATGCAGCAGAGTGCCAGTACTAGTGTCGCACTACCTTTTGGTGAACTGGTGAGCACCAGCAGCCTAGTACATTCTGGTCTTTCACATGCCAGCACTGCAGTATCACTTGGTGACATGGCGAGTCCCATAAATGCAGTACAAGCTGGTGCAGTGGAGAGCACAAGTGGTGTCCTGCAACCACCAAGAATTTGTACACAGGCCCGTAGAGCCCCTAGTATCCTTCCAGATGTGCTTGCAAATCCTGATTGGTAGCCCACAAATTCTGCAGCACCCGTACATCCCCCATTCACTGCCCAACCCGGAATTCAGGTGGAAACAGCTAATTTAAATACTCCCCTTGATTTTTTGTAGCTGTTTTTCACAGAAGATCTGTATGCATTGATTGTGGATCAGTTTATTGCCGACAACCCAAATTCAAAGTTTTGGTAAATGGGTCCCAAGTTTTCTCACTTGTTTGCTGAGACTGCTGTGGGTTCACATGAGACAAACCCGTAAGTAGGGAGCCACGTCCAGTGGAATTATAATTACTACAAATCACCAAGGACTTCATGTTTTGGAGGTCATATTCATCAAGTAAGGAGATGGTGTGCATTGGGTTGGTAGACTACATGGAACACAGATTATTGTTTGCAACATCATTACAAACTTTTCACTAAAAATGCAGGTTTTATTGTTAATGTGCAATGTGTGACATTTCTTGCTTATAGAGCATATGTGTTGTGAATCATTGTACACATTTTAATTTATTATTGAAAATTGTTTTTCACTAACACCCAATCGAATAGCACAACAGTTTCTTTTCAGTTTTTTATATATGCTTTGGGGGTGCTTTACTAATATGAGAGTGCAGGCCTGCATGAAAAAAACAGCTTCCAGGCTTTTTGTCAAAGCTTAAAGGATAAGTTCAGCTTTTAGTAAAAAATAATGCACGCACATTTTTTTGCAGGTAAAAAAATGTGCATTTATTATTTTGTCTGCAGGAGCCTGTAAAGCATTCACCAGTGATCAGCAGATCGCTGGTGCTATGCAGGTCTCCTTCAGATCTGTCAGTATATCTGCTTACCCATACAGGATATACGAGCAAACAGATATACTAACAGAGAGAATGAATGAACTACCACAGCACCATGGTAGGTTATTGAGAACTACAAGTCGACAGTCGCTAAGACTGTTGGGACTTGTAGTCTCTCATTCACAGAGGACTGTGCCTGCCCGCCCAGCTGCGATTGTTTTTTTTAACTTGACAGCTAGCGAGTGGGGAGAAGATCCCCCATTAGCTGTCAAAGTGGGGAGCAGGGGCAGGTCTGATTGTAACATGTTACATGTTACTCCCTGCATATGGGTGTAACATGTTACGAAAAGGTGAACTTATCCTTTAATTGAACAAGCTGAAGTTAGAGGCTGATTGGCTCCCATGCACAGCTGTACCAGAGTTTGCACTCTCCAGTGTTAATAAATCAACCCCTTTGTGGTCACATACTTTTGAGTGCAGAATACAAATTTCGAAATTTTCTTTATTTTAATCATAACCTGATAAAGTTTCCAGATAAATGACTGGAAGCTGTTTTTATAATTAGTGAGTGTTTCTGTATGTTTTATTTTTATTTGTGGCCTTCAGTTAATTAGGTAATATCCATATATCAACAGAAAGCATAAGCTTCCTGCACAACCTTTACTTCTAAAATGTCTCATTCTTGATAAAGAAAATTGAGTTGCCCTGGTGATGAGATTTCTACATCAGTATTTTTATTCCTGTGAACCACACTCAGGAGTGCTCATCTGCAGTGCTAGGATCTGTCATTTCTTTTCTTTCAGAAGGCAAACATTTTTCAGCCATGTATGAATATATTTTTCAAGGTATTAGATTTATTTTCTGATTTCTTCAATATTCAGAGATATACACATGTGTAGGATATTTTACTTTATCATTAACAATTTTAGTATCACTCTATCCATTTCCTTTATAACATCAAGATTCATGCTGTTGATGAAAGGGTATATACATTAAATAATGCATATTATTATTTTGTATTCTCTTTTTGAGCCAGACTATCAGCATGCTTTTTAAGGTAAAGCTTGCCGAATACAGAACTCAGTGGGTGATTTTACTATGTTCACTTCAATCAACCAATCGAATGCACACAAAGTCCCATTTTCTTTTCTCTAGTACATGATCAGGCAGTCAAAGTGAAAACTGTTTTATAATTTTAACTAAGCAAAGTAAAAATGCACTTTTCAAAGTCAGCATTCCCTCAGCTAAGTGAACAGCCTCTACTTTTTAGTAAATCAATCCTGTTAACCTTAAACCCAAATTTGTACACACATGTGAATTAGTCAAAGCAATCATTCACATTGGCAGATCCCTTATCAGACAGCTCAATCCTAAATTTCAGTCAGATAAACCACAGGCTTAAAGCAAGTAGCTGTGACCTCTTTAGTTAACCAATAGTGTTCTGGCAGTTGTTTGCCATGTATTATGTTTTTATTTGTAAAACAAAGAAAAACAACCAAACATTTTATAGAAGTAGAAAAAAAAAGCATGTAAAATACCAATTCATAAATGTTTACATGCTTAAAAATTAAAATTGACCCCAAACCATTTAAGGTTAACTTTAATGTTATCAATAAAGATTTAATAAAAAAAACTGTTATTTAGTTGCGCCAGTTATTAATCCATGTACATTTCACACTAACCTTTTATGTCTATCTCATTTAAGTATATGGAGGGATTGGTGTTCTTTTGGATGGTTGCACAAAGGCATCTAAATGCAAAGTAAGCAAAAAACTGCATACATAACTATTTGAACTCAAATTCAATTCTTATTGCTTGGAATAAAGATATTTTTATTTGCATCTCTACGCAAAGACCTCAATTGCCCTTGTGCATGAATAGGTTGGCTCCTCTAAGTCACGCTTTTTAATGTACTATCTCAGTTCATCTGACACAAAATGAAGTGCTATGTTTAAAAAAAATATATTTCTGGGAAGGTCTCTAATTAAATGTATCCCCCACTGGGTCTTAAAAAGGTATTTATTTTTTGGAAAGAAATATTACAACAGGGAACATTTCAGAAATGTTCTGATTTGTAATGTACAGCGCTGAGCGAACTATCGGCGCTTTATAAATACTGTATAATAATAATAATAATAATAATTTATACTTAGAATCCCAGTTATCTTGTTGCCACTAACAATAAGTGCAAGCACCATACTAAGATGCAAATGTCACTGTCTAATATATACAGTAGTATATATACTTTATAGTATACAGTATGTATAAGGCTGAATGTAAGGGACAAAAAGCAAATATTTTTTTTTCTGTACTGCTTGTACTATTGTAAGGGTTGAAGAAGTCAAGGCTAGGGATACCAGTAAAATTTTTTTCAAATGTAAAATTTTGCAATCGCCAAAATTTTGACAAAATTGCCCTCTAAATTTGCCTTACAGCACTGCTTTATAACTCCTGATTTCCTTCTGGGGATATTTTATTTTTGCTCTTTTTTTTGGTTACATAAAACTTTTATTACGGTTGTGGGAATACAGAATAATAAAGACAAATATATAAGATCAATTGATAGTTTAAAAAAGTATCATATTGTTATAAAAACATTAACATATTAATTTTTGACTATGTGAAATATTGACATTGAACTATGAAAAAGATGTCAATCAAACATAATTTGTAAAACATAAACAATATCTTAATAATAGATTTAATATGACATTTGAAAGAGTACTTTTCACTATAAAAAATAATTTAGCTTTTTTAGCGTATTTGCTTATTTAATGCCACCAGGTGTGATTATACTCAATTATCATGATCTTGCATTATGTAAAAAGAATACAACACAAAACCATGGCATGTTAAACCATCAGAGTGTTGAGATTTCCCTCATATTTCAATCAGGGGTTGAAAAGTTGAAGGTTGACCTTTCTCTTTTTCTAAAGCAACCTGGGGAGACCCACTGAGGGACACCACAGGAGTTTGGAAAGTAAATATACAGTTGCAAGAAAAAGTATGTGAACCCCTTGGGATTACATGGAGTTTTGCCTGAATTGGGCATAAAATGTGCTCTGAACGTCATCTAAGTCACAACAATAGAAGAACACAGTCTGCTGAACATAATACTACACAAACATTAGATGTTGCCATGGTTTAATTGCACATAACATGTAAACATTCACAGTGCAGGGAGGAAAAAGTATGTGAGGCCCTAGCTTAATGACTTCTCCCAGAGCTAATTGGAGCCAGGAGTGAGCCAACCTTGACTCCAATCAGTGTGATGATATTGGATGTGTTGCTGACAGCTGTCCTGCCCTTAAAAAACACACACCTGTTTTGGGTTTACTGGTTTCAAGAAGCACTGTCTGATGTGAACCATGCCTCGCAGAAAAGAGCTCTCAGAAGACCTACGATCAAGAATCGTTGACTTGCATGAAGCTGGAAAGGGTTACAAAAGTATCTCCAAAAGCCTTGATGTTCATGTGTCCACGGTAAGACAGACTGTCTACAAATGGAGAAAGTTTAGCACTGTTGCTACTCTCCTTAGGCGTGGTCGTCCTGTAAAAATGACTGCAAGAGCACAGCGCAGAATGCTGCATGAGGTAAAGAAGAATCCCAGAGTGTCAGCTAAAGACCTACAGAAATCTCTGGCACATGCTAACACTTTTGTTGACACATCTACAATAAGGAAAACATTAAACAAGAATGGAGTACATGGGAGGACACCACGGAGGAAGCCATTGCTGTCCAAAAAGAATATTGCAGCACATTTGAAGTTTGCATAAGAGCACCTGGATGTTCCACAGCACTACTGGCAAAATATACCGTGGACAGATGAAACCAAGATTGAGTTGTTTGGAAGAACACACAACACTATGTGTGGAGAAAAAAAGGCACAGCACACCAACATCAAAACCTCATCCCCACTGTAAAACATGGCGGAGGGAGCATCATGGTTTGGGGCTGCTTTGCTGCCTTAGGGCCTGGACGGATTGTTGTCATTGATGGGAAAATGAATTCCAGAGTTTATCAAGACATTTTGCAGGAAAACGTACGACCATCTGTCCACCAACTGAAGCTTCGCAGAGGATGGGTGATGCAACAGGACAATGACTCAAAGCATACAAGTAATTCAACAAAACAATGGCTGCAACAGCACAGAATACGCCTTCTGGAGTGGCCCAGTCAGAGTCCTGACCTCCACCCCGATTGAAATGCTGTGGCATGACCTTAAGAGAACGATTCACACCAGACACCCCAAGAATATTGCTACACTGAAAGAGTTTTGTGAAGAGGAGTGGTCCAAAATTACTCCAGATCGTTGTGCAGGTCTGATCTGCAACTACAGGAAACGTTTGGTTGAGGTTAGTGCTGCCAAAGGAGGGTCAACCAGTTATTAAGTCCAAAGGTTCACATACTTTTTCCTCCCTGCACTGTGAATGTTTACATGTTATGTGCAATTAAACCATGGCAACATCTAATGTTTGTGTAGTATTATGTTCAGCAGACTGTGTTCTTCTATTGTTGTGACTTAGATGACATTCAGAGCACATTTTATGCCCAATTCATGCAAAACTCCACGTAATCCCAAGGGGTTCACATACTTTTTCTTGCAACTGTAAATTAAATTAGCATCAATAAAATTATTCTTATGTTGGGAGGCGTGGCTTGTGGCTCATGGAGTAGGACACTCTGAAGGCTCTCCCACTGAAACTCTGTGCAGCTATCCTGATCTACTTCTGGTGTTTTAACCTGATACTTACATCTCCGGAGACCGCATTGTTCACCCTTTTCCTTGGTGTCTTCATTTTATGCCATGTCTAGACTCGACAAAGACTCACAAGTGGTCGCGGACCATGCAGGCCAAGATGGCGGCCATCCTCTACAGTCTGACTTCCACCCCCTACACTCCACCGAAACTGCCCTACTCAAACTCACCAACGACCTACTAACTGCCAAAACCAATGGCCACTACACAGTACTCCTACTCCTCGACCTCTCTGCGGCTTTTGACATGGTTGACCACCCCCTCCTCCTCAAAAAACTACACTCTCTTGGCCTCAGAGACTCCGCTCTCTCCTGGCTCCTATCTATCATAGCGCTCCTTCAGTGTTACCTATAACGCTGCCACCTCCTCTTCACTCCCTCTCTCTGTTGGGGTTCCTCAAGGTTCTGTCCTCGGACCCCTTCTCTTCTCCATCTACACCTCCTCCCTTGGCCAATTGATAAATTCCCACTGCTTCAATTACCATCTCTACACTGATGACACACAAATCTATCTCTCTACCCCCCACCTCACCCCTTCAGTCTCCGCTCGTATCACAAGCCTAAGTGACATATCGGACTGGATGTCACTTCCTCAAACTCAATCTTTCCAAAAATGAGCTCATAGTATTCCCCCCAGCCCACGCCCCTCCCCCCTGGACTTCTCTATCAAGACCAACAACACTATCATCAGTCCCACCCCTCAAGCCAGGGTACTAGGTGTCATCCTAGACTCCAATCTGTCCTTTCAGCCCCAGGTCCAATCGCTGACAAACTCATGCAGACTTCACCTCCGCAACATCTCCAAAATACGACCGTTCCTAACCTCGGAAACCACTAAGCAACTCATTCACTCCCTTATTATATCACGCCTTGACTACTGTAACTCCCTCCTCACTGGCCTACCTCATTGCAGGCTATCCCCTCTTCAGTCTATCATGAATGCTGCTGCCAGACTCATCCACCTTACCAACTGTTCTATATCTGCCACCACTCTCTGCCAATCCCTCCACTGGCTTCCAATTGCCCAACGGATAAAATTCAAAATGCTAACACTGACGTATAAAGCCGTTCATAACACTGCCCCAAACTACATCTCCGATCTTGTCTCCAAATATCACCCAAACCGTACTCTCCGCTTCTCACAAGACCTCCTACTCTCTAGCTCCCTTGTCTCCTCCTCCCATGCTCATCTTCAGGACTTCTCCAGAGCTTCCCCCATCCTCTGGAACTCCCTACCCCAATCCATCAGACTATCGCCTACTCTGCTCACTTTTAGGCGTGCTCTGAAAACCTATCTCTACAGGGAAGCCTACCCTGCCCTCAGCTAATACTGGAATACTCTACTCTTCCAACCACTCCATCCCCCACAGCTATTACCTCTCGTACTTCTATCCCCTCCCTCCTAGATTGTAAGCTCTAAGGAGCAGGGCCCTTGAATCCCTCTTGTATTGAATTTGTATTGTTACTGTATTGTCTCATGTACCGTCTTCCAACATATTGTAAAGCGCTGAGCAAACTGTCGGCGCTATATAAATCCTGTATAATAATAATAATAATCCACAACGTTCGCTAGAGAAGCGGTCCAGAAACTCTTTGCTAAATCTCCTGCTAATGAGTCTACTACCTTCTGAGTCTACTGTTCCAGAGCCTGCAATGGAAGGGCCTGAAATCGCTTGGCTTGGAGAACCTGCTGATCCATCCAGCTGGAACACAGTGAGTAACTCAGCCCACCTACCCCTGAAGCAGAGCCCAAGGACCACGATCCCACTGAACCGGAACCTACCCTCAGGGAAATCCTCATGGTAGTTACTTCTGCCCGTACTAACCTAATCACTGAAATTAAAGGTGTTAAAATACAACTCACCTTGGCTAGACAAGACATGCAGACATTAAGAGACCGCACGGCGGCCTTTGAGGGACAGCTGAGTGCAGTGGAAGATGACCTGGTGTCATTGCATCTCGATGTGCGATATGTGCAATCACTTACTTCCAACCATGCGGCCCATTTGGAAGACATGGAGAACAGACTCAGGATAAAAATGTGCAAGCAATGGGCATTCCTGAGAAGGCAGAAGGCAAGAACCCAGTCGCCTTTATAAAAAACTAGCTGATAAACACCTTTGGCAGAGATACTCTCTCCCCCATGTTTGCAGTAGAACAGGCTCACGGTGCTTGCAAGGCTACCTAGACCAGGAGAGCCTGCTCTCCAATTCCTCTTTAAGCTACTAAACGTTAAAGATTGAAATGCCATCTTGTTTCAAGCTAGAATGAAGGGGGATTCTATGATTGTGGACAATATCTGGATTTAATTTTATCCTGATTTCTCTACTGAATTGCAGCGACGGAGAGCAACGTTCACAGAGGTCAAGAAACACCTTTGTCACTTTGAGGTCACCTATACTATGTTATATCAAGTACGTCTCCAAGTGGCTTCCCAAGATGACATTCACTTCTTTGATAATCTCTCTTATGCCTCCGATTGACTTATTGGGTTGAGCACACTTTAAAGAAATCACTACCAACTTGAGCTATCCATCACCATGCTTTATCTGTTCTTCACTTTGAGTGTGAGCTTTTTACCTTTATGAACATTCTCACTACATTCTCCTGTAAGGCGGATTGAATCCTAATGGAGCATCCTCTTTTGTATGTCTCACGAGTCCATCACCGAGATCAGCAAGTCCCTTCAGATCTGTGGCTGGTCCCTTGACGTTGGGGCCCCCCTACCCATCTTTCCTGCAAAAAAAATGTGTTCCTATCCAGTATCTCTCCCCATGGAGAGTTAGGTTGTTTCTGTTAGTTTTTGTCTGAGTCATTTTGCTCTCTGCTAGTTTTGAGGGGAACCGGAATGAGTATGGTTGGTTTACTGGAGTGAGCTTTTACCAGAAATTTCTTTTGATTGCCCACACTGGTCTTGTTTTTTCTTTACTGCCCACTTGCTGCCATGGAATTTTCCAAGAAACTTTGGACTTCAGCTTACATTGTGGGACACTATGGACACTGTTATGAACCTTATGGGAATGCCATACCTAGTTCATTGCTTGATCTGTCCCTGGTTCACAGGGATAGGCCAAACAACTATATTAGGCCACTGTGTGATATAGTATGCTGTTACAACTACGGTTAGTACTTATACTTTGATCTCATGAAATGTAAGGAGTCTGAGTAATGGAGTCAAACATATGGCTCTTTTTTTCTACACCATATAACCCTTTGGTGGTATGTTTACAAGAAACCCATCTGCAATCTCATACACTGTCAGCTCTCCGACACCATCTTTTCCAGATGCAGTTTCACTGCCTGTTCCAGAGGGGTTAGTGTTTTGATTTCCACTGTGGTACCTTTTCAAATATTGCAATCCCGCATAGATGAACAGGGTAGATATATTTTCCTGTTATGTAAATTAGCTGGACTTTCCTTCCCTGTAATATTGCAAATATCTATGTCCCTCCACCCTTCTCTACAGAGAGTCTGAAATCCTTGGCCCAATTATAGCACCGTATCATAACATTCCTATCTGGGTGATAGGAGACTTTAACAACTCTTTAGACCACACCAAGGATAAATTCTCCCCTGGCTGCAGTGTCACCTTTAGCGGTCCTACCCCATTTGCTAGACTGCTATCTGAACTTGGTATGAGAGATGTGTGGAGAGACAGATTTCTTGATAGGAAGTGCTAATCCTGTTACTCAGCCACACATTTTTATCTCAGGTTTATCTCACATAGATTTGTGCTTGTGCAATACTCCTGCTTTACCTATGGTGACTGCCATTGAGTACACTCCCCGCAACATTTTATGATCACTCACCCCTTACGGTGGTCATCACAACACAGCATACCCAACACTCTAAACTGTGGAAGGTTAACCCTTTTTGGCTTACCCTTTATCTGATTGACAGGGCAGCATAGTGGCTAAATGGTTAGCACTTCCACCTGGCAGTACTAGGGTCGTTGGTTCGATTCCCAGCAACAGAGTTTGTATGTTCTCCCTGTGCCTGTATGGGTTTCCTCCCACACTTTAAAGACATGCTGGTAGGTTAGTTGTTTCCTATCCAAATGGCCCTAGTATGTATGAATGTGAGTTAGGGACCTTAGATTGTACGCTCCTTGAGGGTTAGGGACTGATGTGAATGTATTATATATATATATATATATATATATATATATATATTTACACAGACACACATATACATGTAAAGCGCTGCCTAAATTGATGCCGGTATATAAGTACCTGTAATAAATAATAAATAAAATGACCCTATCCCCCAAGTAATTTACACCTTCCTTCAATACAACATGGACAAGGCTGCCCCTGGGTGATATGGGACGCAATCCTACAGGATCTTATTAAACAGATGTCCCGTATCAAAACTACCTCTAAAGAATGGGAGATCTTTGTACTCAAAGCAGCCAAGAGAGCAGAGGAATTGTATGTTGCAGACCCTACTGCTGCCTCAGAAGGTGCATAGCTTGAGGCTCAAACTTTGTACCAATAAGTTTATCTAACAGCAGCTAAAAACAAGTGCTTTTTTATACAGCAACAATACTTTGATGAGGGGGAAAACACAGGTCATTTACTGGTGGTGGTGGCTCAATATCAGCAAAGTATTTCTTTTTTTATATATATATATTTTCAACGTTACATTACAAAAATTAAGTGTCACATTACTCTTCATTGCAAGAGAAAACATTTTCCTTTTCACATTTCCCCCATTACCCTCCCTCCAAAATCTTCCCCTCCCCCCCATCCCCCCTCCTCTATCAACTCCCATTTCTTTTCCTCTTTTCTCCCTGTTCCTCCTTTTCCCTTATTACTCTCGGGACTTCCTTCTCCTCCTTCCTTTCCTCCTACCTCTCATTTCCCTACCTCTTTTTTATTATTATTATTATTATTATTATTATTATTATTATACAGGACTTATATAGTGCCAACAGTTTGCTCAGCACTTTACATTATGGAATAAGTATGCATGCTTATGAAGAACATTCTTAAGCAACTGTCTGTATCATCTATAGCCAGCCACATACAAGATGTCCTATCCAACTGACCTATCATTCCATTCTACAGAACCCAAATAAGACAGTACTAGAGCCTTTCATATTAATATTTATGTATGACCATCCATTACTATGAAATAATCCCCAGCAGGAACATCATTTTGAACACTTATCTGTCCTTCCTTACCTTCATCTACAATGCTTTTGAAAACATGAACAATTCAACTGACACACCCACCCTCACCTCAATGGATTGTAATTGGCCATTTTGGAAGGATGGAGTTTTGCTATGTCAATAAAAAAATATTTTGGAATGCTTTTTCCATTTTTATAGCTGGTAGGCAACTACAAATTACTACTGACAGGACAGATAGAGATATGCTTTATAAAAGAAGAGAGATAAAACTAAAAAAATATATTAGCTAGTTACATTCTCGTCCCCAGAAATTAACTCATAAATACATAAACCTGTAAAATTTGACTGATGTGGGCCACTCACAGTTCTACCGACAAACCTGGGAGTCCCATCATGCACCAGCAGCCAATGGCAGGCTTCCACAGACATGCTGGGACTTGCAGTACCATTTAGCTGATGGGCTAGAGGTTGCCACACTCACGCCTTTGAAATTATTAAGTTCTCTATGTTCATTTTATTTTGCTGGGTTTTTTTTTTAGACATCTTCTACGATGTGGTAAAGTTTTTCCATCCTATAAGTGTAGTCTATCCTATTTATCCAGTCCTTTATTTTTGGTGCCTCCTGTACCTGCCAGGAATTAGGTATTAATCCCTTTGCTGTGTTTATTAATTGAAATCATCATATTCTTGTATTTTTCTACTGTAATCTCAGTTTTATGGAATAAGCATATACCTGGGTTCTTCAAGATATTAGTCCCCAAAATCTCCTATATTTGGTAAATTATTTCTTCCCAATACTCCTGTATTTTAGGGCATTCTCTCTATATATGTGCCATTGTACCCTTAATCCCACATCCCCTTCAACACATAGGTGATTTCTCTGCTCGTTGCATATGTGCCACACTCGGTGTAATATACCACCTAGTTAAACATTTATAGTTCATTTCCACCAGCGTTATATCTATAGCCTTGTGTGTTAATCTAAATAATTTATTTTTTTGCTGCACATTAAATGATATTCCAAGTTCCCTTTCCAACTTCTCCATATATGGTAGGGGAGAAGATCCTGCTATTGCAGTAAGGATTTTATGAATACGGGAAGTACCGTGTTTCCGTATCTTACTAGCACTAAACAGTTGTTCAAATGCATTCAAATCCTCCATTGTCCTTAGCAGCTTTGGGAGCACTGCAACAAAGTGTCTTAATTGAAAATATCGCCACTCATCTAACTAAAAAAAAACACCTGCTTCTTATTTTTTAACTCCTGAAAGGAGCATATTTCTCCCTTTTTCATTATATCTTTTAACTGTGTATTCCCTTTTCTTATCCATTTACCAGAAATGTTCTCCTTCCCTGGTGGGAAGAAGTCTGTTCCCAAAAATGGTGTTAACATTGAATTATACTCCCAACCCATTTGTTTATAAACTACTTCCCAAACCCTAATTACAATACCTGTATAAGTGCTCCTGCATTCAGCCAACTTACAATACTGATGTGGCAACCAACAATCCTATCTAGTTGTGTCTCACTTAATGTGTTTTCTATATTAACCCAACTTTTCCCTGGTGCATTACATGTGCAATCAAAAATACGTGACAGTAATACAGAGTAATGATATCTCTTAAAGCCTGGTATATTTAAATCCCCATTTTCTTTATCTCTACACAGCACTTCATAACTTATTCTCGGTTTTTTATTCCCTCAAATATATCTCAATATAATTTTTTTAATTATTTTAAAATAAGTTGACGGTAGATATATAGGTAGCATATGAAATTTATATAGGATTTTCGGGACTATTATCATCTTTACCAGAGTTATTCATCCTATCCAGGAGAGTGATCCTATAGAGATTCTCCTCAATTCATCTTTTATCCCATTTATTAATGGAATGTAGTTTGTTTTATATAGGTCCTTAAAGAACAGGGTCAATTTTATTCCCAGATATTTTAGGTTTTTTTTTCCTCCATGTAAAGGGCAATTCTCTCTGTAAAACCTTTTTTTCGGGACATTAACATTTAAGATCTCTGATTTTGACAGGTTGATTTTAAAATTTGATAAGTCTCCATATTTCATTATTCTCATTAGATTGGGTAATGTCAGCCTAGGGATTTTTTCACATTGTAACTTTTATATGTTTGCAGTCTGATTGGGACTTTAATATATTTATATATTGTTTTTTTGTATATAAGTAGACTGTACATATAGTTCGATGGTATTGTTATATTTGCTATTATTCATTTTATAGCACAATTGGTGTTTGAGCAGACAGAGTATATATATTGGTTTCCTTATTTATGATTTAGTCACTGGGCAGGAGGGATATATTTGTTAGCCCATAGGGCATTGAAGTATACGCGCAACTGTGGGGTCCCTATATGTAGTAGGGTGGTATATTTATTTTATTTTTTCAGTAGAGGCAGCCCAGCAACTTTTACACCATTACACATTTGTGGTTTTGCTAGCAGCAGCAAATCTAATTAATTAGTCCTCTGCGCAGGCTACACTTATACATAAACTGTTAAACATATTTTCTCATCAGCAGTTACAGCAGTTTTGTGACTTAAATCAGTGTTCAGCAGAGCACTGGTTAAAGCTTGTAGGAGGAGTTTTATCTAGGAGGATGTAGAACCCCTGACCTCTCTCTAGGCAGCGCTGGTTGGCCCTGTGCTGATCACAAGCACGCTCCCAAATAAAAAAAAAACCTCTCTAGCACTACCCACCAAACTGAGCATGTGCAGAGTCTCCACACGATATGTCCTATCAGGAGATAAGAGGAAGACACTGGAAGAAAGGGAGGATCTGAGAAGGCAGGATCAAGCAATCTTTTTACACAATGCAGAGGATTAACCCCTTAGGTTCCACAATGAGTATAACAAGCATGCTTTACTGCATATACAGACTGATTTTACTGTTGTGGTTTAGTAACTATTTAAGTTTTAAACTAACCTCTTTTAGGTCTGTTTTGCACAATGACAGAAATAAGTTGCTTATTAATCTTTTCCAGTTCAGAAATATGATCTGGTTGGTGGATCCAATTTCACCTCTATATAATACTCTCAGTCTTACAAAGAGGTGGATAAGTGTTACTTGGTGTGTCTGAATGAACACATATTCTGTATTTTTTTAGTTTTAAAAAAATGTCTTCAAGCCTCCCGAATAGCTGCATAAATAGGAAAATAGTAGCATGACCTACGTATATCAACTACGTATATTATCTATACTAGAATAAATTAATGTGATGTAAAAACATAACTTTGTGCACAAGATTTCTATTTATAAAACATTTCTGTGCATTTAAAACATTTCTAGATTTTAAAAAATCTATGGTGGTTGGACAGAATATCCTTCAAGTGTCTAATAAGTGTAGATTATTTAGTTTCATTTTATTATTTCTAACGGGAGCTAAAGATAATTGTCTTGTAATAATCCAGAGGTGAATTTAAGTTGTTCTAACGGCACAAATTTTTTTTATCTTAACCACTTGCCGCCGGCAACCCGCTGTGCTGTAATTAAACACAGCACCAGCCGATCAAGAAGTGCCGGCCAATTGATGACCGTGGGCACCTGCTGACTGGTGAGGAGAAAGACAGAACAGAGCTTTGCTTATGTAAACAAGGCAGTCCTCTGTCCTGTCAGAGGAGGCATGCTGGATTTTGTTTCCCTTCAGAGCAGGGAATAAAAACCAGCACATCCCGCAGTGAAAGAACCACATAGTACACACAAAAACATTAGTTAGGCACACATTTAATCCTTTGATCACTCTAGATGTTTAACCCCTTCCCCACCAGTATACTAGTGACACCATATTAGTGGCACTGGTTCCCAGAAAGTGTCAAGAATGTCAGTGTCAGATTGTCCACTGCAAGATCGCAGTCCCTCTATAAGTTACTGATGACCGCCATTACTAGTTTAAAAATAAAATGAAATAAATAAATACAAATTACAGTATACACACCATAGTTTGTGGACACTAAAATGTTTGCATAAACCAAGCAATATTTGCAAAAATGTCCCAGTTGTTGCATCACCCCCCGAACCCCTCCAACGATACTTACCCAGTCCTATCTTAATACAGTGCTGTGTTCATCTGCAGTGGTGCTGGTCCCCCACAGGACTCCTCAGTAGGCTCATTGGCTAATGCTGCTGTCAGTGAAATGCTAAGAGAAGGGAGGCGGGGGACCGGGTCGACCCATGCAGTGTGTGTCTATGGATGCACTTAGTCCTGCTCGGGAGTGAGCCCACAGGTATGCCTCCATAGAAAGCAGCTTCCTATGGGGGAACACAGAGAAGAGGAGGTGCTATCAGAGGCAGTGGGCAGCCCCAGAAGAGGAGGTTCAGGGCCACTCTATGCAATACTATCACACAAAACAGGTAAATATACAGTGTTTATTATTTTAGAATAAAAATATATACATGGGTATAAGCTTTACAACCACTTTAAATGACATCTATGATTTCCAGCTACTATCAAAATACTTTTTCCTGTCTGTTACTACTTTAATGTTCCACAAACTTTTTATTTGATTTCTGCTATGGATATGAAGATTAACAAGCTAAACCAAGTTCCATTAAGGTATGATGATTGATTGGGCTTTACCAAACACATATGCAACTGGAAAGGTATGTACTATATCAATACAGTTTTGAAATACATTTAACACTCATTTTGTTTGAGTTTGATACTTTGTATCATGTGACGAATTATCACAAAGACCTTAATGGAGTGTTGGAACACAGTAATTAACTTAAAACCCCTGCTTTTTCAGATAAATGGTTTGTTTCTCACCATTTTGCTTTCACCTACATGTAATTAAACAAAAAAGAGCAGGTGCCTGCATTGCTATACACCTCATATTGCAAAAAAAAGGACAGGGTAAAGTAATAATGGTGCCAAATATGAGCTGAATCACAGGACAGCGATAGTGTCAGGAGCCGCCGCGACTTGCGGCTTGGCGCAGGCGCAGTGTGCCAGTTCGCGCTGGTATACGGGCACTAGGTCCTGGACGGCCATGAAGGAGACGGAATTCGCGCGTGCGCACTTCGAGCCTCGGGTGCGCGCCTGGCACCAATGACAGCGCAGGGCGCGGTATTTAAATCCGCTCTGCGCTGACATGAATTGCTGTTTGGTCTCTCTGTGTTCCTGATCCTGTATGCCTTGTTATTCTGATTGTTGCTGACCCGGATTGTTCCTGACTGTGCTGTATTCTCCTGCTCTGACCCCTGGCTTGCCTGACCTCTCTCCTGGATGCCCCCTATTGGATCTGATTTCCTGTTACTGACCTGGCCTGTGACCCGACCATTCTCTGCCCGCTGCCTTGTACCGCGCTGCTCCAACGGCTACCGACTCGGACTGTCTGACCACGCTTCTGCTCATCCATCCATCCACCTTGCTCTGGCACATCCGCCTCTTCACATCAGGCTCTCACCCTGCAGATACCTCTGGCAGATCCCTCTACCACAGGTAGGTGTACTCAGGGGCCGCGACCTGGTCTCGGTCTGCTCCAAGTCCATCCCCACCATCAGGGGCCCTGGTGAACAAGCAGACCGGGACTTAGACTCCGCGCTCTGGGGAATCCTATCTGGTGGGTTATTAGAGGTACCGCCAGGCGGTTCATTACACATAGTGACATCAAAATTGATGGGATTGGAAATGGTTTACAATGCACAATGGGAGTATTTTACAAAGGTGTTGAAATTAAGAACAGAAACTGTCTAGAAACTCAGAATATCAACTAAACCAGTCACTATTGGAGCCACTAGCTGAGTCTTAACTTTAAAACTATAGCAACATACATCATTTTTATAATATGTTGGGTCCGTCGACTCATCTGTAAATGTGTAGTGTGTGTGCCTGAAATTAAGCTTTCCTTTTTTTGAACAATAGAACAATCTTTTCTCAAGGCCCTCTGTATGATTGAACACATGATGTGACACATAAATTACAGTATCCAATGAATAAAATAAGAATGTAAGTGAAGATTATAGAATGTATTTGGATAAGACTAAAGCAAAGTGTTGTGCCAGAAGAAGTAATGGGAATGGGCGAAGCTGACTGACTTCATTAGTGAACAGTTTTGCAAATCTTGCTTATAGTAGGGCACTGCAGTATTTCAATCTAGAAAGAATTATCAGCTCTCACCCCATCACGCACTGACAATATGGATACTGTGAGCCTTTTGGAAAAAGGGGTCAGGGCTATCTATTCCTTTTTATTATTGGCTGTTGTGACTCGCCAGGACAAGGGACATGAACTTCAGCATAGGTTCCTTACATCTGATGGGGAACCTGCAAACCTTTCAGCCAAAAATTCACAGTTTGAACTTCACAACTTCTGGGGATTTGCCTTAAACCCATAATAGCAGCAAACCTAAACCTCATCTTTATTGATAGCAGGACTATATTCAGATGCTATATGTATTAATTATCAAAAATAAGAAGCAAAAAAGGGGACCTGGGTCCACTCATGTCTTGAATAAGCCCTGCCCAATGTCCCTTGAAGATGCTGTGCTCTGGTTCATCTGTGCCTGATGCAACAGTCATCTATAGTCCTTTAGAAAGTTCACTCTCTCTGTACATATTTAGCTCACTCTTTAGAAGAAAATAAATAAATTAAATGGTTTTCTAAAACCCATTAAAAAATGTAGTGTCCCTTCACTTTCTTTCCCAGGGACATAACTGGAAATAGGACAGAATCTCTCCAAAGTATGAGGAAATTCCATGTTGAAAAGCTATCATGAGAACAGGTGTCCACATTGGAATTCTCTCACTCCTCTCTTCCTGTGACAATAATTTTGAATTGTCCTTTGTACTTTCTGTACTGGAGACAGTTGTAACTAAAGCAAACAGAGAGGGTGAATCTCACCAGTGGGGACACAGACAACATTAAAAGCTTAGAAATGTAATTTCTCACTTGGGTCAATTTGTTCCAACATTAAAAGCTTGACTAGGGTTTTAACACTTCCATACTTTATTCAAAAACAATGTTTTGGCTTTACATACAGAGCAATTATTATTTTCTTAAAATTCATATATCTAAAATTTAGGATTTTGGGGCTCCCACACACCTCAAATATGAGAAAGTTCTGCTACCTGAGTTAAATATGTATCTGTTCTTATCTTTCCATGGCAAATGAGAAATAGGGTGCACGTGAAACAAAATGTATACGTATAAACAATCTTCCAGCACAGTAAGTGAAAATGGAACTTTTTCCAGTTGCAACCTTGAGTTGTGACAAGACTATACATTTACAGGTGCACCTTACATATCTTACAAATGTCAAACTATAATAAATATATGACTTTACTGTACAGCAGTTCCAGAGAGGATGTAAAAAGCCAAAAAGAGAAATATCATTGGTAACCACAAAAGGTAACTTTTATTTCAATTTTATTACAATCATAAACACAAGTATGACATGTGAATGTATGTGGACAAGGAGAGAAAACCTGGAACCTATTCAAAGCAAGAGTAGAAAAATGCTTCTCTCTGGCTAGCAGAAAACAATTTGTACAAACATAAAGGTTACTTTTTTCTGCTTATTTTTAAAACACACAAATAATTTTATTTTTTATATATATATATATATATATATATATATATATATATATATTGTGTGTGGTTCTGCTTTAGTAGACAAATTAGTACTAGTGAGAAAGAAAACCTTACAACTGAAGCTACAGTACAATAAACATGAGAATATATTTTTGGTTTAGTTACCATCATTTGTAAAAATGTTTTTGACTAGGGAAAATGCATGTATGCTTTATAAATGTATTTGGAATAATGACACAAAAGCAGAAACAGCAGTATGCCGCTCTGGCCAGGTAACAATCATGTTTCCATAACCACAGATTCTTAAAGATCTTGCATACTCCTTCAATTTGGTTGATTTGCTCTGTGTTCCTATAATGGATAATAGTAATCCTATATCTAATAATCCTATAATGTATATTACAAAACAATATAGACGTTACCTCTTATTGAGTTTTCACTTGTTGTTTGTGTTTGGATGGAGATTAGGGCTGCTCTTGTATTATTAAGCCTAAAAGTAATTTTAAATTTTAAAAAAGTCCCCCACCTACAGCTAACCAACCCAGTATGCCAGGCATATTGCAGCTGGTAAATGCACAGCAAAGGAGTTACCTGCATGCAGTCCCCCTGCTATGCTGATACCAACCCCCACATCCTGCAGTGTTTGGGGTGCTTTGAGGGGGTTTCCAAAAAACACCAGACCCAAAGCACCCTGGCCCAATGCATGGCTGGGATTTATGTTTCTGTCACCTGCCTATACCTACCTACTCCTTTGGACTAAGCAAATAAATAAAGTTACAACACACATCCTTTATTGTTCTATTTTGTATTTCAATGGTATTTTATTAACATTTTCAAACAATTTAACACAGAAGGATTGGAGCAAAAGACACGCCCATGCAGGGGCTATCAATAGCACATCAAAAATAGAGAGAACAGTGCTGTAACACCAGCAATGCAAAATGTGCGTCCACAAAGGGGCTATCAATGGCATAGAAAGATAAAAACAGTGATATAACACCAACAAAAATTCCAGCCAAAGGCAAATATCTACCGCCTCCCAGAATTAAGCAGGAAACAAAGAAGGAAAAAGGGGGAAGAAAAAATAGGAAAACAAGACCAGGAGCAGGGAATCGGGAACATCAATACCATACAGCATCATAAACCTTGACTATCTGGGGAGAGCGTGGGAAAGGTATATGTCAACCATGGCTCCCATATTTTCAAAAAATTTTGTTTGGAATCATTACAGATACTCGACATCTGTTCATTGAGCATCAGAGTGGTCATATAGTTCCGCACCCCCTGAAGAGGAACAGACGGGCCTTTCCAGGCCTGAGCGATTGTTCTAGTAGCCGACAAAAACAAATAGGAAGCCAGCTTCTGCTGATGAGTCAACAGGCCCAGTATGGAACAATGAAGCAAAGCATAATGAGCCTCCCGGCGTATGGAGAGATGGAACAAGGTATAAAGAAGGCCAAACATGCGGGACTAAAAGCCAACCAGTCTCGAGCATGACCACCAGATACAATACATCTCCACAACCCCGAAAGCAGCGATCACTATAGGCACTATACCCAATACCAACAAAACAGTACTTTGTATGCCGCCTCCAGAGTGGCTGTATTAAATGAACATTTAGCTATAAACGACCAGGCCTTATTCCAGTCCTCCAGATCCACGACTGCCCCCAAGTCACGCTCCCACTGGGCAACATATGATAGAGAAGTACTCATTGAGCGTCCATTCAAGGGTGCCTAAAGTAGCAAAACAAGAGTCGGGGCGCCTGGACGTTGTAGGCAAAGTTATTCAAATGCAGATTTCTGATATGGAAAGGCAGAAGTGCCATGCAAAGAGGCCAACCAGTGCCGCAATTGAAGATAACTGAAGAATTCTGCCTGAGGGACATCCCGTGCTTCCCGAAGGGATTTCCAGGTGGGGAAGGACTGAGAAGTCAAAAAGTGTCGCACCTGCTAGAAGCTATTGGCCATCCACCAAGAGAACGCCCCTGGTTGATCTAAACTCGGCAGGAAAAGAGGGTTATTAGTTATTGGGAGCAAAGGTAGAAAGGGCAACATCAAGCCACTGGAGTAGCGAACCGAGTCCCAAACTTGTAGGCCATGGAGCAAAATCGGACTCAGTGTCATTGGGCATAGGGCAGGGGGAGCCATAAAAGTGCAGATGTCGCAATGGGGGCACAGTTAGGTAGTTCCAAAAGGACCCAAAGAGGAATATCAGAGGAAGCGTGAAATATAGGCAGGGGGGCAATCTGGCTTGACTGGTAATACTTAGCTACATTAGGCACCCCGAGACCTCCCTGGAGTTTATGGACAAAAAGTGTATTTCTGGAGACTCTGGGGCATCTATTGGCTCAGATGAAGTGCATAATCCTCGCCTGAATCAACCAGAGAAAATGAGGAGGAACCCACACTGGGAGGGTGCAAAAATGATACAAGGTAGGGGTCAGGCGAATGCCCAGGTATTTCAGGGAAGAGGAAGCCCACAAAACCAAATCTGAGGCCAAAGTAATATTGAGGGCAACAGTCTTATCCAGATTAATACAGAGGCCTGAAATCAAAGAGAACCGCGTAAGGACCTGTTGCAAATTTGGGAGCGTCGTCAAGGGATTGTGAGAGTCAGGAGGACATTATCCACAAAGAGGTTCAACTTAAACTCCTGTCCCGTGTATGGAAACCCTGATATATTACAATCAGCCCTAAGTGCTATAGCCAGTGGCTTGAGCACCAGGGACAGGGGGCATCCCTGTCTTGTCCCTCGACAAATAGGAAAAGGATCCGAGAAATATCCTGCATACTTAACCGAAGCCGAGGGGGAAGAGTACAGAGCCTGAATCCAAGAAAGAATAGAATCCCCAAAGCCCCAATGGGACAGCACAAACCAAAGGTATTCCCAGGATAGGGAATCAAAAGCTTTTTAAATATGTCTTGCAACAGTAGGAATCCCAGGATTTTCCACTGCTGCAGAAGATGTATAAGGTAGACCACCTTACGAACGTTAACATCCGCCTGTCTCCCGGGGACGAAACCTACTTGGTCCCTGTGGATCAAATTACGCAAATATTTATTGACACAAAGGCTGAGAATCTTGCTCAGTATCTTCAGATCTTCATTAAGAAGAACTCTGAGCACGTCTAAAGAGGGCAAAGAACCCTGTTAGAATTAATTGAAGTAACCAGCCAAAAGGGTGCCAGCAGGGTCGCAAATTTCTTATAATAGAGGCCTGAAAAGCTGTCAGGGCCCGGTGGATCGTAAAGATTTGATAGCTTGAAGTACTTCCGATGTGGTTACACAGGCATTGAGGGCTACATGCGCTGCTTTGGACAATCCAGGAAGTCGTAGATCTTGGAAGAACGCTTCTGTCCGAGCTACAGGGAAGGCATCCAGCTTGGTGTATAGGTCTGAAAGGAAGTAAGAGAAACATGAAATGATCTGCTGGGGGTTGGAAGTGCAGCCCCCCACAGGGAGTTGTAACCAGACCAATGTGTGGGGCCTCTCCACAGAGTTTAGTTTCCTAGCCAGCATTGGGCCCAGCTTATTAGCACAAGTATAAAATTTATGTTTGGTCCAACACAAGGCCCGTTCAACCTCCGAAAAAGCAAGCAGGTCCAATTCTGCAGCCAGAGCATCCCTTTTCTGGGACGTGGATGGGTGCAACTTCCAACGAGCATCCACAGATGCTAGCAGAGAATGAAGGTCTGAAAGAAGATGCTCCTGCTTCTGCTTCCAGGCCGCAGCTAGCTGTATGATATGGCCCCACACCATGGCTTTATGTGCCTCCCACAGGGGCACTGCCAAAGAAACAGATCCCGAGTTTTCGTATGAAGGATTCTTTTTGTTGGCAGGTAATCTGAGTGGTCAATAAAGATTTGTTAATGCGCCAGTGCTCTGACCAGGGCGAGGAAGGGATAGATATTCCCCTGACTATGAGAAGTTGTTGGACATGCATAAATATGTGGTCAATTCTGCAGAAACTGTTATGGGGATTTGAGTAGAACGTGAAGTCCTGCTCAGCTGGGTGAAGTTTCTGCCAAACGTCCACCAGCCCCGCAGTCTGCAAAAGAGAACTCATACGTTCCCCCAACACTAAGTCGCGAGAAGGGGACGCCCCCTGGGCATACAGACTATCTAGAGCAGAATCCAATGTAACATTTGAATCCCCCAAAAGAAAGAGAAGACCCTTGGAGTGTCGGGAAATGATGGTGCAAAGATGTGAGAAAAATTTATGCTGAAAGTGATTGGGGGCATAATAGGGGACAAAAGTGACCTCCTGGTCCCAGAGGGTGCCCTGAAGGAGCAAGTACCTACCCGTGGGGTCCGCTATATTCTGAACACAGATGAAGAGGAGATTACATTTAAAAGCTATCAGAACACCCCATCGTTTCTCAGGAGCTGATGCCATGTAGAAAGTGGGATAATAAGGAGAAAGATACCGTGGGGCGGAGGACTGGGAAAATCTGGTGTCCTGCAAACATTCCATGTCAATCTGTTGCAATTTGAGGTTATGGAAAACTTTAGACCTTTTCTAAGGTGAATTAAAGCCTTGGATATTTTGTGAATGTACTTTCAAAAGGGGTGAAGCCATGGCAAAATCATCAGAATCCGCTCAGCAGAAAAAGGCATAAGTCGGCCAGCACTTTCCATTCCCAAAGACAGTTGGCAGGGTTGCATAAGACAAGAGCGGAAAAACCAAAAATGGAAGGAGAACAAGAAAGGAAAAGAGGAGAAAGACATAGAAAATATGTACAAGAGCACAATCGTATCACACCAATGGTGAAGTGCATCCTACACTCAAAGGATACCTGTTGGGGATAGCTCTACCACAGGACACATGGCTGCAAATGGATACATCAGAAACATCAACCCGCTAACAGGAACCCAACCAATGGCGCAGGGACCCATAGCATTCTACAATGGCAAAAAGGTATAGTCCTCAAGTCCAGGAGGTGACCCCCCCACCCTACAACGTAACCCAAAGGGAGCCGGGCGGGTAGTGCCCAGTCATGGAACACTATCAAACTGGGAATGCCTAAAAGGCCAAACTCACGGTCCCATCAAAAGGATTCAATGGTGAAACAAAATGGAGGAAGTCCTGGATACTTCAACCCGTAGAAGACCATGATGAACTGGATCGTAGAGGGGTCCGAGGGAGGGCCCTCTTCCTTCTGTATGTCTTCTCCCAGAGGCGGCCCAGAGGAAGCGGCTCCGCTGGAGATCCAGAAGAATGTTCTAGCGGAAGAAGGTTTAGGGATTCCAGGAGAGCGTGGGCCTCCTCCGGTGTGGCAACAGAATGGCTGTGGCCCTGGTAGGCGAAGGTAGGGTGGAATGGAAAGCCTTATGCGTATTTGATTCTATGATTCGCCAGGACCGAAGTGAAGAGCTTCAACTGGCAATGTTTCTGGAGAGTGATGAGGTCTGGGTTGTTCCTGGCCACCAAGAGGATGGTCTTCTTAGTGTGATATTAGGTTCATTTGATGATAATGTCACTTGGGAGCCCCTTCAGTCATCTTGGACCCAATGCATGGTGAATGCGGTCAAATTCGAGCCGGTCAATGGGAATAGCGGAAGTCAGCTCCTGGAACATGGCAGTAGTGGTTGAGGTAAGATCCATAAGGGTTTCTGGGATACCCCTTAAGCATAAGTTGCCACGACAGGAACAGTTCTTGAAATCTTCAAGCCACAGCAGCATGTCCGCCAATTCTTTCTTGAGGTTGGAACAGATCCTGTTCATGAAATTCAATGACTGTGGCCATATTTATCCTCAAAATCATTTGTCCGAGTTGCCAGCTCCCTAATTTCTCATGAGAGATGTTCTGCCAGCTTGGAAGTAGTGGAGGACATTTCTGTCTGCAGCATGGACTTGAAGCAATCCAGGAGTTCAGCATCCCTCAGAGCCAGGGTTGGGGACTGCAGGGGCGCCTTTGATGTGAAGTCCGCTTCGTCAGCGGGGTCCAATTCACCCATGGGTAGCGGTAGTGGGGAATCTAAAATTGGGGCCGGTGCTTCAGATGCAGCATCCGTCTCGGCAGGACATGCCTGAGGCATGGGTGCTCCCCATTTTTTTGCCCATTGGTTTGGTGGAAGAGAGCAATCCAGGGGAGAGGAGGTTCGGCCAATGTGTCCAGTGGGTGAGGAGTGCACCTACCGAGCAGCTATAATGGATGCTGCTCACGAGCACCCCTTATTCTATTTTGACTAATATTTATTATTCCAGGTTCCAGCAATGTTCAAAGATGTCCCACAGTATCTGATCCAGTGCTGGCAGGGCAGAGGAGAAAAGAACATAGTGCTCTTTTCTCACTGCTTAAAGTACCATTTGAACAATGCTGGGTTTTCTGCATTAAGCATTAGGCATGAATTTATGTGCACAAGGAACTCTGGGATGGAGGTTCCCATGATACCATTGCCTATATTTAGACTTCATCCAGATAATACCAATGATGTAACATCGCTTCCCATATTTGAACTTAGGGTTCTATGAGCTCATAAAACTATGCCCAGCATGGAAAATCTGACAGTGATCAAGTAAAGCATTGAGGAGGGAGGATTATGTTCCTTGTTCCTCTAACCTGACACTGAATCGAATGTCATGGGAAACCTTCGTACATAGTTGGAACCTGGAAAAGCAAATATTAGCTTAAGTGTAACTAAAGGCAAAACTTTTTAGTTTTGGATAGGGTAGAGAGGGATTAGAACACCTGTCAGTTTTTTTATTGTTGTATATGCCTCCATTAGGTAGATTCACTCTCTCCATTTGTTTTGTTTACTATTAACATTGAAAGTGAAAGTAAAATAACATTGAACAATCATTCACATCTGCTCTCCTGGCTGCATTGTCTTGGTGTGATCTGACATTGTCAAGAAATATTAAGTTTAATCCTACATGTTCTCTGAGTAAATCGATCCTTAGCAAAAAAGACATCACCTACATTATCTCTGCTACTTCCCATTATGGGAAATGATGTTTTTTTTTCCCAGGCATTCAGGACCCTTTCTTCTTAGTACTTTGATCACTTTAGCCTCCCTTGGTACTATCCCTAAAGCCAGTTCCTTGGGACCATAGAGATAATGGCAGCTCTTAAATTTATTTTTTGTTCCATGTTTTATTAGGGTTTCAAGGAGTATTAGCAGCAACATGTAAAGTAAGTCAAACAGAAACAAAATAAGATGCATAAACAAGAATAAGATTAGCTCTTACATTTCTTTTCTTCACTTCCCTCAGTAGCCATGTTTGGGTGCCCTTTAAGCTCTTTTGAAAGGGAATGCTCTTAATCTTGCACAGCCAGATACATTTTATGTATATTTCTTCTGCAAACTGCTTCAGCAAGAAGAATTTACCTTTCCCCCATCTTTCTTGGAACACTGGGAAAAACAGCTCAGTCTGACTTTCACCCTGAAACCTTGGGAAAAATGTAGATTTTCTTCCTTTCTATTAAATCATATCAGTAATAAATACCGAATCTGGGTATAAGACCTTAACGTGATGAGAACAGACAGCCAAGATACTTCACTATTTCTTCCCAATCACTTCAGCTCACTGTTGGAGATGAGGGAACAACATTAGAGATATCCTTCATATTATTAGGTACTACCCAAAACTTGATCACTTTTGCCACCAGGTTCATACTATTGTACAGAAATTTCCAGACCACCTAGTGCCCAAATCTTCCAAATTTTTCTGCTACACCACAATAAAATGCCAGAAGATACAAAAATTCTCTCTTGAATTATATGGTGAATGTACCTCGTGCATGTATTTCTGAACTTTGGAAACAGCCCACTTCATCTATAGTAAAACAAAGGTTTGACAAATAAATTATTTCATGCTTATGGAAGACCTTGTCAGTTCCCTTATTGATACCGCCAGTAAATTTTCAATATCTGGCATTACTGCCTTGAATTAAAAGCTACAGATGACTACAAATCCTATACGCCATTGGAATAATTGAACCTCCTCTCCCCATATTTTCTTTTTTTCACTCATTGCCCCCTACCCCAGTACCAGTCTGTCGAGAGGAATACTCTTTATCTATCCATTCCCATACCCCCTATAGTATTTACCAGATCTTGCCCTGCCAACCTTTATAGAGTAACTTGACATTCTATCTTGAGGGCAGTACCTTATTTCCATTCACCACTCTATCTACTGCTATTTCCCTCCCCTTTTTTTATATAGCAAACTTTGCCATACATTTTCAAACTATGCAATATTATGATGCAGTTTATCATTATAAATTCCTATGTGCATGACTGTCATATACTGTACATTGTGTGTAACAACATTATCTTGTTTCGTCACAATGCCTGTGTCTGTGGTTGAGATTATGTTTCTGCATTGTAATCTTTTTTTGGTGCTAAAATAAAAAATGTATAAAACAACAGAAATGTAAGGCAAATAGCTATTTGTATAAATATATATATATATATATATATATATATATATAAATACAATATTTTATATATATATATAATATATATTTATTTATGTATTTATTTATATACATAAGCAATCACATGACTTCAGTTCTTAATTGTATAAAGAGCTCAGAGAGGTGGGGGTGGAGAATCCTTCTGATGATGGGGGGGGCATGGCAGCAGGAGCTTGAATGAAGCACAGGCACAGGCCAGTGTAAAATGTAGAGACAGAAATACACTGTGAGAATTGGGCAGAGGGTCATGTTAGCAGGAGGCAGAGAAACAGAAGTACACTGATCTTTCCAGGGAAATGCTGTGCAGGGGGGAAGCTGTCAGCAGGAGGCAGAGAAACAGTAGTACACTGATCTTCCTAGTGAGGAGCTGGAGAGAGAACTCTGACCACTAGAATGCGAGCAGCCTGGGCTCCCAAGTAGAATGCAAAGAAGCCAACTGCTAATGCTGGGATGAAAGAGTGTCCATGCCCTGGTTTGGTAAGTTTGAAATAGAAAAGTAGGGGGACTGGCAGGATCACCAGGTATTTTACACAGGAAGCAATGCAGAAAGAACAGAATACTTTTTTAATACAACTACATATTAAAAAAGACACAAAAAGTATAAGAAATAAGAAATATTGGGGTAACATACACTTTAACATCTTTATTTATTTATTACCCACACACACTGGTGGGCTGGCTCGGGGTTAAGGGAATACCTTTTCTAAGAGCTATCCTCCCAAAGCACTCCTAAATATGTAAGGTCATGTGGACAGGTATAAACATAGCAGGGGGGGTACAGTTACCCATCTCATACTAAGGTTGACAGAGCTTTGTTGTGGAAAGTATTCAGCTAGTGACTGAATTCCTCACTGGACAAGTCACAGGAGCATAGGGGATCTGCTGCAGAATACTTCACATGGCAAAATGTTGGCCAGTCATTGCCAAATATCAGCTGCTTTTTTTTTTTTAACAAACGGGTTCTACTCTGCAAAAAAGTCTACAAGTATAGTGAGCCAAAAGCAAGGTGCAAGGAAATTACCATCCTGTTACTTAGCAGTGATTTCATAAGGCAGGTAGTAAGTTTGACATGATGTTAGCAAGCTGTACAGTGCATGCACAGGATCATAGACATGTGAAGCTACCAAGAAGAGAAGACACTTCCTTTGGAAAAACAGAGCTTATGGTTGCTTGCTGCATTTTAGCTGACAGTTTTCAGTGGATCATAAAAATAATATTATAGGTAATATTTTATAGCTAAAACTGCTGGGGACTAATTGAAATGTAAAAGATGTGGCTGTGGATTAAGTTGTGCTTTGAGTATGTCTTGGTTCTGGACAATTCACCTGGTATTCACATATCTCTGAGCATCAGGTTACATTGGGCAGCTCAAGACAGTAGCATTTAAATTGCCCATTTAAAAGTCATCAGAGCAAGGATATATCTCAATACAAAGAAGATCCTGGATTCTAATTGTCATTTTTTCTATTTCTTTTATGACTTTATTCCTTCAGTAAATGAAATAATCACCTTTACCAACATCTCCCATAAATATGTATAATGGGTCACTTCTAGTTAATTAATGATGATATTATGATAACATTAATATAATGATAAAGTTTATGTTAATTCAATTCGGGAAAAAGTGAAAAAGCATTCTTAAAACAGGAACAGTTCTAAGCCCTAATTCATAACCTTCGTAAAAATAAAAGATTTAACTCTAAAATGAAATAGTCTTAATGATTTACCAGATCTGGATACCCCATGTTGACGCTGTCATACAGACAAATGTTCTGCATAAACAGAGGCCCACCCAAGTGCCTGGTCTCATAGTTGCTTGTGTAAATTCCACTTTGTTTCAGGCTGAAATAGGAGTCATCACTCACTTGTTAATGGTTTTCTCCAGGTTCATTGTGTATTTAACATATGAATAACAGTTTCTGTGTGCATTCTTATTTGTTCTTGTATTGTAGACTGAGATTCCCTTTGTTCAGATTATATTTTAAAGATAAAACTTTATGCTTGTTTTTAAAAAAACATATATGTTGATAAAATGCATTTCAGTTGTAACAGCTCATTTTTTTGGAAGAAAGTAATTCCATATTTCCTATCAACTTCTTCAGTAAATTATCACAATTTTATTGGCATAAACTGAATCATCCAGATGAAAAGCCCAGAGCAAGATGAAATAAGGAGTTCAAAAGCACACATATATTAAATACATGTAAAAAATATTTCACTTTTGATATAATTAAACAAGCATTTGTGACAGCTTAAAAGATAGATGAAAAGCTAGAAGAAAAATAACTGCAAAGCAGTGTGTACATTTTATGACCTATTTTTTAAATGTTTGGAAAAAGGTAGATGCTCTTAATAATATTGTTTAAAGTGGTTGTAAAGGCAGATTTAAGAAAATAAATAACAAACATGTCATGATTTTTCACAGATCACTGTCCCACTGATATTAATTTAAAAAATGCATTTAAAAAAAATCCTGGCCAAAATATACATGGCATTGCTCTGGTCACAGTGTGTTGAAAAAAAACACAAAACAAATGTAATAAAAAATAAAAAAAAAACAAAAGAAAAAATAAAAAAAAATAATTTTTTTTTTTTTTTTTTTACATACTGTCACTAGAGATGAGCGAATCGAACTAGGCGAACCGGAATTCGAGTCGAATTTCAGGAAATATTCGATTCGTGTCGAAACCGAAATTTTGCCTACTTCGGGTGCGCGAATCGAACATTTCCCGATCAGCCGGCAAAAGTGTCCCTGCAGTGAGCTCCGCTATTTCTGACAGTTCTCTGACAGAAGGAACACATGTTTAGCGGTTGAAACATTGTATCTATTAGTTTACATTTAGGATACAGATGTTTCAACCACTGTACATGTGAAGAAGTTGTGAGAGAACTGTCAGAAATAGAGGAACTCTGCACATACACTTTTTGCCGGCTTGGAATTATTCTTCTTTTCATCCTACTTCTTCTTCTTCTTCATCCTCAGAAGAAGAGGATGAGGATGAGGATGAAGAAGAAGAAGAAGAAGAAGAAGAAGAAGAAGAAGTAGGATGAAAAGAAGAATAATTCCAAGCCGGCAAAAAGTGTATGTGCAGAGTTCCTCTATTTCTGACAGTTCTCTCACAGCTTCTTCACATGTACAGCGGTTGAAACATCTGTATCCTAAATGGAAACTAATAGATACAATTTGTATCTATTAGTTTCCATTTAGGATACAGATATTTCAACCGCTGTACATGTGAAGAAGCTGTGAGAGAACTGTCAGAAATAGAGGAACTCTGCACATACACTTTTTGCCGGCTTGGAATTATTCTTCTTTTCATTCTTCTTCTTCTTCCTCATCCTCATCCTCATCCTCATCCTCTTCTTCTGAGGATGAGGATGAAGAAGAAGAAGAAGAAGAAGTAGGATGAAAAGAAGAATAATTCCAAGCCAGCAAAAAGTGTATGTGCAGAGTTCCTCTATTCTGCAGATACACTTAGAGGAGCTCTGCAGATACACTTAGAGGAGCTCTGCACATACACTTTTTGCCGGCTTGGAATTAATCTTATTTTCATCCTACTTCTTCTTCTTCTTCTTCTTCTTCTTCTTCTTCTTCTTCTTCATCCTCATCCTCAGAAGAAGAAGAGGATGAGGATGAGGATGAAGAAGAAGAAGAAGAAGTAGGATGAAAATAAGAATAATTCCAAACCGGAAAAAAGTGTATGTGCAGAGCTCCTCTAAGTGTATCTGCAGAGCTCCTCTAAGTTTATCTGCAGAATAGAGGAACTCTGCACATACACTTTTTGCCGGAAACCGCTGTATGGAGTGAATGTCCCAGAACTGTCAGAAATAGACTATTTATGACAGTTCTGGGACATTCACTGCATACAGCTGTTTTAACCGCTGTATGGAGGGAATGTCATGGAACTGTCAGAAATAGACTATTAATGACAGTTCTGGGACTGTCCTTCAATGCAGCGGTTGAAACATTGTATGTATTTGTTTCCATAAATGGATCCATTTATGGAAACAAATACATACAATGTTTCAACCGCTGTATGGAAGGACAGTCCCACAACTGTCATTAATAGTCTATTTCTGACAGTTCCATGACATTCCCTCCATACAGCGGTTAAAACAGCTGTATGGAGTGAATGTCCCAGATCTATCAGAAATAGACTATTTATGACAGTTCTGGGACATTCACTGCATACAGCTGTTTTAACCGCTGTATGGAGGGAATGTCATGGAACTGTCAGAAATAGACTATTAATGACAGTTGTGGGACTGTCCTTCAATGCAGCGGTTGAAACATTGTATGTATTTGTTTCCATAAATGGATCCATTTATGGAAACAAATACATACAATGTTTCAACCGCTGCATGGAAGGACAGTCCCAGAACTGTCATTAATAGTCTATTTCTGACAGTTCCATGACATTCCCTCCATACAGCGGTTAAAACAGCTGTATGAAGTGAATGTCCCAGATCTATCAGAAATAGACTATTTATGACAGTTCTGGGACATTCACTCCATACAGCTGTTTTAACCGTTGTATGGAGGGAATGTCATGGAACTGTCAGAAATAGACTATTAATGACAGTTGTGGGACTGTCCTTCCATACAGCGGTTGAAACATTGTATGTATTTGTTTCCATAAATGGATCCATTTATGGAAACAAATACATACAATGTTTCAACCGCTGTATGGAAGGACAGTCCCACAACTGTCATTAATAGTCTATTTCTGACAGTTCCATGACATTCCCTCCATACAGCGGTTAAAACAGCTGTATGGAGTGAATGTCCCAGATCTATCAGAAATAGACTATTTATGACAGTTCTGGGACATTCACTGCATACAGCTGTTTTAACCGCTGTATGGAGGGAATGTCATGGAACTGTCAGAAATAGACTATTAATGACAGTTGTGGGACTGTCCTTCAATGCAGCGGTTGAAACATTGTATGTATTTGTTTCCATAAATGGATCCATTTATGGAAACAAATACATACAATGTTTCAACCGCTGCATTGAAGGACAGTCCCAGAACTGTCATTAATAGTCTATTTCTGACAGTTCCATGACATTCCCTCCATACAGCGGTTAAAACAGCTGTATGGAGTGAATGTCCCAGATCTATCAGAAATAGACTATTTATGACAGTTCTGGGACATTCACTGCATACAGCTGTTTTAACCGCTGTATGGAGGGAATGTCATGGAACTGTCAGAAATAGACTATTAATGACAGTTGTGGGACTGTCCTTCAATGCAGCGGTTGAAACATTGTATGTATTTGTTTCCATAAATGGATCCATTTATGGAAACAAATACATACAATGTTTCAACCGCTGCATGGAAGGACAGTCCCAGAACTGTCATTAATAGTCTATTTCTGACAGTTCCATGACATTCCCTCCATACAGCGGTTAAAACAGCTGTATGAAGTGAATGTCCCAGATCTATCAGAAATAGACTATTTATGACAGTTCTGGGACATTCACTCCATACAGCTGTTTTAACCGTTGTATGGAGGGAATGTCATGGAACTGTCAGAAATAGACTATTAATGACAGTTGTGGGACTGTCCTTCCATACAGCGGTTGAAACATTGTATGTATTTGTTTCCATAAATGGATCCATTTATGGAAACAAATACATACAATGTTTCAACCGCTGTATGGAAGGACAGTCCCACAACTGTCATTAATAGTCTATTTCTGACAGTTCCATGACATTCCCTCCATACAGCGGTTAAAACAGCTGTATGGAGTGAATGTCCCAGATCTATCAGAAATAGACTATTTATGACAGTTCTGGGACATTCACTGCATACAGCTGTTTTAACCGCTGTATGGAGGGAATGTCATGGAACTGTCAGAAATAGACTATTAATGACAGTTCTGGGACTGTCCTTCCATGCAGCGGTTGAAACATTGTATGTATTTGTTTCCATAAATGGATCCATTTATGGAAACAAATACATACAATGTTTCAACCGCTGCATGGAAGGACAGTCCCAGAACTGTCATTAATAGTCTATTTCTGACAGTTCTATGACATTCCCTCCATACAGCGGTTGAAACCGCTGTATGGAGTGAATGTCCCAGAACTGTCAGAAATAGACAGAAACTGTCACAGAACTGTCCTTCTTCTCATCCTTCTCCTTCTTCTCATCCTTCTTCTCATCCTTCTTCTCATCCTTCTCCTTCTTCTCATCCTTCTCCTTCTTCTCATCCTTCTCCTTCTGCTCATCCTTCTTCTCATCCTTCTCCTTCTTCTCATCCTTCTCCTTCTCCTTCTTCTCATCCTTCTCCTTCTCCTTCTTCTCATCCTTCTCCTTCTCATCCTTCTCCTTCTCCTTCTCATCCTTCTCCTTCTTCTCATCCTTCTCCTTCTTCTCATCCTTCTCCTTCTCCTTCTTCTCATCCTTCTCCTTCTCATCCTTCTCCTTCTTCTCATCCTTCTCCTTCTCCTCATCCTTTTTCTTCTCATCCTTCTCCTTCTCCTTCTTCTCATCCTTCTCCTTCTTCTCATCCTTCTCCTTCTTCTCATCCTTCTCCTTCTTCTCATCCTTCTCCTTCTTCTCCTTCTTCTCATCATTCTCCTTCTTCTCATCCTTCTCCTTCTTCTCATCCTTCTCATCCTTCTTCTCATCCTTCTTCTTCTCATCCTTCTCCTTCTTCTCATCCTTCTCCTTCTCCTTCTTCTCATCCTTCTCCTTCTTCTCATCCTTCTCCTTCTTCTCATCCTTCTCCTTCTCATCCTTCTCCTTCTCCTTCTTCTCTTCCTTCTCCTTCTTCTCATCCTTCTCCTTCTTCTCATCCTTCTTCTTCTCATCCTTCTCCTCCTTCTTCTCATCCTTCTTCTCATCCTTCTTCTTCTCATCCTTCTCCTTCTTCTCATCCTTCTCCTTCTCCTTCTTCTCATCCTTCTCCTTCTTCTCATCCTTCTCCTTCTTCTCATCCTTCTCCTTCTTCTCATCCTTCTCCTTCTTCTCATCCTTCTCCTTCTTCTCATCCTTCTCCTTCTCCTTCTTCTCTTCCTTCTCCTTCTTATCATCCTTCTCCTTCTTCTCATCATTCTCCTTCTTCTCATCCTTCTCCTTCTTCTCATCCTTCTTCTTCTCATCCTTTTCGTTCTTCTCATCCTTCTTCTTCTCATCCTTCTTCTTCTCATCCTTCTCCTTCTCATCCTTCTCTTTCTTCTCATCCTTCTCCTTCTCCTTCTTCTCATCCTTCTCCTTCTTCTCATCCTTCTCCTTCTCCTTCTTCTCATCCTTCTCCTTATTCTCAGCCTTCTTCTTCTCATCCTTCTCCTTCTCATCCTTCTCCTTCTCATCCTTCTCCTTCTTCTCATCCTTCTCCTTCTTCTCATCCTTCTCCTTCTCCTTCTTCTCATCCTTCTCCTTCTCCTTCTTCTCATCCTTCTCCTTCTCCTTCTTCTCATCCTTCTCCTTCTTCTCATCCTTCTCCTTCTTCTCATCCTTCTCCTTCTCCTTCTTCTCATCCTTCTCCTTCTCCTTCTTCTCATCCTTCTCCTTCTCCTTCTCCTTCCTCATCTCCAAGGGCATTTAAATTAAAGGTACAGTGTTCTGCACTAATTTAAAGGCTCTCTGAAGCCTAGAAACCCTTTAAATAAGTCATCTTCGTAGCGGAGAAATTCGCATCGAATCGAATTTCACACTGGAATTCGCCGAATCAGCCGAATCGAATTTTTCATTTCTTCGCTCATCTCTAACTGTCACCAATCAGTGTTTCTGATAACACCAGTTATATGATAACACAGTACTGGACTGGTGACAATATGTAAAAAAAAAACAATTGTGACAAAAAAATTACAACTTCATAAAACTCGCCATGCCTCCTACTAAATATCTTGGACTGTCTATTTTTTAAAAATAGGCCATTTTGGGGGAATTTGTACTATCCTGGCATTTTCTGGCCTGAAGAAATTAGATTGGCCACCAGTGCATCAGGATTGATCGATTGTCAGATATATATATACCATAGTTTGTGGACTCTATAACTTTTCTACAGACAAAATAATATACACTGATTTGGGTTATTTTCATCAAAGAAATGTAGCAGAATACATTTTGATCTAAATTTATGAAGAAGGTTATTTATTTGCAATTTATAAATTTATAACAGAAATGAAGAAAACCATGAAAAAGTTTTTTTTTTTTTGTTTATCAAAAAATAAAAAACTCAGTGGTGAATAAATGCCACCAAAATAAGGCTCTACTTGCGTGAAAAAGATGATAAAAAAAATGTTATGGGTACCGTTTTGAAATTGTCATTCAAAGTGCAACAATGCTGAAAATTGGCCTTGGCAGGAAGGGGATAAAAGTGCCTGCTATTGAAGTGGTTAATGTATTGCACCAAATTCATGAAGCATTTGTGATGCTTTTGGTACTGACAGCGAGTCATACACCAAATTCAGGTAATTCTAAAATACACCATTTTTACATTGTGCCACAACGAATGTGCCAAACTAAAAATAAAATACAGACAGTTCATATCGTATGATACTGGGGAAAATTAAGACCAGTTTGGAGTCTCCTAGTTTGGAGGTTTTACACCGCTTCAACAATCAAAAATATTGGAGGGACTAGCAGATTTTCACACACTGGAGTGAGAGCAATAGTTCTAGCACAAGACCTCCTCCATAACACTAAACCGATCACCTGTAGGGGATTTTGAAGCACTGTCTGTAGAAAATGTATTGAAGTTTGTTGCCATTTCAGGCGCACACAAATTAAGGTTTGACATGTTGGGTATCTATTTACTCGGTGCAATATTGTGTGATATAAAAAAATTGGTGCTACCTCTATTTTATTCTCTAGGGTGTCTTATTTTATAAAATATATAATGTAATGGGATTTTTTGTAAACTTCAGGTCTAAAATAATTTTTTAATTGCGTGCAAAAAATGCAAAAACAGTTCTGGCAGCAAAAGGGTTAAAAGCTGACTTGTGTCCCTCATGTTTAACCGCCTCCCACCCACCATATAGTAAAATGACAGATGCAAGGCGGTTCTCTTGTTCTTGGAGGACACCATATGACGTCCTCCCATTCTAACCATGCAGGTGCCGCTCCGGGAGCGCGCAGCGCGGCGATCGGTGGTGCACTCTGTCCCTCGGACACAGCAGATCACCAATCAATGGAAAGAGCCGAAGATGTTAGCTCGGTCATGTGATCAGCTGTGTCCAATCACAGCTGATCACATGTAAATAGGGAAATGTCGGTTATCGGCATTTCTCTCCTCTAGAGCTGTCACGCTCGAGAGGAGAGGAGAGCTGGTAATCGGCATCCCTCAGAGGGGACATGTACACTGATCATCAGGGCACTGATGATCAGTGTGCCCTGATGATCTGTGTAGCCCCAGCAGTGCCACCTGTCAGTGGCCATCAGTGCCAGCTGTCCGTGCTCATCCATGCCACCTGTCAGTGCCACATTTCAGTGCCTACCAGTGCACATCAATGCCACATATCAGTGCCCATCTGAGCTGCCTTTCAGTGTCAGCCATCAGTGCCACCTATCAATGCCAGTCAGTGCCACCTATCAGTGCTGCCAATCAGTGCCACCTATCAGTGCCGACTATCAGTGCCAGTCAGTGCCACCTATCAGTGTGCATCAGTGCCGCCTATCAGTACCCGTCATTGCTGCCTATCAGTGCCACCTAACAGTGCCAGTCAGTGCCACCTAACAGTGCCAGTCAGTGCCGCCTATTAGTGACAGTCAGTGCAGCCTATCAGTGCCATATATGAGTGCTGCCTTTCAGTGCCCATCAGTGATGCCTGTCAATGCCCATCAGTGCCACCTACCAGTGTCTCCTCATCAGTGCCCATCAGTGCCACCTATCAGTGTCCATCAGTGCAGCCTATCAGTGCTCATCAGTGCAGCCTCATTAGCGCATATCAGTGAAGGAGAAAAATCACTTATTTACAAAATTTTACAACAAAAACTAAGAAAAAACTTTTTTTTTCAAAATTTTCAGTGGTTTTTGGTTTCTTTAAGAAAAAATAAAAAATCCAGAGGTGATTAAATACCACCAAAATAAAGCTCTATCTGTCACAAAAAAAATTATAAAAATTTAATATGGGTACAGTGTTGCATGAGCGCGCAATTGTCATTCAAAGTGCAACAGCGCTGAAAGCTAGAAATTGGCCTGGGCAGGAAGGGGGTATAAGTGCCCTGTAGGCTAGTGGTTAAAGCAACCTGCATCAAAGTGTTTAAATACTGTTTATGGAGTCTGTACAATATTCCTTCATTTTTTTCTGTGAATAATATATACATTTGTTCTGGATTATTGGGCTGAAACGTTGAATACTGTCATTTTAAAAATGTGACGTACAGCAAACTGGTGCTCCTCCTGTTCAAAGCAGCCTTCAAGTGCATAAATACTGTTTTTGGAGTGCGCACAATATTTCTTCCTTTTTCTGCTAAATATACACACTTTATTGTGGATTTCTGTCCTGAAAAATACACATGCCATGTGTCCTTTTGAAAACTCAGTCTACCCTAAGTGTTTAAAATACTGTTTATTGAGTACGTACAATATCCATTTATTTTCCTGGTATATATATATATATATATATATATATATATGTATATATGTTATAATGTGGACTTTTTTGCTAAAAACTATATCCAGTATGTAAATGTTTACCGCTGCTCAAGATAGAGGGACTCCTTCTCTCCAAGCACAACTCCTCCTGTAGTTGCTAGCCCAGCACGTGTGGGGTAATAAATAAGCACTGTCTTTAGCGTAAAACTTGTTTACCTGCCAGTCCCCCACTGTATTTCCACTGTCTGTATTGATTTTATCTTGGTTCAATAAAGTGGATTGTTTGGAGTGCAGCTGATCAGATATCTTTTGTTCTCATGTATCCAGTATATAATTTCAGGAATGTGACCCATAACAAATTGTTTAATACTGTTTTTTGGAGTCTGTACACTAATCCTTTTTTCTCTAAAATGTACAGTGTGGATGTTTATCCTGAAAAGCTACATGGTGTGTGTCCTTATGTAACTACTCCAAGTGTTTAAATACTGTCTATGGAGTCTGTACAATATGACTTCCTTTTTTGCTGTGAAATATACACACACAAATATAAACACATACACAAACACGTGTATTTGAGGGCACATGCCCGACCCAAGGCTTGATGTACTTGTTGTTACTCTGAATAAATGTCTCCTAATCTAACATCAAAAGTGCATTCTTTTGGACATCAGGCGCTCCTTCTTTTCTACTATTCCAATTGCCTGTTAAGGTGTCCACTTCTGTAGTTGTGGCAGCTTAGAGGCATCATGAGATTCCCAACATCATATAGTTAGTATAAATAGGACAGGTAATACTTCTATAAACTTGCTAAGGTTGGTTGTAGAGAGGAAAGTTCTATAGGGAAATGAGAGATGGGCATGGTAAGGGTCGAGCATTCCAGTGCATGCAGATGCAGTTAAGCTTAAATTTAAGTCATTGCTTGTTTTGTATCACATAAGTGTCCCATATTCTCTATACCACTGTACATTTACTCAGCATGTTGTGTATGGATTTTTCCATTAATCATATGTCCTTGATTCAGTTTAGTAAGTCATATATGGAGGGGGGGGGGTCTGTTTCCACTTTCCATTAGGAATCCCAGAGAGTATGTTAATAGGTCCACAGTTTTTGAGGATTCTGCCAGCTTGGAGAGTAGTACATTGATTTATTTCCAAAGGGATGGATGACAGGGCAGGAGTACATGATATGATATGAACTTAGGAACAGAGTTACATCTCCATCATAGATTGCTTCTTTTGGTGTATATAGAATTGTGTGTTATACAAATGCGTTAAAATTTATGTTGATTTTTCTTATATGTTGTGCATATAGAGTTCCCGTGGGCATGTACTATAGCATCCATCAGGATTCTAAAGGTAATTCATGTCCCAGTGTCCTCTCCTATTTCCTCATATAACGATGTTCCAGGAAGGGATACTCTTGAATAGTATATTGTATTTTGTATATTTCACAGATCAGATCAGATCACATTTCCTGGATGGATCCTCATTACACTCCTTTTCAAAAGGAGTGAGCTTATCAAATAGGAGGTTTTAGGTAAAGGGCATGCTGTGTGTCATTTTTTAAATGCAGACTAATTTAACTGAGGTGTATGGGGTTTGTACAATACGCCTTCCTTTTCTTCTGTGAAATGTATACAATTTAATAGGGTTTTTTTTTTTAATGAAAACTGCATGCTGTGTATAATTTTTAAAGTGCAGTCTACTCCACCTTTTTCAACACAGAGTTGCTGATGCTGTCCATGATAATCCTACTATTCCGTAACACCACGTACAGATTAAAAGCATCTCTTAAGCATGTAATTGAATGAATGCTGTATACCACTAAATGCGGAAAATAGAAAGCAGCTAAAAAAGAAACATCATACACAAAATAAACCTGATGATAATGGTCATTCACCCAGAATGTTAATACACCACTTAATTTCAATTGAATCCTTTCAGGAATCTAACCTTGCACCTAGCTCTGAATTTGTTTGCTATCTACAGCTAAAACATTTTCCGGTTCTGGCCAGATCCATCTTTCTAATCATGGCAGATATTGAGCACAGGTGCAATAACAATGCCCATTCTTGAGGGTTTACCTCACTCCTCAATTCTTCCTATTTAGAAGCTAAATTCAATGCAAGTTGAAATGGGAATAACTGAAAAATACATTAACAGAGGAGGACAGAACCAAAATTTAGCAGTGGTTTGGGCTACCATTTCAACCGCCACAGCCAAAAGTTCTTTTATTGTGCTTGTCTTAGAGAACATCTACACAATGCTATTTTGTTGGTACTTAATATTGCAAGGATAGCTAAATATTTACTCTCCAACACTTTAATTCCTATTTTGTTGGCATCTTACTGAATATGTCATCTCAAATATTCCAGTACCTTCTTAGATTCTAACAAACAAGGTGCCACATTTAGTTCACTTACCTCATAGAACAATTATTAGTAAGAGTATGTCAATGTAATTACTCTCAGTTCACAGCATTTGAATGCACTCATGAAGATTATTTAAAAACAGACGGGTCTTGGACCTCCACAAATAAAAACTGACTTTTCTCAGAGATATTATTATGGTGACAAGGGATTGTTTGGAAAACCTATTCTTCCTGAAAATTTAAATCAATGGAACATACATAAAATACCAGAGGGACTCTTTAGGACACATTTCTGAAGGTATTGCTATTTTGGTTTGTTTGTTAACATCCAAGAGACAAGACTTCCAAGATAACAACATTAACCTTCCCCCACTAGCCTTGTGGTGGTCACACATGAGGGTTGGGGATTGGTTACTTCGTTTCCATCTTCCCTTTTTTTTTCTACTTCTCTTTACTACCTTTATTCATCTCCCACACCATTTTATTCTTATATTTCCTTGTTCAACCAACCTCCCATCACTATTCCCCACAAAGGTGTATTCCTTTCTGAATGTATTCTATTTTAATATACATTATGTTTTTATTAACTAATAACTTTAACATAGAATGATATTAAGTCAATATTATGCAAATTGGCAATAATAACATAAATTCAGACCTACATTCTTTAAATATTATATTAAATATGAGTGATTGTGTGCTACTAATGATAAGGAGCTGAAGATTTTATAGTAGCATTAAGAATGGAAATTAAAATGGGTTGTAGATGTTTATCATATAGATTAGAGGGTTTGTAATTATGTTCTTTAGTAATAACCAAGGATCACAAACCCATTATTAAAGGTGCAATATAATAATAATAAATTACAAATACATTCTGTAGTGTATATTGCAGTATCATACATTTTTGCCAGTCTAGCCAAGTTTAATAGAATTTTCTACAATGTTCTATGTTTCTTTTACAAATAGCAGACATTATCAACCTCTGCAATTCTTTTCCTCAGTGAAGGAGATTTATTATGATTCTAATACCTTGAAATTCAAATCTTATAAGGACACAGATAAAAGGTTAAAGTGTGCACTTTTTGAACCTTAGCTCATGCATTGAAATCCAAGTTCAGTAAAACATTTTAAGGTGAAAACTTTATATTAGACCCCATTGTAATATTGCTATAAAAAGTATCATTTTTCAGTATCATTTTTCACTAATAATTATATATATATATATATATATATATATATATATATATATATTCACAATAACACCTCACGTTTAGATGAGAATCTGATTCAGCTTTGCATCTCCAACAAAAGGGACTTAAGTATCTCTAAAACAGTAAAGGAATAGTTTTTTGTCTTTGCAGTCTAGGTCTAATTAAAGACTGCCAAGTGTTGCACATTCGATGTCTATTACTACTAGGGTTTCTGGATTGAAGCTTTTAGTGCATGCTTTTCAGTGTGCACTATGTAAAAAAGCATCATAATATTATACACTTGAACATTCACTATTGTCATAGTTTCCAAAATCAATGCAATTCTTGTAAAATCAACACAACACAACTGAAAGTTGAAAAAAACAAGCAATAAAAACTAATTATCAGCCAACTAACCAATGTTTTTTGTTATCTGGCAAAACATGCTTAAAAAAATGGGGTTGATTTACTGGAAGAGTAGAGACGGTATTTTAGCAAATTAGAGATTGTTCACTTTGCAAATTAAATGTTCACGGATTCAATTTGGTGCATTTATGTTCATTTTGAATACACAGTCTCTCCTAAAGAAAATAAAAAAATTATTTTCCTTGCATATAATTGGATCACTGAAGTAAACACAGTTTCAGTTTATTTACTAAGAGCAGTGAACATTCATTTGAAAAAAGGTAGATTGGTACACAGTGCATGAGCTTTTGTAGCCTATAGTTCAATCAGAGAGATTGGTCTATTTATAAGTTGATTAAAGCTGTATCCACAAAGGTGAAAAAAGAGTTGAACCTCAAATTAGTTATAGACTGCAGTTAGTGCCGGTGCAGTAAAAAAAAGTACAGTGACCTGTACTATAGCTCTTTTGAATTGTCAATCATTTTGGGACTATAAGGAACAATTTATTTTAAATATTTTTTAAAAACATAATAAATAATTATGTAAGATGTTTTCCTTTTTATTTATAGTTATTATTTATAGTCATATGAATGTAATCCAAACTCTTTGGACTGTAGAATGCTGTGTTTTTCTTTGAAATAGATTTAATGATTTTAGCCTAACAAGTTGCCTGTTTTTAAACCCACGTTTTCTGTGTGCAAATCCTCCAAGCATCTCTTACCTGGAAATCTGCTATGTTGAGTGGCATCGCAGTTGTATCCATTAAACTGTGCATCCACTGACATCATGTAAGCTGACAACAACAGTAACAACCATATTGATTCCATGGCCAAGCCTATCAAAATATAATCAGCACAAAAATGATCAGCCCACATTGTTATTTAATGGTTGGTTACTTTAATTTATTACAGTAGCAATAAGCTGTTTCTCCATTGATCTGTGTTTACAACACTACTACATTCTAATGTAATTACCAATACAATAGATTACCAAGAACTGTTTTAAGCACTGTGTAATTGATAAAAATGCATTTCATTTCTAGGCATCGCTATATTAAAAAAAGGCAGTATACTTTAATAATATATTTACTAATATATTTGATAAGTATGTGAAGACTGGTCTACATATAAAATAATGCACATGTAGTGCAACTGTATTTTATGCCTCTTGTACATACATGTCGTAAGAATAAAAAGCATACAAATAAAATATACATATAAGCACTGCATATAAAAAAAACTGGGCATGGGTGGAGCATTTCCTCCCACCCAACTTTGATGAGTCCCTTCTCAACCCATAATCTATGTTTTCTGCTTTACGGGAACCATCGTTTGCTGATACTGCGGTTATTTGGCTATTTTCCTTATCCCCTTCCTTGGAGCCGTACACCCTACCCTACCCTTCCCTTTCTTTCCCCCCTCCCCCTTCCCTTCCTGTCAGGCTCTATTTGATAGTTGTTGTTCACTCTTGTTAGTGCTGCCTGACTAGTATAAATGGGAACCTTTACTGTTCATTTACTGTACACCTCCAATATCCCATTTGCTTACTTATAACCTATGTTGTTGTACTTTAAAACAATAAAATATTTGAACAAGAAAAAAAAACTGGGAGCATTCATCTGTGAAGCTCGGCTACACTTATATTTGGCCTTTCCTATTCTAACTTTAAAAGGAACTTTAGACAGTGTGTAAGCAGAATGTTATGAAAGGGAACTACACAATATGTACAAGGACACATAGCCAGGGCCAAATTGGAGGTTTTCTATTTGCATAACGACTGTATACAGGTTTGAGACATCAGGGTATTTAGAAATTGTGAGCCCAAAAAGGTATATGTAACTTCCTTGTGATTTCAGTTTTTAGATTTATAGTCTTTTAAGTGTACCATTTTGAAATCATCTAAGTACTTGAGTTTACTGAGGGCAAGGGAAACTATTTTTCTTTGTTGCCCATATCCCCTGAACCACCTCTTAGGCACCAGTGGGCTAGCAAACATGCCATACATAAACACTCAAATATTTTACTGAATTTGCAAAAAACATATTTATTACTGTGAGTGTGCGTCATAAGTGGGGAGGGGGAGGCATCTGCTAAGCCACACATCAACTTACAGTATGTTCTATCCATCCATAATATCACGGGGTAGAATACATCATGAGCACATTCTTATAAATGATCCTGGAATTACCCATATCACTCTTGATTCTATTTTCATGACTGTACAATATTTCCACTTTCACAGTCAGCAGTATTTAAGATTAAAAGTCTTATTATGTCATATTTTGGCATTCTATGTACATTTTTTGAGCTACAAACCTCAAAATGGGCAAATTATAGTAGAACAATATCAATGATTCACCAATGAAAATAAATGCATTATATAGCACTGAGAGAATTGAAAAGTGATTTTCTTTCAGGAGTCCTGGAAAGATTATTCAGCATTGACTGCTGGAACATTTTCAAATTAAATATGTTACTGGACGAAGAAAAATGGAGACTAAATGAAATTATAAAAGATGGAAAATTAAAATGAAAGTTTATCTTCATCTTCAGGAACAAATATATAGATCTTTGGACGTACTGTATAAGACTTTGGATTTCATGCATGTGCTACAGTATAATTCTTCACCTTGTCTGAGTAAATGAAGTCTTCACTTACATTTTCATCACAAACATCACAAAAGTAAACAAGATAGCTATATTCTATTGAAATTCCCAGCATGTGTGATTCCAAATCAATATCATCCTATTAGAACATTGTTCCAAGACCTGGTTTCATTAGTGGAAACTGTCTCTGTGGGACATGTAATATAAGATTCCCAGACACCGTGAAAAGGCTGCTACACATACAGTTACAGATGTATTGATCTTAATTGTCATCAAAACCAGCCAAAGACCAGAAGGTAGCCTTCTAGTGAATAACCAAGCATTACGTGTTTCTGGTGACATATAAGCACATGTGACAGATGGAAAAGCTGGTGACAAATATCAATAAAACACATATAAATGTTATCTTGAAAAAAAGACTGGCCAGCATAAAATACAGATTACTCACATTTAGAAATACACATAGATTATTAACTGATGGATTATTATTTTTTTTTCCAAATAACTTTTTGTTGAAGGTGTTATCGTTTTACATTCAACAAAAGCAAAAAACTAAACAAAACAAGAAAAAATGTAATATATACAGGAAAATGCCATAAAGTCCAATATATGACTCCTCACATGGTACAATAGTAATCTTACTCATACAATATGGTATTGAAGTCAAAGCAAGAAGTGGTATCAATATAGCATACCTAAAAAGCAAGGCTACCATAAATCAGTTAAACATGAATCACCAATAAAGACCATTCTTGCTTAAAATAACCAATATTATGGTGAGGTATAACCAATATATATTTAGTGTTCAACCCATATGAATACAAACTAAGAGCCAGCCCACTGCTAAGCCCATAGGTAAGATCAAATTTTTTCACACAGTGATTACCTCTTTGTCATTTCGCATGGACATTCAATACTGTCACCAGAGTAGCACATTCCATGTCTAAATAAGTAATAGTTTGATGGGGTCACTAGCATTGCAGTAAACACAGAGACAGAAGGGCTAAGGGAGGTAAACTCGGAGTCTGAAGCCACGGGCCCCATAAGTTTTCAATTTAAGGGGAGTACCTCGCTGCTTCAGTATATGTCTTTCTTTTAGCAGGGTAGAATTAACCTCCATCTGCCACTCCTCAAATGTGGGGCGTGAGAGCGCAAGCTACTTCAGCAATATATATTTACATGCCAAAAACAGAAGCCAAGTGATGGTGGTCCTGGCCTGGAGTGTATATAATCAACAACTAGAGCTCAGGAAATCCCGAAAGGAGGTTACAAGGCAGTTACAAAGCGATTTATATAAAAAACAGGCTTTATTACAATCAAAAAATACACAAAAAACAAAAAGAGCAAAAGATTACCATCACACCATATAAAAAATTAAAAAAGACAATGTTGTCTAGTCAAAGCGGAGGGCTGTACAGTCAGCACACCACACAAACACCATACTCATCCACACAATCTGGATTGAACTAATGGTAATAGGCAAGAGGGACTAAAGTCCATGAATAGTCACCACTATGGGGCAATAGATCCATGTCATAAATGCAACCTCAGCTATCCGGAGTTATGAGTGCTGTGTTGGTAGTCCTAGGTCCAGTTGTGGAGATGTATATGAATAAAGTGAAAGACCATAGACTAAGTGTGTATGAAAGTTCTTTTGCACAATCCAGTCAATGTGAATGTCGAAGTAGCAAGTGAGCCGTCACTGAGATAAGGCTGCTCTTCCCTGTGATAGTGAGCTCACCGTGGGAAAGTTTCAGGGGGCCATACGATATAGTAATAAGCATGTGTGTATCATATATCTAGGCTCACCCATCCCACTTCGGAGTATCCATATTGGCTGTCAATCCATTCAAGGCATAGTGTATCTTCTCCTCTCCACATTATGGCAGTTGCTAGATCATCTTGCCCTTAGAGGCCATCCCTGAAGAAGCCCAAGATCATTGGGCAAAACATGTAGGAGTGTATGTCACCACATCGTTCACGTAGCTGATGTCATCACAGAGATGGTGGTGTCAGCTAGCACACCATGCACTACAGTCTAGGTAGCCTTCATCATCCACAGCTACTGAAGGCTGCATGTTGATATACTTCCCTATGACCCCTCTAAGGGCATGACATTCTAGCGACTGCCATAACATGGAGAGGAGAAGAGATGCTATGCCCTGGATGGATTGATGGCCGCTATGGATGCTCCGAAGTGGGATAGGTGAGCCTAGATGTATACTATACACATGCTTATTATTATATCGCATGGCCACCTGAACCTTTCCCACAGTGAACTCACTATCATAGGGAAGAGAAGCCTTATCCCAGTGCCGGCTCACTTGCTACTTTGACATTCACCAGACTGGATTTTGCAAAATAACTTTCACACACACTTAGTCTTTGGTCCTTCACTCTATTCATATATATGTCCACAGTTGGACCTAGGACTACCTACACAGCACTCATCTGGATAGTTGAGGATCTATTGCCCCATAGTGGTGACATGGACTTTAGCCCCCCTGGTCTATTACCATTAGTTAAATCCTGATTGTGTGGATGAGTATGGTGTTTGTGTGGTGTTCTAGCTGTATAGCCGTCCTCTTTGATTAGACAACGGTGCCCTTTTTTAACTTTTTATATGGTGTGATGGTAATCTTTTGCTCTTTTTGTTTTTTGTGTATTTTTTTATTGTAATAAAGCCTGTTTCTTTATATAAGTTGCTTGTTCTGCCTTGTAACCTCCTTTCAGGCTTTCCTTAGCCCTAGTTGTCTGCTAATTAGTCGTGAGTTATGCGGATCACACCATGCACTTGCTATATTTTTTAGGTGAGTCGGCTTCCTCACATGAGGTTTAATAGACTCCTACCAAGTGATAGGGCAATTGCTATGTGTTGGCTCATGGTGTCATTTTTAACTTTTGAGCATATAATTCTGCTTCTAGGTACTCTAATATACATGCCAAAGGTTCATTATGTAAAGTCACTTGAAATGCCTGATTAATACAGGGCAGTCTGGGGGTCTCTCTACAGTTCCGCTTATGTTGTTTATGGGCATTCTATAGACCCAATATATAACAAAGTGTTGTGACAAACACTGGGTTGGAGAAATGGACACCAAGGGAACCTGTTCTAAGATAGAGTGCCAGATCTCCATCTATGGCTATAACATTACCACCATGTTTTACTCTTAATCTTACATTTTTGTAAAAATGATTGTAAGTTAGATTGCAAATAATCTTGTACCATGGGATAAATCCAGACTCCAGATTTAAATGCTGTTACAATTTTTCTCTGCAGAGCACATGGGGGAAGTGCCACCTGCTGAGCATCTAGAGGGAGAAACATTGATTTGTCCCAATTAATCATAAATCCCGAGAAGCATAGAGAGCTAATTTATCTTCAGTGTTTCCCCTCCTGAATTCAACTATGGTATCTAATTGATGTATGGCTGCTGCCAGTGGCTCTATTGCCAAAGCGAATAGAAGAGGGGAAAGAGGGCAACCCTGGCAAAGGAGTTCGAGTGAGAACTATAAATCAGTATAGTGGCCTTCGTGGCAGAGTATAATAGCTTCACCCAACCAATGAAGCAGTCACCTAAGCTAAAATGTTTTCATACTTCCCATAAGTAGGGCCATTCAACACTATCGAACACTGGCCATGTCCAGCAATAAAATGATCCTATTACCCATGTTGTCTGATGGTAGTTGCTACTCTAAAAATAGTCTTCGTATATTAATGGTTGCAAATCTGGTGGGTATAAAGCCTGATTGGTTGGGAGTGACCTTACCAAGTCGATTGGTCAACACTTTTGCAAGAAGTTTCACGTCCAAATTCAGAAGGGAGATTGGATGGCAAGATTCAGGGTGTAAACAATATTTTCTTGGATTCGGTATTACTATTGTAATCACCATATTTATAGAGTCTGGGAGATGTTGTAAATCAAAGGCCGAGTTCAATACCCCCAGGAGTTTTGATAATAGATTATCTCCAAATATTTTGTAAATTTCAGAGAGAAAGCCACCTAACCCTGAAGCCTTGTTATTAGGAGCCTCAGCTATCACTTTACTTAACTCTTCTAATGTTATGGGAGAGTTGAAAAGGGTCCTATCAGTTACAGTTAAGCAAGGAAGCTTAAAGTGTTACTAAACCCAGGACCCTGCATTCACTATATCTCCTACAGTACACAGAACATGGAAATGCAATTATTTTAGTAAATATAAACTGCTAAATTCCTTTTTTCATTAGAAGTTAGAGTAGTCTTGTGACTTTTACCAGTGTCCAGCAGAGCACTGGTTAAAGTTTGTAGGAGGAGTTCTTATTCTCCCCTGATTGTCTTATGAGGCTGCATAACACCTGACCCTCTGTCTGGAAAGTGCTGATTGAGCCTGTGCTGATCGCATGCACTCTCCCAAGAAAAAAACTCTCTAGCAATACACACCAAACAGACTGATTTTACTGTTTAAGGGGATCTAGGAACTCAGACAGTAGATGTGACTCATACTGTACCTTGCTACAATATAGGTCTTGGTAAAAGGAGTGGAAAGGTTGTATAATTTCAGCTGGATCTTATATATACCAGAGGCAGTATTAATGGATGCAATATAATTAGATTGGGATTGAGAACTGGCAATAGCCACCAGTAAAAGGGCCAGTATTTTTGGCATTAGCAAAATATTGCCATTTAGTAAAGAATTGCTTACTTTCTGCTTTTTCATTTAACTGTCATTTATATACTGTACCAATGGATTACCATTTTAGTTGCTTGCTTACTAGTTACATAAAATACAGTTAGGGTTATGGATATTTTTTAAATAATTTGCACTGTTTAAATGCACATTGTTTGCAGGTAAAAAAAAGTGCATTTACTATTTTTTTTGTAGGAGCCTGGAAAGCATTGTTCCAATGAACAGAAGATCACAGGTGCCATGCAGGACTCATACAGACTGTCAGTGTGTAAGCTGTCTGCCAGTACATCATATGGGAAAGCAGTTTTACACTGACAGGAAGAATCAATGCTATGTTATCAACCACGCTCTAGTAGTTCATTGAGAACTACAAGCCAACAGTGGCAAAGACTGTCGTTACTTGTAGTTTCCCATTCAAACAACTCTGTGAGTAAATGATGTGGCTGGGCTAAGCCCAGCGTGGTCACTTTTTTCCAAAATTTGATGGGAGAATGAGGATGCAGAGGCTGGTGCTATAGCCACACCCTAAATATTGGTGTAACATGTAATATGTTATGAAAGGTAAACTTATCTTTTAAAGTCCTATCAAACTTTAAGTTTAATCTAGCTAAACACATGACAAGGGTAAAATATATGCCTTCCAACCTGACACCTGGCCTGCTAGGCCATCCCCTCCACCAACCCAAATATTCAATAAAGGAACACAAACCAGGTTTGGAGTCAATATGACCATAGCAGCCTTTTTATTAACAAATACATTATATCAACTTAGCTCCCTAGCGGTCTGATTATGTCCATATTTCTGTGCTCAAAGCGGTACATTTTTTTGCATGGAAATATGTATTTTTTTATTGTAGGCCTGTAATTTTTAGGAATAACTCACTGAAATCTGTCCGAACAAGAGTCTAGTAAACATTCCGGGTATGTTAAAACTTGAAAAACGAAATCATAAATTATAATTTAATAAATAATCATAAAAAATAATAATAATATAATAATACATTTAATTCAATAATATAATCAAACCAAAAACACTGAAATTTGAAATATAGCGCAAAGTTCGCACATCACTGAGCAAAGTCGCAAAATCGTTTTCAGTGTCTGATGACGAATTTCCCCACGAATCATCACTCAATTCTGCAAGTGGTTCTGATTTACTATCACTGTTCTCTAGCTGGTCTAAAACCGCTTTTGACCTAAAGGGATGCTTTTTGGACGCCATGGACTTTTCTAAGTTTCCAGGCAGAAAGAACAGTCAAAATGAAGGCAGGGCACAGAACAAAATGTATGTGAAATGGTTTGATACAGTAATGTTATACTATGTGATTTTAGTGAATGTCACTTTTTGTCACTTTCAAATTTCCCGCCATTCTGTCCCCCGTATGTCCCGACGCTCACAGGGGACGGAACCCAGTAGACAGATGCCGGCATCTGCCGGAATACATTGCCAGGGACACTGCAGGAGGGACATCGTGGGAGTGCAGGACAAGGTAAGTGATCGAGGGATCCCGGAGCAGCGCTGCAGGGTATTCCCGAGTGTAACTCGGGGTTACCGCTTGTGGTACTGAAATTTTACCCCGAGCTACACTCGGGAATACCGCCAGGGAGGTTAAATAACATAGCATTCCTGAAATAGAAACAGAGGAAAAAAGCTTGGTGGTCTTTTGAGGGCAACAAACCCAACTTATCTTTTTTGCGGAAAACTTTTTTTCTTAAACTTAGGCCCCCCAGCTGCAACCCACCGGCTCGGAGACAATCCTACTTATCCCCAGCCACAACACACTGACTCGGAGATAATCCTACGTATCCGCAGTGACCTCCATTTTTGCCTATTCTGAGTTAACCTCTTGTTAACAGAAATGTACCGAGGTCCCCATACCACCAATGGGTCCCGAACCATTCTATATCCAGAATTCTTTTCACCTCCAAAGACCAACCACCACCAGGCTGCCTTGACAATCAGCTAAGCTCTATTTTCAATTAAAAAACTACCCTCACTTTCTTCCCTTCCCAAGTTGCTCCAGTATTCACCCTGTCATGTCTGTCCCTGCGCTTCTTTTTTTTTTTTTTTGCTCCGGGCCTACCTTTCCAGGTGCATCAAAACATATGCAGGGCAAAGTCTTACAATTTTTCTATAAATGGCAGTCACAGCCTATGAAGAAAAGCATATATTTTGCTGAAGAGAAAGATGCTTCCTGTTTGTGTGAATGCAGTCACCTCTGTAGAGGTCTGACACACCCCCTACATAGTCTGAGCAAGAGCTCTACAATCAGTAGCCAGTATGGGCTTAACTATTTGCAGCTATATAGGTCTTACTCAGTAAGGTCATGTGGGACCTCTACAATGCACTGCTTGCACATGGAAACCACATGGAGACCACATGGAGAGCAAGGGTCATGATCTGCAGCTTCTGATGAGAGACTTTTTTATTCAAACAAGTAGCTACATTAGAAGAAAAATAAACGGTAAGACCTTGAACATCTTTTTGTGTTGATGCAACTGGAATGTACTGTATTTAACTTCTTTCCACCTGGTCTACTACAGGATGACAGCTGAGCGAGATCCCTATTATCCTGAGAGGACGTCATATGACCCATGGGCCGTGCTTCGGCAATATCACTACTCCAGCCCACTGCCAGTGTCAAGTGATTGCTGTGACCAATCACAGCAGAACACATGACAGTTGTAAACAATGCATGGCTTCCTTTCATGTCATTCATTGCTTACAACTGTGCTGCTAGCTGTGATTGGTAACATGTACAGACTGGGCCAATAACAGCCCATCTGTAGCATGCAATCAGCTGTAGCCAATCACAGCTGACCATAACAAAAACTACTGAATGAAGCTGTTTAATTCAGTAAAAATGCTTATACCAATGAAATTTGTTGGTATAAGCAATCATAATGTGTTAAAAAAAAACCCAATCACTTGCCCTGAGTAGTACAATGTTACTATGGTAACACTGTATTGCTCTGGACACAGGAGAAGAAAAATAATACTTAAATTTTTTTTATAAAACAAATATTTTTAAAAAACAAATATTTTTTTTGAAAAATTAAATCAATTATTGTTATATTTTTTTACATACTGTTGCCAGTCAGTGATCATCACTGCACCAGTTATGCTGTACTGCATTGGTGACAGTAAAAAAATTTTTAATTTCTTCATTTTCCCTAAAATTATGACAAAAATAAAAAAAAAATAAAAAACTTGCCATGCCTCTTACTAAATACCTGAGACTGTCTACATTCTGAAATGCAGTCATTTGAGGATTATTTGTACAGTCCTGGTGTTTTTGGGCCTCAAGAAATGAGATAGGCCTTCAGTACATCAGGATTTATCGATTTTTAGATCTATACCATAGTTTTTGGACTCTATCTTTCATACCAACTAAATAATAAACACTGATTTGGGGTATTTTCATCAAAGAAATGCAACAGAATACTTTTTTCATTTATAGCGCAAAAACTAAAAAGCCCAGTGGTGATTAAATACCACCAAAAGAAAGCTCTTTTTGTGTGGAAAAAAATATAAAAAATTTCATATAGGAACAATGTTGCATGACTACGCAAGTGTCACTGAAAGTGCAACAGCGCTGAAAGGTGAAAATTGGCCTGGGCAGGAAGGGGGTAAAAGTTCCCGGTAGGCAAGTGGCTAGACTGAAGGTTCAGTAGAACTTTAATTGGCAGGCAGGTTAGTTCAATTACTTGATTAGTTAGGTTATTGTCTCCTTAAACATCTTTTAGTAACAATAAAAAAGAGTGCATTTACTATAATATACTCTCTTTTTCATGCTGGGCCATGTCTACTTTCTTAGTTTTTACATTTTTGTGGTGATTTTGTGATTATACATTTTTAGAATTTGAATAGAATTCAGATACAATGGAGAAGCACTGTTGTTGCAATATACCACCTATTTAGTAGAATAAAGGCCTTTGATTGCTGTCTTTTTGAGATAATTGCAATGCATTGGCAATACTAATACCAATGCATATGTCAAAAATTAAACCACTAAAACTACAGTCAAGATTAAAGTCAAAATGGACATAAACAATGTTTCTATACAAATAGGGAAATATACAGTAAGAAGTGTATGTATTGTATTCTAAATACATTCTTTCTGCAACCTTTGTTCAGTAGCTTTAATATTTGTATTTTTTTAAATATTCTAATAAAGATTGTCACATTAAAGTCTTTAATGTGATTGTCACATTAAAGCATTATTGATCTGCTCTCCATTATACTCCACAGTATTACTGAATACCATGGCCTGCATTTTTCAGCCCTTTCGTGAAATGCAGGCCACAGTATTGAGCCTACAGTATCCTATGGAGTTTTCCTTGAAAATAGGATTAAGACCCACTTCCGTGAGACCACATATAAGTGTATGCTCGGTGGGAAGGGGGTTTAGAAACCAAAATAGGGAATTTACTGAAAGGAGCTATATATCTGCAGCATCAAAGACCCTAATGCAGAGAATCATTCCAGGAAATGTGCTAAGTGTTTCTCAGCAGCATCACAAATTGCTTTTGCATTGAAGTGATAACAAAGCTGTACACATTGTTAATATTATTCTGTTTTAGCTGAATTTTAGCTTTATAGTTAATTAAAGTGTATCCATCCATCAGTTTGTGATAAGGAAGATGATGTTTTGGAACAAATAGCACACATGGGGCCAAGTACCCAAGCAATTCCTTACAATTTATAATTTGACATGACAGCAATGTAAACATTAGACTTTCCAAGAGATCATCTCCATGTTTTTTACAGACATGCTTCATTCTCTGTTGCAAACAGACTATGTTTTCTAAATCCCTTTACACTTCAGTACTGCTGCATAACATTAGTCATTCAAGTGCTTTTTTTTTTTTTATTACAGAGAAATATAAAAGCACATATTTTTTTGTTTTCTTTGTAATTCCCCCAGTTGATGACAATATAAATAGCTGCAATAGCAGACTATGATAAAATTAAAGATTAGAATTATTAAAACTATACAAATAGGTATATAGCTGCAGTTTTTGTGTTTATAACATATCACTTAAGCCCCTCAGCGGGGGTTTCAACCCTTTTTCACCCTTTTCATTACCTGGTCACTTCAGTTTTCAGTAGATTATGGGTATGATTTCCTGACTCCTGACGTGACAGGGCAGTAGAAACACCCAAAATATTACCACATTTTGGAAATCAGACTCCACGTGGTGAGACATGGTGAGTTTTTTAAGATTTATTTCACAAACCACAGGAAAACTTTTACCCATTATCTGCTGTGTCTGATCCCAGCAGGTACATGGGAAAGCTCAGTTTCAGAAGGGCATACTGATACAACCTCCAAGAACAAGAGGGCAGCAGATTGGCCAATTTTTTTGCATGGTTGGTGCTGAGGAAGTTAAAATAATATTTTAAGAAGTAATCTATTATATCAGATCGGGGGCCATAGTAACAGATGGGGTGCTGTTTCTGCATGAGTGCTGTTTGTAATAGAGTGCTAAGGAGCAGTTGAACACATCAGACTAATCAAGGCTTCCCTGCTTTTCACAGGTAAATGCTTTTCCACTCTAAACTACAACAACGCATAGACTCCTATCTCTGCTGGGTAAATGCTTTTCCACTCTAAACTACAACGCATAGGCTCCTGTTATTTTCAGAGCAAATAGTGTATATATATTTTGTCCATGTTGATTAGTTCTCACCTCCTGTTGCACTCTTTTTATGACTGTGGCCTGTGTCTGGTCTGTGTTTGAGAAACATTCCCCCTATTCATGTGATCCTTATCAGTTCATAATTGGGGCAGAGAAGAGTGCTCATTTGACCATCTCCCTATAAATTTATAAACATATCGGGAGGCATAGTCACAGATGGGGTGTTGTTTCTGCATGAGTGCTGTTTGTGATAGAGTGCTAAAGAGCAGGTGAACACAGCAGTTTAACTAAAGCAGGATCAGAGGCGGACTGACCATTTGAGCACTCTGGCACTGCCCGAGGGCCCGGGCTCAGTAGGGGCCCCATGAGATGCCCTTGGTACCTTTCATTGGCTTTTTCTTTTTTGGGTTTGGGCGAGAACACAGGGGCCCCATGAGTTGTCAGTCCGCCCCTGAGCAGGATAACTCAAGCAGCAGGAACATACAGCAACAGCAAGAAACTCTACTGCACGCTGGACAGACTGCAAGCAAACACCCTGGGAAAAATCTCTTACAAGTCTGTGTCCCACTCCGTGCACCTTTTAATATGTCCCCTCTGCTCCTCCTTTTCATATTACTATCCTGCGTTCCCAAAATCTCACTTCTTTACCACTCTGCTCCACCCCAAAACTTGTACATCTCACCCTCACTGCTACCATCTCCCTACTACTGCTCTCATCACCTCCTGCTGATACTTTACTCTCCTGCTGACCCAAACACCAGGACTGGAAGGCATGTACATCCCGCTCCCATCTTACTTTCCTCACCCTTCTTCTTCTCCTAACCTCTGGGGATATCTCCCCAAACCCTGGTCCTCCAGTATCTCACCCCCACACCAGGCATCCTCTTTCTTCCGGGAATAGCTGCAATCCCTTCAATTTAATATCGGTCCCCATGCTCCCAAAAACCAACCTCCCTTTTTCATGTGCACTCTGGAATGCCCGCTCTGTCTGTAATAAGCTCACCTCTGTCCATGATCTTTTTGTCTCCCGCTCCCTTACAGAAACCTGGCTTCAAGTAGCAGATTCTGCTTCAGCACTTTCCTATGGAGGCCTTCTCTGGACCCACTCGCCCAGACCCAGTGGCCGGAAAGGTGGTGGAGTTGGTTTGCTCCTATCCCCACTGAGCACCTTTCAAGTCCTCCCTAACCCTCCCTCTCTATCCTTCTCTTCTTTCGAGACTCACTGCATCCGGCTGTTTTCTCCCATTTCTCTGAGGATTTCTCAGCCTAGCTACCCTACTTTCTCTCTGAACTACCCACTATCATTCTCGGAGAATTCCTATTAATGTCAACAACCCGGCTACATCCCAACTCTTCAACTTAACCTCATCTTTTGCATTAGCACAATGTATACAGCCCTCCACTCACTCTGATGGGAATACATTAGACCTTGTTTTCTCTCATCTTTGCACTTCCTACAACCTCACAAACACCCCCTTTCCTCTCTCTGATCACAATCTCATCACCTTCACAGTGTCCTTGTCTTCAAACACCTATCCCTCCAAGCAGCAAACAATTACCCGCAGAAACCTTCACAACTTGAATCCTGCTCCTTTCCACTGTGCAACTGACCAACTCTATGACAGAATCGCTCCCCTGTCCTGCCCTGACCTGGCCACTACTGTCTACAACAGTTTGCTTTCATCCGCATTAGACTCACTTGCTCCTCTAACAACACGAAGCATCAGGTCCTGACTGTTACAACCTTGGCAGACTGACAACACCAGAAATCTTAAACGACATAGTCGTGCGCTGGAGCGATTGTGGAGTAAAACCAAATCTCAACAAGCATTCACCCTATATAAATCTGCTTTCTTAACATACACTTCCTCCCTTCATGCTGCCAAACAAGCATACTTTGTCACTCTTATTAATACCTTGTCATCCAGTCCTCATCGTCTCTATTCTACTTTTAACTCTCTTCTTTCTCCACCTCCACCTCCACACAGTACCTCACTCACTGCTCATGAGATTGCAAATCATTTCAAAAACAAGATTGATGCAATTCGTAGGGCCATCGCCACTGCACAGACATCTATCCCACTTAGCATACCTTATACTAAACCTCCCTCAACACTTTCCTCTTTTGACCTTGCTACTACCGAAGAGGTCACTAAGGTTTTCTCAGAAGCCCGTCTCACTACCTGCCCCCTGGATCCTGTCCCCTCACAACTACTACGGTAACCCTCTTCTTCCATCCTATGCTCCCTCACTCACATCTTCAATCTTTCCCTCTCTACTAGTGCCTTCCCCTCCCCTCTAAAGCATGCACACATCACTCCCATACTTAAAAAACCCTCCCTGGACCCCACCAACCCAAACAACTTAAGACCCATCTCCCTGCTGCCATTTACCTCTAAACTCCTAGAACGCTTAGTCTACAATCGCCTGAGCTCCTACCAGACTGACAACAACCTTCTTGACCCTTTACAGTCTGGCTTTCGCTCACTACACTCCACTGAAACTGCCCTACTAAAACTCACTAATGATCTACTAACAGCTAAAACCAATGGCCACTACTCCATACTCTTACTTCTTGACCTCTCTGTGGCTTTTGATACGGTTGACCATCCCCTCCTCCTCAAAAAACTCCACTCTCTTGGCCTCAGAGACTCTGCTCTCTCCTGGTTCTCCTCCTACCTATCGCAGCGCTCCCTCAGCGTTACCAATAATGCCGCCTCCTCCTCTTCACTCCCTCTTTCCGCAGGGGTCCCTCAAGGTTTTGTCCTTGGACCCCTTCTCTTCTCCATCTACACCTCCTCCCTTTGTCACTTGATAAACTCCCATGGCTTTAAGTACCATCTCTATGCTGATGACACACAAATCTATCTTTCTACCCCTCACCTCACCCCTTCAGTCTCCTCTCACATTACTGACCTACTAAGTGACATATCGGCATGGATGTCACTCCACTTCCTCAAACTCAATCTTTCCAAAACTGAGCTCTTAGCATTCCCCCCACCCATGCCCCCTCCCTTGACTTCTTCATAAAGATCAATAACACAATCATCAGTCCCTCCCCTCATGCCATGACAATCGCCTATTCTGCTCACTTTTAGGCGATCTCTGAAAACCTATCAATTCAGGGAAGCCTATCCTGCCCTCAGCTAATAATGGAATCTTCTACTCTTCCAACCAGTCCATCCCCCACAGTTGCTACCTTTTGTACCACTAGCCCCTCCCTCATAGATTGTACGCTCCAAGGAGCAGGGCCCTCCTAACCCTCTTGTTTTGAACTGTATTGTTGCTGTATTGTCTCCTGTTATATTGTAAAGCACTGAGCAAATTGTTGGCGCTATATAAATCATTTATAATAATAATATAATAATTATGCATTGGAGTAGAGGCCCAGAGTATTCATATTTACAGATAGTTATGAAACTGTCAGGACTGGGATCTGAACTCATAAGCTTATGATGCACAGCATCCTGTGTGATCCCTGGGATAATCTATTGAACCTTGAATTCCTTGTTCCTCCCATGAACTTCCTATTTAAGCCATACCTTTGCACTTCCTGTTTGCAAGATTATTGTTCTCTCTCCAGCCAATATCTTGCTCCTTTGCATGCCTGCAGCTGTCCTAATCTCCACTACCACTTGCTACTGACCTTTGGTCTGTCACTTGATACTATCCTGCAACCATTCATTACTGACCTATGGCTTGTTCCTTGACTATGCTTCCGATTGATCTCAACCTGCAACCACTTATTACCTACCTTTGGCTTGTATACTGACCACACTTCTGTTTGATTCCTACCAGCTATATATGCTATTGGACCCAGCTTGCAAACCTCCTGGTAAGGCAATCCTGACCATGACCTGGTACTAACACCTAACAAAACCCATCTCCACTATCAGGAGTTCTGGTGAATGCCGGTTAGTGCTCAGTCCCCACACCTCAGGTAAGCCTGTGCCATCCGCCAGGATGACCTACTTGTGTACTTATCCAGCTGATCAGTGGGAGCCTCTCTACTGCTATTGCCAACTACTCTCCAAGCCTAACCCCTGACCATAAAAGAAACTTAGCATTAGAATAAGGCTACCTGTTGTATAATATAGTATAATATGGCATCATGATAACGGCACTTATGGTGAAATGCGTCGGGTGGAGTCGGAGGCTGTAACGTCAATGCACATGTGCACGCTTGTGCTGAGGAATTCTGAGATAAGACGCTTGTATACATGGCATTTATGTGAGTAATTTTAACCATTTTTTTCTTGTATGCCATACATCAATCTTGTATATACAAATGGGAAAGTATTCGATAGGATGGTATCAAGCCTGATGGTGATCATTTCTGGATTGATATGCAAATGCTGTCTGACTTCTCTCATTAGGGTCACAGTCTCTCTGGTAAGCCTCAGAGTGGTTGGTGAAGCACTTGTGGTGTTTTCGATCTAGACCATATTGGATTTATGAAGAGAATTGCTTTCCTATTTGTCACTCTTATGCACCTGGTTGAAGTCACTTACAATGAATTTTGGGCTTTTTATTTTATTTTGTATATTATGTATGTACTGTATGTATTTTGTGTCATTTATTCACTTATAGAGCTGCACAAGTTGATGTATCATTAATTGTTGCATATAGTATATCCTATATACGGTGCTGGCCAATTTTTTTTTTAATAGGACCTTTCTATAGTAGCTCTTTTCTTATATATATATGATTTCCACATTATCACCTATCCATAGGATTATGTTTATGTGGGCTCTATCTCACCTGTGGCTTGCTGATATCTTTGTGGGTGACCCTAGTGGTGCATAAACAAATAATTCTTTGTTACCCATTAAATGATCCTAAACATTCCTGGTAAGATGCCTTCAAGATGATCCATCTTCCTATATGTATAAAGTTCTCTTTTTTTTTCTGTACACTATATCATGCATTTTTAATTATTGCTTTTTATTTCTAGTGGCGTTCATATGCAGTACTCTAAAATCTAAAGAAACCAATGATTGTTAAAGTCACTGCACATTTATTCAAGCCGCATTTATATTCTGTGGTGGTTTTATCTGTTAGTACTGTGAAGATTCTGTTTTTAACAAAGTATCATATTGTAATATAATTTGGATATTTCTATATATGATCCATGTATGATTCTGGAACCTTAAAAATCTATTTTTTTGCTATTATTTTCATTTTGCTAATTTTTGTGTGGATGTGGTACCCTTGATTCCCAGGTACCTGGTATTTCCACATTTTTCATTGTTCATTGTGATTGATATGGATCTGCATCACTGGACACCAGGCAATCCTGCCCTTAAGCCCTTAAGTTCTTCACTGCTATATATGATCCAACTTGGAGGCCTTTAAAATATGAGTTAGGACCTCATTATACAGAGGAGCCTTGGCGAGGCAGTGCAGCTTACACATATATTTGCAAATGATCTAATATATTCAGTGCAAAAAAAACCACACTGATATATTTGAATGTTAATATATTAGAATCTATTCACTGTGGACTTTTGAGTTTTAGATTTTATTAATTTATGTGGTGAATATTTTGAATCACGTATTTAATTCATTCTTCTGTTTATTATTTGCATATAGTACAATATTAATTACTGTGTAGCCCAACACTTTCACATAATTAGTTATTAGAGAGGATATCCTCTATTGTGTTTTCAGCTGATTGTAGTTTGCGTGGTTTCCAAAATTCTCGATATATTTGCGAATACATGCAACTAAACCCCTCCGTTTAAAATATGAATTGTTAGACGGGGTCAATTTGATTTTTTTTTTGCAGGCTAGTATGCTGGCAAATTTTGTTTGTTGTTGGTGTGCAAGAATTTTTCATATGCACCTTACTTTAAAGCAAGGATGTCCAAACTATGGCCCTCCAGCTGTGGAAGTACTACAAGTCCCATCATGCCTCTGCCTCTGGGTGTCTTGCTTGTGGATGTCAGAGTCTTGCAAGGCCTCATGGGACTTGCAGTTCCTCAACACCTTGAGGGCCATAGTTTGGACACCCCTGCTTTAAAGGCTAGTTATAAATTGAGGTGGTTGCCATTTTTGTGCAGTTTGTTTACTGAATTTGGCGTGGGGTGACTTCAACTGCTAATGTGCTCTTTCTGAGCTTCTAATGTGTCCATGCACCTTTAAGGTGGGATGGGCTTCATTCAGGAGTGTATGTCCTTAATTTATTCACTATTATTTTTTGCTCCAACTTGGAGACTCACAAAAATATGAGTTAGGACCACGCTATAGAGGAGCCTTGGTGAGGCAGTGTGGTTTACACAAATATTAGAAAATGTGCAACTAAACCCTCTTTTTTTAACATGAAATGTTAGACTTGGTCAATTTGTTTTCTTTTTTCAGGTTAACTGGTAAATGTGCTGGGAAATGTTGTTTGCTTTTAATTTTTAGAAGGCTTATAGCCTAGGAAATGGTGATTACTATTTTTAAATTTCATCCGAGTGAGTTCACATGAACCCAAACTTTTGGCATGTTCTGTGAACCCACCTGAGCCTAGGTACTTTACATAGAAATACTCAAGGGTAAAGTGTGGGGAAATTTAAAAAGAATATTTTTTTTTCAAAACTAAAAGCTAATTTATACAGTTTTCATTAGAAGTAAGAGAGCAAACATCCTGAAAAAGAAAGTACTTTTTTAGGTTTCTGACAAAAGAACTTCTGGTGAAATAAACAAAAGCAGAGAGTTATGCAGCTGTGGTAAAAGGAATAGAAAATGAAAAGTAAGGGAAGAACGGAAGAATATGCTGAAGAGAATGAAACTTGGAAAAACAGCTTAACATTATAACATTAACATTATAAGACCACACTAGAGATTTTGTGCAAACTGTACTTGAACATATCAAAAACCAAACATGTGGCCAGTGGAGGTTCACACCTGGTTCAGGTACCCTTCATCAATTCTGAAACCCAAGGCAAATCTCAAACAAGTTAGTATAGCATAACAAATTGACATTCAAATGTTTTGCAGACCTGGACAATGCCCTCAATGTATAATTTGAAAATATAACTATGGTTATCAAGAGAAGAAAGACAAATCAATCAGAGGCTCAATCAAGGTAAATGGAGCTAATAAAGAGTGTATATGAGCTATATGATAACATCAAACTCTCAATGCACAGTCCTCAGAACTCTTCACAAAAGCTGCAGTCAAACAATCTCTCACTACTGATGATTATACTTCTAGATGACATCATACAAAGCTGTGATACATTTTATCCTGGAAAGCCTAAACAACAGACTGTTGATGTGTTGCTTAAGGTCTCATACTAATAGATATGGCATAAAACATTAATTGTACTTCAAGGCAAAATACTGCAGTAGATTGCGAATTTCAGGCAGGGGCAGACTGACAACTCATGGGGCCCCCGGGCAATAGGGGATCATGGGGCCCCTGTGTCTTTGCCCAAACTCAAAAAAGCCTATGAAAAAGGTACCAGGTGCATCTCATGGGGCCCCTTACTGACCCCGGGCCCTCGGGCAGTGCCTGAGTTTCCAAATGGTCAGACCGCCCCTGGTTTCAGGTATCTGGACACTACCATCAGGTGAAAAGAAAAACAAGGAGATCACCAACAAGATTATATGTAAATGTAAAGACTATATTACAATACAGACATAGGTTATATAGGTATGAATTAAACAGTTATATCAGTTGAAAGGCAACTTTTGGCATCTGAAAAGTGCTCTCACAGTGCAGGATCTGCTGATGAGGAAAATTGTCAGCAAAAACCAAAATCGCCAGCAAAGTTGAAAATTAAGTCATATAATATAAGGCTATGTCTAAGCTACGTTCATTGATGTCCACTTGGTTATTCTGATTTTTGTGATTTATTCATTACAGATTTTTAGATCTGCTTAAAGTTCTAGACCAAAGGAAAATGCTCCATAACAGACTCCAGTCCTCAGGCTAGCACCAATGAGGAACTGGTGTCCTGTAGTCGTCTGCCACCTGCATAGTATTTGTATTGGGGGGGGGCACTCAGCATATTAGAAGCATCAAAAACATTTATTAATCCATACAAAGAACTGATCAATCCATCCAAGATACAAACATCTAACACTTCACTTAACGAGTAACTATTGCTATCGTGACCTATTATTGCTATAGTGATTCATTGCTGGCTACAATTAGATGACTAATAGCAGTGGTCTACTGCTGAAAATCTGTTTTTTAAACCCCTGGTTTCCCATTAAAGAGAACCTGTCACCAAAAAAATCATCACATAACAAGTATTTAACCCTTGCAGTGCAGGCCATCCAGCAAGGGAAATTTGTTTGCTATGGCCTGGTATTTAACTTTAAGCTAAAACATATTATTGGCAAAGGTGCCAAAATGTATGGATTAACCCTTTTAGCTAGTTTATCAGCTTACTAGTATATAATAAATGGGCATTGATATGTGATCTGTATGCTGTAATGTATGCTGTAATCCATTCTTTTATTTCACATAGTAATAGTTTGCATACCTTGTGTGTGCTAGTATTCACAAAAAACGCCAGTGAAGTACACAGAATGTACACAGGATGCCCTGCCCCTCTCTCACTACTTTTAAGCCCAGCATTTAAAAGCAGAAAAAAACACTAAAAGCTCCTAAAAGCTCTTAAACGCTGCTAAACACTAGTACAAAAATGCTCGAAATTAGCATTTTTTCTGCCAAGAGCACTGGCATTTTTTTTTGAAAGCCAGTGTGCATGGACCGTAATAATTATACTTGTTTTCTTTTCATTCCTTTTGTTTATATTTTTAGAGTTTCATTTAAAAGTATGCAAAAATACCCTTTAATGCTTTGTGCCAAAACTGTCACATGGGACACATCATAAAATGTATACTTTTTTCTACAGTTACACATTTTTTAAACCAACACTAAAATAATTTAAATTAGAAAAAAAAAAAAAAATGTAAGTTTTTTTTTACAATCTTCTGTTTGGTGCATGAAGAGAACTTCAATTGATTTAATTGGTATTGCTGAATCTTGGCTTCATTCTTCACATGGCTGGGTTATTAATATTCCTGGCTATGTTCTCAGCCAGGGTACAAAGGAAAGGTGGTGGTGTCTGTCTTTATGTGAGAAGTGATCTCAGAGCAAAAGTGAAAGAGGACCTAGTTGATGGAGAGTGTGATGAGGCTGAAGCATTATGGGTGGAACTGCCCATGGGGTTGCGTACTACAAAGGTAATCATTGGAGTTTGTTATAGGCCTCCCAGTGTTAATGAGAAGTGGAGACTCAGCTCCTTGAACAGATCAAAAGGGCTGCAAGGGCTGGGACAGTGATAATAAAGGGGCATTTTAACTACACATAAGTTGACTGAAGTAATGGTACTGCAGGAACAGTTAAAGGGCAAATATTTAAAAAACCTACTACAGGACAATTTCATGGTACAGTTCATAGAGGCTCCAACTAGGAATGATGCTCTGTTGGACCTGGTAATCTCAAACCATGCAGAGCTTATTACGAATGTCCATATAAAAGAACATCTGGGTAGCAGTGATCATAACATGATTTCATTTATTGTTAGCTACAGAATATGTAAAAAGGAAATCAAGGCTCCAAAAATCGTAAAATATATTAATAGTATGAAGGTCAGGTCTGAGCATGTAGGCCCTTTACAAAATAATCTAGAGTGGGTGACTGGGGACAAAGAGAAGGCACATTTATTAAATATCGTCTTCAGCTCTGTGTATACAAAGGAGCATGATGGAGCTCTTGTCCATAATGGGCATGGTATTGACACAGCCCCAGATGATCCACATTGACTCATAAGTAATATGAACTAGAAATATTTAGACAGAATAAAGGTGAATAAAGCACCTGGGCTGGATGGCATATACCCACGGGGCCTTAGAGAATTGAGCTCTGTCATTTCAAAGCCATCTAATTTTTAGGGACTCTTTAATGACTGGCATAGTACAACTGGATTAGTGTAAGGCCAATGTGATACCTATATTTAAAAAGGGGTCAAAATCTTTATGACACAGCCCCAGATGATCCACATTGACTCATAAGTAATATGAACTAGAAATATTTAGACAGAATAAAGGTGAATAAAGCACCTGGGCTGGATGGCATATACCCACGGGGCCTTAGAGAATTGAGCTCTGTCATTTCAAAGCCATCTAATTTTTAGGGACTCTTTAATGACTGGCATAGTACAACTGGATTAGTGTAAGGCCAATGTGATACCTATATTTAAAAAGGGGTCAAAATCTTTACCAAGTAATTATAGACCTGTTAGTTTAACTTCTATAGTTGGGAAGATAGTGGAGAGTTTAATAAAAGACCACATAGATGAGCTCTTGCTGGAAAAAAATATTTTGAGCAACAGACAGCATGGATTCATGAAAGACAGAAGTTTGTCAAAAAACTATGATTTCTTTTTTATGAGGAGCAAATTGGATCATGCTTTGCTGGGGTTTTTTTGCCTTCGTCTGGATCAACTGTGGGTATAGGATTATAACTTTTTTTTTTTTTATGGTTGAACTAGATGGACGTTTGCCTTTTTTCAACCAGACTATGTAACCATGTAACTACGATTAACCAAACGAAAACCTTGTTTGTTCTGAAAAACAGTATATGTATTACTTTGTTATCTTAATAGGACAGTGTACCATACAGGTCATGAAGAGAAGTAACTAAAGCAATCAAAAAAACCCGCACTCTAATCATTGTGCAGCATAGTAAAGCCTTCTTAAACAGAAGCTATTCACCTGTCTCATTCCATTCCATATTCTAAAAATTATATCGAATTTCAGGACAGTAGGTGGAGCCATGCACGTTATTATAATATTATAGAGACATATATTAAAAATGTATACAGCTGTTTCATACTTTTTGGCCTTCATCAGTGCAGTATATGGAAACCATAGCGGAATAGTCCTTGGAACCTAGGTTATGGTATTTTTGTAATATGTGCTGAAATGACATACGTGAGTAGCAGAAGTGTCCATAAACAATTTGCAAGTGTCAGAGCTGAAGTGGTAAAAACAGAGCTTCACCTAAAAGGGGAAGTTACCCTTTAAGGCTTTGTCCCCTGCTCCCCATTAAGGATTGGCACCTTTGGAGAGTGGGTACCCGAATTTGACAGGTACCTGCTCCCCCTTCCAGTACGATTGCCTAAGGTGAAAGGAAGCGGAAGTTGTCCTCCCCCCTTCCTCCCCCCTTCCCTTCTGGGACACATGGAAGGTACCAGAAAACTACGGGACCATTCACAATGCACAGCATTACTTGCACAAGCTCAGTAGGCACCCAGCTGTGAAGCCACAAGCTGTCACAGTCGGGTGCCCACACTGAAGATGCCGGCGCCTGGGAGAGACGATGGCCGGTGAAGCCAGCCATGGTGAGGACACCTCTGGACTGAGGGACAGGTAAGTGTCTGTATTTTAAAAGTCATCTGCTACAGTTTTTGTAGCTGCTGACTTAAATTTTTTTTTATTCAACTGGAACTCCATTTTAATTATGTTAGAACATATGTGCAATATATCATATATACTTTTCCATATGATGGCTTATGCCTTTTTTTCCATATTATCTTGTTATATTGTAACTTACATGTTATTACTTTGCATATAAATAAGTACATATAACAATATCCAATTCCTAACATGGAAAGAGATTTATTATATTGAAGAAATACAGTCCAATACAGGTCTCTTGAGCAAGAGTTGTAGTTATTTGAATTTCCTGATCAGTGGTATGTTTAACAATACTTAATAACTACAGTGCATATATTAAATAATAAAAATAAAAAAGATGGAAAGTCAAATATATTTTGAGCCTGGCTTTCAAAATATTTTTTGTTTGAGTTTTTTTATAACGCTCACATACAGTATAAGCTTGTTAACCTGTATGGATGAATGTAATCAATAAAGGAAATGAAAATGGAATTTTGTGTTTCTATGCCACCCAGTCACACTGTGAGGGGAACAATAAAAACACTGAACAGGAAGAATAAGCAAATTTGTTTTTTCATTGTCAGTTTGCTGAGTAAGTAGATAATTGTAACAAATGCATCACAGCCTTTATGATGTAGTTTGCAGAATAATTGATCAATATAACCATGTATATATTTATCAATGTATCCTACTGTGAAAATAGCTTTCTGTGTTAAAAAATTCCTACTGGTCATCATGACCTGTTATACTAAAGCCACTCTGGTATTTGTCATTAGAGATGAGTGAATAATGGAGAATCCACTCCGCCCTGTAATTTGATAGAGTGAACCAGTTATTCTCAATATTCAATTTTCAGTGTTCTTTAGCTGACAAAAAATGGACTGTTTACCAGTTCATTAAACAAATACAAAAACAACATAGAGCACACATCCGCCCTAGTACAACTCCATTTATTATTATTTAAAAAGAACTAAAACCAGTGCACTCACATGATAGTAAAGTGTATAAGGTACATCAATCAAATATCCTTTTCAGCTTCTCCCTGGTCAAAACCACGATGTACAATAGGGACTGGTGTAGTGACAGCGCTCTCTGGATGACAGCTCTCCATGTCAGTGGATTAGCAGTGGTAGGGGAAAGAATGCAGCCACTACTCCACATGTACCCGGGCCAGCCGCTGCCACATTTTGTCCAGATGGAATGCAACCCAGAGGGGAAGAGGGAGGTGATTAATAGAGATGAGCGAATCGAAGTATCCGAAGTGGAATTCGAGTCGAATATCGGAAAAATTTCGATTCGTGCCGAATCCGAAAAACAGCCTAATTCGGACGCGCGAATCGAAATTTTTCAGAAAATGGCGGCTGACATGTGCGGCGACGGAGCGGGGATGTCGGGGAAGGCGCGCAGACAAGGCGCGCTGCCCCATAATGCATTCCTCAACGACATGTGATCGCATCAGCCAATCAGCAGCCAGCCAGCCAGCACTGTGTAATGGTCGAGGTATATATAGCGGCCATTTTGGAAATCTTCATTTGCCTGCAGTCATTGAACAGAGGCAGACCGCTCTGTACTAGGGACAGGGACAGAGTTAGGGCCACAGAAACGAGAATTGGGGACAGAGAGAAGTTACTTAGGGACAGAGAACCATTACTCAGGGACACAGACTTGTTAATGAGGGCCACAGAATCGTTATTTAGGGACAAAGAAACGCTAGTTAGGGCCACAGAATTCATACTCAGGGACAGACAGAATTGTTACTCAGTGCCAGAGAATTGTTACTTAGGGCCACAGAAACGTTATTAGGGCCACAGAATTTTTACTCAGGGACAGACAGAATTGTTACTGAGTGCCAGAGAATTGTTACTCAGGGACAGACAGAATTGTTACTGAGTGCCAGAGAATTCTTACTCAGGGCCACAGAATTCATTCTCAGGGACAGACAGAATTGTTACTCAGGGACAGACAGAATTGTTACTGAGTGCCAGAGAATTGTTACTCAGGGACAGACAGAATTGTTACTGAGTGCCAGAGAATTGTTACTCAGGGACAGACAGAATTGTTACTGAGTGCCAGAGAATTGTTACTCAGGGACAGACAGAATTGTTACTGAGTGCCAGAGAATTGTTACTCAGGGACAGACAGAATTGTTACTGAGTGCCAGAGAATTGTTACTCAGGGACAGACAGAATTGTTACTGAGTGCCAGAGAATTGTTACTCGCACAGACACAAAATTGTTACTTGCACAGACACAGAATTGTTACTCGCACAGACACAGAATTGTTACTCAGGGCCACAGAATTCATACTCAGGGACAGACAGAATTGTTACTGAGTGCCAGAGAATTGTTACTCAGGGACAGACAGAATTGTTACTGAGTGCCAGAGAATTGTTACTCAGGGACAGACAGAATTGTTACTGAGTGCCAGAGAATTGTTACTCTCACAGACACAAAATTGTTACTTGCACAGACACAGAATTGTTACTCGCACAGAGACAGAATTGTTACTCAGGGCCACAGAATTCATACTCAGGGACAGACAGAATTGTTACTGAGTGCCAGAGAATTGTTACTCAGGGACAGACAGAATTGTTACTGAGTGCCAGAGAATTGTTACTCAGGGACAGACAGAATTGTTACTGAGTGCCAGAGAATTGTTACTCAGGGACAGACAGAATTGTTACTGAGTGCCAGAGAATTGTTACTCAGGGACAGACAGAATTGTTACTGAGTGCCAGAGAATTGTTACTCAGGGACAGACAGAATTGTTACTGAGTGCCAGAGAATTGTTACTCGCACAGACACAAAATTGTTACTTGCACAGACACAGAATTGTTACTCGCACAGACACAGAATTGTTACTCAGGGCCACAGAATTCATACTCAGGGACAGACAGAATTGTTACTGAGTGCCAGAGAATTGTTACTCAGGGACAGACAGAATTGTTACTGAGTGCCAGAGAATTGTTACTCAGGGACAGACAGAATTGTTACTGAGTGCCAGAGAATTGTTACTCTCACAGACACAAAATTGTTACTTGCACAGACACAGAATTGTTACTCGCACAGAGACAGAATTGTTACTCAGGGCCACAGAATTCATACTCAGGGACAGACAGAATTGTTACTGAGTGCCAGAGAATTGTTACTCAGGGACAGACAGAATTGTTACTGAGTGCCAGAGAATTGTTACTCTCACAGACACAAAATTGTTACTTGCACAGACACAGAATTGTTACTTGCACAGACACACAATTGTTACTCAGGGCCACAGAATTCATACTCAGGGACAGACAGAATTGTTACTGAGTGCCAGAGAATTCTTACTCAGGGCCACAGAATTCATACTCAGGGACAGACAGAATTGTTACTCAGGGACAGACAGAATTGTTACTGAGTGCCAGAGAATTGTTACTCAGGGACAGACAGAATTGTTACTGAGTGCCAGAGAATTCTTACTCAGGGACAGACAGAATTGTTACTGAGTGCCAGAGAATTGTTACTCTCACAGACACAAAATTGTTACTTGCACAGACACAGAATTGTTACTCGCACAGAGACAGAATTGTTACTCAGGGCCACAGAATTCATACTCAGGGACAGACAGAATTGTTACTGAGTGCCAGAGAATTGTTACTCAGGGACAGACAGAATTGTTACTGAGTGCCAGAGAATTGTTACTCTCACAGACACAAAATTGTTACTTGCACAGACACAGAATTGTTACTTGCACAGACACACAATTGTTACTCAGGGCCACAGAATTCATACTCAGGGACAGACAGAATTGTTACTGAGTGCCAGAGAATTCTTACTCAGGGCCACAGAATTCATACTCAGGGACAGACAGAATTGTTACTCAGGGACAGACAGAATTGTTACTGAGTGCCAGAGAATTGTTACTCAGGGACAGACAGAATTGTTACTGAGTGCCAGAGAATTGTTACTCAGGGACAGACAGAATTGTTACTGAGTGCCAGAGAATTGTTACTCTCACAGACACAAAATTGTTACTTGCACAGACACAGAATTGTTACTCGCACAGAGACAGAATTGTTACTCAGGGCCACAGAATTCATACTCAGGGACAGACAGAATTGTTACTGAGTGCCAGAGAATTGTTACTCAGGGACAGACAGAATTGTTACTGAGTGCCAGAGAATTGTTACTCTCACAGACACAAAATTGTTACTTGCACAGACACAGAATTGTTACTTGCACAGACACACAATTGTTACTCAGGGCCACAGAATTCATACTCAGGGACAGACAGAATTGTTACTGAGTGCCAGAGAATTCTTACTCAGGGCCACAGAATTCATACTCAGGGACAGACAGAATTGTTACTCAGGGACAGACAGAATTGTTACTGAGTGCCAGAGAATTGTTACTCAGGGACAGACAGAATTGTTACTGAGTGCCAGAGAATTCTTACTCAGGGACAGACAGAATTGTTACTGAGTGCCAGAGAATTGTTACTCTCACAGACACAAAATTGTTACTTGCACAGACACAGAATTGTTACTCGCACAGAGACAGAATTGTTACTCAGGGCCACAGAATTCATACTCAGGGACAGACAGAATTGTTACTGAGTGCCAGAGAATTGTTACTCAGGGACAGACAGAATTGTTACTGAGTGCCAGAGAATTGTTACTCTCACAGACACAAAATTGTTACTTGCACAGACACAGAATTGTTACTTGCACAGACACACAATTGTTACTCAGGGCCACAGAATTCATACTCAGGGACAGACAGAATTGTTACTGAGTGCCAGAGAATTCTTACTCAGGGACAGACAGAATTGTTACTGAGTGCCAGAGAATTGTTACTCTCACAGACACAAAATTGTTACTTGCACAGACACAGAATTGTTACTCGCACAGAGACAGAATTGTTACTCAGGGCCACAGAATTCATACTCAGGGACAGACAGAATTGTTACTGAGTGCCAGAGAATTGTTACTCGCACAGACACAAAATTGTTACTTGCACAGACACAGAATTGTTACTCGCGCAGACACAGAATTGTTACTCAGGGCCACAGAATTCATACTCAGGGACAGACAGAATTGTTACTGAGTGCCAGAGAATTGTTACTCAGGGACAGACAGAATTGTTACTGAGTGCCAGAGAATTGTTACTCAGGGACAGACAGAATTGTTACTGAGTGCCAGAGAATTGTTACTCAGGGACAGACAGAATTGTTACTGAGTGCCAGAGAATTGTTACTCAGGGACAGACAGAATTGTTACTGAGTGCCAGAGAATTGTTACTCAGGGACAGACAGAATTGTTACTGAGTGCCAGAGAATTGTTACTCAGGGACAGACAGAATTGTTACTGAGTGCCAGAGAATTGTTACTCGCACAGACACAAAATTGTTACTTGCACAGACACAGAATTGTTACTCGCACAGACACAGAATTGTTACTCGCACAGACACAGAATTGTTACTCAGGGCCACAGAATTCATACTCAGGGACAGACAGAATTGTTACTGCGTGCCAGAGAATTGTTACTCAGGGACACCTAATCGTTGAATTAAATAGTATGTCAGACAACATGCAGAGGAGTGGCAGAGGAGGCAATGTTTTAGGAGCGAGCAGACGTGGCAGCAGAGGAAGGGGTCGAGGCAGCAGTATTCGCAGCCAGAGGCCAGTGCTCCCGGTGTCATCCAGCGGTCGTGTCTCCACCGACAACCCTGCCGTCATTGATTGGTTGGCTCGGTCGTCTTCCTCTTCCCAGGTCACCTCTGACACCTACAGCCAACGGTCGGTGGGTACGTCAGACACAACCGTTAGTTGGCATGGCCCGGGACCAAGCCCACTGAAATCACGTGTCCTCTACCTGCCCCTGTCCTTTGCTGTTCCCTCACCAAGCGAAGTATCGCATGCTGTGGGCTCAGCCCCACTGTACAGTGAGGAAGAGCTAACAGAGGGCGGTCAGGAACGGGGGGAGACATCGGCCTTTTCAGCAGCCAAGCGAACAAGTACTGGCGAGGAGAGTGGCTCGGTAGCCGGTCTAGAGACAGGTCTGTCTCCTGACCCAGACGCAGCCGAGGGGGCTAGTAGTGAGGCGGAGACCCTACTTGATGATGAGGAGGTTGATCGCACTTGGCAGCCTCGTCGTCATCAGGCAATTTCTTCCGCATCATCAGGAGAAGAGGGTGGCAGCTTGGCAGCGAGCAAAACAGTCGGTGGGTTGCCCAGGAGACAGCAGCAGGGTCGCATCAGTGTCAGTGGAGCCAAACGTCCACGGAGTAGAGCACCAGCTCCACTGCAGCCTACCACCACGGCCAGTAGTGGTGCCGGTGCGCACGGAGGAAGTAGCAGTCAGCCAGTGAAGAGTAGCGGGGGCAAAGTTTCCTACTCGGTGGTGTGGCAATTTTTCCTCAAGCCGCCCGAGGAAGTAAACGTAGCCGTATGTCGACTATGTGGCCAGAAATGCAAGCGTGGCCAGGGGGCCCATGTTGGGACTACAGCGTTGCGTCAGCATATGCAGCGTCACCATTCGGTGGCCTGGGAAAACCGTGATAAACATACGGCGGTTCTGCCTGCCCCAGCCCCCGCTCCATCACCCGCTCCGTTACTTGCTCCGTCACCCGACGTCGTCAATCGCCCTCTATCAGCCAGTCAAGGCTCCAACACCTCTGCTGAGGGGAGTTGTCGCTCATTGGCATCTTCCGCTCGTTCAGATGCTCCTTCTCCTGCTACTCCTCTTCTCGGATTCCGTCAACAGTCTTTCTTGGAATCCGTATCCAAGAGACAACAGTTTGCGAGCACGCACCCGACGGTGCAAAAGCTGAACGTCCTCCTGTCCAAGTTGCTGGTGCTGCAGTCCCTCCCTTTCCAACTGGTGGACTCAGCACCTTTCCGAGAAATGATGGCTTGTGCCGCGCCGCGGTGGAGAGTGCCAAGCCGTCATTTCTTTGCCCAAAAGGCAGTGCCAGCCCTGCATTCACATGTAGAAGAGATGGTGGGCCAGTCTTTGAGCATGTCGGTCTCTGCCAAAGTGCACGGCAGCGCCGACGTGTGGAGCTGTAACTACGGTCAGGGACAGTACATGTCATTTACGGCCCACTGGGTGAACGTGGTGCCGGCACAGCCGCACCAGCAACTTGGACAGGTCACGACGCTTTTGCCTCCACGTTTGCACGTCCTTGGTCCAGCAAGCATGTCCGCCTCTACCACCTCTTTTTCCGCCGTGTCCTCAGCCGCCACCCCCGTGCCAAGTCCCATTACCCGACCGGCATATCACATGTGCAGGGCGCAACGGTGTCACGCTGTGCTGCACCTGGTATGCCTTGGCGAACGTAGTCACACAGGGGAGGAACTGCTGAGTGTAATGAACAGAGAAATCGACAGATGGCTGTCTCCGCGCAAACTAAAAATCGGAACCATGTTGACTGACAACGGAAAGAACATGGTGTCTGCTCTGCGTCAAGGAAGGTTGTGCCATGCGCCATGCATGGCTCACGTGTTCAATCTGGTTGTCAAGCGGTTCCTAAAATCCACCATCCCACTGCAAGACATCCTTAAAATGTCACGTAAACTGTGCATGCATTTCAGCCATTCCTACACCGCAAAGAACACCCTCATTGAGCTGCAGCGGCAGAACGGAATTCCACAGCATCGCCTGATCTGCGACGTTGCAACAAGGTGGAATTCAACCCTACACATGTTAGACCGCCTTTACGAGCAGCGAAAGGCCATCACCGATTTCCTGATGTTACAAGCGGATAAAGGTACTCCCCTGTGTAACTTAGATGTCAGCCATTGGCAGCTCATGCGTGACACCTGCCGCTTGCTCAGGCCCTTTGAGGAGGCCACGCTATTCGTGAGTCGGCAGGACTATGGGATGAACGACGTCATTCCTCTGTTGCACGTCCTGGAACAAATGCTGTTAACAATGGCTGGTCAGGGTGCGGTAGACGTGGCGCACAGATCTCAACGCCACATGACCCCTGTGGGGGCAGGACAGGAAGAAGAGGAGGAGGTAGAGGAGGACATTTGTGCTCAGGAATTATTGAGTGAAATGGGTGGTTTTTCCACTCAGCGGACAGGAGTGGAGGAGCAGGAGCATCTGGTAGAGGAGGAGGAGGAGGAGACAGAGGACCCAGACGCACCGTGGCAGTATGCTGTGGAGATGGAGGCAGGGAGTCCCTCGCATTCCTTGGCACAAATGGCCCATAGCATGCTCGGTTGCTTGCGTAGCGACAGCCGAATAATAACCATCAGACAGAGGGATGACTTTTGGCTGTCCACCTTGTTGGACCCTCGCTACCGGTCCAAAATGGTGGCCTTTTTCACACCTGCTGAGAGGGAGGCCAAAATTACGTACTATAAAAACCACCTATGTAGTCAGTTGGTCTCTGCCTTTGTGCGCCATCGTCCATCCTCAGACACTGTGGGCCCTGTGCGCTCGCGTTCCGCTGGCATGGCAGCAGGGGAGGGGTGGGGTGGTAGGAGCAGTGGCAGCTCCACCAGCAGCGGCTGCCTCAGTCTGCAGTCGATGATGAGTAGCTTTCTTCACCAGCGCAGTGAGGAAACTACTAACCAGCCGCAGCAGCAGCAGCAGCATCAGGTGGACCTGGAGCAGGAGCTCAAACAACAGGCTTGGGCCTACTTGGACAGCACCCTGCCAACCGAGGTAGACAATCCCCTTGACTACTGGGCAACGAAACTTGACCTTTGGCCCCAACTAGCTGAATTTGCCCTTGAAAGGCTGTCATGCCCGGCCAGTAGCGTGGCATCGGAGCGCGTGTTTAGTGCGGCAGGAGGTATTGTAACTCCGCGGAGGACACGACTGTCCACCCAAAGTGTGGAGAGACTCACGTTTGTGAAAATGAATCAGGCGTGGATTAGTCTGGATTTCAAACCACCAGTTCCTGACACAACTGACTAAATCCGCCATGAATCATGCCTCAAACATGTGCCACTTTCAGGTCTCCTCACACTGCTGGTGTGTTGAATTTTTTGACATAGGGTGCTGGCAGATTACGGGCCTCCTATAGCTGCTGCCAGGCCCCTAATCTGCCATAGGCCCCTATATACCACCTCCTCCTGCTGCTGCCAGGTCCAGAGTCTCTCATGGGTCCCTGTACGGCCTCCCATTGCTGCTGTCTCCATCGCCACACTCTGCTGCCATGTGCCACTTTCAGGTCTCTTCACACTGCTGGTGTGTTAAATTTTTTGACATAGGGTGCAGGCAGATTACGGGCCTCACATAGCTGCTGCCAGGCCCCTAATCTGCCATGGGCCCCTATATACCGCCTCCTCATGCTGCTGCCAAGTCCAGAGTCTGTCATGGTCCCTGTACGGCCTCCCATTGCTGCTGTCTCCATCGCCACACTCTGCTGCCATGTGCCACTTTCAGGTCTCTTCACACTGCTGGTGTGTTAAATTTTTTGACATAGGGTGCAGGCAGATTACGGGCCTCACATAGCTGCTGCCAGGCCCCTAATCTGCCATGGGCCCCTATATACCGCCTCCTCATGCTGCTGCCAAGTCCAGAGTCTCTCATGGTCCCTGTACGGCCTCCCATTGCTGCTGTCTCCATCGCCACACTCTGCTGCCATGTGCCACTTTCAGGTCTCTTCACACTGCTGGTGTGTTAAATTTTTTGACATAGGGTGCAGGCAGATTACGGGCCTCACATAGCTGCTGCCAGGCCCCTAATCTGCCATGGGCCCCTATATACCGCCTCCTCATGCTGCTGCCAAGTCCAGAGTCTGTCATGGTCCCTGTACGGCCTCCCATTGCTGCTGTCTCCATCGCCACACTCTGCTGCCATGTGCCACTTTCAGGTCTCTTCACACTGCTGGTGTGTTTAATTTTTTGACATAGGGTGCAGGCAGATTACGGGCCTCACATAGCTGCTGCCAGGCCCCTAATCTGCCATGGGCCCCTATATACCGCCTCCTCATGCTGCTGCCAAGTCCAGAGTCTGTCATGGTCCCTGTACGGCCTCCCATTGCTGCTTTCTCCATCGCCACACTCTGCCATGTGCCACTTTCAGGTCTCCTCACACACTGCTGGTGTGTTGAATTTTTTGACATAGGGTGCTGGCAGATTACGGGCCTCACATAGCTGCTGCCAGGCCCCTAATCTGCCATGGGCCCCTATATACCGCCTCCTCATGCTGCTGCCAAGTCCAGAGTCTGTCATGGTCCCTGTACGGCCTCCCATTGCTGCTGTCTCCATCGCCACACTCTGCTGCCATGTGCCACTTTCAGGTCTCTTCACACTGCTGGTGTGTTAAATTTTTTGACATAGGGTGCAGGCAGATTACGGGCCTCACATAGCTGCTGCCAGGCCCCTAATCTGCCATGGGCCCCTATATACCGCCTCCTCATGCTGCTGCCAAGTCCAGAGTCTCTCATGGTCCCTGTACGGCCTCCCATTGCTGCTGTCTCCATCGCCACACTCTGCTGCCATGTGCCACTTTCAGGTCTCTTCACACTGCTGGTGTGTTTAATTTTTTGACATAGGGTGCAGGCAGATTACGGGCCTCACATAGCTGCTGCCAGGCCCCTAATCTGCCATGGGCCCCTATATACCGCCTCCTCATGCTGCTGCCAAGTCTAGAGTCTCTCATGGGTCCCTGTACGGCCTCCCATTGCTGCTGTCTCCATCGCCACACTCTGCTGCCATGTGCCACTTTCAGGTCTCTTCACACTGCTGGTGTGTTTAATTTTTTGACATAGGGTGCAGGCAGATTACGGGCCTCACATAGCTGCTGCCAGGCCCCTAATCTGCCATGGGCCCCTATATACCGCCTCCTCATGCTGCTGCCAAGTCCAGAGTCTGTCATGGTCCCTGTACGGCCTCCCATTGCTGCTGTCTCCATCGCCACACTCTGCTGCCATGTGCCACTTTCAGGTCTCTTCACACTGCTGGTGTGTTAAATTTTTTGACATAGGGTGCAGGCAGATTACGGGCCTCACATAGCTGCTGCCAGGCCCCTAATCTGCCATGGGCCCCTATATACCGCCTCCTCATGCTGCTGCCAAGTCCAGAGTCTGTCATGGTCCCTGTACGGCCTCCCATTGCTGCTGTCTCCATCGCCACACTCTGCTGCCATGTGCCACTTTCAGGTCTCTTCACACTGCTGGTGTGTTTAATTTTTTGACATAGGGTGCAGGCAGATTACGGGCCTCACATAGCTGCTGCCAGGCCCCTAATCTGCCATGGGCCCCTATATACCGCCTCCTCATGCTGCTGCCAAGTCCAGAGTCTGTCATGGTCCCTGTACGGCCTCCCATTGCTGCTTTCTCCATCGCCACACTCTGCCATGTGCCACTTTCAGGTCTCCTCACACACTGCTGGTGTGTTGAATTTTTTGACATAGGGTGCTGGCAGATTACGGGCCTCACATAGCTGCTGCCAGGCCCCTAATCTGCCATGGGCCCCTATATACCGCCTCCTCATGCTGCTGCCAAGTCCAGAGTCTGTCATGGTCCCTGTACGGCCTCCCATTGCTGCTGTCTCCATCGCCACACTCTGCTGCCATGTGCCACTTTCAGGTCTCTTCACACTGCTGGTGTGTTAAATTTTTTGACATAGGGTGCAGGCAGATTACGGGCCTCACATAGCTGCTGCCAGGCCCCTAATCTGCCATGGGCCCCTATATACCGCCTCCTCATGCTGCTGCCAAGTCCAGAGTCTCTCATGGTCCCTGTACGGCCTCCCATTGCTGCTGTCTCCATCGCCACACTCTGCTGCCATGTGCCACTTTCAGGTCTCTTCACACTGCTGGTGTGTTAAATTTTTTGACATAGGGTGCAGGCAGATTACGGGCCTCACATAGCTGCTGCCAGGCCCCTAATCTGCCATGGGCCCCTATATACCGCCTCCTCATGCTGCTGCCAAGTCTAGAGTCTCTCATGGGTCCCTGTACGGCCTCCCATTGCTGCTGTCTCCATCGCCACACTCTGCTGCCATGTGCCACTTTCAGGTCTCTTCACACTGCTGGTGTGTTTAATTTTTTGACATAGGGTGCAGGCAGATTACGGGCCTCACATAGCTGCTGCCAGGCCCCTAATCTGCCATGGGCCCCTATATACCGCCTCCTCATGCTGCTGCCAAGTCCAGAGTCTGTCATGGTCCCTGTACGGCCTCCCATTGCTGCTGTCTCCATCGCCACACTCTGCTGCCATGTGCCACTTTCAGGTCTCTTCACACTGCTGGTGTGTTAAATTTTTTGACATAGGGTGCAGGCAGATTACGGGCCTCACATAGCTGCTGCCAGGCCCCTAATCTGCCATGGGCCCCTATATACCGCCTCCTCATGCTGCTGCCAAGTCCAGAGTCTGTCATGGTCCCTGTACGGCCTCCCATTGCTGCTGTCTCCATCGCCACACTCTGCTGCCATGTGCCACTTTCAGGTCTCTTCACACTGCTGGTGTGTTTAATTTTTTGACATAGGGTGCAGGCAGATTACGGGCCTCACATAGCTGCTGCCAGGCCCCTAATCTGCCATGGGCCCCTATATACCGCCTCCTCATGCTGCTGCCAAGTCTAGAGTCTCTCATGGGTCCCTGTACGGCCTCCCATTGCTGCTGTCTCCATCGCCACACTCTGCTGCCATGTGCCACTTTCAGGTCTCTTCACACTGCTGGTGTGTTTAATTTTTTGACATAGGGTGCAGGCAGATTACGGGCCTCACATAGCTGCTGCCAGGCCCCTAATCTGCCATGGGCCCCTATATACCGCCTCCTCATGCTGCTGCCAAGTCTAGAGTCTCTCATGGGTCCCTGTACGGCCTCCCATTGCTGCTGTCTCCATCGCCACACTCTGCTGCCATGTGCCACTTTCAGGTCTCTTCACACTGCTGGTGTGTTAAATTTTTTGACATAGGGTGCAGGCAGATTACGGGCCTCACATAGCTGCTGCCAGGCCCCTAATCTGCCATGGGCCCCTATATACCGCCTCCTCATGCTGCTGCCAAGTCTAGAGTCTCTCATGGGTCCCTGTACGGCCTCCCATTGCTGCTGTCTCCATCGCCACACTCTGCTGCCATGTGCCACTTTCAGGTCTCTTCACACTGCTGGTGTGTTTAATTTTTTGACATAGGGTGCAGGCAGATTACGGGCCTCACATAGCTGCTGCCAGGCCCCTAATCTGCCATGGGCCCCTATATACCGCCTCCTCATGCTGCTGCCAAGTCCAGAGTCTGTCATGGTCCCTGTACGGCCTCCCATTGCTGCTGTCTCCATCGCCACACTCTGCTGCCATGTGCCACTTTCAGGTCTCTTCACACTGCTGGTGTGTTAAATTTTTTGACATAGGGTGCAGGCAGATTACGGGCCTCACATAGCTGCTGCCAGGCCCCTAATCTGCCATGGGCCCCTATATACCGCCTCCTCATGCTGCTGCCAAGTCCAGAGTCTGTCATGGTCCCTGTACGGCCTCCCATTGCTGCTGTCTCCATCGCCACACTCTGCTGCCATGTGCCACTTTCAGGTCTCTTCACACTGCTGGTGTGTTTAATTTTTTGACATAGGGTGCAGGCAGATTACGGGCCTCACATAGCTGCTGCCAGGCCCCTAATCTGCCATGGGCCCCTATATACCGCCTCCTCATGCTGCTGCCAAGTCTAGAGTCTCTCATGGGTCCCTGTACGGCCTCCCATTGCTGCTGTCTCCATCGCCACACTCTGCTGCCATGTGCCACTTTCAGGTCTCTTCACACTGCTGGTGTGTTTAATTTTTTGACATAGGGTGCAGGCAGATTACGGGCCTCACATAGCTGCTGCCAGGCCCCTAATCTGCCATGGGCCCCTATATACCGCCTCCTCATGCTGCTGCCAAGTCTAGAGTCTCTCATGGGTCCCTGTACGGCCTCCCATTGCTGCTGTCTCCATCGCCACACTCTGCTGCCATGTGCCACTTTCAGGTCTCTTCACACTGCTGGTGTGTTTAATTTTTTGACATAGGGTGCAGGCAGATTACGGGCCTCACATAGCTGCTGCCAGGCCCCTAATCTGCCATGGGCCCCTATATACCGCCTCCTCATGCTGCTGCCAAGTCTAGAGTCTCTCATGGGTCCCTGTACGGCCTCCCATTGCTGCTGTCTCCATCGCCACACTCTGCTGCCATGTGCCACTTTCAGGTCTCTTCACACTGCTGGTGTGTTAAATTTTTTGACATAGGGTGCAGGCAGATTACGGGCCTCACATAGCTGCTGCCAGGCCCCTAATCTGCCATGGGCCCCTATATACCGCCTCCTCATGCTGCTGCCAAGTCTAGAGTCTCTCATGGGTCCCTGTACGGCCTCCCATTGCTGCTGTCTCCATCGCCACACTCTGCTGCCATGTGCCACTTTCAGGTCTCTTCACACTGCTGGTGTGTTTAATTTTTTGACATAGGGTGCAGGCAGATTACGGGCCTCACATAGCTGCTGCCAGGCCCCTAATCTGCCATGGGCCCCTATATACCGCCTCCTCATGCTGCTGCCAAGTCCAGAGTCTGTCATGGTCCCTGTACGGCCTCCCATTGCTGCTGTCTCCATCGCCACACTCTGCTGCCATGTGCCACTTTCAGGTCTCTTCACACTGCTGGTGTGTTAAATTTTTTGACATAGGGTGCAGGCAGATTACGGGCCTCACATAGCTGCTGCCAGGCCCCTAATCTGCCATGGGCCCCTATATACCGCCTCCTCATGCTGCTGCCAAGTCCAGAGTCTGTCATGGTCCCTGTACGGCCTCCCATTGCTGCTGTCTCCATCGCCACACTCTGCCATGTGCCACTTTCAGGTCTCCTCACACTGCTGGTGTGTTGAATTTTTTGACATAGGGTGCTGGCAGATTACGGGCCTCCTATAGCTGCTGCCAGGCCCCTAATCTGCCATGGGCCCCTATATACCGCCTCCTCATGCTGCTGCCAAGTTCAGAGTCTGTCATGGGTCCCTGTACGGCCTCCCATTGCTGCTGTCTCCATCGCCACACTCTGCCATGTGCCACTTTCAGGTCTCCTCACACTGCTGGTGTGTTGAATTTTTTGACATAGGGTGCTGGCAGATTACGGGCCTCCTATAGCTGCTGCCAGGCCCCTAATCTGCCATAAGCCCCTATATACCGCCTCCTCATGCTGCTGCCAAGTCCAGAGTCTGTCATGGGTCCCTGTACGGCCTCCCATTGCTGCTGTCTCCATCGCCACACTCTGCCATGTGCCACTTTCAGGTCTCCTCACACACTGCTGGTGTGTTGAATTTTTTGACATAGGGTGCTGGCAGATTACGGGCCTCCTATAGCTGCTGCCAGGCCCCTAATCTGCCGTAGGCCCCTATATACCGCCTCCTCATGCTGCTGCCAGGTCCAGAGTCTCTCATGGGTCCCTGTACGGCCTCCCATTGCTGCTGTCTCCATCGCCACACTCTGCCATGTGCCACTTTCAGGTCTCCTCACACTGCTGGTGTGTTCCATTTTTTGTCATAGGGTGCTGGCAGATTATGGGCCTCCCATAACTGCTGCCAGGCCCCTAATCTGCCATGGGCCCCTATACCGACTCCTCATGCTGTGACGTTGCAACAAGGTGGAATTCAACCCTACATATGTTAGACCGCCTTTACGAACAGCAAAAGGCCATCACAGATTTCCTGATGTTAAAAGCAGATAAAGGTACTCCCTGTGTAACTTAGATGTCAGCCATTGGCAGCTCATGCGTGACACCTGCGCTTGCTCAGGCCCTTTGAGGAGGCCACGCTATTCGTGAGTCGGCAGGACTATGGGATGAACGACGTCATTCCTCTGTTGCACGTCCTGGAACAAATGCTGTTAACAATGGCTGGTCAGGGTGCGGTAGACGTGGCGCACAGATCTCAACGCCACATGGCCCCTGTGGGGGCAGGACTGGAAGAAGAGGAGGAGGTAGAGGAGGACATTGGTGCTCAGGAATTATTGAGTGAAATGGGTGGTTTTTCCACTCAGCGGACAGGAGTGGAGGAGCAGGAGCATCTGGTAGAGGAGGAGGAAGAGGAGACAGAGGACCTAGACGCACCGTGGCAGTATGCTGTGGAGATGGAGGCAGGGAGTCCCTCGCATTCCTTGGCACAAATGGCCCATAGCATGCTCGGTTGCTTGCGTAGCGACAGCCGAATAATAACCATCAGACAGAGGGATGACTTTTGGCTGTCCACCTTGTTGGACCCTCGCTACCGTTCAAAAATGGTGGCCTTTTTCACACCTGCTGAGAGGGAGGCCAAAATAACGTACTATAAAAAACACCTATGTAGTCAGCTGGTCTCTGCCTGTCTGCGCCAACGTCCATCCTCAGACACTGTGGGCCCTGTGCGCTCGTGTTCCGCTGCCATGGCAGCAGGGGAGGGGTGGGGTGGTAGGAGCAGTGGCAGCTCCACCAGCAGCGGCTGCCTCAGTCTGCAGTCGATGATGAGTAGCTTTCTTCACCAGCGCAGTGAGGAAACTACTAACCAGCCGCAGCAGCAGCAGCAGCATCAGGTGGACCTGGAGCAGGACCTCAAACAACAGGCTTAGGCCTACTTGGACAGCACCCTGCCAACCGAGGTAGACAATCCCCTTGACTACTGGGCAACGAAACTTGACCTTTGGCCCCAACTAGCTGAATTTGCCCTTGAAAGGCTGTCATGCCCGGCCAGTAGCGTGGCATCGGAGCGCGTGTTTAGTGCGGCAGGAGGTATTGCAACTCCGCGGAGGACACGACTGTCCACCCAAAGTGTGGAGAGACTCACGTTTGTGAAAATGAATCAGGCGTGGATTAGTCTGGATTTCAAACCACCAGTTCCTGACACAACTGACTAAATCCGCCATGAATCATGCCCCAAACATGTGCCACTTTCAGGTCTCCTCACACTGCTGGTGTGTTCCATTTTTTGTCATAGGGTGCTGGCAGATTACGGGCCTCCCATAGCTGCTGCCAGGCCCCTAATCTGCCATGGGCCCCTATACCGCCTCCTCATGCTGCTGCCAAGTCCAGAGTCTCTCATGGGTCCCTGTACGGCCTCCCATTGCTGCTGCCTCCATCGCCACACTCTGCCATGTGCCACTTTCAGGTCTCCTCACACTGCTGGTGTGTTCCATTTTTTGTCATAGGGTGCTGGCAGATTACGGGCCTCCCATAGCTGCTGCCAGGCCCCTAATCTGCCATGGGCCCCTATACCGCCTCCTCATGCTGCTGCCAGGTCCAGAGTCTCTCATGGGTCCCTGTACGGCCTCCCATTGCTGCTGTCTCCATCGCCACACTCTGCCATGTGCCACTTTCAGGTCTCCTCACACTGCTGGTGGGTTCCATTTTTTGTCATAGGGTGCTGGCAGATTACGGGCCTCCCATAGCTGCTGCCAGGCCCGTAATCTGCCATGGGCCCCCGTACCGACTCCTCATGCTGCTGCCAGGCCCGTAATCTGTCATGGGCCACTGTTGTCGCTTGTTGGCATATTCCGCTCGTTCAGATGCTCCTTCTCCTGCTACTCCTCTTCACGGATTCCGTCAGCAGTCTTTCTTGGAATCCGTTTCCAAGAGACAACAGTTTGCGAGCACGCACCCGACGGTGCAGAAGCTGAACGTCCTCCTGTCCAAGTTGCTGCTGCCAGGCTCGTAATCTGTCATGCGCCCCTGTACCGCCTCCTCATGCTGCTGCCAGGTCCAGAGTGTGTCATGGGCCCCCGTACCGACTCCTCATGCTGCTGCCAGGCCCGTAATCTGTCATGGGCCCCTGTACCGCCTCCCCATGCTGCTGCCAGGTCCAGAGTGTGTCATGGGTCCCTGTACGGCCTCCCATTGCTGCTGCCAGGCCCGTAATCTGCCATGGGCCCCTGTACCGACTCCTCATGCTGCTGCCAGGCCCGTAATCTGTCATGGGCCCCTGTACCGCCTCCTCATGCTGCTGCCAGGTCCAGAGTGTGTCATGGGTCCCTGTACGGCCTCCCATTGCTGCTGTCTCTATCGCCACACTCTGCCATGTGCCACTTTCAGGTCTCCTCACACTGCTGGTGGTTTCCATTTTTGTCATAGGGTGCTGTATGGCCTCCCATTGCTGCTGCCTCCACCGCCACACTGTGGCTCCACACTCTGGTTTTGGCCCCGTGACTGCCCAAATGAGTGAAGTGTGCGGTGATTCTAAGATCGACGGCACTCATCTGCATGTCATACTGACTGACAGTATTATTTCTCTTCCCCAGCAGACTCCAAGGGCATTTAAATTAAAGGTACAGTGTTCTGCACTAATATTAAGTCTCTCTGAAGCCTAGAAACACCCTTTTTTAAGTTAAATTCACAGCGAATTTATTCGACTCGAATCGAATATTGTCCACGAATTCGCCGAATCAGTCGAATCGAATTTTTCATTTCTTCGCTCATCTCTAGTGATTAACATGGGCGAGGTGGTTGCTATGACAATGCATTTCAGAGGAGTGGCCTCCTTTATCAAGTCATGCTAAGTCTTAAATATGGCACTAAAGGCCTCCCACTCAGAATTTTAAAGGGTCCACTCCAGAGATAACCTGCGGTGGGACTACACCAACCAATATCATCTCATACAAAGAAAATAATAATGTTATTAATAACAATAAAAAAACCATGCCTTTTTCTATGAGGTCCTAAAGATACATGCTTGTATACATATCACATCTAAGTATAAGAAAAGTGAACATTAATTCATTATGTGTAAAGATTTTAAAAATGTATTAAAATAACTATATAACTATATAATTATTACAGACAAAGTGTTACAATGTATGTATGATGGCCCTCTCATCGGTGACTGTTGATCATGGCTGATAGGCCCAGTCACATTAAGAGACTAAGTGGAGGGTATCAAATCAGTGTATTAATTTGCAGCTCTTCATTTAACCCTTTTGGGGACATAGTATTCAGAGTGAAATTCCAAAATGTCTCACACTGACAAAGTCTGGAAAGTCTCTCTCCCTTTGGAGCTGACATTGGGATGGCCTTAATTCCAAAGAGCTCCAGCCTCTGTGTGCTCCCACCGTGTATGTTACAAAAAATGGCGGTGAACACTATGCTTGTCATTCTCCTGTTCTATGAACCGCCGGTGTTCACCAAACCTTTTGAGCATAGTACACACTATCCTTCCTGCATAATAGAGCCCACATGGGCACTTATGGCCAGAAACCAAATTGTGTACTGCAGCTTATAAACTACTTGATCTGAAATGCCCTACCATCTTTTCTCGTGAAGGTTCTTTTTGCCATAGTGTACAAAATGTCAAGCCTTACTTTTCTTAGACTTGCATTTGTAGGACCCTGTTATGTTGAAAAATGAAATTCCTATAAAAGCCATGTCCATGCACTTCCTCCTTGCCAGATTACTGTGCCTTGCAGCCAATATCCCACTCATCTGTACTACTGCTGTCTATATCGTTTATGACCGACGTTTGGCTTGTGACTGACCTTGCTTTTGTCCTCTCCCTAAACTGTTTGATCCACTCTTGGTTTCCAGCCTGCCCTTCCCCTGGTGGGGTGATCCTGAGACTGCGACCTGGTATTCACAGGCAGCCAAATCCATCTCCACCATTAGGAGCTCTGGGGAAGACCGGTGGATGCTTAGACCCCGCAGCTCAGGTGAGCCTGCGTCATTCCCAGGGTGACCCACTGGTGTACCAATCCTGCTGGTTTCAGGTAAGCCTTACAACTGCTGTAGCAACTCGTCTCTGAACCTGAGCCAGACTGTGACAACAACTCTAGTTGTGTCTGGCAGAGCTTTACTTAGAACAAGAACCTGCTTCAGAATAGGCCAATGTTTTTTTGTTGCCCTTTTTATAGCCCAATTTTGATCAATAAATCTGGTAATAAAGAGGGTTTCAGCAAGTTTATCAGTGTGTTCCACATTCTTACTGTATCCTTAACCAACCCATCCCTATATCTGTCCACTGCATTCCTAATGTATTCCCCTTCATAATCCTTTTCAAGAAACTTGTTGGTTAATATCTCTGAGTGTGATAGATAATCTGAGGTGTTAGAGCAATTTCTGTGCATCCTTTGGAATTGGCTGTACAGGATTTTCTCCTTCCACCTCGGTTGGTGACAACTGTTTTTGTCTAGGTATGAATTGCCTGCAGTTTCTTTAAAATTAGTTTTAGAGGTTATCTTATCTTCGACATCCCAGGATAACTTCAAATCTAGAAAAACCAGAGACTTAGCATCAACTACATGTGTAAATTTAATACCTTACCCATTAGAATTACTCTATGACACAAAGTCAGTGGCGGTCTCAAACGGAGCATTCCAAATAATCAGTGTATCGCTCATAATAAACCAAATGCCTAGCAAATGGGTTCTGGGACCAGATGTTAAATTTCTCCCAAAATCCCATAAACAGATTGACATAGCAGGGTGCAAAATGTGCTCCCATAGCTGTGCCAAATAACTATCTATAGAAGAACCCATTAAAATGGAAATAATTCCACTCTAAGGCACCCTTGGTACATTAACAAATGAAATTAGACTGATAGGTGTGCATATATTCAGCCTCTGATAAAAAATGTTCTAAAGTCTGTAATCCTCCTTCATGGGGTATGGAGGTATATATTGAACAGACATCTAAGGACAGCCAAAGATAGTTGGACTCCCATCTGTAATGTTGTAAGTTCCCTAGAACATGGGCAGAATCCCTAATATATGCAGAGTGAGCTGTACCAAGGGTTGATGAAATATATCTACATATTGAGACAGCCTGCTAGTGATGCTGTTCATGCTAACTGCTATTGGCCTCCCATATGGACATATGAGGGCTTTGTGGACCTTGGTATTATGATAATAATAGGGAATTTTAAAGAACTGGTTAATAAAAAACTAATTTTCTGGTGTATTATTAACCTCTCTCCCAAAGGCCACATTGACAATCTCTAATAGCTCTTGTTTATACTCAGGGAGGAGATCTCTGCTTAATATTTCATTGATGGTACCATCCAAAAGGAGCCTAACTGCTTCTCGCAGGTAGTCCTCCTTATACTGAACCACGATACCTCCCCCTTTATTGTCCATTTGAATAACCAGATCATGGTTAGTCTTTAAAGTTTCTGAAGCCAGTTTTTCTGATGGAGTAAGTTTACTCTTGACCAGTTTTCCCCGTGAGAGAGCACATAATTTCTAAAAATCTTCATATACCATGGCGTAATATGTTTTGATGAGGTCATTTTTATCATGGTGTGGGTAAAAAACAGACTTCGCTCGGAAGCTCGAATGGATGATCTTATTGCTGAAGGAGGTGGACATCAAGGACTCGCAGTCCATGCCACCTTCCACTAACAACTCCTCCAATATACAAAGGATATTGGAGCCTGAGGTCAGTGTATCCCCATAATGCCCATCACTGTCTACCCCAGGTGTATCATGATCAAGAATGTTAGAGACTACAGGGGGAGGGGGATTATCAGTCTTGGTCTTAGGTTTAAGACTGTAAAATTGTTTGACAGTAATATCACGTATGTATTTATGCAGATCCCTGAAAAAATCAAATAGATTAACGTTAAAACTGGGTCTCAGTACTCTAAAGCCCTCAGTCCTGATATAAGCTGTGGGCTGGCTCTTGAAAGGAGTTATGCAAATATCAAAATACTTTCATGGGTGAGTATTAGTCTGGAGGAGGGGTGTTCCTAAGCAGACTGCATTTGCACTGACAAAGGTAGTGCCCCGATGGTATTTTGAACTTCCATGATTGAAAAAACTAAAATCAAATGAATGAAAGGACCAGAGACAGGCAGGCTGGGAAGAAAAGTGCTAGATGATGCTGGATGTCCTCCTGCCAGGAAATGAGAGAGACCCTATTTAACTTGTTGCTGCATCTAATGCATACTGTGAGAAGCTCAAAATGTGCTGTGAAACTGTACTAAGCATTTTTAACACAGTAGAGGAGCCTGTGAATGCAGAAAGGTAATATAGTAGTTCACTTGAGTAGCAGCCTGCAATATCCCTTTTCTACCAGGCCATTTTGAGTTTTCTGTACTGTTATCATTTGACTGACAATTACTCAGTCACACAATACTGTACCCAAATGAAGGGATAAATATAAAGTTAATGTGCAGATGTGAAAGATATGGGGAGAAGGGGTTAAGGGTTAAAATCCAGGTCACATACAGAGACAGGCTGGAAAGAGAGAAGGAAAGAGAGAGAGGATGGGGGCATGAATGGGTTTAAAAATAAAAATCAGTTAGTGAAAATGAACAAATGGATCAGCAGCTGCTGGTCCAATCAATTTCCTTTTCTTCCACTGTTGTAAGAGGAAGAAGAGGGATCTCCAATCTCCAATGTAAATAGTAGCATGTGTCAGCTGTGATTGTTCACAGCAATGACATGGTACCGAGCCCTTCAGATTGGCTTGGTACACAAAAATTAGCGGGTGGGACAACTGTCTTGTTTTCTCCATCGGTATTTATAAACAGCAGCTGGGAAATAACAGTCCACCAATCCACCATTTACACATTTATGGTGGTGGACACAGGTGAAAGGAACTGTGTACTGGGAGACATATGGAGGTTTCTGTTGCCAACCTCTATTAAAAATGCAAATTGACCATTGTGCTGACCCAGTGTTTCAATATTTTGAGTCACCAACTTAGAGGAAGTTAGAGAGAAGTACAAATTGCTGATAATCAACTGTTTTGAGTCAGTAAGAAAGTCCATACCATCAGACAAGAATGACATCCAAACAACCAGCACCTTTAGGAGGAAAAGTTCAGCAATGACAGTCTATGCTTTTTCTCAGCACAGTATTCCTTTAAAAGAGTCTGCAAGAGCACTTCATATTGTGTACCAGTGCAGTTTAAATAGAATATGTCAAGAGTGAAGGTGCAATTTATTTCAATCAAGACTTGTCATTATTGCGCTTGCTTCATTGATTAGTCAGTGATATGTGCAGGTTAGACGTCTTAATTTCACTGACTACATATTTGTTCTGTGTCAGTGACTTGTTAAGTATTATAGCAAATTTAAGTATGATAGCACAGGAGTAGGGAGGAGTGGAGCGATTTTAGCCAAATTCTTTCCAACAAACTTAGTAATTCACCCAAACTTCACCATACAAATTCTTTAGGTGAAAACTATTAGGGGAAAAAAATCACATGGTTTTATTTTCCTATCTCATTGGACTAAGCTTTAAATAACTGCAGGACTCTCAGGGGTTTATTTACTAAAGCTGGAGAGTCCAAAATCAGACTCCCTTCTGCATAGAAACCAATCATCTTCTAACCTCAGCTTGTTCAATGAAGCTTTGGCAATGAAACCTGGAAGCTGATTGGTTTCTATGCAGAAGGGAGTCTGATTTTGGACTCTCCAGCTTTAGTAAATAAACCCCTCAATGTCTGCCTGTGCCTTCTTATTAAGTTTATATGCTATCTCTTTAAAAAAGGCTGTCCACTCAAACTACATATTTTTTATTTTTTCTCTTTGTATGGAACCACTTGTTATAAAATAGCTGCATCACTTTCCCTATAGCACTATCCACCTGAGATTCAAATGGCAAAGCCTACCATCATTCACTATGACAATCCAAGTAGGGGAACAACCAGTAGCCCTTATCAACACAGGTACTGTCAAATAGAGCAGGAAGCATAGAAAATCTCTGGACACTGATAGAACGGCGGCAGGGAAACAGCACAGGCTTTTTGACCATGTGATTTCCCTGCAAATCCAGCACCCGGAAACTTGCTTCAGAGTCAATGGCAGCCCATGCGTGTCGTAAGAGCAGTGCAATTCAGTTGCGGGTAGTTGTGGGTGCAAGAACAAATGTGATTACAACTTCAGCCAGCCATAACAGCGTGAATCAGGGCTAAAATAATCCTACCAACGTGGCTACACATTTTATTAATTGTTATACTCGGGAAACATTATCATTAAAGATTCAGGATATAGAAATAATTAAACCTCATAAAAGAGCAATGTGTGTAATAGGGTTAAATATATGGTTTTCCTCTTTTTACACCTAGAAATGTTGCTTTTTAAAAAATGATGTTTTCTTTGTTATATTGGTTTGGGATAAGCTAAGATGATTTTAAGCATGTTCAACTTAAAAAAAATTATACTGAAATATATTGGTAGTAATGCTTTCGCTGCCAAAGCTATACTAGCTTTTTTTTCTGTGCACGTGTTAAAAATAACATGGTAGTAGTGGCACTTTTTTTTATATCACATAATATTATAACCACTTGAGCTCTGGAAGGTTTTACCCCCTTTATGACTAGACCATTTTTTGCTATTTTTTCACACAAATAGAACTCTCTTTTGGTGGTATTTGATCATCACTGGAGTTTTTATTTTTTCATTATATAAATGTAAAAAGACCGCAAATATTTTCCACTCTCTGTTATAAAACATATCTTATACAAAAATCAAAAATCAAATATTCTTCATGAATTTAGGCCAACATGTATTTTGCTACATAGTTACATAGTCTGGCTGAAAAAAGACAAAAATCCATCCAGTTCAACCATTAAAAGAAAAAAAAAGTTATAATCCTATACCCACAGTTGATCCAGAGGAAGGCAAAAAAACCCCCCAGCAAAGCATGATCTAATTTGCTCCTGCAGGGAAAAGAATTCCTTCCAGATCCCCCGAGAGGTAATCAGATACTCCCTGGATCAACTTTACCTAAAAATGTTAGTATCCAGTTATATTCTGTGTATCCAAGAAAGAATCCAGGCCTTTTTTAAAGCAATGCACTGAGCTGGCCAGAACCAATTCTTGAGGGAGTCCATTCCACATTTTCACAGCTCTCACTGTGAAGAAACCTTTCCGTGTTTGGAGATTACATTTCTTTTCCTCCAGACATAAAGAGTGCCCCCTTGTCCTCTGTGATGACCTCAGGGTCAATAACTCTACACCAAGTTCACTATATGAACCACTGATGTATTTATACATGTTGATCATATCCCCCCTTAATCTCCTCTTCTAAAGTAAGCATACATTCAATTCCTCTAATCTTTCCTCATAGCTGATCTCCTCCATGCCTCTTATCAGTTTAGTTGCCCTTCTCTGTACTTTCTCCAGTTCCCCAATATTCTTTTTGTGAATTGGTGCCCAAAACTGAGCAGCATATTCCAGATGAGGTATTACTAATGATTTGTACAGGGGTAAAATGATATCTCTCTCTGGAGTCTATACCTCTTTTAATACAAGAGAGGATTTTTCTCACTTTAGAAACCGCAGCTTGGCATTGCATGCCATTATTAAGCTTGTAATCTACCAGAACTCCCAGATCCTTCTCCACCATTGATTCCCCCAGTTGTACTCCCCCTAGTATGTATGATGCATGCATATTCTTACATGTCTTTTGGAAAAAAGATATCCCATTAAATGTATAATAATTGGTATGTGTGAAAGTGCAGCACAGCACAGCAACATGATATGACTGGTATGACAGTGATCAGGAACACTGACTGGTGACAGTAGGTTAAAAAAAAAATGAAATTACAAATATTTTGTAATATTTTTAATTGAATGTTTAAACATTTTTTTATTTTTATAAACTTTTTAAAATGTTTTTATTATTATTTTTTACATACTTTTAACAGAGTAGTTCACTCTGGGGGTTAGGACAATCAGAGTTTTTTTTTACACTTTGATTTGCTGTTACAGCGATGAACAATGTAACAACAATGATTTGTACTGTCATGAATGAGTTACATTCATGACAGTTGTGATTATTAATAATCTTTGATTGTCTACAGTTAATTACATGGTACAAGGTGCTGTGATTGACCCAGACACCATGTGAAAGCTGTGGGCCAATCAAAGCATCACTGTAAAGGAATCACAGCTGTTATGAATTAATTCACTCAAAACTGTTTTGTTGATATTGTGATCATAGAAACATAGAAAAGTGACGGCAAAAAAGACTGAATGGTCCATCAAGTCTGTCCAGTTTTTATTTTGTTTGGTTTTTTTTTGGAGGGGGAGTGTTTTTTGGGGTTTTTTGTTAACTTTTTTCTCTGAGTATAAATCTATGCTTGTCCCAAGCATGTTCCTGTGATTGCTTAGCGATCACATGATCCCCCGGCCACCAAAAGTGGCCGGGTATCAGGATCTGCAATCCACTGTGTCCTGGGGACACAGCGTTCATGGTAGACGTGCGCTGCACACTCAAGGGGGAGCACCAGTGCGCATGTGGTAAAGGAAGTACAAGTACATCACTTAGCTTGTAGCTGCCTCTGGTCGACAGCTGGTTAATATTGGTTTATCATACCCATATTTTCAATAGAAAATACATCACAGTTAATTTTAGTGCAAACAAGCATAATACATTACCCTAGTTTTTGATAAATTTATAAATATGAGGTTGCGTAAACAGATAAGTAGATAGATATCAGACATGTTAAGCCTTAAAAATAGCACAGACCCGTGAAATGGCAACAAATGTCGGTACCCAAAATGTCCACAGGCAATGCTTTAAAAGTCTTTACAGCTTACCAATTTAGAGTTAACTGTGAATTATAGCCCTAGAATTAATATGCATCGAAAGACATCATGTATGACGAAACATGTACGGAAGAGCCATTTTCTGATGTCTTTGCGCAACTGCGAACAACCCGGTAATCTCTTCTTTTGACAGCTTGATTGTATTTTATCAATGCAAAATGATTTTTAAATATATGTAAGTGCAATACTCTAGTAAACAAAAGGTACCTGATGATTTTACACTATATGGGGACATCTGTTTTTATCTTCCCCCTGATTTATGAGGACTGGAGGTGGTGACTTATGCCAAATTGGGTGATTGGTGACTCTGTGGAGGAGCAGAGAGAGATGCCAAATAGATGCCAAATAATATCTGACATGCCATTTATGACGTATCTTTAATTAGGGGGTCATAGATGTCTGATAAGCCTGCATTTTGCCACCATTGGTGAAGGCTTGAGATCTTAACACTGTTTTCTGAAAACTTCCTTGGGGTTATATTCATATTTACACTGGACTATTTACAGTGGACTATTATGATATTAGTTGTGGGGATTTTTTTATGATTAATTGTATGTGAATTGTTTATTTGAGGTTTATCTCATGAATTTTATTTCTTCATACATAATTATTTACTTTGGCATTTATTTTATGAATTTAGGGTTTTTTTGCAGCGCAACATGGTCTACGCACTTCATTAATATGGATAATATATCCTAGTGTGTTTGCAGCTCCTATCACTATTATTTTATTAGATTTATTGGTTTTCTTTGTACCACAACCCTAGAATAATTTCCCTCACTCTGAAGTGATGTTTGTGTGATGTGGGTAATGTGACATAATGTGTATAAAATCACTATTTTCATATGTAGGTGGACCTAAAGCAAGCTTTAGCATTCATGAGTGTTTGTACGTTGAGGCAGGGGGCTTTCAAAAATTTTCTGTGTGCTTATTTTTATTGATTTTATTCAACTCTTTTAAACTTCTTCACTTACTGAGCCTAAATTGCTTGAGGGATAATATCGCACTATGTGTAAAAGAGCCCTATAAAGTTCAAAGCTGAACTTTAGAAATGATCTGTATTACATGCTTACTTACTTGGCCCAGCTTGTCCCAATGTAAATATGCATATCTCTTACCTGATATACTGCTGGAGAAGCTAAAAATCAATGTAGTAGTTGGTAATACTTCAATGCTATCCTTGGTCCTCTTGGTTCTGCTGTGTGGTTCTGTGCAAGCAGCTTCCCCTGTGCACACTTACCAAGAAAGGCTGCTTGCTAAGCACTGCCACTATTCATAAAATGCCTTGTATTTTTTGCAATGGATACAAGTCATTGTCTGATTGGATGAGGCGGAGATTGTGGCATCACTGCCCCTACTTTCCACCTCATTTAATCAGAGAGCAAGTTGCTTGCACAGAAGGTTACTGTAAATTCCAACTTCCCAGGTGACCCATCAGGTAAGAGATATGTATACTTTTTTTGCCCAGCTGGACCAATGTATGCAACCATTTCTTTAAGCATAATATATTACTGGTGCATTGACAAGAAAACTGAATGTGGCATTGTGAATGCAATGCATATAGATGGTGGGGATTCAAGATAGCACAAAATGCCTATATAAATTGTTGTTGTTTAATTAAATCTGTGCACTTACTAAAATATAAGGGGGATAAAAGCTCACTGACAAAATGTTTAAAGTCTGTTGCTCCATGTTTAATCTATCTAATTAATTGCAAAATCAAGTATATTTTTTTTTAATTAAAAGCAGTTAAATTAGGCTGAATGGATAAAAAAGTAACTTTTCAGTTCTGTAAACAGAATAACAATTAGTGCAGTAACAAATTAGTTGCAGATGACATGCTAGGTTAAACTAATGAGCGTAGAGTGTTCTTAAAACTTCTCGTTAAGTATATGAAAAACACTTGTAAACACCTTGGTATTTGAATGTCTTTACCCCAAATATTTAATTAAAGTTACGGATTATATTAATTATAGTAGTACTAATTTTGTCCAATATTTGTTTTGCCCCAAAAAAGGGAAGCTACAGAATTACCCATTTTACACACTGATGATCTTAAAATCTTTGACCTCCTCCAACCTCCAACCTAGCTATACTAGTAATCAAGGATTTTCATGTAAACATTATAGTGTTTAAGGTCATGCTAATTTTGCTTTTTATACACATCATGTGCATATTTCGTACGCGTTAATAGCTTTTGTAATTTGACATCAGAATATTACTAATATTATACATTAGGCTCAATTCAATAGGTTATAAGCCATGTATTGTTTATAATAAACAGCAAGATTTTAGCAATTTGTTATTTTCATCTCTTATTGCTGAAAATAACCCTCAGTTTACAAAATATGGATTACTATTGCTTAGTGCATTATGTCTTTTAATATACTATAATATATGTGTGTGTGTATGTATATATATATATATATATATATATATATACAGTATATAGCTGTGTATACAGAACTTTGGTCAGCTGGCTCTAAAGGGTCAATAACTTGGCTTTTGAATAAGCCATAGCCAACAGCCATAATGACAATGTACTTTAGCTGTGATAGGAAAACATAGGGAGTTCTGTTGAAAAAAGTGCATAGAGAGAAATTAGTGTAGAGCTTGTAGGCACTGGTACATCTGTTAAAGTAGATGGAAATGCTAACTGGGTGTCATGTATGTGGCCAAATGTTGTATATCTTGGAGAAATTCTGGGGGGGAGGGTTTTTACCTTTATTAGTTTTTGTTCTTAATAGTGCTACAACTCTTTACAGCCTGTCTCTGGCTATGTCCACTACATTGATGGTAGGCTGCAACTATTTTCTCAAGGCTTTTTTCTAAAACTGACATTCCAAGAAAATTTATGGTACCTTCTAATAAAAGCCCCCATTTAAGTAACATTGCCTGCAAAGGTGTTTTAAAAGTAAAGTTATTGCTAAAAGGTAAAAAATCTTTGCCCCATCTTTTGATACTTTTGGGAGGTGCAGACAATATTACCATGCCTAATTGTGGCCTCCTGAGATGGATGATTTCTCAAAATTCTGTGAGAATGAATTCTATCAAATTGCAGGGGACAATTCTTGTGGGATTTAGAATGCCCAGCTGTCTCAGGAGGCAGAGATGAAGAACGGTGATGTCTTCTTGAAAGCAGGGGACAAGGTAATTTATTTTTGCAAGCGATATGACTTTGGTGTGTGAGGGACTTTCAATAAAGCACAAATTCAATTTTCTTGGAAGGTCCACTTGAAATAATGGCAACGGTGAAATATGCCTGGCCAATGTGCAGATGCACCAAAGCTTACATTTTGCTTTGGGAGAGAATGTGACAGGGTTATTTACAGGTAGGTGATTGTAAGAAACGGGTAGAATGTTATCACTTCATAACATGTTCTCATTTTTCATGTTCCCCACCTGTGTGCACAGATCTATACACCCAAAAATCCTTCTACGCCAATATCTGTCCACAGAAACTGATAGGTAGCTCTTTAATTGTAGGCATTGTAGATATATTTTTCTATTGATTGAAACTTTTTGCATGGAATGATTAAGGTGCATCAGACTGTTGTTGCCAACAGTCCATTCAAGAGCTGCCTTTTTATTCGCAGCACCTCACTGCATTGTTAAAACACCATGAACCCAAAAATGTGCTTTGCTTAGTGTAATGTATATAAAATAAATTATTTTAATTGGCAGTTCTCTCTGATCCAGGTCGGGTTCATTTTATTAAAAGTCAGCTAGTTAGTCACACCTGCCCCCCTTCTCAATGGTGCAGGAGGATGGAGGGTGGGTGATGAATGAAAGCTCTGCCTCCCCCATTTATAGATCTCTTTTCATTCATGGAAGTACTGTAGTACTGCTTCTATGAATTGAGGAGGGGGGCAGAGAGGAGGTACAGGTCCCTTGGCTCTATTTATCCCCTCACTGGAAGATTACTGTATTGTTATGGGAGGTTGGAAGACTTCAGATTTCAACTAAAACATCAAGAGATCATTGATTCAAGTACTCTCCCCTGTGTTGAGTTTTTAAGTGTTTGACTAGACTAAGGCTTTATAAATTTAAGACAATGCAATGTGGTACTGTGAAAAGAAACTCTTAAATTATACCTTTCATATTGTTTTTCCATTAGCCAGTTTGTAGAAAATTTAAAACTATAGTTTATTTTTTTAACAGTAAACTTTTCTATAGCTTTTGAATCTGTTGTGGCTGCTACATCTTCTGGTCAATTTAGGCCTATTACTGCTTGATAAAAATTAATTTGTTTTCAAGATTGGGGTGTTGCTTCTGTATTTAAAATAGGTGAAAGTCAAAGTTAAAAATCAATCACACATCCAAAATATGTGGTGCCAGAATAAGTTGTCCATAATACTGTCTGTGAAAATCATGTGACTTAAAGGATTGTTTTGTTTCTCACATCATCCTAGAAGTCTAGTTAAAAGGACCCTGTCCTCGCTGTAGAGTATTTTTTGTAATTTATTTTGTTTTGTTAAATATCCCCCTTGACAATGCTCAGCTTCCATACTATTTTTGACAATGTCTATAAGCCTTGAATATGGACAGAATTTATTCATGATTCCTCATTGGAGTTGACTGTTATGTTTAAGCTACATGAATAAGTATGATTCGAAGAACTTAGAGTGAATCGAACCTAGGCAGATTCACTCATCCATAATGCTGCATTACGTGATCATTTTCTTAACAATATAAAAAATTAAATAAATCCTTTATTGATGCATTTGTTGTAAAATATCCAGCATATTTCCTAAGAATTTTTGTTTGTTTACTAATAATTATCTTCTTTAGCACCTATACAGCTTATATCCAAAGATCTGCATGGAAGAAAAAAGCAAAAGTAAAAAATATTCCTGTATTTGGCTGTGCTAGACTTAGTAGTCAGCTGAGCTCTTTTCTGATTTGCCTTCAGCTTCATCATTTGTAGCAGAGGCTCACCGGACTGCCTTTCAGTCAAGATAACATTCTCTTTGGAGCTCTGGGCCATAGAGTATGACATCTTTCTTTATAAGTTATAGTAATACACCAGGTGGCTTTTATGGTGCCGTGTCAAAGTCATTGTCTCAAAGTAGTCTGGAAGGAAATTTACTGTACAAGGGAGATGTCTGTGGAACATATTCACTATGACTAATATATGCCTGAAATACTTGTGAAAACGTTCATATTATACAGGGAGACCTTAAGAACCTTCTGTTAAAGTACATTCTGCCTGATGAATTGTTCTATTTTGCATTCAAGTCTCCATTTATGGGGCAGCAGCCTGGACATCTCAATCTCCGTAATGACATTTTTTTTCCCAGAAAAGTTATATTGAAACAGAGAGTTTGATCTACTGCACAGCCCTCCTGAATGCAAATGTAAAACCTTGATTGTTTGAAATATTGATATGCCACTGATTGTTACAACATGCTACTTCACCTGTCGTCATTTAAGGAAAAGTAATTTTTGCTGTTCTGCTCCTTTACATCTTGCCATGCACCCTATGTTAATCAGATTGCGGAGCATTCTCCTGAACGCACTGACTGCACATAAAATATTGTTCTGAAGTATAGCATTGCAAGGAATCATGGGAATCCATTTGGATAAAAGGTGCTATATAAATGCAAATGTATTATTTACTGTTATCATCGAGCTGGAGCAACAGCCAAAGTGTGGTTAGAGCAATTCGAAAACTATCTTCATAACAAGGATAAAGTTCATTTTTAAACAATAGCTGTGGAAAGTTTACATTGATGTCCTTACACAGGGTTCGAATCTACTGCCAAATATTTTCTGTGTTCCACAATGCAATTGCAATTAAATAGAAAACAAAACAAAGTCAATTTATTTTTTCCTTTCAGCAGAGTATTAGAATAGTTCCATAGAAAAGAAATTGCAGATATGCCAAATTCTAATTTATTCATCCCAGTCTGTCAATTTTCCTTTGTTAAAAAGGTAATTATGAAAACAGACAGACTGGACTGCAGACTGAATGACCTCCTCCCAACTCATTTCAAGGCATGTGTGGCCCATCCATATGCTAATTAAAGAAGAACATTTAATTAAAGGGAATTGTTCTAATTTACTAGGTGTAATGTGCTTTTCGTCTACCTAAAACTAATAAAAATGTAATTAATCCCTTCTAGCCATCTAATAGAATCAGCCACTGTCCCAACATCATTTGACTTTTCTTTGCAGGTAATTATAAGAAGACAGCAACAAAAAGGTATTGAATGTATCTGCCTTACCAAGTTGACAGTGAAGGTAAATGATGCTAAATACAGTGACATGATTCGTAAACATTATTGGTCTGTTAAATGAATGTTGTATCTCCCTTCTGGGAATGTCAACACTATATAAATCACTAAGGAACACAAGCAGATAAGATCAGTGTTAACATTTAAAACAAGGAAACTCTGCCCATAATTATCACAAGATTCTACAAAGTGAGGTCGAGCACAGCATGTTCACTTTGCATAAAGAATTTCACTTTAGAAGGAAAGTTTTACTTACCTTGGCAAATAAAGTAAAAGTTCACTTTGTGAAGAATACTCAAACAAATTCAAGAAAAAAAAGCATTTTTTTGCTTGCATATGTGTGGATTATTGAAGTTAAGCGTCATAAAAAATTCCCTTGAAAAGTGAAAAACCACTTTGCTAAGTATACAACCTAAACTCCTTTAGTAAACCAACCCTTCTGGCTATAGAATGTCAACGTTTAGAAAGTCAACCTGTTTTTCCAAAATAAACACATTCTAAAGCTACTCCCAAATGTTAGTGCACATGCATCCATACTGCATCTATCTAGGCATCAAACATCTGTTTTGCATGTTAGGCCTCATTCACATTCATGTGCTTGGAGGCCGAATTCCTACGAGAGACACAGAGGGATTTCTGCATACCGTTATATGTAAAAAGCCTCATAAAAAGCAATAATAGGCTAACAGTCATTTGCAGCCATTCATACTGTATGTAATCAGACACACAGTGATTATCTGAGACTGATCACCCCTGTGTCCAGGGCCAATCAAGCATAGGTTATCACTACATGTACAATTATATATGAACAGCTGGGGAGCTTTCAGCCTCTAATTACTTTGTAGTGGCTTCCCACATGCAGCAGTTCACAGAAACCCAGTCGAGTCTCCTACAGGAATTCTTAGTTGGCTCCCAAATTCACATGTGAATATGGCCTAATGTTAAGGAGAGGATTATATAAGACACATCTTATTTTGGAAGGAACACTGGGAGGAAGAATCAGATGCTTTGTAGAGCACGTAACTACAGGGAATTGTTAGGCTGACCATACATAAATCTTTTTTTTTTTTTTTTATTCAATCTGTTGGTTTAAAAAAAATGATGCCTTTCCTACTGTCAGAACACATGGTGGCACTGTTCATTTGGGAAACACCCAACAGGCTAGCCTGCCCATACATACAAGGTCCTGCAGAACTGGCTGAATTTTGATCCATGTATGGCCACCCTTTTCCAACATGCAGGAGTTAGGAAACAGTGTCATACCGCTATCAGATTCCAGGTGAACTCTAAATGATCGTATAAAATGGGGTGTAGCGCTAAAGGATTATAATCATAAGTAATAAATATATCAGCTTATAAAACAATAGGTGACATAGTGCTTACTGAGAATAAGGTGACTAAGTGGTACCATATAATAATGTCACTTCACAAATGATATTATGCATATATACACATACCAAACAAGAACTCTAAATTATGACACGCCAACTGAGGAGTCAGTCTCAGACAAAGAAAGTTGATAAAAATTAACATCTGTTTCATTATATAGGTTCTGTTTTAATACTGTTCTCAGATTAAAATAAAAAAAAACTTAATTCAAACTGAAGGTAAAAGGAATCATTTATGATCATTTATGATTTATATCTCATTATTCACAATAGACTCTTTTGAGTAAACCCATAACAGTTTATATAGGAAAAGTGTACGTAAAGTGTGCCCAAAGCAGCCATTTAGAAACATTGTTTCATTTCAACCTTGTACTGCATAAATAACTGTTTGGCCAACAAAAAATGTTCAAGTTACTACACTTTTAATGCATAAAGCTCATAGAAGAATAATTACTAACTGTTGTAGTAAGCCTTGGATATCTCAACGGTTCAGTGATTTAATAATGTCTAAAATTCATCATGTTCTTGGAACATTAAACACACATTTATAAGTGTTATCATGAGATACTGCTACAGAGTTTGTCACACCCTGAAAGGGCATTGATCTGTATGAGTATAGCTTTTTGATATGCACATGGCAATATTATTTCCTCTGTTGATTACTCAGTAACAGCAGCACAAATGTAGAAAGTTAAAACAGTTTTTTTACTGGTTCAAGGTAATATATATATATATGTAAAACATACAAGAGGTTGCAGAGTTCTTCACTGTGATCAGTGTACAGGATATGAACTGTGCTGCAAATATGCTCCCACCAGGTCTGCTACACACACTGGCAGTTTTTCATATATGTTACATGTATTTTTGAAAATGGTATTAAATGTTTTTGCTTTTCTTTTTGAATGAACCAACCACTACTTTACATTTGAGATATTTTAATAAGGTAAATGTGTGTTAATGTCAATCATCTAATCATGTCCAAGCAAAAATCTATTTTTTTTTAATTAGATTTTTTATGGATGAAAGAAACTTTAAGAAAATTTATGAAAAGTAAGTTTTATAAATCTATATATATGTTGACTACAGGCAACAGAATAAATCAGTTACTCCAGTCAATCAACTGAACATAGCCCAGGTAAAGCCATAAATCTTTAAAAAAAAACTTCTGTGTTTATATATTTACCCCAGATCAGTAAAACAGAATTTAATTTAGCATCTGAATTGCGTTCAAAGAGAGATTTCCTTAGTGAGTTTTTGTTTTTAAATTTTTATTGGACTCTAATAAATTATATAATGATCACAATGGCTATACCTCATAACTACAGAAAAAACATTATTTAGTAATTGATTGTTTTTTCACTTAGCCCAATGAATCTGTGTTTGTTCAAACATGCAATCGCATGCAGGATTTATTTTTCCTTCATATGATTACATATGTAATGTAAAGCCAAGTTGCCTTAGCTAAGTTTAGAAGCAATATACTGCTTTAGTAAATCCACTCTGTATTTTCTTTATTCTGGAAAATATTTTTTTTTTTCGTATAAAAGAAGCCAAGTCTTTAACCAAATAGACTGGAAAAATCTAACACTGCATCTTGGGTAAAATGTGTAAAGTAAATTCCATGATGAATAAATAATATGCCAGTGGATTCATTAGTCTAAAACATAACTGAACTAACTCTTTTTTGTGGAGGAATTAAAAATGACATCTTAATATACATATAAGTCAGGCTGCAGTGTAATGATAACAATACTGTGACTTCCAGCTAATATTGATTTAAAAAATAATAAATGCCCTTTCACTGATATCTAGATAAGGAAATGGGAACTCACCCAAATTCCCCTTTGTCGACCAGTCAACTGTCCTCCATGTGTCCTGCACTGCTGCATGTGAACAAGTGCCTTCCTTTTACTACTTTACTTATGATTTTTTGAGAGCATATTCCAGCCCTCTAAGAAGGAAAAGAGAAGTTCATTTATTACGAAAGACCTCTTATTGAAATATATGCACTTTTAGATGGGAAAATTGTACTGATCTCACATTGCTTAAAAAAAATGTCTATACTATCCTGAAATTTGAGTGGTCCTTCTCATGTCTTTTATTATGAAGAGTTGTGGGAGCTTTTCAGCTTTGAAAGTGTCTGTAGAGATTCAGTGCGCAAAGATCAGTCTACTGAAATTATTCTGTCATCAGCTTTTTGAGGGTAAACTTTGTTTTGTATTACAGTCTATCTGTGAGACAAGCAGTGCATGCTAACCTGAAAAGTTTTCAGTATTCCATTGTTTATTGTGAGAAATGTCTAGCCTTTTCATTGCTGGGCTAGGCCTGTAGAGAGAAAAAATTGAAAGCAGTGACAATGTGAGCAGAGATGAAACCTTGATATGGATTGTCATCATAAAGATTTGTGTCATCGGAATGATAATTATTACCAGGAATAAAAACAGCAGATGAGCAAAATTGTAAAGATCAAATGGTAATGGGAGCTACTTCACTGAATCTGCCCTTATGTCTGAGTGTCTTGTGTTTTTTTTTTTTCCTTTTTCACTGCTGTTTGAACATTATTACATTCATTAGTACAGACAAGAAACTTGAAGATGTGTGGCGCCATGCAGAGTAGGTTTAGGCTGGGCTCATTGCAAACCAATCTAAATAATCAATTTTGAGTCAAGTTGCTATTTTCCTTAATTATTATTTTGAGCAATATTATGTTGATAAGCTTGGTTAGAATTTAAATATAATAAATACTCTGTTTTATACTTATTGTGTTGGTATTACTCTCTATTTATATAGTACCAAAATATTCAGCAACACTACAGTATGGAAAAATCACCAAATAAAAATGGAAATATTAGCATAATAAAGCAGAGAATAATATATAAAACAATATATATATATATATATTATAATTTAACTCACAGAAATTGTACTCCCATAACTCATGTAATCTAATGTCTGCTTATTGTACACACACTAATATACACACATACACAGTAGGAAAAATCTGGCAATTTGAATGAAACCAGCTACCCTACCAGTCTGTTTCTGAATTGTTGAAGCAGCACTCAAAAGAAAACAAGCACAGCCACAGGGAGAATATAACTTAATACTAACCATTTACACACTCTAAAATCAATTGGGAGTGTTGGCATAAAAATATCTGTTATGGTTATTGTTATCTTATCCAGGATTGCTCTTCCATTTTGAGGCATCACTATGTAAGTTTGATCTTGTGAATTTATGGTATTTATAACTTTCAGCTAGTATTAGAAAAAATTAAAAGGAATGGTATTGTGTTTTTTATACACTCTATATATGTTCTCCTTTAATTATGGTCAGTATTAAAAATGTACATACATTTTTTTACTAAATACATATTTCATAAAAATATCTGATAAATGGTCATGGCTATATTTGGTCAATGATACTGATATCTGCCATTTGATAAGGTACAGTATCAAGATTGTACATATTACTGGGTCAGCATGATTTTTGTTTCAGTGAATGTTGGGCATTGTCTATCATGATTTTAAAGAATCTATATAGCTGGAAGACATGATTGACAATACATTTAGGAGAAAAAGGAGAGAAGCGCCTCTAAGTGCAATAAGTCTTTTAATTCAAGTCTAAATGTAGAAACACTCACATGTGTGAAGTAATCATAAGCATAAAAACCGTGGTTAACAATAGTTAACGGTGGGGTGGTAACCCGGGTGAAGAGCCGTCATCTCTCTGAGATGTGGGGAGGTCAGCTCTCGGCTGGAACAGCGTGGTGGCTGGAGGGGGAACAGTGGTGAGGCCAGCCTTCATGCACGTCCTCCCTCAAAGCCGGATGGAACGCATGCTGGAACGTAGCGGCGGCGTGGCCGTGATGACGTCAGATCCCAGGGTGCACTGCGACGCGTTTCGGAGCATGCACTGGCCGTGGAAGGCGGAAGTGCACTCCTTTTTCAAGCAGGGGGAAGTGGATGAACAGGGGTGAATATATAGGGAACGTGAGTCTAATTGATCAATTAACCAATTAACCAGTGATTGACCATTGCTGTCAGGTGAATAGTGTAAAGTCATGGATGTTAACTGGGGGGTAAAAGGAAACCAAATGGAAAAAAGAGAGGATGTAATAAATAAGAAAACGGAAGACGAAAGAAAAAAAAAAAAAAAAAAATATTTTCTGGGAGATTAGTGGGGTAAAATGTTCACCTTGCAGCACTGGCACATCAATTATGTAACAGTAGTGAGCAGATATTTAGTGGTAATACAGCATGATTGCAAGATGATACAGCATGATTGCAAGATGATAAACATATTGGTAATAATACATGCAGATGACATTATAAAAAGTAAATTACATTGTAAAAAATTGTAAAAAATAGAATAAAATATAAATAATGAACAAAAGGTTATAAATAATAAACTAAAAATTGGATAAAAAAAAAAAAAAAAAATTCGATAAAAAATTTGATTAAAAAATTCGATTAAAAAAAAAAAAAAATTATAAAGAAAGGGGGGGGGGGGGGGGGAAGTATCATTGTGAGTGTTGAGTGGCTGTGAATGGGAGATTGTAGTGTTTATAGTATAGTGTTAATGTCTAATTCCTCGTTGAGTCCGCCTGGGGACAATGTATCTAATGTAAATATCCAATAAGTTTCTTGTGAACAGAGTTTTTTGAAACGATCAGACTCAGAGAGATTGTTGTGTATGGATTCTAAGACCCATACTTGTAGGCCATCAGTGGATTTTTGGTGATATTCAAGGAAGTGGCGGGGGACGCTATGTTTGTCTTTACCATCTTCAATAAGACGTCTGTGCTCGCCAAACCTGGCGCGGAGGGGTCTGATGGTTCGTCCCACATATAGGAGGCCGCAAGGGCAGGATATACAATAGATCACATGATCAGTGGAGCAGTTGTAAAATTCTTTGAATGAATAGGTTTTTCCTTTTGTGGTGAAGTTTTTTTGTCCGTGTTTAACGAATTGGCAAGTTTTGCATAGCCCTTTGTTGCATCTATACATGCCGACAATGGGTATGAGGCAGATTGTGTTGAGTGTGTTGGTGGGTGGGTTGTATTTGCTGGGGGCAATCTTGTTTTTAAGGTTGATGGCTTTGCGGTAGGTGTATTTTGGTTTTTTATCTAAGATGTCTATTAAATGTGGATCCTGTAGTAGTATCGGCCAATGTCTATTGATGATAGACTCCATTTTGTGAAAGTTGTTGTGGAATTTGGTTATAAATCTGACCTGGTTGGGAGGCTCTGTGTTATTGTGTGTTTGGGGTCTACCCTTGTGGTAGAAGGAGTGGGCCTCATCTACTAGCTTGTGTGGGTAACCTTTGTCTAGGAATTTCTTTATTAGAATGTCACTCTGGAGATTGTAATCTGAATCTGTGGTGCAGTTTTGTCTGAGACGACAGAATTGTCCTTTAGGTATATTTTGGATCCATTTGGGGTGGTGGCAGCTGTTGAAGTGGAGGTATGAGTTGCCAGATACGGGTTTGAAGTGGTTTTTTGTTAATATTTGGAGATTGTCATGGTATAATTCGAGATCTAGGAATACAAGAGTATGTTTGTGGTGAGTGGAGGTGAAGGACAGTCCAAAAGGATTTGAATTGCAATGGGTTACGAACTGGTCTACGTGTGATATTGGTCCATCCCAGATGACGATAATGTCATCTATGTAACGGCCGTAAAAGATGATGTGGGCGGCAAAGGGATTGTTGTGCTATATGTGTTTGTCCTCCCAGAAACTCATAGTCAAGTTGGCATATGAGGGTGCAAAGTTGGCTCCCATGGCTGTACCTTGAGTTTGTAAGTAGAAATCGTGGTTGAATGTGAAGTAATTGTGTTTGAGGCAAAATGAGGTGGCGTCTACTATAAAGGAAGATTGTTTGGGGTTGAGTGATGGATCCAAGGATAGATAATGCTGGATGGTGGTGATGCCTACATCATGGGGTATCGAGGTGTATAGGGAGCAGACATCTAACGAGACCCAACAATAGTCGGGTTCCCAGGAGTATGTTTGGAGTAATTCTAGCAAGTGTCCGCTGTCCCGGATATATGAGTGTTGAGCCTGTGCTAGGGGTTGTAGGAAGTGGTCGATATATTGGGAGAAACCGCTGGTAATGCTCCCTGTGGCCGCTACGATTGGTCTTCCTGGTGGATTATTTGGATTTTTGTGTACTTTGGGGAGAAAGTAAAAATACGGGGTGTTGTAGAAGTCTTTAGATAGAAAAGAGGCTTCCTGCTTGGTGATGACACCATCAAGTAAGGCTGTGTTCGTTAGTAGTAGTGCGTCCTGTTTGAATTCGGGTAGTGGGTCTTTAGTTAATTTGGTATACGTGGATGTGTCTGAGAGGAGTCTGAGGGCTTCGTCTATGTAGTCAGTGGTATTAAGAAGTACAATGCCGCCGCCTTTATCGGCGGGCTTGATAATAATGTCCTTATTGTTTGATAAAGTGGTAATGGATTTTTTTACAGTGTTTGGTAGATTAGAGACGGAATGGTGCTGGTTGGGATTGCACAATTTGATGAATTCCGAGTAGACTACTCTATAAAAACTTTCCAGGTAGGGGCCCTTAGAATGTGTGGGATTGAATACTGATTTGGGTCTGAGCGTAGTGTGTGCCACAGGTGGGGGGTATAAAAGTTGTGAAGTGAGTGTAAAATCTAAAGGTGGGCCATCATCAGGGTGAGACTCAGCAAATAATTGTTCTAATATGTCTAAGGCGTCTGAGTCAGATGGGGTTGAGGGGTTGATATTGTCTGTGTCAGGTGAAATGGCTGTAGGCTGAGTTTTTTTGGATTGAATGTGAAAGAATCTTTTTAAGGTGAGATTGCGTATAAATTTATTCAGGTCTTTGAATAGTGTGAATAAGTTGGGTGGGGAAGTTGGGGCAAAGTTTAGACCGTGATTGAGCAGAGAGATTTCAGTTTGTGATAGTTGATGGTTGGATAAGTTGAAGATTTTTACAGTTTGCGGTGTTTGTGTTTGGTGTGTGTTGCGGTGTTTATTTCGTCCCCCCCTACAGCCTCTGTGTGTTTTCTTTTTCCGTGGGGGGGGATTTTGACCTAAAAAAGACAGTGAGGTGTTGGTGGGGGAGTGGTGAGCAGAAATGAGAGTGGGGTTAAGATGATTGTTCGAAATCGGAAGGCCAAGGGTGATGACAGTATGGGCATCGGTGGATGGGGATATGGGTTGAGGGGTGTTTGTGTGGGTGATGGGAATCTGAGTGCCATTAGGTGTGGTGTCACCAGTTATGGGTATAGGGGTGGTGATGGTCTGAGGTATATTTATAGGGTTTTTTTGTTGTTGGTTTGTGGAAGTGTTATTGGGAGGTGTTTTAGTGTTGGGGCGAGACTTGGGTGTGTCTTTATTATGCAAGCTTTTGTGGTTGAAGTGATTGGTGTGTTGTGTGGGATATGATTTGGTGAAGCCCTCAGACTCCTCTCAGACACATCCACGTATACCAAATTAACTAAAGACCCACTACCCGAATTCAAACAGGACGCACTACTACTAACGAACACAGCCTTACTTGATGGTGTCATCACCAAGCAGGAAGCCTCTTTTCTATCTAAAGACTTCTACAACACCCCGTATTTTTACTTTCTCCCCAAAGTACACAAAAATCCAAATAATCCACCAGGAAGACCAATCGTAGCGGCCACAGGGAGCATTACCAGCGGTTTCTCCCAATATATCGACCACTTCCTACAACCCCTTGCACAGGCTCAACACTCATATATCCGGGACAGCGGACACTTGCTAGAATTACTCCAAACATACTCCTGGGAACCCGACTATTGTTGGGTCTCGTTAGATGTCTGCTCCCTATACACCTCGATACCCCATGATGTAGGCATCACCACCATCCAGCATTATCTATCCTTGGATCCATCACTCAACCCCAAACAATCTTCCTTTATAGTAGACGCCACCTCATTTTGCCTCAAACACAATTACTTCACATTCAACCACGATTTCTACTTACAAACTCAAGGTACAGCCATGGGAGCCAACTTTGCACCCTCATATGCCAACTTGACTATGAGTTTCTGGGAGGACAAACACATATGGCACAACAATCCCTTTGCCGCCCACATCATCTTTTACGGCCGTTACATAGACGACATTATCGTCATCTGGGATGGACCAATATCACACGTAGACCAGTTCGTAACCCATTGCAATTCAAATCCTTTTGGACTGTCCTTCACCTCCACTCACCACAAACATACTCTTGTATTCCTAGATCTCGAATTATACCATGACAATCTCCAAATATTAACAAAAAACCACTTCAAACCCGTATCTGGCAACTCATACCTCCACTTCAACAGCTGCCACCACCCCAAATGGATCCAAAATATACCTAAAGGACAATTCTGTCGTCTCAGACAAAACTGCACCAGAGATTCAGATTACAATCTCCAGAGTGACATTCTAATAAAGAAATTCCTAGACAAAGGTTACCCACACAAGCTAGTAGATGAGGCCCACTCCTTCTACCACAAGGGTAGACCCCAAACACACAATAACACAGAGCCTCCCAACCAGGTCAGATTTATAACCAAATTCCACAACAACTTTCACAAAATGGAGTCTATCATCAATAGACATTGGCCGATACTACTACAGGATCCACATTTAATAGACATCTTAGATAAAAAACCAAAATACACCTACCGCAAAGCCATCAACCTTAAAAACAAGATTGCCCCCAGCAAATACAACCCACCCACCAACACACTCAACACAATCTGCCTCATACCCATTGTCGGCATGTATAGATGCAACAAAGCGCTATGCAAAACTTGCCAATTCGTTAAACACGGACAAAAAAACTTCACCACAAAAGGAAAAACCTATTCATTCAAAGAATTTTACAACTGCTCCACTGATCATGTGATCTATTGTATATCCTGCCCTTGCGGCCTCCTATATGTGGGACGAACCATCAGACCCCTCCGCGCCAGGTTTGGCGAGCACAGACGTCTTATTGAAGATGGTAAAGACAAACATAGCGTCCCCCGCCACTTCCTTGAATATCACCAAAAATCCACTGATGGCCTACAAGTATGGGTCTTAGAATCCATACACAACAATCTCTCTGAGTCTGATCGTTTCAAAAAACTCTGTTCACAAGAAACTTATTGGATATTTACATTAGATACATTGTCCCCAGGCGGACTCAACGAGGAATTAGACATTAACACTATACTATAAACACTACAATCTCCCATTCACAGCCACTCAACACTCACAATGATACTTCCCCCCCCCCTTTCTTTATAATTTTTTTTTTTTTTTTAATCGAATTTTTTAATCAAATTTTTTATCGAATTTTTTTTTTTTTTTTTATCCAATTTTTAGTTTATTATTTATAACCTTTTGTTCATTATTTATATTTTATTCTATTTTTTACAATTTTTTACAATGTAATTTACTTTTTATAATGTCATCTGCATGTATTATTACCAATATGTTTATCATCTTGCAATCATGCTGTATCATCTTGCAATCATGCTGTATTACCACTAAATATCTGCTCACTACTGTTACATAATTGATGTGCCAGTGCTGCAAGGTGAACATTTTACCCCACTAATCTCCCAGAAAATAATTTTTTTTTTTTTTTTTTCTTTCGTCTTCCGTTTTCTTATTTATTACATCCTCTCTTTTTTCCATTTGGTTTCCTTTTACCCCCCAGTTAACATCCATGACTTTACACTATTCACCTGACAGCAATGGTCAATCACTGGTTAATTGGTTAATTGATCAATTAGACTCACGTTCCCTATATATTCACCCCTGTTCATCCACTTCCCCCTGCTTGAAAAAGGAGTGCACTTCCGCCTTCCACGGCCAGTGCATGCTCCGAAACGCGTCGCAGTGCACCCTGGGATCTGACGTCATCACGGCCACGCCGCCGCTACGTTCCAGCATGCGTTCCATCCGGCTTTGAGGGAGGACGTGCATGAAGGCTGGCCTCACCACTGTTCCCCCTCCAGCCACCACGCTGTTCCAGCCGAGAGCTGACCTCCCCACATCGCAGAGAGATGACGGCTCTTCACCCGGGTTACCACCCCACCGTTAACTATTGTTAACCACGGTTTTTATGCTTATGATTACTTCACACATGTGAGTGTTTCTACATTTAGACTTGAATTAAAAGACTTATTGCACTTAGAGGCGCTTCTCTCCTTTTTCTCATCTACAGAAGTTGCTACAGCTTATTTGGAAGCCTTGCCCTCAGTGCCACACGGAATCCTACGCTCTTCATACAGTAGCCACTAATACCACCATCACCCATACTACCATTTCCCAGGACTTTGCAGTGTTTGCGCTGTTACAACCCTTCCTCATTTTTTCTTGACAATACATTTATACTGGGGGACTTAATGATTTTACTAGAGAACTTGTCCAAATGTGTGTCTTTTTTTTTACTGTTTATATTTTTTTTGTGAATGAGTAGAGGTGCTGGATCAACTGTGGGAATAGGATTATACCTTTTTTTTCTTTAATTGGTTGAACTGGATGGACTTTTGTCTTTTTTCAGCCAGACTAACTATGTTACTATGTAGCTATGTATCCCTTACTTTTTTACATAGGTAAGGGACAGGATATCTGGGAGCTCCCTAATTTTAAAGATGTCTTAAAATTCCAATAAGCCATACGCCCCCCACCAACAGATTCCCAGAACCACCATTGGGACATTACGGTTCAGCGTGCGTTCCAGCTGCCATCTTGAGGAGTACGTGCATGCCAGCCGGCTCCACATCTGTTTCCCTCCTGGACCACGCTCACTACCATTGAGACATGGACAATACAGGTACCAGTGACAGCCATTCCACATGGTGTTTCTACACCACAATACCCTACATGCTTTTATTACTCTACTACCATGTGAGTGTTCTTACTTTTTAGTATATATTAAAGTGGTCTGCTGCACTTAGAAGCGCTTCTTCTTCTCTCCTTACTTCCCAGAACCACCATGCCTGGATTATGGAGAAGAAGCGCTTGTCCTCATTAACATGGAGATAAGGTGCTTTGACAGAGGAAGGTGCTCACAGGGGAGTGAGAACAGGGTGCCCAACTTCCTGTCTCCACTTGTCATGTGACTTTTAACATGACCCCAGAGCAGAAGAAGGAGAAGCTCTCTTATTTTCTTGTGTGGGCAGGAATACTAAAAACAGTTGTGAAATGTAAATACAAAGAGCCACTGATGCAGGGACATTTTTTACTTCCAGTGATAATATGGGCGCAGGAGAAATTTTTCCTTCCAGTGACACCATTGACTCAACAACATTTTGTCTGTACAGTGACAGTATAAGTGCAGGGGCATGTTTTCCTTACAGTGACACAACCACTGCAGGGGATTTTTTTTCTTTCCATTGATAAGACTGATGCAGGGACATTTTTTCCTCAAACAGATGCTGGGGCATTTCTTCTTTGTTACTGTTGGCCCTTTCCTTCTTTGTCACTGTTAGATCTTGCCCGAGCATTGGCTCTAGGAATACTTGTTCTCCATCAAAGGTGGAATACCAGACCTTAGATAAGCACAGGGGCAGTCAAATCAAGGATCATGTCAGCCAGGTGGACATGGTTACAAAAAGTGAGACAATAGTATTGTAAACATTTCCATACATTGAGCAAATTTCCATGGCTGGCTCCATAGGCTGCCTCCTGCACAACATTCCTCAGTTGAAAAACTGGAAAATTGTCAGCTGAAAAGCAGCTGCATCCAGTCATATGAATCCACGATCATTAAAGTATTCTGACAGCCAGTGATGCTGTAGCACCCTCCTAGCCAGGCTGCTACGTAATTTTAGTTTTTGGGTTTCTGCTGTAACCACAGAAGCAGGAAGTTTAGTATGTTCTGATCGTGACTCTAAAAGCTTGGAGATTTATTACCTCCCCCTGAATTTAAGAGGAGTCAAATATTCAACCTGAATATTTAGTAGGGTCTGTCCAATCCCTGGGGAGGTGTGCCCAGATGGTGGATAGCTTCCTGTTAAATAGGCTGAAGATCAGGTCAGATTGTCTTTTACTCACTATGGGAATGGATCTGTGAGTTTTAGGGGGTTGATTGCCCCTGGGGCTCTTCTGGACTGGATGCTGGATTTCTGCTGGTGCTGCACCCATGGACTGACTTTAAGCCAGGACCTCATGAGTAGAGTATGTATGCTTCATATGCCTTCATGATCTTCAGCAGTGCACCCATAGACTGTTCAATTCTATAACTACTTGTGCTCTGTACACTCCAGCATTGTCTTCAGCTGTGCACCCATAGACTGTTTAAGTGTATAACTACTTGTGTTCTATACACTCCTGCATGGTCTTCAGCATTGCACACTACGTTTTCATAATCTTCGACTGGGCATCCTCAAACTGTACTGGTCAGTTTGTCCATGTACAGTACTGCTCAGGGGCGGACTGACAACTCATGGGGCCCTCGGGCAATAGGGGATCATGGGGCCCCTGTGTCCTTGCCCAAACTCAAAAAAGCCTATGAAAAAGGTACCAGGGGCATCTCAAGGGGCCCCCTACACACCCTGAGCCCTCGGGCAGTGCCCTCGTTTCCAAATGGGCAGTCCGCCCCTGGTACTGCTACTCCTAATAGAGAAGTGTCGTCTTCAAGCTGTGTTGAGTGTTTGTGAGCATTTCACACCCCTTCACCCTCCCCTTATATCCTTCAGAATTAATTTACAAAAAGTAATTTCCCTGGACAGATTACTGAGAAAGAATTAGTGAAATGTTGCTGTGTGTCTGGATGCTTCTATACTTGGGAAGGAACCAGCTAATTCACAGTAGTTCCTACTGGATGGTGGCATCTTTTACAGGCCAGCTTAGGAGAGTGTAGCCAAAGGTCATTGACAGGGGTAATTAGAACCATATTGAGGAAATACAATAATCAGGGGAGATGAATCCACAAGCTAACAATCACTAACATGAACAACTAGAGAGTAGCACAAGTTGCATTTACAAGAGGAGACTGATTAATCAGTATGAATGGCAATGCATAGTAACGCACTGTACCTTAAAGGTGGGAAGAATTTTTGAGGGCATAAAAGGAATGCATAACGTGTGAGTACCATAGAAAAACTTAAGAGTGTGGAAGGATTCAGCAGGATTAGCCATAGAACCATAGAGCCACACAGTGCAAACCGCTTGATGCCTGGCTGTGTCCTAGATAGCTGAGCCTGTCTCCAGAATTTGTTTCCTTTACCAAACGTACCACCTGATCTTCTTAATAGACACCTCATTGATGCCATCCAAAAGCTAGCTGTATTTTAATGACCTATCCATTTTATGACATGATTTTACATACCAAATATTACACATAAAGTTAATAATAAGATGTGCATGTGGAAAATTCAAATAATTTGTGTGTGATAAATCTTAAGTGAAGTGAGTAAATGATGAGATGAAAAAATGACATATTGTAATGAAAATATTGTATACATGACGCTCAGTCAGACTGATCCTTTAGTGCCTGACATGATCAAATCAAGAATTTTTTTGTGGAAAGGGGGGCATTTAAAAATAAAGAAACTCACTTCTTGCTTTTCAACACATTTTCGTTTGTTATTTAAAATAAAAACATTCTTCGGAAAGCATTCCTGAATGCACCATGCAACATTTTATCTGTCTCTGTAAAATTGGTTATTTTAGGAGGCTGCAATCAACTCCTAAATGGCTATCCATAATAGTGCATTAATGAATGAGTTTACTTCCCAGTATTTTGAATCAAGCTATTGAAAGCAATCTGCAAACAGACCTGTTATTTAGGGTGTTATACCTGACAATTATGAGCAAGCAAGACTTTTTTTGTTTTTTGCACCACTAACTTTGACATTTCTTTTAATATGCCAGTACCAGCAGAAGGCAGAATCAGCATGTGGCAAGTAATAATATAACTAAGAACAAAGGCTAAGCACTTTTTTATAAAAAAAATATTACAAGTACAAGTATGTAAGCCTTTTGCTGGTTGAAAGATTCCATTTTAAAAACTGTTTCTCGTGCCTCTGAAGATAAAGTTGCCATACTAATTTTCCACTTGTGTTTTGTGAAGGTTTGTGTTATGGCGCAGAAAGATTGTACCATTTGTGTAATCTTCTGTTCATCGGCCATAGAGGACAGGCTGAGTGAAACAGTAATTATTTGGATGAAAACATTAATTGCTATCAAATGTACAGTAAGTAAAGTGAGCAGCTGACAAAGACAATTTGCTTATTGTTTTGTAGCTACAATTACTGGAACCATTTTTATGGCTCCACTAACCTCTATCTGCCAAATGCCATCTAGCCACATTGTAAATTATATGAACAGGTAATGGAAACATTTTTAAATGTATCAAAGAAAGCAAAATGTTTACTCCACTCCACATTATGTGAAGATTTTTAGTGGAGTATAAACTGGAAATGTATCCTTAACTGGTACACTAAAGAGCTGCATTCAAGGAACAGCATCCATTAGATGCATGTTACGTTACACAAAAGATGTATTACTTTTAACAAGCGTATTTGAAAAATGTCCAGGTGCTTTTAGGAGCTAAAGTAACTGTGTATTTCTCATGCATGGCAAAGCAACAAGTTCACTTAACTTTCCTCCACTCCAGCAGCATATACTGGTCTTCAAGGCAAAAGTTCACATAAAGGGACTATGCTGACAATTAAAAAAAAAATGCAAGAAAAATCAACAAAAAATCAAGTGTTTTAAATACTTACTTTCAGCATTTTTCCTTTCCATAAGGAAGTAACTGCCCCAATTTAAAACTAATTTAAGATTATGTTGTACCTAGAAGGGCTTTGCACTGGACAAACTGCACATTTTTTTACAAGCTAGCCAGCAAAAAAAAAAAAAAAAAAAAGCAAACAAATTACACTAACAATTTGCATTAAAAGTAAAGGGTTTTTTTGCATAACATTTGCAAATATAAATGGAAGCCACACTGCTTTATCAAGGCCAATCTGTATAGTGTGGTCCTAACTCTAGTTTAGGAGAACCTTCATGTTGAAGCATATAAAGTAATAAATAAATTGAGGGTGCATATGCCTAGAAGCAGTACATTCCTAGTGACACAACAGAAACCCAGAGCAGCACAATGACAGATAATCAGTGCCACCAACAGTAGTGAATAAATTGTGAGCTGCCACCAGGCATACCTGCCCCCAATGTATTTATTGATATATATAGTATCCTCTAATATGGAGGCTCTCATAGACTAGTGTTAGGTCTGCACTATACAGAAAGGCCCTTGATGAGGCAGTAAAGCTTTCACATATAGCTTGCAATGTGCCTTGAACTTATTAGAAAATCTGACTACTCCATGCAGGGTCGCTTGCATGTCATAGTCCTCTCCTCTTCTTGCAGTGTCTAATTACAGGCCATGTAGCTCCTCTTTCTTACCCCTCACCTCCCTACAAAGGGTACATTTATAAATACCTGCCTGGGGAGGTGTGAGGAGCAATACTCAAGTGAAAGCTTTGAGTCTGCTGGGGCTGCTGATATCACATCCATTGTAGCACCCTACAGCAGTCTAAAGAGTTTTGGATTTCTACACAAGTAAGACATTTAGGTAGACAACACACAAAATTTCTTAAACGCACAAATGCTCTTATGGGTAAATTGTTGTTGATATAAATAGTCTGGAAAAAGATATTTGAGTTAGGATTATCACACATGCATGATACCTGGTTTTGTTTTAGTAATTTCATCAGGAATTTGTTTCAGAATTTGTTTCAGACTCCATCAGTTATAGTCCAACTCCACCTTTGATAATGCCTCTGATCCCCTCCTTCTGGACACCTCCTTTCTCATTTTTAATAACATTCAGTCCATACATATACCTTCTAATTATGGCCGATTCAGCAGGAATCGACCGAGATTGGATCCATGTATGGGCAGGCTGAAAGTACCCAAGTTGATCAATCTATCCACTTGGGTACAACCAACCAGATTTTTCATGCAATTATTGCTAGAAGCTGTTATTGCCACTAGCAATAATCACTGTGTTCTCCTGGCAGGGATATCTTTTCCCACCAGGAGAACACAATGGCTCCCTGGGAGGGATTCCTCTGTCAACATTGTCTGTGTGGTTGCAGGAACAAAATTTGCTCCGCCTATGGCCAGCCTTAAACATGCAGCCTTCTGGTCAGTTCACTGATGTCATAAGTCCTTCTTCTTTTTTCCTCAGTGGTGGCATGACAGTCCTTGCTCTGGAGTGTAGTACAAGCACTGCACAGTCCAGGAGTATTCTGAGGCTTGGCCAGTATGATAACTGTTATGGGTATTTTCTAGTTGAGACATATAAAATAAAAATTAACTCTGCATATGCAGGAACAGATTTATAGCTCTGTGTTTAATGTATCCGTTCCATCAAAATGTATTATTACATTCTATTTTATACAGAAAATAGGAAAGGGCGTAGTCTGAGATGTTCTAAAAAACTAGCAAATAGAATAATGCCACATTTCATATGTTATCAGCTATGCCTAACAGTTGGGAAAATAAAATGTTGTGTGTGTGTGGGAGGGGGGGGGGGGAGTTAGAGAGAGAGAACGTCTAGGAAAGTTTAGTCTGTGTGGTGACATTGCAAAATAGCAAGCAAGATGGAGTCTCTAAATGAGCAAGGAAGTGAAAGTCCATGTCAATAACACACCCCCAGGGAGTGCATCCATGATGGCCTGAGCTCACAGGAAGTATATGACATTTAACTACCTAAGTGCCACCTAATCTGTAAGAGGATCAGCAAGGGTTCAGAAAGTAGATTGGTCGGCAGGGAATAGTTAAGTTGGAGTTAAGGTTTAAGCATGATGCAGTAATACACCAATTGTTGAAATACAAAACACAAAAATAGAAATTTGGATTAGATGATTGGAAAGGCAAACTAATTTACATGCTGTCTTATATAAATGACCTACTAAACAACAGCTATAGATTTATTTGATAAAACATGAAGTTGTTTCTTAGACTTAACATTTTTTGGATAAATGTGATAATAGATAAAGATCTTTCATCTTCCACACTCCTGACATTGGACTCCTTGTTTAGTATTTTAGGATTCCAGTTGAACATTAGTTTTCATCCTCTAAAAATTGGTTTGGTAGTTGTGGGAGCAGGAGCTGTGCACTATTCAGGCACATAAAATTTGGCAACTATAACTACAAAAAGATATTTTTATTGCCGATATGTATCTGGCCCTGACACTATTATTGCATGTAATATTTAAATGCACATTTATCTCAGTTCGAAAAAATTACTATACCGACAACTATCCTAAACCTCAACCTAACATCTAAACCTAAGCATTACCTCAGCTCAATTGGTAAACTTAACCTTCAATTTTAACCTCACTTTTTACCTCCACTTTCAACCTCTTGTAAAGTGCATAATGTTATAGTAATAAATGTTATATGAACACAATATTAAATAATATGAAGGGGGTGTGGTAATGGTGGAGTGAGATGCTAATCTTCACAGCCCCAATCTTCAAATCTAATCCTATTTTATATAACCCACAGCCTTTCACAGCTACCAGTGGAAATAAAGGAACCAAAAATCCATTCCCAGCCCTGGGGGGATCCAATTTTGTCAGCTGCAAGACTTTTTTCAAGCATTGCTTCAGATGTTGCCCTTTGCTGTTACCAACATTATAGAGCCATCTGTGGCCTCAGACCCACCACACCAGTTCATATTCTGGACTCTCTCTTATGGAGATTTCCATCCCTCACAGATTCCATTGACATGGGCCAACAGTCTTCAGAGTTTGACACCAACGAGGATGAAACAGATATCTGGACTGGGGATGCATCCGTTTATTAACCTTGAGGTCAGACATGGAGCTATCATTAGCATGCTAAGAAGAAATACTGTACACTGCACGAAGATGCGAGACCAAAATATAACAGATCAGCTCCAGAATGGACCACTTAAAGAAGTCTTGTGAGTCCACTGTAGACAAGAGCACACTACACAGATACCAGATCTATATTACAAGCTGGATGGCCAGGAGATTTCTTTACTGTAGCAACAACATAAGCATATGGGATGTGCCAGAAAGACTAAACTATAAGGACTTCACACCTGTGCTTAAATACATCTTCAATCTGCTGCTCCACAAAAGATAAAGAGGAACTGGAAATAGATCATGCATTGTACCTTAGGATCTTTTCTCTTAGACCCTGGCAAGTTGCTAGATATAGTAAGTTGCGTCCACCTCACTCATTGCTCATGAGATTGCAAATCATTTCAAAAACAAGATTGGCGCAATTCATAGGGGCATTGCCACTGCACAGACATCCATCCCACTCAGGGGCGGACTGACCATTTGGAAACTCGGGCACTGCCCGAGGGCCCAGGGTCAGTAGGGGGCCCCATGAGATGCCCCTGGTACCTTTTTTCATAGGCTTTTTTGAGTTTGGGCAAGAACACAGGGGCCCCATGATCCCCTATTGCCCGGGGGCCCCATGAGTTGTCAGTCCACCCCTGCTCCCACTTAGCATACCTTATACTAAACCTCCCTCAACACTTTCCTCTTTTGACTTTGCTGCTACCGAAGAGGTCACTAAGGTTTTCTCAGAAGCCCATCTCACTATCTGTCCCCTAGATCCTGTCCCCTCACAACTACTACGGTCACCCTTTTCTTCCATCCTATGCTCTCTCACTCACATCTTCAATCTCTCACTCTCTAACGGTGCCTTCCCCTCCCCTCTAAAGCATGAGCACATCACTCCCATACTTAAAAAGCCCTCCCTGGACCCCACCAACCTGAACAACTTAAGACCCATCTCCCAGCTGCCATTTACCTCTAAACTCTTAGAACACTTAGTCTACAATCGCCTGAGCTCCTACTTCACTGACAACAACCTTCCTGACCCTTCACAGTCTGACTTTCACTCCACTCCACTGAAACTGCCCTACTAAAACTCACTAATGATCTACAAACAGCTAAAACCAATGGCCACTACTCCGTACTCTTACTACCCGACCTCTCTGCGGCTTTTGATATGGTTGACCATCCCCTCCTTCTCAAAACTCCACTCTCTTGGCCTCAGAGACTCTGATCTCTCCTGGTTCTCCTCCTACCTATCGCAGCGCTCATTCAGCGTTACCTATAATGCTACCTCCTCCTCTTCACTCCCTCTCTCTGTAGGGGTGCCTCAAGGTTCTGTCCTTGGACCCCTTCTCTTCTCCATCTACACCTCCTTCCTTGGTCACTTGATAAACTCCCATGGCTTTAAGTACCATTTCTATGCTGATGACACACAAATCTATCTTTCTACCCCTCACCTCACCACTTCAGTCTCCTCTCGCATTACTAACCTACTAAATGACATATTGGCATGGATGTCCCTCCACTTCCTCAAACTCAATCTTTCCAAAACTGAGCTCTTAGTATTCCCCCCAGCCCATGCCCCCTCCCCTGACTTCTCCATCAAGATCAATAACACAATCATCAGTCCCTCCCCACATGCCAGGGTACTAGGTGTAATCCTAGGCTCCCATCTGTCCTTTCAGTCCCAAATCCAATCACTGTCCAAATCTTGTAGACTTCACCTCTGCAACATCTCCAAGATACGGCCGTTCCTAACCTCGGAAACCACTAAGCAACCTATTCACTCCCTTTTTAAATCTCGCCTTGACTATTGTAACTCCCTCCTCATTGGCCTACCTCATCGCATGCTATCCCCTCTTCAGTCTATCATGACTCATCCACCTTACTAACTGTTCTGTATCTGCCATCCCTCTCTGCCAATCCCTCCACTGGCTTCCCATTGCCCAACGAATAAAATTCAAAACATTAACAATAACGTACAGTATAAAGCCATTTATAACTCAGCCCCAAATTACATCACCGATCTTGTCTCTAAATATCACCCAAACCGTACTCTCCACTCCTCGAAAGACCTCCTGCTCTCTGGCTCCCTTGCCTCCTCCTCCCATGCTCATCTCCAGGACTTCTCCAGAGCTTCTCCCATTTTCTGGAACTCTCTACCCCAATTTATCAGACTATCGCCTACTCTGCTCACTTTTAGGCAATCTCTGAAAACCTATTTCTTCAGGGAAGCTTATGCTGCCCTCTGCTAATAATGGAATCTTCTACTCTTCTAACCAGTCCATCCCACACAGTTACTACCTTTTGTACCAATAACCCCTCCCTCCTAGATTGTAAGCTCCGAGGAGCAGGGGAAGCAGATGTGTCCTACTCTTGAAATATAGCCACCTCTTACTACTACTCTAGGTGAATAAATTTGGCTGCTAACCAGAGGGTAGATACTCTATTTCCTTCCTTCTGGGAGCTCTATCTTGTGACCTCCATTCTATATGGGAGCCATTCACCTACATATTTTCTGTCTCTCAGTAGATAGTATCTCTATATTATGGGTCTTATCCCTAATCGTCCTAGATATCTGTGTAGAAAGTTACCAGGAATCTCTTTGTGCCTCTTCGGTGGACCACTTTGGCTATACATCTATGCTCATCTAATTTCTATCAATATATAAGAGGTATGCACAATTATTGTATATACTAACATTATTTTTTTTCTTTTTTCTTTCTTTTTTCCTTTATGATGTCACTATTTACTTTTTCTTCTAGTATTTGTTTAACCCTTAGGCCCTGATGTGTTAAGGGTGACTCCCTTGGGCCAGCAAGCACAAAGTGACACCAATATTTTATTTTCATCTCAAGCTTTTCTTTGAATCATCTATTTCGATAGCCCTTTGGGTAAGATGTTCATGTCATATTTTGCCATATGATTTATTATATAATCATTTATATACATTTGAACCTCACTGGTCTCTCTTTCCCAAGCAGACAGGATTTTTTGTTAATATATGTGTAAATTATATGTTTTTGATATACTTGTTCTTTACCAATGTCTTTTTTCTTTTTTTATAGTAGAAGAATTTTATACATTTATCTATTTGTATGTTAAAGTAAAAATTATTGGGTCCTGAAGAAGCAAAACGCGTTGACCTGCATATTCAACGACCCAATATCTTGAAAAGATGTAAAAGTATTTTTATATGTAAATGTAATAAATTTTGTAATTTTATATATACATTCTTTGTTTTTTTATATAATTGTATGAATCTTAGGAACATGTTTAAAGTCCCATTTCCAATTTCCTATGTCTTGTCCTATGTATATGGGATGATGCCCTGAGGTTCCAATACTATATATTATAATATACCACCCCTCTTATTCTATACTCACATGTACTGTACATTGTAATTGCTTTATTCTGATGTTTCTTTATGTTTTCCTACATTCTTTTTATTTTGTTGTTCACATTTCTAATACACTAGCTCAATACAAATCATTTCTGCTCCATCACATGTGCTCTGTGTGGCTTAGGTCCCCTGATTTTTTTTTATTTTCAGTTTGCCACACAACCCTGCACACTTTTTTTGCACTTACACACTAGACCCCCTCACCCTTTTTCCCCTAAAGAGTCCCTTGAAGACGTGTCTTCAAATGAAACGCGTTGGATGGAATCTACATGTTGCTCCTGGTTTTCAGGACTCAGTACCAGTGAATTTGGCTGATTTTCTCTCTGTCTGTACAGGCTAAATTAATTTCTTTGTCATTTTTGTTATTTATCTGACTTTTATAATATTTTATTTATTAAATACTACACTATATATGGTATCTTTGCAGCTTCTTATGATGAGTTATTTTCTATACAGCATCCTGCTGAGATGGTCGCCTCCTGGTGGTGAGGAGTGAAAACTCTGATGATTTCCATAGAGAGCTTGGAGTTGATTTATATCACATGCTGTTTACTCTGTGTTTACCTTCAGCTTATTGTCTGGTGAGTTCATATTGTTGAAGGAGTAGTAGAACCAATGGTTTTATCTGCATGTGGTACAGTCACTTTATCAAGGTAGAAGACACCAAAGCATTATTAAGACACAGATCACAGACTGGTATTTTGATTGCTTTATTGGATTATGTTTATTTATGTTTCAATCACTGTTTGAGTAATTTATTTCATATGTAATCATTTGTTTGTATATGATTGTTTGCATGAGGCACTGCACCATTTATTTTATGATTTACACTAGGGGTTTGTATATTTATCTTGTTACTAGCTGCCTTCACCACTAAGTGCTGACTTGATCTCTTATTCATCCTATTAGAGTGCTCTGAATCCTCCTTACACTCGTTGATAAACCTTATAAACAGCCTCCACTTTTGTGTAACATTATCAAAACCTGGCATAAGCATGCAAAATCATTATCATAATGTATCATCCATGGCCACTTTAGTCCTGTATGGGATAATCTAGTTTTTCCCATTGACTTCCATGCAACTCTCTTCTTAAGCTGGCAAAGGACATTTTGGCCCTAACTTACTTTTTACTTTTTTCTCACTACTTCTAAAACTTCACTGCTTTTCTTCTCCCAACTCTGACCAATCTATTACCCTATAAAAGCTCAGCTCACCTTTAGTACAACTAAAGAGATAAAGTATTATAATTTATTAAAACAATATAAGTGCAGCGCTACAAACAATATTCAAATGACAAAAAATATAAATGATTGTCAGATATAGGAATGTTGAAGATGATAAACAGTTCAGTGAAGGGGGAATCACAGGGCATATAGGTGTAATCCAATCCCAGGAATAGATAAATTGCCTGCTTACCAGAAGCGCAATTTAAATGCGCATGTACAGATTACATGTAGCCGGAATCCCATGTAGGCGCTGCTTTCTAGTACCCAGATGGTCCGTCGGTGGTGGAACGATGCTGGCCTGGTCGGAACACACTGCACCTTGGATCCACACAGAGAGCCTAAAAATTGCTGGGGCTGAGGTATGGGAACTCAGTACTAGGTGCAAGGAGTAAAAATACTCATAGTGTAGTATGTTTTAAAATTATTTATTCAAAACGTAAAGCCATATAAATTTACAAAACGCATGCCTGCAGCCTGTAGCCAGTAAATGCAGCTTCAAAAAAAGATGATCCTATACACTGACCAGTAAAAACCATGGATGGGCCGCCGGACCTCCTGACCCGGCGGCGTAACGTCAAGGCGTGCAAAGGCTCCTCCTAGACGCGTTTCGTGTCAATACACGTCCACTGTAGGGGTGATGCACCTGGTACTGAGTTCCCATACCTCAGCCCCAGCAATTTTTAGGCTCTCTGTGTGGATCCAAGGTGCAGTGTGTTCCGACCAGGCCAGCATTGTTCCACCACCGACGGACCATCTGGGTACTAGAAAGCAGCGCCTACATGGGATTCCGGCTACATGTAATCTGTACATTCGCATTTAAATTGCGCTTCTGGTAAGCAGGCAATTTATCTATTCCTGGGATTGGATTACACCTATATGCCCTGTGATTCCCCCTTCACTGAACTGTTTATCATCTTCAACATTCCTATATCTGACAATCGTTTATATTTTTTGTCATTTGAATATTGTTTGTAGCGCTGCACTTATATTGTTTTATTTTGGTTGGAAGGGCTTGTAGTTCCTTTTTTGTGCACTTGTCGCTCACTGGAGTGCGCTCACTTTTTTCCATATTTTATATATTATAATTTATTGCACCTCTAAGACCCCATTTGAAATCATACTCATAGACTCCATTGTGACACAACATGTAATATTCTCATTGCACTCACTCTGCTTGGCTACCTAATCCACCCACTTACCAATAGACGTGCAGTTCATTTTGTTCCAAATTTGAATTCAGACACATTTTTTGTTAGTTAGACATTTGGATGTCTCTGAATGTCCTAATTACAATAGTAGTGAAGCTGAAATAACTAAATGAAATTCGAGCGAAATGCAGATGAAATTTTAATTCAAATCAAATTTGACTCAAATTTGAATATGAAAAGAATAGAACATAAAATAATAGAATAGAAATGAATAGAATAGAAAAACAATAGAATACATTATAAAAGAATATAATAGATTTGAATAGAAAAGAATAGAATAGAATAACCAATAAAATAGAATACAACCATCTTCCGAAATTTGAATTTCTAATAAATTAGATTTCTAATTTTCCAAATTCGATCGAATTGAATTTGAATAGAATCAAGTTTGAAAGCAAAACGAATTAAACAAATTTAACAAAATAAAATAATTTTAAATAACAAATCAAAACAAAACTATTTTTTTCGTTCTGCACATGTCTACTTACCAACATACACACAAATTTGGGAAGCAGACTTGCCTGACAGTGATACCTCTGAGAAATGGAACAAAGCCTTCTCTAGCACACTGTAATTCTTGTAAAGTGCTCAAGAATGTCATTTTAAATACTCACCAGATTGTACTTTACCCCGCTACTATACATTGCATCTTCCCCACCCATTCTCATCTGTGTTGTCAGTGCCACCAATCCACAGGATCACATTCATATACAGTATCTGTTGGGCATGCACACCTAATAACATCTTCTAACACAGTTATCAACATTTACAACGTCACCTATCTATACAACATAGTCAACACCCCAATATGACTCAGCTTACTATATTTCCATACCCACTTTTTGAAAGGCTTAAGTTCTTTATTTTCACAGTCAGGCACACAATATCTAGACACTGGACGTTTACACAAACCCACTCAATAGCTGAATAGATAGACTTGCTCAATGAAATCATGTGCATGGAAAGTCAAACAGCCATAGATCAAGATGTTCTGGAAAATGTAGGCTCATGTTCACCCCTCCTACCATTATACCCAGAAAGGACCCTTAGCACAATAAATGGCTGAAATGTATGAAAAGTGTGGCATAGGAAAACATTTTACTATTTGTAATAAGCATTTTGCTTCCATTACCACCATCCAAGTTTGAAAATGAAGCAAGGGTTTTGCTTGGTACCAAGAACTGTTTCGTGTAGCACACACTCATAGAGCAGCTTCTTTATGCTGTATTTAGATGCTTAGCGAAAGTTAAATACAATTGGAAAAAGTACAATAAGTACACAACATTTGAATATTGTCCTCTGATTATGCAAACTGTAAAAATATCGATGTCTATTAACACACAACAGAGTTCAGCAGACACCTTCCACAAGCCTCTCCAGTAAGAAAAGGATGTTGAACTGGATTTGTTTTTTTCTTGCCCGGGTGTTTATAAAAGTGAATACAGCAAAACCGCACTTTTTCCTTACAGGACAAAAGAACAAATATTTTTTACTGCCAAATCCATCAGAAGCTGCTCCACTCAGCCAACTGAAGTGAAAAAAATGCTGGATACTTCTGAGTCCTGAGGAGTATGTGACTGGTGTTTCTCTAGGTGCTTGGTAATTGGACCAGCACTGTTGCATTGTGGCAAAGAGACAGTCATGGCATAATCTACAGCTAGAGCAACTAGGAGCATACCCAGGGATTCCTTTACCCTTTCTGATGGCTAAATGGAGCAGCCAGGGAGCAAAGGAAAGGTGACCATGAGCTGTTGGGATGTGGTGTATTAAAGTGGCTGTAAACCTCAGACATGGAATATGAACAAAGCATATCCCTCTATAGTGTATCTCCAGCCAGAGCACTGTCATTTTTGTCTCCTGCCCTATTGTTCTCCTATCAGTATGAGACAAGTTTTCCTGACACCAAGAGAGAAATGATGGCAGGGGAGGGACATTCAGCAGAGTGACAGCCTCAGCTCTGTTCATGTGTGCTGTGTGGAGGGGGTGTGCCCTTTCCCTCCAATTAGCTCTTAGAACTCTCCTCACTGAGCTCTGCAGAGTGTAATTTCAGCTTGGCATCCCCTTTTCTTCTGACAGCTCAGACAAGCTTTATACATTCTGCCTTTGAATGGACGTAGAGAAGAGGAGCTGCAGATAAACAGGTACAATGTATGTAAGAGGATTTGTTTAATCTCTGTGTGTCTCCTGAGGCTAGTTACTAATAGGTATATATAAGGGTTTACAACTACTTTAAGGCATAACTGGTGCTTACCCTCTGTGGCAAAGCATAGGTTTGCTTTATAATATAGTAAGTCAGCATATGACAAAAAACATATGACCTGTATGAAGAAAAAGTAAATGATGTGGTGTGCTGTTGTTCTACTGTCTACTCTTGTACAATAAAATCGTTTGTAAACAGAAAAAGTAAATGATGTGATGAACATATATAAATGAAGGTGAAGATCCACTATATACTGTATATGTATTATAGCTAGTTTTCCAAGGAAGTGCACTTCAAAGAGGTACTGGCATAAAGATTTGCATCTTGAATATAATGAATGAATACTCAGACTGGCAACACAGAAACTGATTTTTCTATAATGAAATAATAATCAGATGTATTTTGTGACCTACAGAGAGAATTGATTATTTTGCTTTTCATGCATATACAATCATTGACATTTTTAACAGACACGGGGAGACTTGATCCAATGGATATTTCTTTCCTATTGCCAAAAGCTATTTGTTTTTCTCTTTTCTTAAACAATCTTAAAAGTGTTAAAATGTGCATGCCAGTCATTGAAAACATGATGCTAAAAGCTGGTCAATCATTAACAATTCTTAACACTTTCATAAACAAAGGGCATTGATGACTATGTGCCTGGGACCAATTTAGCAACATCAGCAGGTGTCAATTAACATAAAGTGGAACTAAAGTTTTGCTATTACATATTGTGAGCAGACAGGCTAAACTGCACATATCTGCCTGTTCACAGCAATCCCCAGAATGCAAACTGAGTTGCACATGCAGTGCACATGGAGAAGATGACAACATTAGAGAGGGACCATTGGAAAGGTGAGTATTGATCCCTTTAGTTCCACTTTAACAAAAAGTCTTCAGCTTAATCAATATTACTATTTTTTTAAAGGACGTATAGGGTTTTTATCTGTGCACTCTTGTATTAACCACTTTAAGACCGCCCGCCCGCCCGCCCGCAATGTACTCTTGACGGGCGGCAGCTACAGACAAAGCGATGCACAGGTACGTAGCTCTGCCTCTCCTAACACAAGAGGACATTGTGCAGCCCCCCTCCCCCCCACAGCGGAATGAAAATCCTGGTGAACAAGACCCAGTGACCATGTGATTGCTATGCGACCACATGATCACAATGCTAGCAAAGCTGTTATGAATTAATTTGCTTCATAACAGCTTTGATTTTCTTCCTGGTGAGCTGTGAGTGGCCCACAGCTCTCACATGATACATTGGCCAAACACAGCACCATGTACCATGTGACCAGTTGGAGCCAATCACAGATCACTTTATTCTGAACTGTCATGAACTTAATCTTTAACCACCTCCCGCCTGCCTTATAAGGAAATGACGGGCGCAAGGCGGTTCTCTCGTTCTGGGAGGACGTCATATGACGTCCTCCCACTCTAACCACGCGTGCCTCGGCTCACGCTGACAGCTCAAGAGGAGAGGAGAGCCAGTAATCGGCATTCCTCAGAGGGGACATATACATTGATCATCAGGGCACTGATGATCAGTGTGCCCTGATGATCAATGTAGCCCCAGCAGTGCAACCTGTCAGTGTCCATCAATGACAGCTGTCAGTGCTCATCAGTGCCACCTGCCAGTGCCCATCAGTGCCACACCAATGCCACATATCAGTGCCTACCAGTGCACATCAATGCCACATATCAGTGCCCATCTGAGCTGCCTTTCAGTGCCACCTATCAGTGCCAGTCAGTGGCGCATATCAGTGTGCATCAGTACCACCTAACAGTGCTGCCTAACAGTGCCAGTCAGTGCCACCTAACAGTGCCAGTCAGTTCCGCCTATCAGTGCCACCTATCAGTGCCATATATGAATGCTGCCTTTCAGTGCCCATTAGTGATGCCTGTCAATGCCCATCAGTGCCACCTACCAGTGCCTCCTCATCAGTGCCCTTGTCAGTGCCCATCACTGCAGCCTCATTAGCGCACATCAGTGAAGGAGAAAAATCTCTTATTTACAAAATGTTATAACTAAAAATTTTCAGTTGTTTGTGGTTGTTTAGCAAAAAATAAAAAACCCAGCGGTGATTAAATGCTACCAAAAGAAAGCTCTATCTGTCTCAAAAAATTATAAAAATTTCATATGGGTACATTGTTGCATGACCGCGCAATTGTCATTCAAAGTGTGACAGCACTGAAAGCTGAAAATTGGCCTGGGCAGGAAGGGGGTATAAGTGCCCTGTAGGCAAGTGGTTAATAACAGTTCATAGCAAGTTTTGCATTGCAGAGCAATAATCTATATTGCTCCTGTAATGCAAAGTGTAAAAAAAAAACTCTGATCACCCCCCCAGAGTAGTACAATGTTACTATGGTAACTTTTTATACTACTCTGATGAAAGCATAAAAAAAATCGTAAAAAAAATAATAATGTTACAAAAAATGTTATTAAAATATTGAGAATTTATTTTTTTTAGCTTTTTTTTAACTACTTGTCAACCGCCCGCCCGCATTCTTCAGGCAAAGTGACGTACCCTTACGCTGCTTTTTATTTCCGGGTGTACATGCACCCTCCACTGCCCCCCCTGTCGGTGCAGGGAGAGAAGAGAGAACATCGCACTAGTAAAAGCACTACCTTTTATACTCACGTTATATTAGCACATTTACCCTTTAATCACCCTTTTTAAGCCATTGATCACCTTGTCACCCAACCAGTGCCCTTAGTACAGTGTCAGTACGTAGAATTTCTCATTGATCATTGTATTACTGCCACTAGCAACATCAGATAGCGCCTGGGTCTGTAAGCTCCCTTCCCAGCCAGGGTCAGCTAGCATTAGATTGCCCGCACACTGTCGCACTCATTCTATAGCTTGCTAATCACCACCATTACTAGTATAGTGTTTGTACGGATCAATATATTGATCATGAACAAAACTATACTAGTATCTCCTTAGTATAGTGTTCCAAAAAATTAAGTGTTAGCAGGATCAGCCCCTTTCGCTGCCAGCACTAGCGTTTAGCCATTCTGCTGTTTTTCACTGAAGATTTGTACCAATTGATAGTGGCCAAAGCAATTTATATGCACAACAATACATGGCCACCCACTCAAATTCAACTCTTGCCAGACAATTCACATTCACATCGGCATTACAAAAAAGAATGAATTGTGAACATATTGGTCCACAGACCCGATTCATCATATGCCTATGTTTTCTGATGTTACATACAGTATACACCCAACCAAAGGACCAGCGACATACTGCTCTGTCATTGGACTTTGAGTGATTATGCCGGGATGATGCCTGCAGAAATTATTTTGATATAATTTTTTTCAGCTGGGGGTCAACTTTCATGTAAAAGCAATCCTAGAGGCTAATCAGCTGTTGAATCCTTTTTACAAACAGTGGTAAGGGACGTTCCTCTCCCTGCCGCCTTCCACAACTTTCTCAGGCTCTCCTGTCCCACAGGGAAACTTAAGAATGCAGCTGGCAGTTCCACCAACTGACCATAAAATTGATCGGAGACTGGAATGCTTCCAATCATCTCTATGGTCTAAGAAACCAGAAGCTACAAGCATTTCATAATTTCTGTTTTCCTGGATATAAACAGCGCCATTTTTAAATTGGGAAAGCATCTGATCACATTGATCTTGGTGTGATAAGATGCTTTAAGGGCAGAGGAGAGAACTAGAGTCTAATAGACCCCATATTTCTCAGAAAAGAGTACCTGTCACTGCCTATTGCTATTGATATTTACATTCTCTGTGACAATAATAAAAGTGATCCAAAAAAAGGGACAGTGTAAAAATAAAGAAAAAATCACCCCCACCCTCCCTTCCCGTGTTCGTGTGCAAAGGCGAATGCAAGCATTGGTCCCTTGTTGGTATGTAAACAAATATTGCACCATGCATGTGAGCTATCACTGGAAATGTCAGGCCGAGGGCTGTAATTCTAGCACTAGTCATCCTATGTAAATATAAAGTGGTGACCTGTAAAGGCTTTCCAAGCACCACTTAATGATATTAAATGTTGCATGTCCAATTTTAAAGCATGTCATGTTTGGTATTTATTTACTCGGCGTAACATCATCTTTTATATGTTATCAAACAATTTGGCAGTATATTGTGTTTTTGTGCGTTAAAATTCAAAAATGTGTTTTGAAACATTGCCACACAAAATACTGTGTGACATCAACAATTTCAACATTCACCGTTTTATTCTCTAGGGCCTCTGCTTTAAAAACATATATAGTGTTTGTTATTCCACATATACCCATGTCATGCATGAGCCATATATAATTTAACCTCCTTAGCGGTATTCCCGAGTGTAGCTCGGGGTAACATTTCAGTACCAAGAGCGGTAACCCCGAGCTACACTCGGGAATACCATGCGGCACTGCTCCGGCATTTGTTCTTCACTTACCTTACCCTGCGCTCCCGCGATGTGTCCCCTGCAGCGTCCCCGGCCATCTCCTTCGGCGGATGCCGGCATCCGGCTTCTGTGTCCTGTCCCTGTGACGTCGGGACGTACGGGCGCCGCCGGCGGCGGGAAATTTAAAAATTTTTAAAAATGTCATTTTTTTTTTACATTTTACATAGTAAAACATTGCTGTCTCAACCATTTCACATACATTTTGTCCCTAGTGCTTTGTTCTGTGCCCTGCCTGCATTTTGTCTGTTCTTTCTGCCTGGAAACTGAGAAACGTCCATGGCGTCCAAAAAGTGTCCCTTTAGGTCAAAAGCGGTTTAGATCAGCTAGAGAACAGCGATAGTAAATCAGAACCACTTGCAGAATTGAGTGATAATGATTTGTGGGGAAATTCGTCATCAGACACTGAAAACGATTTTGCGACTTTGCTCAGCAATGTGCGAACTTATTATGGAGCTATATTTCAAATTTAAGTGTTTTTGGTTTGATTATATTATTGAATTAAATGTATTATTATTATATTATTATTTTTTATGATTATTTATTAAATTATAATTTATGATTTTGTGTTTCAAATTTTATCCTACCCGGGATGTTTACTAGACTCTTGTTCGGACAGATTTCAGTGAGTTATTCCTAAATATTACAGCTTACAATAAAAAAACTACATATTTCCATGCAAAATAATGGTACCGCTTTCAGCACCAAAAATCTGAAATAATCATACCACTAGGGAGGTTAAGTGACAACTTTGTGTTAAAAAAAAAATGTAAGTTTCCAATAAACTGTGGCAAAAAAAAAATTTAATCTTCCATGGGCTCAACATGCCTCTCAGCAAATTCCTTGGGGTGTCTACTTTCCAAAAAGTGGTCATTTGGGGGGGGGGGGGGGGCGTTTCCACTGCCCTGGAATTTTAGCACCTCATGTGATAGCCAGTCAGAAAGTAAAAGCTGCGTAAATTCCAATATATATACCATAGTTTGGAGACGCTATGACTTTCACACAAACCAATTAATATACACATATTGGGATTTTTTTTTAGCAAAGTCAGCAGCTACATTTTTTGCAACTGCTGACTTTTATTTTTTTACAGAGTGAGTGGAACTCCGCTTTAAGAATAATTTCAGAAATAGAAGTGTTAATAGCTGATTTTTAGCAATGAACAGAAGAGAAATCCAAATCAAATCAATATTTGGTGTGACCACCCTTCAATTCTTCTGGGTACATTATCACACAGTTTTTGAAGGAACTCAACAGGTAGGTTGTTCCAAACATCTTGGAGAACTAACCATAGATCATCTGTGGATGTATACTGCCTGAAATCCTTCTGTCTCTTCATGTAATTCAAGATGGTATGGCATGATGGATAAGTATCTGTCTGTAATTGAGGACACCACTATGAGGCGTAGCTTTGAAGCTTGTGGGCCCCAGTGCAAAAGTTGACCTGAGGCCCCCCACTACCTTCCACCATGCACCAAGATGCTCCCACCGTGTGCCAAGATATGATAGCTATATGGTGATTGTCTCTCTTTTCTCTCTCTCCTGCTTCCAATCTGCACGTGCACACAAAGTGTGGGCAGGCAGCCAACACTCTGAACTGTCGGGTGAAAGCGGTAGGTTTGTATGTAAAAGAGGAAACTCAGCAGGCCCTCTGACTTCAAGATCCACATACAAGCCCACTGCTTCCACCCAGCAGCTCACAGTGTGGTCTGCCTGCTCCAACCTTGTGTGTATGTGCAGGGCTGAGCAGGGGCGGGAGGTGGGTACTGTTTTGGGCTGAGTGCGGGGATGATCAGAGAGTGTTCCACTGCAGATATCATACCATTTAAAAAAAAAAAGACCTTTATTTTATATGTAAAACAGCACCCAGTTGCCTCTCTTATAGCCATGCTGCAGTGATATGGAGGTGCAGGGTATCAGAGAAAAGTAACACCCTGCTTCCTGGTAATGACACATGCCCTTCTTACTCCACTTGGTATTGACAGATGACTGCTCCTTCAGGAACCCCCCACTTCAGCTAATCATAGATGACCACCTCCTCCTGTAAAGACAGATGACTTCCCCTCCTGGTAATGACACATGTCCCCCCACCAGATAATGACAGAGGACCCCCCCGCCAAGTAATAACAGATGACACTTCCCCCCACCAGGTAATGATAAATTACCTCCCTCCCCCCAACAGGTAATGACAGATGGCCTCCTTCCCCCCACCAGGTAAAGACAGATGACCCCCCACCAGGTAATGATAGATGACCCCCCTTCCCCACCAGGTATTGACAGATGACCCCCCCGGGTAATGACAGATGACCTCCCTCCCACACTAGGTAATCACAGATGACCTGCCTTCCCCACCAGGTAAAGACAGATGACTCACTGGGTAATGATAAATGACTCCCCTCTCCTCCACCAGGTAATGACGGATGACCCCCCTCCCCCCATAAAGTAGTAACAGATGACCCCCCTTTCCCACCAGGTAATGACAGATGACCCCCTCGGGTAATGACAGATGACCCCCCCCCCACACCAGGTAATCACAGATGACCCGCCTCCCCCACCAGGTAATGACAGATGGCCCCCCCGGGTAATGACAGATGACCTCCCCCAGGTAATGACAGATGACCCGTCTCTCCCACAAGGTAATGACAGATGACCCCCCAGGTAATGACAGATGACCCCCCTATCCCCACAAGGTAATGACAATATACCCCCTCCCCCACCAGGTAATGACAGATGGCCCCCCCGGGTAATGACAGATGACCTCCCCCAGGTAATGACAGATGACCCGTCTCTCCCACAAGGTAATGACAGATGACCCCCCAGGTAATGACAGATGACCCCCCTATCCCCACAAGGTAATGACAATATACCCCCTCCCCCACCAGGTAATGACAGATGACCCCCACCTTCAGGTACCCTCCTCCTAGTAAGTAAACATGGTCCCCCAGGGAATTACTGATTGTGAGCATGGTCACAATTGTGGCCCCTGAGACTCCTGATGCTACTCTGACTATGACCAAATCTCTAACTCCATTTGCAGAAATGCAACCCCAAACTTGCAAGGACCCTCCACCCATTCTTCATTGTTGCCTGCAGACACTCATTATTGCATCACTCGTCAACCCTTCGCCATACAAACTGCATCTTGCTACAGCCATAAATTTTACACTTTCATTCTTCAGTCCAGACACATTCTGCCATTGTCTTGCTCCCCAGTTCCTATGTTTTTGTGCGTGCACAGCTGAGTCACTTAGCCTGTTTCAATGTTGGAAGTATGGCTTTTTGGCCGCAATTCTTCCATGAAGACCACTTCTGGCCAGACTTCTCCAAACAGTACATAGGTGTATTCGGGTCCAAGCAGGGGCGGACTGACAACTCATGGGGCCCCCGTGCAATAGGGGATCATGGGCCCCCTGTGTCCTCACCCACACTCAAACCACACCCAAAAAAACCTATGAAAGGTACCAGGGGCATCTCATGGGGCCCCCTACGGACCCCAGGCCCTCGGGCAGTGCCCGAGTTCCCAAATGGTCAGTCCGCCCCTGGGTCCAAGTGATTTCTGCCAGTTCTGTGCTGGTGGCTGTGTTTTTTATCTTCTGAATTATATTTCCTTGGCCGACCCTGCATTCATGGTACTCAGCATTGCTTGTTTCTTTGTGCTTCTTCAGAATATCTTGAACAGCACATCTTGAATCCCCAGTCTTCTTTGAAATCTTACCTGGCAGAGACCTTGCTGATGCAGTATAACTACATTGTGTCTTGTTGCTGTGCTCAGTCTTGGCATGGGGTATGATCTGTGACATGAAACTGTCTTCTACAACCTCACTTAGTAGCAGAGTTTGGCTCTTTCTCACCCAGTTTTAAGCCTCCAACACAGCTATTTCTGTCTGTTAATGACTGTGTTTCAACCTACATATGAAATTGGTGACCATTAGCACATGCTTGATATAATTGGTTCAGAATACACCTGACTCTAATCCTACAAAATCCCTGACTTTGTGCAGGTGTAAAAAGTGTGCAAGTGTAAAAACTGATGCTGGTTTGAAGCAATATTGATTTTATTTAACTTTTTGTCTGTTCACTCACTTTACATTTTGTAAATTGATAAAAATAAACAATTCAAATATTTACAGAATTTCTTCACACCTGCCTTAAATTTTTGCACAGTACTGTATACAGTATATACAAAAAATGGCCTGGAAACTCAAGTGGTTAAGACTGATCAAGTGGTTGTAATAAAGACTGATCCTCCCTAGTCAGTTTGATATACATTCTGGCAAGCATAAGATCAATAACTTCAAAACAGAAAAGGGTACTGATATGCAAAAAGAAAAAGATTGCTAAAACTCTTGCAAAGCACATTAGTTCACCTGAAGTGGATTGAAGTTTCCTAAAGATAAGTATTATTGTGTATAGGGAACCTGTCTGGGTGGCTGTTTACAATCTCCAGGGCATAGCATACCACTGCATCCCATATGGTGTTGTGCCAGCAGCTTCTGGCAGTCAAGTGACCATCATCAATTAATCAGTCTTCAGCAATGTCAAGAAACAGGCATTCTGACAGGTTTACTTTTTAAATATTACATTTAAAGCTTTCTTGATATTGAGATATAAGGATATTTTAAATTGTTTTAAAGTGCTGCAATTAGAGTGCATCAAAAAAAGTAACTGTCAGCTAAAGAAATCATACAGTTACCTTACCTCTTAAGGATATGCTCCGGCTTTCAAAGAATAAATATTGTACAGTGTACATCTTAAATAACACAATGGCTACAGGCAATTATATGCACTTAAAAATACATCTGCTGTGCGTGTTCTAAAGGTTCAAAAGAAAACTAAAAAGCAGCTGTACTGACCTGCACAAAACTTTACAATTTTACTCCAAAAATGAAAATTAAGCAGTTAGAAATCATTTTATCTACATCAAAGTATTTTTAAAAGATCAAATTATTTGCAGTGCTTTTGTATGCTAGGGAATCAACTGAGTTCTAAATCTCAGACAGAAAATATTGATGGACAAAACTTTTTAGAAAACTATACTTTGAGTCCTTTATTTGTAAAGAAATGACCTTTAAATGTCTGATACTGTACAGGTGAAACAAAAAATTAGAATATCGTGCAAAAGTTCATTTATTTCAGTAATGCAACTTAAAAGGTGAAACTAATATATGAGATAGATTCACTACATGCAAAGCAAGATAGTTCAAGTCATGATTTGTCATAATTGTGATGATTATGGCTTACAGCTCATGAAAACCCCAAATCCACAATCTCAGAAAATTAGAATATTACATAAAATCAATAAAACAAGGATTGTACATAGAACAATATCGGGCCTCTGAAAAGTATAAGCATGCATATGTACTCAGTACTTGGTTTGGGCCCATTTTGCAGCAATTACTGCCTCAATGCGGCGTGGCATGGAAGCTATCAGCCTGTGGCACTGCTGAGGTGTTATGGAAGACCAGGATGCTTCAATAGCGGCCTTCAGCTCTTATGCATTGTTCAGTCTCACACAGATGGATCCTGGACATGGGCTTCAAATGTCGTATTCCTCTTGTCAAGCCACTCCTGAACAACAAAGTCAGAAGCGTCATATCTGGGCTAAAGAAAAACAGACCTGGTCTGTTGCTTAGTGGTCCAAAGACCTCTTTTCTGATGAGAACAACTTTTGCATCTCATTTGGAAACCAAGGACCCAGAGTATGGAGGAAGAATGGAGAGGCACACACTGCAAGATGCTTGAAGTCAAGTGAGAAGTTTCCACAGTCTGTGTTGATTTGGGGAGCCATGTCATCTGCTGGTGTTGGTCCACTGTGCTTCATTAAGTCCAGGGTCAACGCAGCCGTCTACCGGGAGATTTTGGAGCACTTTATGCTTTCTTCCACAGATGAGCTTTATGGGGATGCTGACTTCATTTTCCAGCAGGACTTGGCACCTGCCCACACTGCCAAAAGCACCAAAACCTGGTTCAATGACCGTGGGATTACTGTGCTTGATTGGCCAGCAAACTCGCCTGACTTGAACCCCATAGAGAATCTATGGGGCATTGCCAAGAGAAAGATGAGAGACATGAGACCGAACAATGCAGAAGAGCTGAAGGCCGCTATTAAAGCATCCTGGTCTTCCATAACACCTCAGCAGTGCCACAGGCTGATAGCTTCCATGCCACACCGCATTGAGGCAGTAATTGCTGCAAAAGGGGCCCAAACCAAGTACTGAGTACATATGCATGCTTATACTTTTCAGAGGTCCGATATTGTTCTATGTACAATCCTTGTTTTATTGATTGCATGTAATATTCTAATTTTCTGAGATTGTGGATTTGGGGTTTTCATGAGCTGTAAGCCATAATCACCACAATTATGACAAATCACGGCTTGAACTATCTTGCTTTGCATGTAATGAGTCTATCTCTTATATTAGTTTCACATTTTAAGTTGCATTACTGAAATAAATTAACTTTTGCACGATATTCTAATTTTTTCGAGTTTCACCTGTATATGGACCACCCACCCACAATGTACTGTGGATGGGCAGCCCGCACAGGCAAAGCAACGTACCCATATGTTGCTGCCTGCTTCAGGATTTAGGTCACGCCCTCCCCCGCCAGCATCCACTGTGATTTCACAAAGAGGGAGCCTGTCAGCAAGTCCTGGCCAACGATTCAAGGCTAGGACCTGCTGATTGGCTGTGTACAGCCCAGAGCTCTGTGTTGGATAATCAACACAGAGCTCTGTACTGAGGGAACAATCTTTGTTTCTCATCCCTGCAAAGTAAAAGCAGCATACTTAACATATATTACTCATAGTTGGGCACATATTTATCCCCTTGATCACCCTAGATGTTAACCCTTTCTCAGCCAGTGTCATTAGTACAGTGGCAGTGTATAGTATTATCACTAATCACTGTATTAATGTCACTGGTGATGTCAGTGGCATTTAGTCAGTTCCCCCCAGCGTCAGTTAGTGTCAGATGCCTTCTGCACTATTGAAGTCCCATTAGGAGCAACTGATTACTGCCATTAGTAGCATAAAAAAATAAAAATTCTAGTATACATACCATAGTTTGTAGGCGCTATAACTTTCATGCACACCAATCAATATACATTACTAGGATTTTTTTTTATCAAAGACATGGAATACATTTTGGCCAAAATTTATAAATACATTTGACTTTTTTTTCTATTATTTTATTAGATATGTTTTGTAGCAGAAAGTTAAAAAAAAAATTTTCAAAATGTTCGGTCTTTTTTCATTTATATCGCAAAGAATAAAAAACCTCATGGTGATCAAATGCCACATGGGAGAGGAAATATTATAAGCTCAGTTTTGGATAAATTGAGTTTTAGGAAGTGGTGTGACATTCAGTCTGATATGTCTGTTAGTAAATCAGTGATGCGTGAGGAAGCTCAGCTATGTCTTTTGATACTCTAGTGATGTCTGTTTGCCAAGGTTGTAGTGGACAAGGCCTAATTCTTTGTGTAGTGAGAGGAGTAAGTGTGTCCAGGGAGGATGAGGCTAAGCAGTTGTAGACAGAAGTGGCAAAAGCAGGGCAGGATAAGGGTCAGATTTTGCCCTAGAGGTAAACTGTTGAAGAATAGAGAAGGGTAAAACTGGCAAAGGATTCTATGGGTAATTGTTTGCTGGTTGGAAGGATTGAGGGTTATAGATATGGAGAGAATTAAATTAATAAGGTTGCAATCAGAGAAAATAAAAGGGGTGATGGAGATGTTGTAGAGAGTACAGAGCAAAGAGAATACTAGGTCAAGGGTGTGATTACTGTGAGTAGAAGTGTGCATCCCTAGCATTAGTCTAAAAGGGGTTAGGTTGCATTAGGCAAAAAAAGGCAAGGTCGGAGAGTTGAGTGATAGCTGGTGTGCCGGGATGTTAGTTGATAGCAGGGGTGGACTGACCATTTGGAAACTCGGGCACTGCCCGAGGGCCCAGGGTCAGTAGGGGGCCCCATGAGATGCCCTTGGTACCTTTTTCATAGGCTTTTTTGAGTTTGGGCAAGGACACAGGAGCCCCATGATCCCCTATTGCCCAGGGACCCCATGAGTTGTCAGTCCGCCCCTGGTTGATAGTTTGATATTTAAGAGGAGAGAAAATAGGGCAGCCAGGCAGAGGAGTCCTCAAAGAAGTGTGACACTGGTTGTGGAAGCCAATAAATCACAGCAATCCAAAAGAGGGGGTATATGTGTTGAAATGTGTTTTGTGGGGATAGAAGTATTCTGAATCCACCTTTCTTTCATTACTGGGTCTGGGCAAGTATGTCTAATAGAGGCCAGACAGGATGCAGTAACTGTAAGTAAAGTAGTTGGCAATAAAAGCTCATGGACAGAAGTGAGTTTATTACAGACAAAGCTGAAATTCCAGGGGGCACATGAGAAAGGGACTGGTTCTTAGAAGCAGGAGAATAGAAATTAGAGTATGTGTATTGAGTGTATTATGGCTGCTCCCATTTAGAAAACATTAGGCAAAGGTGAGGGGGTAAAAGTTAGTCCAGGATTAGGAAAAATATCCCTGAAAGATAAGAAAAGTGGGAATTAACAGGGAGAGGGCAAGAGTAAGGGTGATAAATACAGTGGGGATCAAACGTTTGGACACCCCAGCTAAAAATTTGTATTAATGTGCATAAAGAAGCCAAGGAAAGATGGAAAAATCTCCAAAAGGCATCAAATTACAGATTAGACATCTTATAATATGTCAACAAAAGTTCGATTTTATTTCCATCATTTACATTTTCAAAATAACAGAAAACAAAAAAAAGGCGCCTGCAAAAGTTTGGGCACCCAGCAGGGTTAATATCTTGTACTGCCCCCTTTGGCAAGTATCACAGCTTGTAAACGCTTTTTGTAGCCAGCCAAGAGTCTTTCAATTCTTGTTTGAGGTATCTTTGCCCATTCTTCCTTACAAAAGTCTTCCAGTTCTTTGAGATTTCTGGGCTGTCTGTCACGCTCTGCTCTTTTAAGGTCTATCCATAGATTTTCAATTATGTTGAGGTCAGGAGATTGTGAAGGCCATGGCAAAACCTTCAGTTTACGCCTCTTGATGTAATCCCCCGTGGATTTCGAGGTGTGTTTAGGATTAGAGATGAGCGAATCGAACATGAGGAAGTGGAATTCATTCCGAAGATTTGGAAAAATTCTATTCGCGACGAATCCGAAGATTAGCAAACTTCGGATGCACGAATCGAATTTTCCCAAAAATGGCGGCGACATGTGTGGCGACGGAGAAAATGGACAGAGAAGATGGGGCGGGGATCTCTGGGAAGGCGCGCAGACAAGGCGCGCTGACCCATAATGCATTCATGACATGTGATCGCATTAGCCAATCAGCAGCCAGCCAGCACTGTGTAATGGTGGAGCTATAAATCGCGGCCATCTTAGAATTCTCCATTAGCCTCCGGTCATTCAAGAGAGACAGACCTGTGTGTATTAAGGGACAGAGTTAGGGCCACAGAGACTTTAGGGCCACAGAATCGTTACTCAGGGACACAGAATCGTTACTCAGGGACACAGAATCGTTACTCAGGGACACAGAATCGTTACTTAGGGCCACAGCTATGAAAGAATCGAAAATTTAAAGTGACATACACCCTTTTTTTTTTTGGTGGCTGTCGTGCACAGTTGGTGCTGCAGTTTGCCGATTGTGCAAAATAAACTGACTTTCTGCTTCACAACCACTATTGTACGTTCAAAGAGTTAAATCCATTTACACGCCGGCTGGCGGTAATATTTTTTGGGTGATTAGTGCATTCCAGTGACACAAACGTACAGTTTCCAGCCAACGGCAAGCTGCAATTGACCGATTGTGTACAATAAACTGACTTTCTGCTTCACAACCACTATTGTACGTTCAAAGAGTTAGATCCATTTACACGCCGGGTGGCGGTAATATTTTTTGGGTGATTAGTGCATTCCAGTGACATAAACGTACAGTTTCCAGCCAACGGCAAGCTGCAATTGACCGATTGTGCTAAATAAACTGACTTTCTGCTTCACAACCACTATTGTACATTCAAAGAGTTAAATCCATTTACACGCCGGCTGGCGGTAATATTTTTTGGGTGATTAGTGCATTCCAGTGACAGAAACGTACAGTTTCCAGCCAACGGCAAGCTGCAATTGACCGATTGTGTACAATAAACTGACTTTCTGCTTCACAACCACTATTGTACGTTCAAAGAGTTAGATCCATTTACACGCCGAGTGGCGGTAATATTTTTTGGGTGATTAGTGCATTCCAGTGACATAAATGTACAGTTTCCAGCCAACGGCAAGCTGCAATTGACCGATTGTGCAAAATAAACTGACTTTCTGCTTCACAACCACTATTGTACGTTCAAAGAGTTAAATCCATTTACACGCCGGCTGGCGGTAATATTTTTTGGGTGATTAGTGCATTCCAGTGACCTAAACGTACAGTTTCCAGCCAACGGCAAGCTGCAATTGACCGATTGTGCTAAATAAACTGACTTTCTGCTTCACAACCACTATTGTACGTTCAAAGAGTTAAATCCATTTACACGCCGGCTGGCGGTAATATTTTTTGGGTGATTAGTGCATTCCAGTGACAGAAACGTACAGTTTCCCGCCAACGGCAAGCTGCAATTGACCGATTGTGTACAATAAACTGACTTTCTGCTTCACAACCACTATTGTACGTTCAAAGAGTTAAATCCATTTACACGCCGGCTGGCGGTAATATTTTTTGGGTGATTAGTGCATTCCAGTGACATAAACGTACAGTTTACAGCCAACGGCAAGCTGCAATTGACCGATTGTGTACAATAAACTGACTTTCTGCTTCACAACCACTATTGTACGTTCAAAGAGTTAAATCCATTTACACGCCGGCTGGCGGTAATATTTTTTGGGTGATTAGTGCATTCCAGTGACCTAAACGTACAGTTTCCAGCCAACGGCAAGCTGCAATTGACCGATTGTGTACAATAAACTGACTTTCTGCTTCACAACCACTATTGTACGTTCAAAGAGTTAAATCCATATACACGCCGGGTGGCGGTAATATTTTTTGGGTGATTAGTGCATTCCAGTGACATAAACGTACAGTTTACAGCCAACGGCAAGCTGCAATTGACCGATTGTGCTAAATAAACTGACTTTCTGCTTCACAACCACTATTGTACGTTCAAAGAGTTAAATCCGGTTTTATTTTTGGGGTGCTTATTGAATTAAAGAGTATGTCAGACAACACGCAGAGGAGTGGCAGAGGAGGCAATGTTTCAGGCGCGAGCAGACGTGGCAGCAGAGGAAGGGGTCGAGGCAGCACTAGTCGCAGCCAGAGGCCAGTGCTCCCGGTGTCATCCAGCAATCGTGTCTCCACCGACAACCCTGCCGTCATCGATTGGTTGACTCGGTCGTCTTCCTCTTCCCAGGTCACCTCTGACACCTACAGCCAACGGTCGGTGGGTACGTCAGACACAACCGTTAGTTGGCATGGCCCGGGACCAAGCCCACTGAAATCACGTGTCCTCGACCTGCCCCTGTCCTTTTGTGTTCCCTCACCAAGCGAAGTATCGCATGCTGTGGGCTCAGCCCCACTGTACAGTGAGGAAGAGCTAACAGAGGGTGGTCAGGAACGGGGGGAGACATCCGCCTCTTCAGCAGCCAGGCGAAGAAGTACTGGAGAGGAGAGTGGCTCGGTAGCCGGTCTAGAGACAGGTCTGTCTCCTGACCCACACGCAGCCGAGGGGGCTAGTAGTGACGCGGAGACCCTAATTGATGATGATGAGGCTGATCGCACTTGGCAGCCTCGTCGTCATCAGGCTATTGCTTCCGCATCATCAGGAGAAGAGGGTGCCAGCTTGCCAGCGAGCAAAACAGTCGGTGGGTTGCCAGACTATGTGGCCAGAAAGTCAAGCGTGGCCAGGGGGCCAATGTTGGGACTACAGCGTTGCGTCAGCATATGCAGCGTCGCCATTCGGTGGCCTGGGAAAACCGTGATAAAGATACAGCGGTTCTGCCTGCCCCAGCCCCCGCTCCGTTACTTGCTCCGTCACCCGACGTCAATCGCCCTCTATCAGCCAGTCAAGGCTCCAACACCTCTGCTGAGGGGAGTTGTCGCTCGTTGGCATCTTCCGCTCGTTCAGATGCTCCTTCTCCTGCTACTCCTCTTCACGGATTCCGTCAGCAGTCTTTCTTGGAATCCGTTTCCAAGAGACAACAGTTTGCGAGCACGCACCCGACGGTGCAGAAGCTGAACGTCCTCCTGTCCAAGTTGCTGGTGCTGCAGTCCCTCCCTTTCCAAGTGGTGGACTCAGCACCTTTCCGAGAAATGATGGCTTGTGCCGAGCCGCGGTGGAGAGTGCCAAGCCGGCATTTCTTCGCCAAAAAGGCAGTGCCAGCCCTGCATTCACATGTAGAAGAGATGGTGGGCCAGTCTTTGAGCATGTCGGTCTCTGCCAAAGTGCACGGCAGCGCCGACGTGTGGAGCTGTAACTATGGTCAGGGACAGTACATGTCATTTACGGCCCACTGGGTGAACGTGGTGCCGGCACAGCCGCACCAGCAACTTGGACAGGTCACGCCGCTTTTGCCTCCACGTTTGCACGTCCTTGGTCCAGCAAAGATGTCCGCCTCTACCACCTCTTCTTCCGCCGTGTCCTCAGCCGCCACCCCCGTGCCAAGTCCCATTACCCGACCGGCATATCACATGTGCAGGGCGCAACGGTGTCACGCTGTGCTGCACCTGGTATGCCTTGGCGAACGTAGTCACACAGGGGAGGAACTTCTGAGTGTAATGAACAGAGAAATCGACAGATGGCTGTCTCCGCGCAAACTGAAAATCGGAACCATGTTGACCGACAACGGAAAGAACATGGTGTCTGCTCTGCGTCAAGGAAGGTTGTGCCATGCGCCATGCATGGCTCACGTGTTCAATCTGGTTGTCAAGCGGTTCCTAAAATCCACCATCCCACTGCAAGACATCCTTAAAATGTCACGTAAACTTTGCATGCATTTCAGCCATTCCTACACCGCAAAGCACACCCTCCTTGAGCTGCAGCGGCAGAACGGAATTCCACAGCATCGCCTGATCTGTGACGTTGCAACAAGGTGGAATTCAACCCTACATATGTTAGACCGCCTTTACGAACAGCGAAAGGCCATCACCGATTTCCTGATGTTAAAAGCGGATAAAGGTACTCCCCTGTGTAACTTAGATGTCAGCCATTGGCAGCTCATGCGTGACACCTGCCGCTTGCTCAGGCCCTTTGAGGAGGCCACGCTATTCGTGAGTCGGCAGGACTATGGGATGAACGACGTTATTCCTCTGTTGCACGTCCTGGAACAAATGCTGTTAACAATGGCTGGTCAGGGTGCGGTAGACGTGGCGCACAGATCTCAATGCCACATGACCCCTGTGGGGGCAGGACAGGAAGAAGAGGAGGAGGTAGAGGAGGACATTGGTGCTCAGGAATTATTGAGTGAAATGGGTGGTTTTTCCACTCAGCGGACAGGAGTGAAGGAGCAGGAGCATCTGGTAGAGGAGGAGGAGGAGACAGAGGACCCAGACGCACCATGGCAGTATGTTGTGGAGATGGAGGCAGGGAGTCCCTCGCATTCCTTGGCACAAATGGCCCATAGCATGCTCGGTTGCTTGCGTAGCGACAGCCGAATAATAACCATCAGACAGAGGGATGACTTTTGGCTGTCCACCTTGTTGGACCCTCGCTACCGTTCAAAAATGGTGGCCTTTTTCACACCTGCTGAGAGGGAGACCAAAATAAAGTACTATAAAAACCACCTATGTAGTCAGTTGGTCTCTGCCTTTCTGCGCCAACGTCCATCCTCAGACACTGTGGGCCCTGTGCGCTCGCGTTCCGCTGCCATGGCAGCAGGGGAGGGGTGGGGTGGTAGGAGCAGTGGCAGCTCCACCAGCAGCGGCTGCCTCAGTCTGCAGTCGATGATGAGTAGCTTTCTTCACCAGTGCAGTGAGGAAACTACTAACCAGCCGCAGCAGCAGCAGCATCAGGTGGACCTGGAGCAGGACCTCAAACAACAGGCTTGGGCCTACTTGGACAGCACCCTGCCAACTGAGGTAGACAATCCCCTTGACTACTGGGCAACGAAACTTGACCTTTGGTCCCAACTAGCTGAATTTGCCCTTGAAAGGCTGTCATGCCCGGCCAGTAGCGTGGCATCGGACCGCGTGTTTAGTGCGGCAGGAGGTATTGTAACTCTGCGGAGGACACGACTGTCCACCCAAAGTGTGGAGAGACTCACGTTTGTGAAAATGAATCAGGCGTGGATTAGTCTGGATTTCAAACCACCAGTTCCTGACACAACTGACTAAATCCGCCATGAATCATGCCCCAAACATGTTATTAGGGACAAATGGAAGACCTCCACCTGATCCGTACATTTGTATATATATTTTATTGAGAGGCTGCTGGTCGGCCGACTCATGTTTTGCACATTTTTAATGACTTATACTCTGCTGGTCGGGCCCCTCATGAATTGGTGTTTTTAAATTATTTATACGTCGCTGGACGACTGTCACATGAATTTAAACTTTTTAATTATTTATAGTCGACCAGTTCCAGACCGATGGAATAGCAATTTTTTTAAATATTTATTTGACACGTGTTGTCCATCTCATCAATGAGGTGGACTGTTTATTTATTGGCCACGGTTTGGCCCCCTCCTGTTTCTTACATTGTTAACTTGTTGTATCGGTCACGGTTTGGCCACATGTTTGGTTGTCTTGTTAAGATTTTCTGTAATGTACACAGTTACGCTTGACTTGTCGACTTTCCACAATCTACTAAGGTATAGCATCGCATCAAAGTTTTTTTTGTTTTTTTTTTGGTCTAAACCATTTCTTATAATGTCAATTTGTAGGATACGCCGCTGTAAGGCGACCTACTTTTTTGTCACTGTGTAGACATCTATTTATAGGCCGATGTTTGGCCAGAAAGATATATTTAGTAATAACCTAGCCGTTCAAGCCGCTCACTGAACACCTCGGGAATTGCTTTGTATATCTGTCGCCTTAGGGGCCGCTGTCTGGCGACATAATTTTTTGTCACTGTGTAGACATCTATTTATAGGCCAATGTTTGGCCACAAAAATATATTTAGTAATAACCTAGCCGTTCAGGCCGCTCCCTGAACACCTCGGGAATTGCTTTGTATATCTGTCGCCTTAGAGGCCGCTGTCTGAACAGCTCATGAATTGCTTTCTATATGTGTCGCCTTTGAGGCCGCTGGCTGGACAGCTGATGAATTGATTTGTATATATGTACTTATTGTCCGCTGTCCGGACAGCTCATGAATTACTTTTTGTATATAGCCTTCCAAACCACTCTCAGAATAAGTCATGATATTCATGCTGTGTATAGCCTTATAGTCCAATGGTCAATCAAGTCATGATTGTTATAGTGTGTATAGCCTTATAGGCCGCTGTCTTTACAACTTTATAATTCCATGCAGTATATAGCCCTATCGGCCACTTTCTGGCATCCAGTTGCTGTAGCCCCCATCACCACACTGTGCCACAGGCCCCTGTACCGCCTTCTCATACTGCTGCCAGATCCATCCTCTGCCATGTGCGTCTTTGTCGTCTGCTCACGCTGCTGGGTTCCAGTTTTAAACCTAGGCCTGTGTATGGCTTCCGAATACTGCTGCCTCCACCGCCACCCTGCGCCATGTGCCTCTGTTGTCTGCTCACGCTGCTGACGGCTTCCGCTTTTTAACCTAGGCCTGTGTATGGCTTCCGAATACTGCTGCCTCCACCGCCACCCTGCGCCATGTGCCTCTGTCGTCTGCTCACGCTGCTGACGGCTTCCGCTTTTTAAACTAGTCCTGTGTATGTCTTCCGAATACTGCTGCCTCCACCGCCACCCTGCGCCATGTGCCACTTTCGGGTCTCCTCACGCTGCTGCCAGGTCCATACTGATTCATGGCCCCCTGTACCGGCTCCTCATGAACGTGGTTCAGCGGGTTTGCATCACTTAACGGCAAATCGTTGACAAATGCTGGGACGTTCAGTGTTGTGCGCATTAAGCCAGACACAAAAGGACAGCACAGACCTGTTATTACTCGCTCAAGCATGGCTGAACAAAACCAGTCTCTACCACAAATTGGACCCAGACCTGCCCAGGGTCTCATAAGTAGATTGCACGGAGGAGTAGAGTTCGTTATTGGAATTAACTGTGAGGGACTTTTAAACCTAGGCCTGTGTATGGCCTTCAATTGAAGCTGCTTCTGCTCCGCCACTCTGCCATTGGACTCTTGATAGTCGTCTCCCCACGCTGCTGCTGGGGGGACTTTTTAACATAGGCCTCTGTATGGCCTTCAATTTTAGTTGCTTACGCTCCGCCACTCTGCCATGGGCCCCTGTACCGCCTCCTCATGCTGCTGCCAGGCCCGTAATCTGCCATGGGCCCCCGTACCGACTCCTCATGCTGCTGCCAGGCCCGTAATCTGTCATGGGCCCCTGCACCGCCTCCTCATGCTGCTGCCAGGTCCAGAGTGTGTCATGGGTCCCTGTACGGCCTCCCATTGCTGCTGTCTCCATCGCCACACTCTGCCATGTGCCACTTTCAGGTCTCCTCACACTGCTGGTGGGTTCCATTTTGTCATAGGGTGCTGTATGGCCTCCCATTGCTGCTGCCTCCACCGCCACACTGTGGCTCCACACTCTGGTTTTGGCCCCGTGACTGCCCAAATGAGTGAAGTGTGCGGTGATTCTAAGATCGACGGCACTCATCTGCATGTCATACTGACTGACAGTATTATTTCTCTTCCCCAGCAGACTCCAAGGGCATTTAAATTAAAGGTACAGTGTTCTGCACTAATATAAAGGCTCTCTGAAGCCTAGAAACACCCTTTTTATAAGTTAAATTCGCAGCGAATAAATTCGGCTCGAAGCGAATTTATTCGGCGAATTCGGCGAATCAGCCGAACCGAATTTTTGAATAATTCGCTCATCTCTATTTAGGATCATTATCCATTTGTAGAAGCCATCCTCTCTTTAACCTCAGCTTTTTTTTTTTTTAGCTGGGGTGCCCAAACTTTCGATCCCCACTGTATATAAGTTGTGGGGTGGAGAAGAAGGGTGAAGGAGGGGCGACAGAAAGAGAGTTTAAGGAGAGAGGACATTTTGTGAAAAGGAAAGGTAAATAGGACATGTTAAAGGGTGAAGAGTAAAGGAAGCCATCTAGAAAAGAAAAGACTGGATATAAAAATGCAGGTTCACTTGTAACTTGTCTGGAGTGAAGCACTTTTTTTTTGTTGTTGCTTTATTGGTTTTTCCTTAGTTAAATGCAGTATTAAAATGACCAGCACATGTAACTTTGTTTACGTATCTTTATATTTTTAAATCATGTTTTTTCTTTTGTTTGGAATAAACACAACATAAAAGACTCAATTTACAAAGTTTCAACACAAAGATAAGGATCTTTTTTTAGCTATATGACTGTAATTTTCAAATCTTATTAAACTCAGCAGAAAATAAATAACGCTTTTTTGAAAATAAGGATTATTATAAGTATAAAGAATAAGGATAAAGGATTAAATAAGGATTGTTATCTTGTGAATTAAACTTAATGTCTGGTATTAACTTCAGTTTGAATTTGCTGAAATATATAAAACATGCTGATAAAAATTTAGCAGTTTGCTGTTTAATCCAATATATGGTAAAATATTTTGGTACAGATTTTTTATATTCAGATATGAAGACCAAAATATTGCTAAAAAGGATACATTTTGTACCTGTTTGTTTACATGCTTTTGAATTAAACATAAATTATATTTCCTAGTATATAGAATACTGCATTAAAGACATGATCTTTGTAAATTACAGTGTCTGTAGCTGCATATCGGAAAGGTGCTGCCCCTCATCATGGACCCAAATTCTCACTTCATTCCCATGTTCATTTATCACAGGAAGTCATTTGATATGAAAATTCATTTTGTAACTAAAGGCGCACCACTCGTTTTTAGTGCAACTTTTTTTTTCTGCTGATGAAATCCCTGTAGACTGAGCATATTCCAAGCACACAGGCAGCAGAGTACCTTTTCAACCTAACCCATCTGCCTTTCTTTGAATGACTCAAAAGGCACTCTTTAGTCCTGTAATATGATAACAAAATCTGTTGTTCTTTATAGGAGAAAGTCCTTTTAGCAGACTTGTTCTGGTTACTTCATTGATATAAAGAACAGTTGTCTGTCTACCCGTTACTTTAAGTAAGGAGCGTTGACAATAATACAAGAAGGCTAGATTGTTTTTGCCTTTTAGAAAAAAAATATGCAGACTCTTCCTTTTGTACAGTCTATGCTTATACTCTGAAATATTCTGAGCCATCGTTGAAAAAGATCTTTTTTTTTTTCAAAAGATATACAAGTTATCATTTTCTAGAAAGATAATGCAGCTTATTATTTTCCAAAATAAAAGATTTATTTGTAACTAAAGCACATTGAGAAAAAAAGTTGTTGGCTGAACTTTTAGAGAACAATAAATTTGACATTTTTTTTGTTTATGGAAGAATTTGGACATTTGTATGGGTGGGGCAGCAGTAAGGCAAATAAAATAAATGCCTTGGAACCAAAGAGGTTTTGCAGGATAAAAGAACAAGTGTAGGATTCTCATTCTTCAGAGATGGAGCAGCTGCCTGCAGTACAGAAAGGAAAAGCATCTTAGAGCTTTTGGATTCTTCTGGCTAATGGTTAGTATGTTTTTCATTTTTGCAGTATTAGATTTAGGTAAAATAGGTATTATACAGAAAATGTATAAGCATATTCTTCAAAGTGACAACATATTAGGTGAAAAATAGTAGAATATATATATATTTATATATATATATATATATATATATATATGTAAGAGGTTACAGCAAACTAAATCTCTGATGTATTTACAAGCTTCAAAGACAATGAGTCTCAATTTTTTGTGATGCTGCAATTTTTACGAAAGTAGTATGGACCACTTTTATTAGACTGTTCACTTTTTTAGTTGCAGGTGTCAATTTTGACAAAACTGAACAACTTTTGTGTTTCTAAATAAGCTAAGCATTAGTTAATATTCATAACCTAGATGAATGAGACACATTCAGTGATCTTTCTATCAGCGGTCCTCTAAAGCATTGTGCTGTAGAAGATAACATGCTGCTCAGAAATTCATACACTCTTTTCATTTGGAATTTTATTATTTTACTTTTATGTCCTAACTGCTGAAATTTGATAATAATTACAGTAGTTTGTGATTAATAAGGGATGTTTCAAGAACAATGATTAGGGAACAGAACAGTTTTGATTCTAAACACACAGTTAGAGTAATACAATGAAATGCTATATAGACTATACTATGTGGTCACTTCACAAAAGCTTTACCACAAATTTTAAATGTATTAATGGGTGATGATTGATTTTTTTATTTTTACATTGGCTAATTCACACTAGGAAGAACATTATATCATCATTGTAAATGTGATATTTCTTGTAGTATTAACATATACAGTAAAATATTAGCACTCCTTAAAAAAATCCACATGAAAGTCATTTCAGAAAGATTAGCACATAAGTTATGGCTGGTGATAATTGTAATTGTGATACTTCTTAGGTTCTGCGAGGTGTCAAAAAAAGGTCAGAAACTATTTTACGTGCAAAACATTACTAATTCATGACTAAGAGTCCAAACCCCACTGAAGTCAATGGGACACAAATGTTGAAAATGTTGAAAACAGCAATGGTCTTTTTCTAGGTTAAAAGGCAAGAGATTGTCAAATAAATGACATGGGGCTTGGCACCACCTTAGGAAACATGAACCAAAGCAAAAAAAAAATATATTTTTTTATTTCTATTTAGCAGAGAGCTTTAAAGGACATTAAAAATGAAAATGTAATTTAAACAACATGCATGTGTGGTTCCTTAACCTGTCTGTGATGAGGATAAGTGCCTCATCTCCACATCTCTGGCTCAGTGGTGTGTGGGTCTGGGGGGTGAAGGTCTTATCAGAATCAGGATCTCCTCTTTAACAATAAGGGGGACCCCAGATACCAGTCCCCATTTGAATGAGTTAAGGGTGTATAGTACCCCTACTCATTCACCCAAAAACTGTAAACGGTAAAAAAAAAAAACACACTGATACTTTTTGACAAGTCCTTTAAAAATTAAAAACTTGATGTATATTCCATTGTCAGTCATGTCCAGTGATGCAGGTCTACATCAATCACAAAGAATGATGCCTGCTGTCTCACTGGAAAAAACCAACCAATGAACATGATCCGCTTCTGTCACTCACTCACTGTGAAAGACATCGTCCAATCCCTGCTGTTAAAATTAAACAAAGGGGTTGGGTGACATAATTGACCAAACATGGATTTGAACTGGTCAGTGACTTCACATAGTCCCTATGACATCAGTGACCAAATATTGTCACATTTATATTTGCCTATTTTTTGTTACAATCCTCTCCCGTTTTTGTACATTCCACTGTCAGCCAGGAACCCTGACTTTCTTCTAAGCTGTTTCCAGGGTAATTTTGTATCCCATTACCTTAAACAGACAGTTATGATGTAATAAAATGCTCCAGTTCATGAGGAATTAAAACTTACAATATTTATTTAATGCAAAAAAGTAATGATTATACAGTAAAGTAATTATGTTTGTAAACTGTATATTTGCTTTGACAATGATTTTGAGTTGAGATTTAAACAATGCTATTGAAAGTTAGGTATACAAAGTAAGAACATGTGTTCAAATATAGAACATGGAAGATAAAATGGTAAAGTTACATTATTACACAGGAGAAGGCTTGATAATGCATTAGGACGGAACAATCAGTACAGTAAACACTTGGCATATTTCTTGAGATTGCAAACAGGAGATATTAAAGTGGTTGTAAAAGTAAAAGGTTTTCTCTGTATTAAGGTAAAAAGAAAAACCTTTCAATAGTAGCTCTCCCCAGCCCCTCCTAAATACTTACATGAGTCTGATCTTGATCTAGCATTTTCTTGTCTTCAGCCGCTGCTCTTCCCTCTCCCCTCTCTCACAGGTTTGGCTATAAGCAGTGGGAGCAATTGGTCAAAACAGTCAAAACCTGTTTAAGAGAGCGGGGTGGTAGGGCCGAGCCATGCTGTGTGTCTGAATAGACGCACACAGCCCCACTTGGGTTTGAGCCCACAAGAGTGACCCCATAGCAATTGGCTTGCAATTGGGCCCTTCAAAAGGGAGGAGCAGCCCTGAGCACCAGCAGAGACCCAAGAAGAGGAGGTTTGAGGCTGCTCTGTGAAAAATTATTGCAGGAAAGTTTACAATGTTTGTTATTAAAAAAAGCTTTACAATCACTTTAACTGCTGGTTTTTGTTTGCAAAGTTTATAAAAGCCAGAGCCTGTATCAACTTGTATGAAGCTGTGTAAAGATTGCAAGGAGCCTGACTAAGCATCAGGTTTTGGAGTAAGAGAGAGTCACTGTTAAAGCAGAACGTTCTGCTTTTCCACCTCCCCCCCAACACCTTAGGACACAAGTTTTTGTTTTTAAGGCGAGGGTAATTTTGACAGGTAGTTGGGAAGTTCTGTCCCCCTTGCCCCCAACCTTCTGGGACCACTTTCTTTGTCAATAGAAAATCTAGCCCTCAAATTAGTGGCCCAACTTGTTCTCCCTGGGAAGATAGATACTGTAGTACTAAACACAGTACCAAGTACCGAATAATGAAAACAATAAAGCTAGATAAGACTGCCTCTAGACAATGGCAGACTTGCAAGCAGGATCCAACAAATCTTAGAGCAGGAAATCTAATGAGTACCTCAAGTTGCTCCATATACCTGAAAGATGAGCTCTATGCTAATGGGAAAGGTAAGGGGAAGAATTTGAGTGTCACTGTGCAGCTTATCCTTAGGAAGCAAAAGTGATTTGGATAGGCTTTCCAATCTTCCTGATCAATTGTTTTCCCATCAGTGGTATCTAGGGCAGCAATGGGCAAACTACGGCCCGCGGGCTGTATACGGCCCGGCGGACCTTTTAATCCGGCCCGCGGAGCTAGGCTCCCGCTAGGCTCCTCTCACAGTCCGCCCTGAAGACCAGTGTAGCATGAAAATCTGTCTCCTATGAGGATCTGTCCCCCTCAACGTATCTGCGCATGTGCCGGAGATCGCCGATCGGCTGCTAATGCCTGAAACTGGCACATGCGCAGATACGTCGAGGGGGACAGATCCTCATAGGAGACAGATTTTCATGCTACACCTGAACGGCGTGGGAACACAGCGAGAGGAACACACGGAGCAAAGGTAAGTGAATTGACACAGGGGGGACTTAGGGACTTAATATGGGGGATGAATTACTATATGGGGGATGAATTAATATGGGGAATGAATTACTATAGGGGGGATGAATTACTATATGGGGGATGAATTACTATATGGGGGATGAATTACTATGGGGGATGAATTACTATATGGGGGATGAATTACTATGGGGGATGAATTACTATATGGGGATGAATTACTATGGGGGATGAATTACTATGGGGGATGAATTACTATGGGGGATGAATTACTATATGGGGGATGAATTACTATAGGGGGGATGAATTACTATATGGGGGATGAATTACTATGGGGGATGAATTACTATAGGGGGGATGAATTACTATGGGGGATGAATTACTATATGGGGGATGAATTACTATAGGGGGGATGAATTACTATATGGGGGATGAATTACTATGGGGGATGAATTACTATATGGGGGATGAATTACTATATGGGGGATTAATTACTATATGGGGGATGAATTACTATGGGGGATGAATTACTATGGGGGGGATGAATTACTATATGGGGGATGAATTACTATATGGGGGATGAATTACTATGGGGGATGAATTACTATATGGGGGATGAATTACTATGGGGGATGAATTACTATATGGGGGATGAATTACTATGGGGGATGAAATACTATATGAGGGATGAATTAATATGGGGGATTAATTACTATATGGGGGATGAATTACTATGGGGGATGAATTACTATGGGGGATGAATTACTATATAGGGGATGAATTACTATGGGGGATGAATTACTATATGGGGGATGAATTACTATGGGGGATGAATTACTATATGGGGGATGAATTACTATATGGGAGATGAATTACTATATGGGGGATGAATTACTATAGGGGATGAATTACTATGGGGGATGAATTACTATATGGGGGATTAATTACTATATGGGGGATGAATTACTATGCTTACTATGGGGGAATATTACTATACTTACTATGGATGACACATACACATCATTCATCTACTCTTGGTCCGGCCCCCGGGTCCAATATATGAACCCATTGCCGCCCTCAAGTCAAAAAGTTTGCCCACCCCTGATCTAGGGGGACCAATAGATGTGCAATTCCCCTCCATTCTGGCAAAAAATAGTCAGATCACCTTATACAGTATCTATGGTTGGTTTAGGAGCGCATACGTCAATTCAGAGTTTTAAAGGTACATGGCAGAGTCAGAAGCCGAGAGCTTAACTGTAACCCTAGGTTCACACTTATGCAGATTTCAGTATGAATCAAGTATTGCATTTTTGATGCATTTTTTTTATGCATTTTGCGTGTTGTGTTTTGTGTGACATTAAGCTGATTGTTAAGGAGCAGGCAGTTGTCAACTTCCTTAGCAAACATGGTTGTTAAGAAATGTGCGGCCGCTGCGTACGTGACAATCAATGAATCATCAGCTGTGAGCAAGGTTCTCTGCTGACAACTGAATATAAACAAACCTATTGCGGGCAAATTAAAAAGTTACAATATTCTTTTAAAAAAGTTGTGGGGACCCCCCCTCCCCAGAATCCATACCAGATGCTCATCCCAGCATGCAGCACTGAAGATGAGTAAAGGGGGGGACGAGTGAGCGCTCCTCCTGAACCATACCAGACCACATTTCCTCAACATGGGGGGGTGCTTTAGGGTGATGGACTCCCCCCAAATCACCCTGTCCCCATGTTGATGAGGACAGGGACCTCTTCCTCACAACCCTGGGCTGTGGTTGTGGGGGATCTATGGAAGATGACTTACCGGAATCTGTAATCCCCCTTTCACAAGGAGACCCCCATCACGACCCCCCCATGTGAATGAGTAACCCTACTCATTCACCACAATATGTCAAAAGTGAATAAAAACTCGATGGCAGTTTTTGACAAGTCCTTTATTGAAAAAGTTTTAAAAAAATGTAGTAGATCCAATGTCAATCATGATGAACGCCGCCACTACCGACCTGAAGAAAAAAAAAGAACTCTGCTCCCAACGAAGGCTCATGCTGTCTGACAGCTCTTAAATAAGCCAAAGGGCAGAGCCACCATGTGACATTACCAGGTAACCCCGCTCCTCATGACATCATTGACCCAGAATACATGTCACAAGGGGGCAGGGTCACCCAGTGACATCAGAGGGTGGCCCTGCCCCTTGACTTATTTAAGAGCTGTCAGACGGCAGAGCTATCAGACAGTGGGAGCCATCATTGGGAGAAGAGCTCCTTTTTTTTTTGCTGGGTCAGCGACGGCATTCATCATGGTTGATGTTTGATCTACTTTGTGGGACATTTTTTTTTTTACTTTTTTAAAAAAGGACTTGTCAAAAACTGTTGTTGCATTTTTATTCACTTTTGACACTTTTTTGGTAATTGAGTAGGGGTACCATTGTTAAAGGGGACTTCCAGATTCTGATAAGTCTCCCCCTCAGGCCCCCACAACCACAGCCCAGGGTTGTGGAAAAGAAGCCTTTGTCCTCATCAACATGGGAACAAGGTGCTGGGGGTAAGAGCCCTGCTCCAAAGAACCCCCCATGTTGAGGGTATGGTAAGGTTCATGGGGAGGGGGCACTTGCTTGCCCCCTTCTTACCTGACCTTTCTGGCTGCATGATACAGATTTTTGGGGGGACCCCACTCTGTTTTTTTCACGATATTTTAATTTTTCTATTTGCCAGCAATAGGTTTGTTTATATTCAGCTATCCGTGGGGAACCCCGCTGACAGCTGATGACTCATTGGTTGTTAAGGACAGGGCAGCTGCCCACTCCATAACAACCATGTTGTTTACTGGTTGTTATGAATGCTGGCAGCTGCCCGCTCCTTGACAACTAGGTAAAGTCACACAAAGCACAAAATGCATGAAAAAATGGGTGTGAAAAAAAACGCAAAATGCACCCGTAAAATGCATCAACTGCAATCTGCATAGATGTGAATCTAGCCTTAAAAGGAACAGCTGATCAATAAAGCTGAACTCCAGACAAACAGTTAAACATACCTGTCAAAATGTTCATATGCTTGGTTATACAATTCTGAAATATGCACAGTTCTGCCACATAGCACAGTACTGACCTGGCAGGAGACCTGATTTTTCTTCTGCTGCAGTTAAATAACACTTACTCTAGGTTCACACCTAAGCATTTTCTGCAGCATTTTGCATTTTGCAAAAACGCACTACAGTCCATTTAACATGATTTCCTATGGGACGAGTTGACATCTCCGCATCTTCACCCAGTGCGTTTTTCAGAAAGGGTCAGGGACTTTTTTGTTGTAATTAACTTTTTATTGGTTTTCAAACATTTACAACAAACAGGGTTGCATAGGAGCACGTTATGGCAAACACAAAGCAGTAGAAGAAAGAAAAAAAAAGAGAAGAGCAGGCTCATTGATGAGAGGTACATACAATGTCAATACAGAACAGTGAAATGGCAATCAATCTCAGACAAGTTAAGCAGACAAGTCAGAGATAGACGTATCCCATGAGTCCCAAACTGCTTCAAATGCAAGAACAGAATTAGCTTAAAAAGCAGTGAGGTACTCCATTTTTCTAATCTCTTCTGTAACCTTCATCAATTCCAATAGCATAGGGGGCGTAGAAGAAAGCCAATGCATGGGAATGGTTCTCCTGGCCACCGTTAAAACGTGAGAGGAAGGCTTCCTTGCAAGTTTGGAGAGGCCTGAAAAAGGTAGGCCCAACAAAAAGTGAATGGGTTCAAATGGGATGGGAGCACGCAAAAGTAGCCATAGTAGGGCAAGAACTTCTTTCCATCAGGGACTTTTTTGAACGCAAAAAGTTGCATTTTTGGTTCTATAGACCTCAATGGAAATGCTGCAGAAAAGCATGTAGTGCGTTTTTGCTGCATGTTCGCTGCATTTTGCAGCATTTTTTATGCATTTTAAATCTGCCTAGCAACAAGAAAAAAAAATAAAATTAAAAACATTTTAAAATGGAAAACACGGCAAAAATGCATGTGGAGAAACAGATCAAACGCAAACTGCATAGGTGTGAACCTAGCCTTAGGCCTGGTTCACACCTATGCATTTTTTAGTGCACTTTGCATTTTGAAGAAACACTCTACAGTCCATTTAACATGGTTTCCTATGAGACATATTCATATCTATGCGTTTCTCAGCCGCTGAGTTTTTGGGAAAGGTCAAAGACTTTTTTCAACGCAACATGCTGCATTTTTGGTTCCATAGCCTTCAATGGACATGCAGCAGAAATGCATGTAATGAGTTTTTTTATGTTTTTTTAATGCATTTTGAGTTTTGCATTTTTTAACTTGCATACCAACAACAATAAAAAAACGCAAAACGCATCAAAAACTGGAAAATGTGTGTGCAAAAATGCAAAATGCACTGTAAAAAGCACTGCAGAAACAGATCAAAAGCAAACTACATAGGTGTGAACAAGAACTTACAAACCTTGCAGCTCACAGCCTGTCACTCCAAGAGACTCTCATTCATTTGTTCCTGTGATACCAGCACCCCAGTGCTTCCGGAGACTCTGACACCTGTGTTCATGTAATCCCAGCACCCAGTGCTGGATACATACAGTATATGTGAACTGTTCTAACTGCCAACAGATTTGTAATTCTACTTATCCTGCTTTGTGATCCACCTACCAGACAACACAACCTGCCAGTGATCTCCTTACAAATTATGCCATAGTTAACCAATACAGGCGATGAATATATATGAAGGAAATGGAGCCCATTAATGATGTTCTATAATGCTGTATGTAAAGTCACATAATTAACCACTTCCCATCCGGCCCATGTACATAAACGGCCAGATAGGAGCAGTGCAGGGGTGGGTGTCCGTTTATAAATGTCCTCCCGGTTCCCTGCTTGTGCACGCTCCCTGGGAGCCCTCCGGACACAGCAGAACACCGATCGCTGTACAGGACCTCTGTGTGAGGTCCCAATCATGTGATCGCTGATTGGCCAATCAGTGATCACATGAATAGTAGTAAGCAAGATGTCACTTCTGACATCATTGCTTACTACGTGTGAAATCTGTGAATGATCACATGGTACAAGGCTTTTCACAACAGCCTTGTACAATGTGACAAGCTGTGACCAATCACAACTCTCACACTGTACTGCTAGGGTGACAGTATGTTAATTAAAAAAAAACATAAATAATAATATTAAAAAATTAAATAAAAAAATGAACACAAATTTTAAAAAATTATAATTTTTGGTTGTAAACTAGTGTGGGTTATTTTTTTTACTACAAATATAACTGAATATATTTTGGCCAAGATTTATAAAGAAAGATTATTTATTTGTAAAATAGAAAAAAAGAAAAACACTTTTTTTCAACATTTTTGGACTTTTTCATTTATGTAGCAAAACAAAAAAAATTAAAATACCAGTGGTGAATAAATACCACCAAAATAAAGTTTTATCTGTCTCCAAAAAAATTCAAATAAATTGGGTACAGTGTTGTATGACCTTGCAATTGTCATTCAAAGTGTGACAGCACTGAAAACTGAAAAGTGGCCTGGGCAGGAAGGGGGTAAAAGTGTTTGGACTGGAAGTGATTAAACTGAGAGTCATTGCAAAGCAACAGAGCACTGCCTAGCTCAGTGTGCTAACACTCTCTTTTCCATTTAGAGTGTTGTTGTCATGGAATTAAAGCAGGCCAATGTCAAGAAATTGAGTTTTTATCTCTGTGTGTTGTCCAGCATTAAGAATTTTTGCTCTCTGAAAAAGCAGTTAACATTGTAATTGCCTTGATAACAGCCAACATCCAACACACCCCCCATTAAGAATATACCATCTTCCCCTGTATCAAATTGAATTTTCTAGAACATGAAAAGCTGCCAAAGAAACAGGTTATTAATGTTACTAGACAGGGCTTCTTAATAGTTGTCCAAGTTGTTATTTTCCACCGTGAGATGTCTGTAACTTAATTTAATTTCCTATTCTGTTATGTATTATATTAATCGACTTTTCTACCTTGATCAGTGATCTCACTACTTCCTTTCAGTTTCTGAAAACTGCTGAACATGGTGATATGGTGATATATACTTCATAACATTTTTCAAGATATCCTCTTTCACGTTGGAAGCCCTGCAATTTTTAAAGTTCCCGTAAAATCCTAGGCCACTTGGAATTTGGATCTTTCCCATGTACAATCTTAAAGTGTCTGAGGCAAACTTTTCACTATCTCCTATAAAAAGTGAATACTTGTGAGCTATTATGAATGAGGTATTCAGTGAACTATTAATTATTATCTACTTATATGATGTGCTAGGTTCGCTGGCACTTACACAAACCCACTTAGTTGTGTTCCTATTGTTCAATTGTATAAATTAATTTATAGTGCCGCGCTCCTATTTGCAAAATTCTTAACTATGAATAATCTCACACTTATAAATACACTAATAAGTGCTTAAATTAATACATAAATAATATTATATCAAATTAATTACTGTGACTTGTAAATAAATTAGAATAAATTAGAATATATTATAAATTAATCAAAATCATAATCTGTGGTAATACATATCATGTGTGATCAATCAATCAATATTGTGCAAATTCATTAATGGATGTACAAAAATCAATCAATAAAGTGCATAAATAAAGTCTTTTATAAATATGTGCAAATGTGCAGGTGAATTCCTTATTCCCTCTCTCCAGGTGCCTTGTGATCTCAATATGCGCTCACCTTAATATTTGCCTAAATATATTTAGGCAAATAAACTTTTAATCCTTCCAGGATTGATGGGATAGTGCTCATATGCAAGATGTTCCAGGGAGAATATAAATCTATTGAAATCCTCCTGTGCTCTCCTCTTTCTCCATGTGCAGCTGCTCATGCATGAGTATTCACAAGCTCTATGGGTATCTCCCATTTCCCCTCCTGGGGACACCTCCTCCTCGTATCCTCCTTTCATCAATATGGGGAATATCGATCAAATGAAAAAAAGAAGAAAGACCATGGTGCCTTATCCTTGTGTAAAAAAGTGATTTATTGCTGCCAGGTGCGGTGATACACAGCAGTATATGGCACAATTGTAGTACAGGTCAGCAGTGGATATAAAGATCAGCAGTGGATGTATATTACTCTGCCTCTCAGTCTGCCTCTGCTTCTGCTGGAATCGCCGAGCCTCTCCAATGCAACGGCGTGACGTCAGAGCCCCTCCCCTACGCGTATCGTCACAGGGTCACGTGACTTCATCAGGGGAAAAATGAGCAATAAATCACTTTTTTACACAAGGATAAGGCACCATGGTCTTTCTTCTTTTTTTCATTTGATCGATATTCCCCATACTGGTGAAAGGAGGATACGAGGAGGAGGTGTCCCCAGGAGGGGAAATGGGAGATACCCATAGAGCTTGTTAATACTCATGCATGAGCAGCTGCACATGGAGAAAGAGGAGAGCACAGGAGGATTTCAACAGATCTATATTCTCCCTGGAACATCTTGCATATGAGCACTATCCCATCAATCCTGGAAGGATTAAAAGTTTATTTGCCTAAATATATTTAGGCAAATATTAAGGTGAGCGCATATTGAGATCACAAGGCACCTGGAGAGAGGGAATAAGGAATTCACCTGCACATTTGCACATATTTATAAAAGACTTTATTTATGCACTTTATTGATTGATTTTTGTACATCCATTAATGAATTTGCACAATATTGATTGATTGATCACACATGATATGTATTACCACAGATTATGATTTTGATTAATTTATAATATATTCTAATTTATTCTAATTTATTTACAAGTCACAGTAATTAATTTGATATAATATTATTTATGTATTAATTTAAGCACTTATTAGTGTATTTATAAGTGTGAGATTATTCATAGTTAAGGATTTTGCAAATAAGAGCGCGGCACTATAAATTAATTTATACAATTTTCACTATCTCCGCTGTTTGGAAATAGATCCCCCCACCCACTATGGTTATACTTGGGTTTCTTATGGGACATGTTCACATCTATGCGCCACTTCCGGTATGGATCAAAACCATAAGTTGGTAAGAACAGAAATGTTACGAACTGTATTGCTTACTAATAGAACGCTGGCCAACTATGCGTTTATGTGAGTGTAAATATTGCTAATAAAATATACTAAGTTTATATTTTATTGCACTATTAGTGATTTCTCTCTGTTTATTTGGAGCATCACCCTTTGTGGAATGAGATGGCTATGATCCTTTAACCACTTGCCCTCTGGAGAATTTACCCCCCTTCCTGACCAGGCCATTTTATGCAATACAGCGCTGCATTTTTTTAACTGACAATTACGCGGTCAAGCAATGCTGCACCCACATTAAATTTATGTCATTTTTTTCCCACAAATAGAGATTTCTTTTGGTGGTATTTGATTGCCTCTGTGGTTTTTATTTTCTGCAGTATAAAAAGAAGACCAACAACTTTGAGAATAAAAACAATATTTTTGACTTTTTGGTATTAAACATGTCCAGTAAAAAAATGTTACAAAATCAAATTTCGTCATAAATTTAGGTAAAAATGTATTCTGCTACATGTCCTTGCTAAAAAAAAAATCCCAATATGTGTAAATTAATTGGTTTACATGAGTTGTAGCGTCTACAAATGGCTGTACAGATACTGGAATTTTTTTGTTGTATACTAGTAATGGCGATGATCAGTGACTTATAACGGGACTGTGGTGTGCATTCTGACACTGGGGGGGGGGGGGGCTGACTGTCACTGACATCCCCAGTGACACCAATCTGGTGGTCAGTGCTAAAAAAAAGCACTGACACTATGCTAATGACATTGGGCAGGCAGGGGTTACCATTTAGGGTGGTCAAAGGGTTAACTGTGTGCTGTTTCACTGTGTGCTGTGTGTGTGCTTTACACTGTAAGCACACTGCTTTGTATGGCTCCTCTATTCAGAGCCACACAAAGCAGTGTGCAGGAGCTGACAGGGGAGATATCTGTATTATTTACATACAGGTCTCTCCACCGTTGGTGATACACAGTGATCGCTGGGTGCCGGTGGGGAATCACCAGCTGGGACCCAGTGATCAACAGGTGAGGCCACCAATGGCCTGGGTAGGGTGCGCGTATGGCTTGTGTGTGCCCCCTACCCGGAATTGCAAAGTCACGTATATACACATGACTTTGGGCACCCTTGCCGTCCTGTAGCAGTATTTCTGCTATAGGGCAGAGGGAAAGCAGTTAAAGGGTCCCATATACTATATCTACGCCTCCTGAGTAATACCCTGAGAGAGGCAAAACCCGCCAGTGCCCCAGATTAGAGGATTTAAAGACAAGTCCCACCAGTGGTTTGGTTTGGAGGATGTAAGAGCATGTGACCTATATGATATACTGTACATTGTACTGGCCCAGTCTTTAAGGTGAGCTCATAGGGAACATATTGGTTAAACATCTTCTGGGTATCTTTTCTGGGATAATTTTTGACACAGTAGAGTTGTCAGGAGTGGAGTGAACTTTGTACACATATATATATACGAGAAGACACTTGAGAGCTTGTGGAGTTTTTATTTAAAATATTTTAGACTTGCAGCCCTGAAGTTGTGGCATCAATCTCTATCACAATTGTTGGAAGAATATAAGTTGTAAAGACTTAAATATCACATTTTAAATTGTGTTTCATAAGTGTATTATTTTATAGAGTTGCATCGCTGGGCCTGTGATTTCACATACAGTGATTTCTAATTTTTCATTTCTTTTAGATCCTTGGCAATAAAGTGTGTAGAGTGGCACATAAACGTATTGTAATTATTGTTTACTGTAGTATTTATATTAATATAATTATTTTATTTGTCACAGAAGCATTTGTTCAGTAGGAGCAGCACTATACCCAGTAACTATTCTTTATACATTTAAGCGTGGGAACACATTGTCCCATAGGTGTTAACAGCAGCTTCATTCACTATAAATGTTAAAAGGGGGTAGCGCATAAGTAATTTTTGTTATTATTTGTACTTCTTTGGATATTTGCATGGATTTTCTTTTGGAAAGTCTAGGTATAATCTTTTTTCTTATGACTGTCTTCTCATGAACAAAATTTTTGGAAAATTTTTGTTTGATCAGCACTGCAGCCAATCGACTGATCAGTGCATTCTGACAGCAGAGGAGTCCCCGCTGTCAGAATATAATGAGACAGTGGAGAATATTCCTCCATCCACTCCAGTTGTGTGAATGAGGGAATCCGTTTATTTTTTTATTAGCCTGCTGGCTGATCAACAACAGAAATTATCCATCTATGGATAGCTTTAGACACAGAGTCTATGGAGTGCCTGGCCATTTACTCATTGGGTAAAGGGATGGAACTGGCTGCATGGCAGTTCAAATTGGATTAGTCCCATTGGAACAAACCTGACTCAATGGATATCCAGGGAAAGTACCAATTTATATATATGAAACCAGGTAGATTTCAATCAGGAGTCAATAACCATGTTTTAAGCCAATGCTAAGTAAAACTTTTGAAAAAAAAGTAATCAACAAAGGATCTGCTTATCTGTATATGGTTTACTGAGCCACACGATATATATATATATATATATATATATATATATATATATATATATATATATATCGGTTCACAGAGTAAATATACAAGCTGTGACAAGAGCTGATTATCTCAGTCCATTTAAATACAGTTTCTCCAGCATTTTTCCATACCTGGGACACAGAGCCAAGCAGAATTTGAAAACTCCTGACTATCACAGAATATAAGCGGAAAAATACAGTTTGCCATGCAAATGTGAGACTATGCTTGTTTTGAGTCCATTCTGCACACAGGGAAGTAATAAATCAACTAACAAAGAGTAATGGTCAACATGCGAGATGGTATAAATACTTTCCCATTAGTGGATAGAAAAACAACAGAAAATAACTCAAGAACACAACAAGTTAAGAAGAACTCCACTGTCTATTCTGAATATGATCTGACTCCATTTTGTATCAAATCTCATCTGAACACCAATTTTCAACAAATTATGAAGAGCAACAGGAGATTAGGAAAAAAAATCCGAAACAAAATCACAGTACAAGAATGGAAGTGGATAACAGAAGACAAGCGAAATTATAACCTTGGCAGAAAATTAGGATTTACAGGATAATGGCCTAAAGCATTGAAAATCATTAAAAAAAACACCATGAAAGGGTGCCAGCCTATATAACTCACTCAAACCCATCTTATAATAATAGGTGTTTTCGGGGCTGTGATTTCATAAGCTTCACACCCAGTGGACCTGCCCCCACTTAGTAGGCTTTTGGTCTAGGGTCTTCAACCTTTTGTCAACCCTCTTCTGGGTGCCTTTTCACAAAGATGCTAGACAAGCACTCCTACACTGTCTATAAACAGTCACGTACCTCTTTATAGCTGCCAGGTGGCTCATATCCAGAGCTTGGAAAAAAACCTCAGTCTGGAAGTGAAGAGCATTCTGACTACCCTATTGGTCCATGAGAAAATGACTAGTATTCTCAACGACACCTATTCCAAATTCCCAAAGTTTTAGGGCCCCTGGTGGTTATATGCTCTTTCAACTCTGCCCCTGATGGGTGCCCCTAGTCATTCTGTCGCTTACTAACATGCAGGATTTTTTCTTTTTCTCTCTTCTCCTTCCTGGCTCTTGTCTTTTTCTTTCTTCTGCACTGCTTTCTTTTTCCTCGAGGCTTTCCCTGTCTTTCTACTTTACCTCTCACCTCCACCGGCTCCTACCCCTGACATTCGCAACCCCCAAACTTTTTGGTTTGGACCCTATAGGTCCCCTAATTGAGACTAGCCCGGCCCTGTTGGTCGGGTTGCTCATTGTGTCATATTATATGTTTAAAACATAAACTTTACTATTGTAGTTGTATTTGCTCATTTCCCTGCATGAGAAAAAAAGGTTTATTACTCAATTTGATCTGCTTGCATTGTATTCCAATAAAAATTATTGTACTAGAAAAGACATCATGAAAAGTCACTGTATCAGTGCATTAGGGCAGTTTAAATCCAGAAACTGCACAATATCAGTTTTACACCCAATATCTGCCTGAAAACCACTACAGGGTTAGTGGGATAGATAAGTTACAAGCATGGAAGGTTGTGGGAGATAGGAAACTGCTGGTGGAGCACTGGAATACCTTTTACATTCTCCAGATGGTTTCCAGAGTGACTGAGGACCCCCTGATCCTGGCCATACTACTAACTTAGGCCTCAACTTTTGCTGACTGTTGGATCTTGGGCTTTCCTTTTAACAGTAGAATTTCCAAGCCTTGTTGGCCCCTGGGATTCTTGTACTGGATTGTTGAAAAAAAAAGCGAGCCTTTGCTCTGTTATGGATACGCCCTAGCTCTGCATTAGGGCAGGAATGAAAGCCTATGTGGATGGTGTGCCTGGATCAGAAGATTTTATTTGTGTACCAAAAATTAATTTTTATGGTATAAAAATGTAAGCCAGCGCATCTTCATGTTTCCTTTTCAGCAATACTTTTTTTTATTTATAATTTAAGACACATGGATATACTTGCACTAAAAATGTAAAAAAAAAAATTTTATTATTCATCTTTTTATTTAGTAATTATACAAACATTGTTAAAACATTTTCTCATACAGCATATACTTTTCTCATTTTCCTGTATTAATAAACACTTCCAACTAACCACTCTTCCCCCTCCCCTCCCCACCCCTACCCACCCCCAATCTTCTCTCTATCTATATCCTTTCCCGTCTCTTTTATTCATCTAACTTTCCTATAACATCTTACGCTACCTCTTTTGCTCTAATTAATTGAGCATAAATTTCTGAATTTTTAAATTGCCTCCAAACATTCCATACTTTTTTGAACAATGCTATCTTATCCTCATCTACACATCTTAGTTCTTCCATACTAAAAATACCTTCCACTCTATCTATCCAATCCGCCATCTTGAGAACATCTGCTACTAACCAGAACCCTTATTAACCCTTTGGCTGCAATAATTAGATGATATAGTATTTTATTCATAAAAAAAGATGTAACATATTTATGTCATATTATATCAATGTGAAACATTTTGGTCTGACATACAATATGTTTAGTAAACTTTGCTGAAAAAGTTGAACCAACATTTTTCCTCTACAAAGATCCATAAATTATATTCATTTCTTTCATTTTACTCTAGATTAGTGAGTGGAGAAAAAGAATAAAAATTAACCCACAGGTTGGGCTACTTTGACTCTATATAAAGTTTTATAATTAAATAGTAAATCTTGTTAAAGGGTCTTTGACAATTTTCTATTATGTTTCAGAGATGCCTCTGCCCCTTTCAAGAGGCTGACTATAGGAGCAATCACTGGGAGATCTACCAGTCAATAGGTGAAGATTTATCACTTGGTGTCTTCAATTACTGTGTTTCTGTGTATGAAAATTACTCTAAAATACAGCTTAATAGTTAGTTCAAAATATTTTGCAAATTCATTTTATTTTTTTGATTGATCTTCTGTCAAATGTAGCCATTTTATCAAGACATTTTAAATTTGTAGAACTAACCACTGAGAAAGTTCCATACTAGCACCACAGTTGGCATTTTGTTGTCTCACAAAACAGCAGTATTAAAGTAAAAGTCATACACTTAACTTAATAGTACTCTCTTCATATAGAGAAACGATAATGGTTTTGGTAGATTTTATTTTTTATACATACAAAACAAAAGATTTTACCAAGCATTATGGGTTATCTAAAGTCTGAGTCATTTATGTCTTACACAGATAGAACTAGTGCCTAGTAAAGAAAAGTCTCACGTTGCAAACAATTAAAGCAGCAAAATGTTTTTAGCTAACACTTTTGGAAGACTTTTTTATGGTTTCTAAATTTGAAACTATTGCCATCATCATTTTGTACCACAGGTTTAGAAACCACTGGCCACCACTGCTTATCTGAATTAAACTCAAAGTGGTGAAGATTTGCTATGTATTGGGGGAATCAATGGTGGAGAAGGATCTGGGAGTTCTGGTAGATCACAAGCTTAATAAAGGCAAGCAATGCCAAGCAGTGTTTTCTAAAGCGAGAAAAATCTTCTCTTGTATTAAAAGAGGTATGGACTGCAGAGAGAGACAGATATAATTTTACCCCTGTACAAATCATTAGTAACACCTCATCTGGAATATGCAGTTCAGTTTTGGGCACCAATTCACAAAAAGAACATTGGGGAACTGGAGAAAGTGCAGAGAAGCGCAAGCAAACTGATAAGAGGCATGGAGGAGCTCAGCTATGAGGAAAGATTAGAGGAACTGAATTTATTCTCTCATGAGAAGAGGAGATTAAGGGGGGATATGATCAACATGTATAAATACATCAGTGGTTCATATAGTGAACTTGGTGTAGAGTTATTCACCCTGAGGTCATCACAGAGGACAAGGGGGCACTCTTTACGTCTGGAGGAAAAGAAATGTAATCTCCAAACACGGAAAGGTTTCTTCACAGTGAGAGCTGTGAAAATGTGGAATAGACTCCATCAAGAGTTGGTTCTGGCCAGCTCAGTAGATTGCTTTAAAAAAGGCCTGGATTCTTTCTTAGATACACAGAATACAACTGGATACTAACATTTATAGGTAAAGTTGTTCCAGGAAATATCCATTTGCCTCTCGGGGGATCAGGAAGGATTTTTTTCCCTGCAGGAGCAAATTGGTTCATGCTTTGCTGGGTTTTTTTTGCCTTCGCCTGGATCAACTGTGGGTATAGGATTATAACTTTTTTTTTTTTTTTTAATGGTTGAACTGGATGGACTGTTGTCTTTTTTTCAGCCAGACTAACTATGTAACTATAAATTGTTGAGGGCACTAGGGTCATCGGTTTGAATTCAAACCATGATACTATCTGTCTGGAGTTTGCATGTTCTCCCTGTGCCTGCCTGGGTGTCCTCCAGATACTCCGGTTTCCTCCAACACTTCAAAGACATGCTGGTAGGTAAATTGGCCCTAGTTTGTGTGTGTATCAATGTGAGTTAGGTAACTAAGACTGTAAGCTCCTTGTGACTGATGTGAATGTACAATATATATATATACTGTATATATGTAAAATACTGCATAAATTGACTGTGCTATATAGGAACCTATTTACATAATAATAAATACATGTTATAAGTAAGATCTAGAACTGATAATTGTGCCTAGGTAGTACCCTGAATATGTAAAAAATATTTTTTCTGGAATTCTTCCTGAAAAATACCAGAAGACTTCCTAATGTGTGAGGCTAACTAGTTACTTCTGTGTCTACTACCCATAGTTGTATATCTGAAGTGTGAATCTATAGTTTTGCTGCCTATGACTACTGGTTTCATAAAATTTAGAGTGCAACTTGATGTCTCTACTAAGCTGCTCATTGTCACCTTGCTGGAGGTTCTGACATGATTTCAGCAAAGCCCTGCCTCTAATAAGATGGACCACTTTAACATGAAGACCAATGCAGAACACAACATGGTAAGTCAGTAATAGCAAGAAAATCAGATGCAGGGATACCTCATGCAATACCTGTGACTACTACTACCCTCTGCTTGCCTGGTGTTGAGCACAGCTTCCAGAGTCCAGTTCCTCTTTAATAAACAGGATACTCAAACAGCAATCTAATGCTCATGGTCTACAAGGCATTTTAAACGACTTCCCAACTGTGCTATAGCAGAAAGACGGCTACAGCACAGTTGTCCAGTTCTGGGAGGGCATCCATGGACGTCCTCCTAGAACGTGCCCCCTGCGCACCATCAGTGGCAGACACAGCTGTTCACATGATGAGGTAAAAGGCCAATAACAGCGGCCTTTTACCACGTGATCAGTTATTTCCAAATACACAACAGATCACAAAGTAAATACAGTTGCCACTTATTGGCAGCACAGGAAAGTACTGATGATAACCAGGAAATGTGGCAGGGGAGATCTGCACTGATAATCAGTGCCCCGTAGTGTCACCCATCAGTGCCCAGCAGTGCCACCCATCAGTGCCCAGCAGTATCACCCATCAGTGCCCAGCAGTGTTGCCCATCAGTACTGCCTATCAGTGTCCATCAGTGCTGCCTATCATCAATGTCCACCAGTGCCGCCTCATCAGCGCTGCTTCATCAGTACCCATCAGTGCTACCTATTGATGCCGCCTCATCAGTGCTGCCTATCTGTGCCCATCAGTGCTGCCTATCAATGCAGCCTCATCAATGCACATCAGTGTAGGAGAAAAATGACCTGTTGGCAAAATTTTATAATAGAAACAAAAAAAACTTTTTTTTTTTTTAATTTTTGCTGCTTTTTGTTTACAGTGAAAAAAATAAAAACCCCAGTGGTGATTAAATACCACCAAAAGAAAGCTCTATTTGTGTGAATGATAAAAATTTCATATGGGTACAGTGTTGCATGACCATGCAATTGTCATTCAAAGTTCGACAGCACGGAAAACTGAAAGTTGGCCTGGGCAGGAAGGGGGTTAAAGTGCCCGATAGGAAGGTGGTTAATAAGAAGGCAGCTAACTGACAGAATACATTAGCTAACATTTGCATTGTAGTAAATAGTTTTGTATTTTTTTAATATCTTTGAATTATTACTCTTTCTGTAATTCATATAGAACGGTTTGAATTGTTATTACAGTACAATTCACATATAAAAATGTCTTTTATGTTACAAAAATGTTGAAACTGCATAAAATGTAAAAATGCCTAATACTGCATTCATTTTAATGGTTACTTTACTATTTTTATCTCCATATAAATTACACAGGTACAAGAGAGAAAAGGTTTATGATAATTACATGAGATTGTAACTCATCATAGTTGTCTTCCCTGTTCTTCATTGTAATATTTCAGTTGCCCAGCCTTTAATGAGCGTTTAGTGTACGCACAGTGCAAATGAATATTAGCATGTTCTAATGGAACTAAACCACTGCATTTGTTTATGAAATGTCTCTCTGCAGCAAGAAAATGTCACGTAATAAGATATAATGCAGCACTTAATCGCACTCATCATGAAAAAGTAATGAAAAATGAGATAGATATTTCCAGAAGCATCTTTCCTGTGCTTATCACATCCGTTATAAAGACTTGTTAATGGCAAAAACTTTTCTTTCTCAGCCCTACAGAATTATGTTATAGGAATATTTGTATACATTTTTTTTCTTTTAAAAGTAGATATTACTGTGCTTGGGGACTTTTGTGGTGTATTTTTTAACTCACTTTTACAACTGATAAGGGATGTTTTGTTCAGGAATATATCATCCAGAAGTCACTGTAGTATGTAAAAGCTTCTTTGCCAACTACAGTATCCTATGCCTTAGGATTGAATTTCCACCAAATTTAATGAGAAAAATCTTGATTCTTTTGGGGGAAAACAGGAATAAAATAGTAGCTTGGGGGACATACAGAATGATAGGATTCCATAATAAATAGAATAGGATATCGTTCATCATATTTTGAAGAAAATAAAGGGCTGTGCATTCCTTTGTACCTAAGTGTAGCACAACCCTTTTTATTTTACCACCTGGGAGTGTTTTATTTAATTGCACATATAAAAGAACTGCAAGCTTGCAGTGACCCTTTCCATTCCCCAAGTATGGAAACGTAGTGAAACTGTCATAATCTGCTCCATCAGTTGTTTCATATGCACTCTTTCTTCCCACAAAAAAAGGCCTCTAAGTGGACCAAACAGTACTGTTTTGCAAATGTTGCTTTTTTGTCTGCAGCAAAGCCCTTATCTCCATTTGTAGCCACTAGACACATTCATGCCGGAAATATTTGTTTCGTTTCAGATGCATTTATTCATTGAAGAATTTTTTTTCATCATATTTGCTATGTTGAAGCAATTCGTGTTCGGAAATCATTTTGTATCTTCATCATTCCTTTCACAGTTCTTCCGGAAGATTGCTATATATTCAATATAGTTTCAAATTGGATGGATTCTAATCAGAAGAATTCAATATTTTTGGATGCTAGTCCACCCACCAAGAGAAATGGCATATGCTGATCAGGCAATATTGTCATACTGGCATCATGTGCATCTGAATTTACAAATGGAACGAAATTCAGATCCAATTGTTAACCAAATCCAAATTGAATCAATTTCCCCAAGGGCCTGAACTACTATCACATCATGTGACATCATCAGAATGAAACGAATAAACCAAATGCATTTGTTACTTTCATTATAACTAGAGATGAGCGAATCGAACTTGGCGAAGTGGAATTCGTTTCGAATATTAGGAAAAATTCGATTCGCACCGAATCCGAAAATTAGCAAACTTCGGATGCACGAATCCAATTTTTCCCGATCGGCCGATTTTCATCCCTTCTACAGCCGGCAAAAAGTGTCCCTGCAGAGAGCTCCGCTATTTCTGACAGTTCTCTGACAGTTCCTTCACATTTACAGCGGTTGAAACATTGTAACTATTTGTTTCCATTTACGATACAGATGTTTTTATTCGGAAACAAATAGATACAATGTTTCAACCGCTGTAAATGTGAAGGAACTGTCAGAGAACTGTCAGAAATAGCGGAGCTCTCTGCAGATACACTTTTTGCTGTACTGGAATTCTTCTTCTTTTCATTCTTCTTCTTCTTTTCATTCTTCTTCTTCTTCTTTTCATTCTTCTTCTTTTCATTCTTCTTCTTCTTTTCATTCTTCTTTTCATTCTTCTTCTTCTTCTTTTCATTCTTCTTCTTCTTCTTTTCATTCTTCTTTTCATTCTTCTTTTCATTCTTCTTTTCATTCTTCTTCTCATTCTTCTTTTCATTCTTCTTCTTCTTCTTTTCATTCTTCTTCTTCTTCTTTTCATTCTTCTTTTCATTCTTCTTCTTCTTCTTTTCATTCTTCTTCTTCTTCTTTTCATTCTTCTTTTCATTCTTCTTCTTCTTCTTTTCATTCTTCTTTTCATTCTTCTCATTCTTCTTTTCATTCTTCTTTTCATTCTTCTTCTCATTCTTCTTTTCATTCTTCTTCTTCTTCTTTTCATTCTCCTTCTTCTTCTTTTCATTCTTCTTCTTCTTTTCATTCTTCTTTTCATTATTCTTCTTCTTCTTCTTTTCATTCTTCTTCTTCTTCTTTTCATTCTTCTTTTCATTGTTCTCATTCTTCTTTTCATTCTTCTTTTCATTCTTCTTCTCATTGTTCTTCTGCTTCTTTTCATTCTTCTTTTCATTCTTCTTCTCATTCTTCTTCTTCTTCTTTTCATTCTTCTTCTTCTTTTCATTCCTCTTTTCATTCTTCTTCTTCTTCTTCTTTTCATTCTTCTTCTTCTTCTTCTTCTTTTCATTCTTCTTTTCATTCTTCTTCTTCTTCTTTTCATTCTTCTTCTTTTCATTCTTCTTTTCATTCTTCTCATTCTTCTTTTCATTCTTCTTTTCATTCTTCTTCTCATTCTTCTTTTCATTCTTCTTCTTCTTCTTCTTTTCATTCTTCTTCTTCTTCTTTTCATTCTTCTTTTCATTCTTCTTCTTCTTCTTTTCATTCTTCTTCTTCTTTTCATTCTTCTTCTTCTTCTTTTCATTCTTCTTCTTTTCATTCTTCTTTTCATTCTTCTCATTCTTCTTTTCATTCTTCTTTTCATTCTTCTTCTTCTTCTTTTCATTCTTCTTCTTCTTCTTTTCATTCTTCTTCTTCTTCTTCTTCTTCTTCTTCGTCGTGCCCCGTGACTGCCCAAATGAGTGAAGTGTGCGGTGATTCTAAGATCGACGGCACTCATCTGCATGTCATACTGACTGACAGTATTATTTCTCTTCCCCAGCAGACTCCAAGGGCATTTAAATTAAAGGTACAGTGTTCTGCACTAATATAAAGGCTCTCTGAAGCCTAGAAACCCTTTTAATAAGTTAAATTCGCAGCGAATAAATTCGCATCGAATCGAATTTCTTCCGCAAATTCGGCAAATCAGCCGAATCGAATTTTTGAATAATTCGCTCATCTCTAATTATAACTTTTTTTTTTATTCATTGTCATTCCATGTTCAATCGAAGATTCGTATACATCCAAATATTTGAAAATTAATTTTTTTGTCTGAAAAATGAATCAAAATGAAATGCACATATCTACTAGCCACTCCCATGGCCACTGACTTATGCATAGAACAGTGAACTATGATTGTCCTAGGAAGAACAGTGGTGCATTTGGCATGCATCCTGGTCTTACTCTTTAGTGCTGCGGAAGGGGTACCCCCTTTTTTGGGAAACCCCTCTCAAAGCATTCCCTATTGCCAAAGAGTAATCAATCTGGTATCAACATGGCATAGGCCTTTATCCTCATTGCCTCTTCGCTATGGGTTTACCAGTCTGTAAGCCTAATGTGCCAGCCTAGTTATATCTGGGAAGGTGGGGGGGGTGTTTTTTTTATTTTGTTTTTATTTACAAAATAAAAAGTAAAACAAAAATGTCATCATAAAATGCAGTGATTTAACATTCAAATTCCTTTTGTCATGGAACATGTAGTTACTGTAGATTCTAACATGCTTTTAAAATAAACCAATACAATTAAATTGTAACAGAAATGTTGTTCGGTAGGTCATTACCCAAATCAGGGTTGAAAAGCGCAGGTGCTGTGTGCTCCCTGCACTTGTGTACACACACATAGGAATGAACACACGCATTGGGTACACATGTATACAAAAATTGCAATTGTGCAACATATACTGTATTAGATAAGGATGCACATGCTGAAATGAGAGGAATAATTCTAGGGCCATCATTTATAGTGAAGTACAAACTGATTAGCTGTAAAGACTTTTAAAGCATCTCCTGTGGACAATTTTGGGTACTATAGTGTTCTGCAATTTCACAGGCAAATGCAAATTTCGGTTTGGTATATTTGGTATTTCTTTATTCAACACTATCTCATCTTTTATATTTTGCCAAAAATGGGGAATATATTGTGTGCACTAAAATAAAATGTATATTTTACTACAAAGGTAATCATTGGAGTTTGTTATAGTCCTCCCAGTGTTAATGAGAAGTGGAGACTCAGCTCCTTGCACAGATCAAAAGGGCTGCCAGGGCTGGGACAGTGGGGGATTTTAACTACCCGGAAATTGACTAATGGAGTAATGGTACTGCAGGGACAGTTACCGGGCAAAAATTTATAAACATACTACAGGACAATTTTATGGTACAATTCATAGAAGCCCCTACTAGGAATGATGCTCTGCTGGACCTGGTAATCTCAAACCATGCAAATCTTATTACGAATGTCCATATAAAAGAACATCTGGTTAGCAGTAACCATAACATGATTTCATTTATTGTTAGCTGTAAACAGCGAGCACATATGGGATAAATAAAAACGCTCAATTTTAAGGGAGTTAATTTTCCAAGGCTGAGAGCTGCTCTCCAAGACTTAGACTGGGAGGGAATATTGGCATCGATGAACACAACACACAAATGGGAGTTCTTCAAAAAGACTGTATGTGAACACACTGCAAAATATATTCCCATGGGCAACAAGTTTAAAATCAAACCTATGTGGCTTACGGCCAAAGTTAAAAAGCTATAAATAATAAGAAAAGAGCTTTTATTAAATATAAAAATGAAGGAACGCTATCATCGTTTAAACATTACAAAGAATATAATAGAATATGCAAAAAGGAAATAAAGGCCACAAAAACTGAAGATGAACAACAGATTGCAAAAGATAGCAGGGCCAACCCCAAAACATTCTTCAAATATATTAATAGTGAAAAGGTCCTATCTGAGCATGTAGGACCTTTACAAAATAATCTAGAGTGGGTGACTGGGGACAAAGAGAAGGCAAATTTATTTAATACCTTGTATACAAAGGAGCATGGGGGAGCTCTTGTCCATAATGGGCATGGTATTGACAAAGCTCCAGATGATCCACATTGGCTCACAATTGATATGATCCAAACATATTTAGACAGTATAAAGGTGAATAAAGCACCTGGACCGGATGGCATACACCCACGGGTCCTGAAAGTATTGAGCTCTGTCATTTCAAAGCTATTGTTTCTAATTTGTAGGGACTCTTTAATGACTGGCATAGTACCACTGGATAGGTGTAAGGCCAATGCGGTACCAATATTTAAAAATGGGTCAAATCTTTACCAAGTAATTATAAACCTGTTAGTTTAACTTCTATAGTTGGGACGATACTGGAGAGTTTAATAAAATACCGCATACCACATAGATGAGTTCTTGCTGGAAAAAAATATTTTAAGCAACAGACAGCCTGGTTTCATGAAAGACAGAAGTTGTCAAACAAATATGATTTCTTTTTATGAGGGGGGTGAGCAAAACCTTGGACAGAGGAGTGGTGGTGGACGTGGTATACTTGGATTTTGCAAAAGCGTTTGACACAGTTCCCCACACATGACTAATATGTAAGGTAAAGTCTACGGGCTTGGAAAAATCCATATGTAAATGAATAGAAAACTGGCTAAAAGATCGTATTCAAAGAGTAGTGATTAATGATTCATACTCTGAATGGCCTGGGGTCAGTGTTGGGACCCTTACTTTTTAATATAGTTATAAACGATATAGAGTCTGAGATTAAAAATCCCATTTCAGTCTTTGCAGATGACACTCAGCTGTGCAGTGGAATAACGTCCTTACAGGATGTCTTCAACTTACAAGCCGACCTCAATGCACTGTTTAACCATTTCAAGTCCAGACACTTTTACCCCCTTCCTGTCCAGGCCAATTTTCAGCTTTCAGTGCTATCACACTTTGAATGACAATTGCGCGGTCATGCAAGACTGTACCCATATGAATTTTTTAGCATTTTTTTGAGACAGATAAAGTTTTATTTTGGTGGTATTTATTCACCACTGGGATTTTTATTTTTTTTTGCTATATAAATGAAAAAGTTCAAACATTTTAAAAAAAAGTGTTTTTCTTATAAAATTTTGCAAATAAATAATATTTCATCATAAATCTTGGCCAAAATGTATTCCATATTCTTTTTAGTAAAAAAAAAACAAATTAGTTTATAACCAAAAATTATAATTTTTAAACTGTTTTTTACATTTTAATTTTTTTTCTATTATTATTTATGTTTATGTGTTGTTTTTTTACATACTGTCATCCTAGCAGTACAGTGTCACCATGGTGACACTAGTACTTGTGGGGGGGGGGGTGATGAAGATTTTTTTTTCTTTTTACACATAAAGGCTGTAAAATCAATCATTTCTCCTTCTCTCTGGCTGCATTCTTGCAGCCATTGAGAAATACTGTGTGAGCTGTGATTGGTCACAGCTTGTCACATGGTACAAGGCTGTTGTGAATAGCCTTGTACCATGTGACCTCTGTGATCATTCACAGATTTCACACCTTGTAAGCAATGATGTCAGAAGTGACATCTTGCTTACTACTCTGCATGTGATCACTAATTGGCCAATCAGTGATCACATGATCGGGACCTCTCACAGAGGTCCCATATGACAATCGGTGTTCCACTGTGTCCGGTGTTGCATGCTCCTAGGGAGCGCGCACAAGCAGGAGGTGGGGAGGACGTTTATAAACGGGCACCCGCCCCTGCACTGCCACCGTCCGGCCGTTTATATACAACAGCCGGGTGGGAGGTGGTTAATTGGGCAACTTTGTGGCAAATGAGGTTTAATGTTGAAAAATGTAAGGTTATGCACTTGGGGGCTAAGAATATGCATGCATCATACATATTGGGGGGGGTACAACTGGGGGAATCAATGGTGGAGAAGGATCTGGGAGTTCTGGTAGATCACAAGCTTAATAATGGCATGCAATGCCAAGCTGTGGTTTCTAAAGTGAGCAAAATCCTCTCTTGCATTAAGCGAGGTATAGACTCCAGAGAGAGAGATATCATATTACCCCTGTACAAATCATTAGCAAGACCTCATCTGGAATATGCAGCTCAGTTTTTCACCCTGAGGTAATCACAGAGGACAAGGGGGCACTCTTTACGTTTGGAGGAAAAGAAATGTAATTTCCAAACATGGAAAGGTTTCTTCACAGCAAGAGCTGTGAAAATGTGGAACAGACTCCATCAAGAGTTGGTTCTGGCCAGCTCAATGGATTGCTTCAAAAAAGACCTGGGTTGTTTCTTAGATACACAGAATATAACTGGATACTAACATTTATAGGTAAAGTTGATCCAGGGAATATCCGATTGCCTCTCAGGGGATCAGGAAGGAATTTTTTTCCCAGCAGGAGCAAATTGGATCATGCTTTGCTGGGTTTTTTTGCCTTTATCTGGATCAGCTGTGGGTATAGTATTATAACTTTTTTTTTTCTATGGTTGAACTGGATGCACTTTTTTCTTTTTCCCTCTGCTTGTAAAAGCAATCCTGCAGCTAGTTAGCCACTAGGATTGCTTTTACATGCAAGCTGATTGCTGGCTGAAAAAAACAATACCAGGATGATGACTGCAGCTGCAGGCATCATCCTGGTATAACCACTCAAAGTCCAGTGATATACCAGTACGTCGCTAGACCTTGTTGGGTGTATATGCTATGTTCTTTTTTTTTTGTATGCAGCCTGTGGGCTGAATGAAAAAAAAGAGATTAAATCTCTGGCAGAAATTGTGTGGTATGCCCACCATTAGAATACACCGCTCTGCATCCACCCACTTCTAAAGGTGGGCACACATGAAATGTGCCAAAAAATATTCTAAAATATTTATGAAGAAGAATAAGGGCCATCCACCCACTGGCCACCCCAGGCCCCCATGCTTCGGCATATATGCTCTTTTTTTTATCTGCGGATGAAAAATCTCATCCAGCAGCACCGCACACACCTTCTTATGTATATTCTGAGAGCAAGACTCTGTTGCTGTCAGAACAAACAAGTCGGTGCTGCAGCTTGATGACATTCCTGCAACGAAAACAGCAATGGTTAACAATAAAAAAATAACTCAATAAAACAACTTTTTTTATTGAAATATGTGCCAAAAAATATTATAAAATATATATGCCAAAGCATAGGGGCCATATGCTATGTTCTTTTTTTTATGCAGCTTGTGGGCTGAATGAAAAAAAAGAGATGAAATCTCTGCCAGAAAAAGTGTGCGGTATGCCTACTATTAGAATAGACCTCCCTGCATCCACCCACTTCTAATGGTGGGCACGCATGAAATGTGCCAAAAAATATTATAAAATATACTGTATATATATGCCGAAGCATAGGGGCCATCTACCCACTGGCCACCCCAGGCCCCCATGCTTTGGAATATATGCTCTTTTTTTTAACTGCGGATGAAAAATATCATCCAACAGCGCTGCCCACATTGACCTATGTATATTCTAAGAGCAAGTTCTTGTTGCTGTTAAAATAAACAGTTGGTGCTGCAGCTGAATGACATTCCTGCAAAGAGAACAGCAATGGTTAACAATAAAACAGTAACATTGTAACAGTAGAACAGTAACAACAGCAAAAAAAACTATAACTATTTTTGGTTTTTAAAATTTTTTATTTTTTTGGACTTGAACTTTTTATTTTTTGTTTTTTATTTTATTTTTTTTTTAACTTTAACTGTTTAGAACAGATTGTAGGGTCTCTCAAAATGTGATAGCCAGTTTCCTGACTACCTAACATCTTTTGAGACTGTGTAAATATGTGCCTTGAACTGTGCTGAGGTGTACCCTATACTAATACTCCACTAGTGTATGGTAGCGACGGAAGCAGTCCTTGAGGCAGAGACGAGGTTGGCCAGGACAGGAGGGGAAAAAAAGCGGGTATCGCGTCTTGATCCGTGTCTGCTACAGACACATCTTCTTTGGCGTGACCTTTGGGTTGGGGTACCAGAGAGGACATCCGGAAAATGCCTCTCATGCAGCCGGCTAACTGCATCTGGGTTGGTGGTTTTGGCCACAGCACCTTCTGGATACAAAAGGGCTGAGATGATCTCTTCCTAGAATTTTAGGAAGGATCCACTTTGTCCAGTTGTTTTGTAAATTACAAAAGCGTTATATAGCCAATTGAAATAAATAAATAGACACCTTTTTGTACCAGTGATGAGCTTTCTGGGATACTAGGTATGGATTCATAATTTGGTCATTGAAGTCCACCCCTCCCATGTTAAGGTTATAGTTGTGGACACAGAGGGGCTTCTCAACAACGCCAGACTGTCGTTAATTTGGACTGTCGCGTCTGTGTGAATGGAAGACAGGACAAAAACATTCCATTTGTCCCTCCACTTCACTGTGAGCAATTCATTATTCCTCAAGCAGGCTTTCTCCCCCTTTCTAAGTCGGGTATTTACAAGCTATTGTGGAAGCCCTGGTGATTAGGTCGTACAGTGCCACATGAGCCAATTCCAAGATTGTACAAATGTCTAAATAGTGGCACGCTTGTATACACATTGTTCACGTACAAGTGGTACCCCTTATGGAACAAACACGACACCAAGTGCCAAACTATCTTGTCACTGCTCCCCAAGAATTCTGGGTAGTCAAGGGGCTCTACTTCGTTGTCTCTTCCCTCATAAACCCTAAATTTGTACATATAGCCTGTAGCCCTCTCACAGACATTATATAATTTGACCCCATATCTGGCACACTTGATGGGGATGTACTGTTTGAATATAAGGAGGCCAGTAAAGTGAATGAGGGAATCACCCACATAGATGTTTTGCTGGAGTGTATACACATCTGCAAATTTCTCAGTGAGATGGTTTAGGAGGGGTGGAATTTTGTAGAGCCGGTCATGTTCAGGGTCACCCCGAGGATGACAGAGTGTGTTATCACTGAAATGAATAAAGTGCATTATCGTCTCATATATATGCCTGGCCACGGCAGAAGAGAACACGGGCATATGAGGAATTGGGTCTGTGGATCAATACAACCGCAGCTCATTCTTTTTTGTAATGCCCATGTTGAGGGTTAGGCCAAAAAAAAGTTTTACATTCGGAAACCATAATGGGTTTCCATGCGAATGGTCTGGCAAGGTTTGAATTTGGGTTTGAGGTGATATATTGTTGAGCATATAAATTGCTTTGGCCCACAATCAAACTGTACAAATCTTCTGTGAAAAACAGCTCCATAAAATAAAGGGGAGTAGTTAAATTTGCTGTTTCCACCTGAATTCCGGGTTGGGCAGTGAATGGGGGAAGTATGGGTGCTGTAGAATCTGTGGGCTGCCAATCAGGATTTGCAAGCACGTCCAGAAGGACACTAGGGGCTCTGCGGGCCTGTGTACAAAATTCTTAGTGGCTGCGGGACACTACTTGTGCTCACCACTGCACCAGCTTGTACTGCACTTATGAGACTCTCCACGTCACCAAGTGATACTCCAGTGCTGGTATATACAGTCATGGCCGAAATTGTTGGCACCCTTGATATTTCTCCAGGAAATCATGTATTTCTCACGAAACGTATTGCATTAACACATGTTTTGCTATACACATGTTTATTCCCTTTGTGTGTATTGGGACAAAACAAAAAAAGGGAGGAAAGAAAGCAAATTCGACATAATGTCACACAAACCTCCAAAAATGGGCTGGACAAAAGTATTGGCACCCTTTCACAACTGCGGATAAATAAGAATGTTACAAGCATGTGATGCTCCTGTAAACTCACCTGGGGCAAGTAACAGGTGTGGGCAATATAGAAATCACACCTGAAAGCAGATAAAAAGGAGAGACGTTCACTTAACCTTTGCATTGTGTGTCTGTCTGTGCCACACTAAGCATGGACAACAGAAAGAGGAGACGAGAACTGTCTGAGGACCTGAGAACCAAAATTGTGGCAAAATATCAACAATCTCAAGGTTACAAGTCCATCTCCAGAGAACTAGATTTGCCTTTGTCCACAGTGCGCAACATTATCAAGAAGTTTGCAACCCATGGCACTGTAGCTAATCTCCCTGGTCGTGGACGGATGAGGAAAATTGATGAAAGATTGCAACGCAGAATAGTCCGGATGGTGGATAAGCAGCCCCAAACATGTTCCAAAGACATTCAAGCTGTCCTGCAGGCTCAGGGAGCATCAGTGTCAGCGCGAACTATCCGTCGACATTTAAATGAAATGAAACGCTATGGCAGGAGACCCAGGAGGACCCCACTGCTGACACAGAGACATAAAAAAGCAAGACTACAGTTTGCCAAAATGTACTTGAGTAAGCCAAAAGCCTTCTGGGAAAACGTCTTGTGGACAGATGAGACCAAGATAGAGCTTTTCGGTAAAGCACATCATTCTACTGTTTACCGAAAACGGAATGAGGCCTACAAAGAACAAAACACAGTACCTACGGTAAAATATGGTGGAGGTTCAATGATGTTTTGGGGTTGTTTTGCTGCCTCTGGCACTGGGTGCCTTGACTGTGTGCAAGGCATCATGAAATCTGAGGATTACCAAAGGATTTTGGGTCGCACTGTAGGGCCCAGTGTCAGAAAGCTGGGTTTGCGTCCAAGATCCTGGGTCTTCCAGCAGGACAATGACCCCAAACATACGTCAAAAAGCACTCAGAAATGGATGGCAAAGAAGCGCTGGAGAGTTCTGAAGTGGCCAGCAATGAGCCCAGATCTAAATCCCATTGAACACCTGTGGAGAGATCTTAAAATTGCTGTTGGGAAAAGGTGTCCTTCCAATAAGAGAGACCTGGAGCTGTTTGCAAAGGAAGAGTGGTCCAAAATTCCGGGTGAGAGGTGTCAGAAGCTTATTGATGGTTATAGGAAGCGACTGATTTCAGTTATGTTTTCCAAAGGGTGTGCAACCAAATATTAAGTTAAGGGTGCCAATACTTTTGTCCAGCCCATTTTTGGGGTTTTGTGTGACATTATGTCATATTTGCTTTTCTGCCTCTGTTTTATATTTGTTCCAATACATACAAAGGGAATAAACATGTGTATAGCAAAACATGTGTTAATGCAATACCTTTTTTGTGTGAAATACTTGATTTTCAGGAAAAATATCAAGGGTGCCAACAATTTCGGCCATGACTGTAAAAACAAGGATATACTAGGCCACTGGTGCTTGCCAATTCACCAAAAGGTAGTGCGATACTAGTACTGGCACTCTGCTGCATATGAGACAAGTCATGCGATCCTAGCACTTCAGCTTCATGGGGTCAGGTATGCCTGATCTTAACAGAAACCTTCTCTCCATCATTCGAGCTACCTGTCAGGGTGCCACTGCTGTCTACAGGTTCGTATTCTGAGGCTGATTGTGTCAGGGAGTCGTCCCCTTTGCTCACACCTGACATGCTCAGAATTCTGTAGGCCTCTTCACTATTGTACCTTTTGGACTCTAAATTTACAGGTACCTAGTGTGATTCAGGGGAAAAAGAGCTCCTGGCTGTCAGGGACTGCTTGAACAGCTACAAAAAAATTTACCGGCAAGTGCTAACAGAGATCAGGCCTGATTCAGTGAAAACTGCGGTTTTGTGTGCAATGTATTACAGGTGACAGTGATCAGAAATTATACTGACACTGCACTTCTTGTTAGGGGTGGGGGGGAGCGTTGGGGCTAAACGCAGGTGCTGGCAGCGAACGGGGATGATCCTGCTAACACTGCGTTTTAGGGGATATTGATACTAAGGGGACACTGGTATAGTTTTGTTCGTGATCAATATATTGATCCATACAAACACTATACTAGTAATTATGGTGATCAGCGACCTATAGCATGAGTGCGATAGTGTGCGAGCAATCTAACGCTAGCTGACCATAGCTGGGAGGGACGCTAACTGACCCTGACGCTATCTGATGTCGCTAGTGGCACTAATACAGTGATCAGTAAAAAATACTGTACACTGACACTGCACTAAGGGCACTGGCAGGGTGGCAGGAGGCAGTCAAAGGGTTAAATGTGGCAGTCAAGGGGCTAAAATGTCTCTATCTAACGTGTGTGGGTTCAGTGTACTGCTTTTACTTACGTGTGATGTCGTTCTTCTCTCTCTGGAACAAAATGGTTCCAGGGAGAAAAGAACCAGCTAGATTCTGTGCCTGTATTTACAAATACAGGAGCAGCTCTGCATCTCCATTCACTGAAGATCGGCAGAATCCCAGACAAAATCACTGGCCGAGACCTGCTGACATACACCTTCTATAACGAATGACAGCGGGGGTCTGCGGGGGGAGCATGCTCTAAACCCAGAAGAGCAAACCGACATATGGGTACATCACTTTGCCTGCAGCTACCGCCCGTCCACAGTACATTACGGGTGTGCGGTCCAAAAGCGGTTAAAAAATATGTTGTTGTCAGTTTGGTAACACAATTGTTGACAGGGGAGGGCAATTTACTAAAACCGGAGCAAGCAAAATCTGGTGTAGCTCTGCATAGAAAGCAATTAGCTTCCAGGTTTTATTGTAAAAGTTTAATTGTAAAAGCTGAAGTTAGAAGCTGATTGGCTACCATGCACAGCTGCATCAGATTCTGAATGTACCAGTTTTAGTAAATCTCCCCCAATGCTACTGCCAAGGAAAAAACATGTAATGTAAAAAGTAATGTGATTCATAATTGATAAAGATTTGCTAGTCCTGAAGTGGTTAACCACACAACAACCACAAAATTGCCAGATCTATTTTTGGCACCTACTGTATGTGCATGATGGGCATATGGGTTAGTTATGGTTGATCCTTTAACAAAAGAATTTATGTATGATGATTATATATAACCCCTTAGTATCCTAGCATACTTTTCTATATTTGACTGTATACTCTAAAACTCCTACTTCAATATCCTCATACTCGTACTAACATCCCACAATATATATGCACAATGTAATTTTAATTTTATTATACCTAACCTCTCATATTGTTGTAGATTGCATTTCCATTGTTGTATTTTACAGGATGTACAATAAAGTCAAGTGGTTTGGAGCTATTGTGAAATTCTGTATGACATCTGCCATTAAAAAATACAAGGGTGTAAAAGAGAACAAAAGCTCTTTTTTTCCTTTTTGTTTCTCTTTGAGCACTGTTTGTATGTTAGAATGATATAAAACAATAAAAAGAACATACAGAATTTCATGCTTGGAGCCAAAGAATTTATGTGCTGTGATCTTGGTGACATTTAGAATTTAGCACACACTAAAGGAAAGAAAACCTCTCTGAAATTATTAACCTCATAGATACAGTACACTAGAAAGTGTACAGTTCAGCAGAGGATAGAATAGTTAGGATATAAAGCACAGTTCCTATTTTGGCTGATAAAGGCTTCAAAAGTTTCAACAATGAAAACATATTGCTTTTTTCTTTCGCAAAATGACTAACAAAAATATTTTGCTACCCTTACTGCCTAAAAATATTAACTATACTGTATCTTTCCTAATGCAGATTCTCACATGTATGATGACCAGCAAGACGTCATTAATTATGATTGAATGGTTTAGAGCAGTGGTTCTTAACCTGGGTTCGATCGAACCCCAGGGGTTCGGTGAGTCAGTCTCGGGGGTTCGGCGGAGGTGACCCACACTCGACTCATGATTTGTGATGACATGCCCAGTGGTCGGCAAGCCGCGGCTCTTGTGTGCCGGGCGCCCGCTCCCCTCCCTCCTCTCGGGCGGCAGGGACTCAAATGCAATGATTGGCCAGTCTCGCTGCCACTCACATCCTGATAGCCAGTGATTGGCTGTCAGGATGTGTGTAGGCGGGGCAGCGTGACGAACGTGAGAGGAGCTAGGCTCCTCTCACAGTCCGCCCTGAAGACCGGAACAGCGCGGGAATACAGCGAGAGGAACGCGCGGAGCAAAGGTAAGTGAATTGACACAGGGGGGACTTAATATGGGGGATGAATTAATATGGGGAATGAATTACTATAGGGGGGATGAATTACTATGGGGAATGAATTACTATAGGGGGGATGAATTACTATATGGGGGATGAATTACTATATGGGGGATGAATTACTATATGGGGGATGAATTATTATATGGGGGATGAATTATTATATGGGGGATGAATTACTATATGGGGGATGTATTACTATATGGGGGATGAATTACTATAAGGGGGATGAATTATTATATGGGGGATGAATTACTATATGGGGGATGTATTACTATATGGGGGATGTATTACTATATGGGGGATGAATTACTATATGAGGGGTGAATTACTATATGGGGGATGAATTACTATATGGGGGATGAATTACTATGGGGGATGAATTACTATATGGGGGATGAATTACTATATGGGGAAGGAATTACTATAGGGGGGATGAATTACTATATGGGGGATGAATTACTATATGGGGGATGAATTACTATATGGGGGATGTATTACTATATGGGGGATGAATTACTATATGGGGGATGAATTACTATATGGGGGATGAATTATTATATGGGGGATGAATTACTATATGGGGGATGTATTACTATATGGGGGGTGTATTACTATATGGGGGATGAATTACTATATGAGGGGTGAATTACTATATGGGGGATGAATTACTATATGGGGGATGAATTACTATGGGGGATGAATTACTATATGGGGGATGAATTACTATATGGGGAAGGAATTACTATAGGGGGGATGAATTACTATATGGGGGATGAATTACTATATGGGGGGATGAATTACTATGGGGGATGAATTACTATATGGGGGATGAATTACTATATGGGGGATGAATTACTATGAGGGATGAATTACTATGGGGGATGAATTACTATATGGGGGATGAATTACTATATGGGGGATGAATTACTATGGGGGATGAATTACTATATGGGGGATGAATTACTATATGGGGGATGAATTACTATGGGGGATGAATTACTATATGGGGGATGAATTACTATATGGGGGATGAATTACTATGGGGGATGAATTTTCATACCGTTTGTTACAACATATCTTTGCGAGCAATCCTTTTCGAGGATGCTGGACATAAAGACGAAGAAAAGGAACAGACTTTGTTGCGAAAATGACATGAGAGTGGCACTTGCCAAGGTAATGCCATGCATTTCTGAACTGGCCTCTGAAAGACAACAGCAGAAGTCACACTGATTTGCGGTAAATATTCATTATTTTGTTTTTGTGTGAAAATCATGTTTTAATGGTTTTGTTCTTTGTTCTTAATGGTTTTGTTCATTTTGTGCACCTATGTATAAATATATACCTATGTTTTGAATTTTAAAAATCATATTTTATTTTTCCAATTAAGAAGGGTTCGGTGAATGCGCATATGAAACTGGTGGGGTTCAGTACCTCCAAAAAGGTTAAGAACCACTGGTTTAGAGTCCTAGCAGAGGGAAGATACAATCAGCTATGGTCCTGGCCAAATACCAGGGGTTAAGTGTGAGTATCACAGGGACCAGGCTACACTGAAGAACTAGGACTATGCTTCACAGGCAAGAATAGAAAGGACATATATACACAAGAAGCTACTGTGAAAACAGACACCTCAAAGTACCTGCCTTTCTGTAAATGATTTCCGGACACCTTTACTGGAATCTCCACCAGTTTTATTAAAGTTTTCTCTGAGATGGAAACTCCTTTAAACTTTTTCATGACAAGGATTAAAGCAGAACTCAAGTCTACCTTGTTTGTACACCATTTCCTTTTTCCTCTGGTGCTTGTTTAAAAAGTATGCTGCTCTTTAGTTTTTCTCCCTCCCCATTGTGTAGCTCTTAATTTTCAAGTGCATTGAAGCACCCACCGAGCATTGTAAATAAGCCCCTTGAGCAACAAAGTGTCAATTACTGCTAACTGCCGTATGTTGTAGACAGCTTCCACAGAGCCAGTTTCATCTGGATGAAAAAGAGTTCATCTTCTCCCTCTGCAGTAGTGCCTGTACAGTGTGATCCTGACTGTAAATACGGTTAACATTTCGGTGTATCTTGATGAGAATGGTGTATCTACAGACAGCTCTCCTACTCCCTGTGCACACTGAATTCATTTTTGTGTAGCTCACAGTGTGTCAGGAAAGGCTTGTTCATAGTGTAGGTGAGGGTTCTATGTGCATATATATGTACATGCACAGACCAGCAATTGGCCGGGCAGATGTGCACAAGTAATAGCATAGGCACACGCTCGTGCGCACTCAGATGAGCACGCACTTGTCACCAAGGCTGTCACCAAAGTACCTATGCACTGCACTGGCTAATTACTGTTTGGTCTGCAGTTTCTGTGTGTGTGTATCCTGATTCCTGTGTTGACCTCTGATCTTGACCCATCTTGCTTCTTACTCCGCTTCTCTACCCGCCCTTGGCTTGTCATCCGTACTCTGCCTCTGCTAACTGCCTCTGCCTGACCTGCCTCCACCGTTGCAGACACTGGCCTGTGACCTGATTTCACTCTTGTCTGCCATTTATGCTTGCTACAGCTCCGCAGTCTTGCAGGTCTTCATCTGGCACATCTGCCTGCTGCCAGCCCATCTGCCACCAGCCTGCCCTGTTGTGAATACTGCCTGCTGTCAGCTTGCCTGCTACCAGCCTACTCTTCTGTGATGTCTGCCTGCTGCCAGCCTGCCTGCCACCAATCTGCCATGCTGAAACATCTGCCTGCTGCCAGTCTGCTCTGCTGAGACATCTGCCGGCTGTCAGCTGTTCTGTTCCAGGCATCCTGCCAGCAAGACCTCGGCTGTTCCTGAATCCTCATTTCCAGACGTCCAAAGCACCTTGAATTTTTTCAGATGCAACAAGAACTTGCTGCAGGAAGCCATAATTAAAGCGCAGGAAGATTACAAGAAGGTGTACGATAACAGAAGAAGGGGAGAGCTGATCTTGCAGCCAGGGGACCTGGTATGGCTAGCCACGACGAACCCGATACTGGCTTGTCCATTGAAGAAGTTGGTTTGTGGGTCCATTCCCAGTTCATCCTGTATTCCACGTATCTTTGTTGAAGCCTGCAGTATCAGATCCTTTTCCTGGCAGAGATCAGGGACTCCTGATCATTGATGGAGATGAGGAATTTGAGGCTGAGGCCAACTCAGACTGCGGGAGAAGAAAGGGTCAGATCCAGTATCTGATTAAATGGAAAGGACATGGTCCAGAGGAGAATTCCTGGGAGTCCATACAAAACGTGCATGCTACAGACTTTATTTGTGCATTCTTCTGCAGCCATCTGCAAAATAAGATTCAGCTGGACATCCAGAGGCTGCCCATAGGGAGGGGTTATGTCAGGAAAGGTTTGCTCATAGTTCAGGTGAGGTTTCTAGATACATACATATGCGCATGCACAGGCCAGCCCCTGGCTGAGCAGATTTTCACAAATATGAGTATAGGTGCATTACGTGCCAGCGAGTATGCTCACTTGTGCAATTGGGCGTGCACCTGTCACCAAGGCTGGCGACAAACTATTTAAATGGAGCTATTGCACTGGTTAATTGCTGTTTAGTCTTCAGCTTCTGTGTGTGTATATCCTAATTCCTGTGTTGACCTTTGATCTTGACCCGGCTTGCTTCTGACTCCACTTCTCTGCTATGCACCCTGACCTCGGCTTGTTTTCCAGATTCTTCCTCTGCTTACTGCCTCTTTCTGACTTGCCTCCACCGTTGCTGACACTGGCCTGTGACCCAACTTCACTCTTGTCTGCCATTTATGCCTGATCTGTCTGTCTGTTACCAACCCAGTTTGTCTGACCCTGCATCCTGCTCATCCAGCCTGCTATAGCTCCACAGTCCAGTACGTCTTCATCTGGTACATCCACCTGTTGCCAGCCCATCTGCCACCAGCCTGCCCTACTGTAACATCTGCCTGCTGCCAGATTGCCTGCTACCAGCCTGCTCCTCTGTGACGTCTGCCTGCTGACAGCTTGCTTGCCACCAGTCTGCCCTGCTGCGACATCTGCTTGCTGCCAGCCTGCTCTACTGAGACATCTGCCTGCCGTCAGCTGTTCTGTTTCAGGCATCCTGCCAGCAAGACCTCAGCTGTTACCCATGCAGATCCCAGGACCGATCATGACACTCATACCTCACCGTGCTCTTGTGGTTGCTGTTCCCCTATCAGTGACCCCTGAGCAGGAAATGTACGAGAGGCCTTCCTTTGCACGTCAGGCTCACTACCATTTACATGACACAGTGTACCTATTGCTGTTGTGTTGCTCTCCATGTAAATTTTGTTTCTCATAGCATACAACTGATTTGATTCTCATTGTATTAGGTAATTAAGTGTGCTGTGTTATCCATTTATACAGGAGCAGTAAGGTGTATGGAAGTGTAGCTCTGACTAGTGTCTAATTCTCTGCAGTTTGATCGAGACTGCAAACATTTAACACACATCATTCAGTTTATTGTATTGTACTGCACACATTTATTCAAAGATGTGTGTGTTAGCTTAGATAGGCATAATTTCTGTAAAATATAAATCACTGTTGTAGTAGGTATACTGCATATGCTGCCTCCACTTACTCCTCCCACCAGTCAGTGCACAGAAGAAGGAAATAAAGCATGGAAGGTATAAAGAGATGCATATTAGGTTTGGCATTAAGACAGTACCCATGGTACTATCGTTGTAGTATCCGTTTCCTGATATGGGGACCTATGGAGCAATGAGCTTGAATATTTGTAACCTTACATCTAGATAACCAGATCCTCTGTAGACTTTAAGAATATGGATAACATTTCCCATTGGAGCCCTTAAAAAGCAGCATTAGAAAGTATTGTGGCGTACCAGAAATTCTCAGAACCTAGTTGGAACCAGTTTATTCAAATTTAATAAACATCACTGTGGGCACTAAATTCAGAAAAGATCCTACATGGCCATTCAGGCATATTTGAGAACTGTGACTCTTGTGTAGTATATAATCTTTCATCACACCATTCTGTACAAGAAACTATGGTTTCAATAATGCCAGTTTTTCATTGTCCTCCCCTTTCCCTCATTAGTGTGATTCAAAAACCAAATGCTTTTATCAGCATCTACTAATACTATTGCTGCCAATAGTGGCTATTCTTTTTTTTAGCAATTAATTCTTTGTAAGCATCTGAATTGTGGATGGATGGAGATGAACAAAACTTTCTTTTCACTATAATTGCTATCCATGCATTACTGAATGTCCAGTAGAGCACGAGTATATATGATTGAGTTTTTCATTTTTTTGCAGAGCCAACAATCCAGTTCGGGTAGTGCCAACTGACGACAATAATTGTGTTAATGAGAATAATGCATATATGTGGTATATGGGATGGGTAGCAGAAGGTCTTGTTTATTTAGTTCTTATTTTGGTGGACATCAAAATCATCAACACTGGGCTGAATGGTAATGGGACAAACAGACCCAGTTTCATCAGTTGATAATGACTGGAACCCACATAGGCACTGGGAAAATTATTCAGCATCCTGAACATCTGTTGTGTTTGACTCTGGCATCTCCACTTGGGACATTATGAAATGATCTATGGTACAATAAAGGATGCAGCAGTCAGTGCTGCTGTTGGAAGGGTTGCTGCTTCTGAAACTGCCGGCTGGAGAACAGAGAAACACTGGGTGGTAGAGAGATGCTGTTACTGGAAGTGGAAGTCATTTAGTAGTGATAGCTTTTGGCAAGTTGAGCACAAAGCACGGCTTGATAATGTTCTATCTGGCATAGATTCAGCACTTTCTGAGTGGCAAAGCTTCTCAGCCCACTTCCCAAACATTCCTATTGACCAATGATGCCTGTTCTGCCTCTTCAATATGAGCATTGCATGTACTGTATGTCTATAACTGATCTAGTTGTGGCAAGATGGCTGTAACTTACAGTTACAGTAGAATAAGTAGGCAGTGGCTCGATCCAAATGGCATCTTGCCGTTCATAGAAAGCTTTAATTGAAATATCACAGATGAACATCAGTAAATAAAAAATCATAGTATGTCTAGCTCCATCAATTATATGTGCTCAGAACAGAAAACAGAAACTCAACACAAACTGAAAACAGGGTGGGACTAACTGTACAGAGTATCCCCCTAGCTATAGAGTGAGGAAGGGACACAATTATTTAAAGGCAAGCAAAAAAACAATGCATGTGTAACATGAGAGAATGTTGAACCAGGCAAATATCCAATTGCCTTTGGGAATCAGGAAGTCATTTTTACCTGTAGCAGCAAATTGCACCACATTTTCATTTTTTTTTCTCTGGATCAACTGAAGGTTTAAGCTTCTGAGGATACAAGTTTCTTCTTCTGGTTGTATTCAACAGACGTCCATCTTTTTTTTCAACTTGATTAACTTTGTAACTTTTAATGCAACAGCATCAAGACCAATGCCAAGGCTCCCTGCATGAGAAGCCTTATTTATTATTTAAGGGTATTTTGCCAAGGCTGTTTCTTAACCCATTCACCCTCCTCCAATTTCTCCTCCTCATTCCAAAGCAGTCCTGTCTAATACTTTATCGCAACCCCTTTAACCTGTGCCTCAGTCTGACAATAAGATGAAGTTTTTGGTCCCAGTGCTGTCTGCCCATCCTCACCTCCCTCACTCTTTCATATTCCATGACATTACCAATCACCACCACAGCCATTTCCACTGCCTACTTGAATCAGCAGTACATGACAATTTTTTTTACAGTCCTTTCCTCAGATGCATATATCTCAGAAAACTGCTTACATTCTTGCATTAGGTAATCTTCAGACAGCTCAATTGTTTTCCCAGTGGCAACAGCTTGCTGTTTGGTCTCATCTTGTCCACAGATTAACTTAATTTGCCTACCAAAAACAAAGATGGACCGCATGCATTTTCATGGAATACAGAGGTTGATTTACTAAAACTGCAGAGTGCAAAATCTGGTACACCTCTGCATAGAAACCAATCAGCTTCCAGTTTTTTTTTTTTAAGCTTTCACTGAAACAAGCATAAATTAGAAGATAACTGGCTACTTATGCACTCTCCAGTTTTAGTTAATCAACCTCACAGTGTTTAAGTGCTCACATATACTTTGGATACTTAGGAAGTGGTGCCCTTTGTAAGTTATTTAGCACAGAGATTTGAAGCCAGGGGTCTCCAAACTTTCCTTCCGCCTTTAGCAGGGCCGGAGGACCCAGTGGGAGTAGAAAATGTCCCAGCGCCAAAAGGAGAAAAAAAAATGACATAGTGTTTGTAGTCAGTGGAAGGAGAAATAGTGTCCAGTCATTGGTATTAGTTGGAGGAACAGTGCCCCCTCATTGGTATTAGTGGGAGGAATAGTGCCCCATCATTGGTATAAGTGGGAGGAATAGTGCCCCAACATTGGTGACAGTTGGATGAATAGTGCCCCATCATTGGTGTCAGGGGGAGAATAGTGCCCCATCATTGGTGTCAGTGGGATGAATAGTGCCCCATCATTGGTATCTGTGGGAGGAATAGTGCTCCATCATTGGCACTGGTGGGATGAATAGTGCCCTATCATTGGTATTACTAGGAGGAATAGTGCCCCATCATTGGTATTAGCTGGAGGAACAGTGCCCTATCATTGGTATTACTAGGAGGAATAGTGCCCCATCATTGGTATTAGCTGGAGGAACAGTGCCCTATCATTGATATTACTAGGAGGAATAGTGTCCCATCATTGGTATTACTGGGAGGAATAGATTCCCCATCATTGGTGTCAGTGGGTTGAATAGTGCCCCATCATTGGTGACAGTGAGAGGAATAGTGCCCCATCATTGATGTTAGTGGGAGGACTAGTGCTCCATCATTGGTGTCAGGGAGAGGAATAGTGGCCCCTCATTGGTATCAGAGGAAGGAGTGGTGCCCCATCATTGGTATCAGAGGAAGGAATAGTGCCCCATCCTTGGAATTAGTTGGAGGAATAGGGCCCCATTCTTGGTATTAGTTGGAGGAATAATACATAATTGTTTATATCAGTGGGAGGTATTGTGCCCCATCATTGTTGTCAGTGGAAGGAAAAATGCTCCATAGTTGGTGCCAGTGGAATAAATGGTGCCTCCTTATTTGTGTCAGTGGGAGAAATAGTACCCAGAGGGCCGAATACAGGCAAGCAAAGGGCCGAATTCGGCCAATACAGCTTTTTCTGAAAAATTTAAAAAAAGTCAGCTGTGCTACCAAGTAATAAAAATGCAAACAACAACCTACTTTTTGCTGTTTCTCACCTTTAGTGAGGTCTTAAAACTGCCCTTTAACTCAGTGCTTGTTACTAAATTAGGTCTAAACATATTTTTAGGGAATTCCATTCCATTCCAAGTCCATACAATTTTTTTTCTTTTGGACTGAGCAAGTAGGGTTGAAGACTATGTCTAGCTTCAATTGCCAGCAAGTGATAGGAAGTCTCTCCAATAGGGACAAAGAAAGCACATTTTTTTTCAGGAATTGTGAGGTAAGGTGAGGCGAGCTATTTAGCAGCTTTTTATTGATACCTGTACCTTCCTGTTCTGATAGGTAACTACCTTCCCCATTTTCTGTACAGTTATCACATGCACATGGACAAGGAGAGGAAGTGTGTGGCAAAGTTTTCCTATGGGGACACAGACAAAAAATTAAACTTTTTCACACACTATGCATTTTTTTCATTTGGGCTAGATTTAGGATTTAATTTGGTGCAAAACTGTTCTAATAAGGCATGTTTTAATCAAAATGATGCATCACACCCTATGTAGTACACAAGCATAAACTAATGTAAGTGTTTGTAACAAAATATCTCTTATCTTTCCAAAACCAGAACTGTAGACTGAAATAATATAAAGACAACCATTTCCATGCACATGTTGATGACACTGAGATGATGTGAGAATAGTTAAAGTGTGATGAATTACTTAGATATAAATACTTTGTTAATTATATTTCATGAAAAAATTTGACATCTAATTTACAGGTTAGATAGATTAAACCTGAACAAGAGTAAGACCAAGCCACCTGTGAGAAGATAGTGTCAAGAAAACTGCCCTGCTTTTCTTAGGGCCTTGTAGACATGTTAATAAATCAAGAAAAGGTTGTGTAATAATAACACAATGGTTGGATGCATTTTCATCACTTCTTTCTAAATGAAATGGGCTGTAGACCTCTGTGGGTTCTTATTATACTGTCTTTTATTTAAAGTGAAAGATGATTCTGGACCTGTCATGTAGTATTACTGCCACTTACAAGTTTGTGTTCTAATAAATCTTTCATAAAAATGATGTCAATTATAGTCTAAGAAAGATGCTATATTGTAACAAAGCCCCAAATCTCAAAGGTCTTGCCTAAAGTTTGTTTTTGGGGGGGAGGCAAAGATTGTTAAGTCTGTCAAAATAAGCAGCAAAATCTGATATTACCAAATAATGTAAAAAGGCTGTCTGCAAGCAGGCTGGTTGTTCCATTTAGTTTCCTTTAGTTTCAGTTAATCGTTAGGTTAAGAGCTGCACTGCACTGAACAGAACAGGTAGACGCTCTGCTATAATTATAGGTTGAGCGTTTGCCCTTATAACTGTACTAAATGTTCAATGGGTTTGTCAAAACTCAGGTAGTCCAGGATACTATTCTTGTAACCTACCATTATTTTCACTACAGCACAAGGTTAGTCACAATAGAATGAAATATATACAAAACTCTGCAATTATTACCTGCAAGGTTTAACATGCAAAATACTCACTGATATAAGCTCTCATATAATCTCTATAGTATACTATTAAGCAGACAGTGATAGCAAGAAAAGATGATTTTGAAATTCATAGTAGGAGATCAAATGCATTCTGTAAATTATAGATAAAAACATTTCTCTATAGATCCATCTCTTTTTTTTCCCATGCTCTTATTTACATTTCACATGTGTAGCCAGACACAGTTTGCACAAATGACAAGGAATAAAAGTCACGCCAGGCTGTTGCCAGCCTCCTCCTATTAATATTTCCTTTACTTAAGATTTAAAGACAGAACACAAATAGAGTGGGCATATTTACTGAGCATCTCTGCAAATGTTGTGTAAGTGCGATGAAATTTCTCTGAGATAAAATGCCTTAGTGACAGTGTTATGAGACCACTCTAGAGTCTTTAATCCCATCACTGACATACACACAGGCTTTAGAATGGTCTACATTTTCTTCTTAATTCATATGCTCATCATTTTCTCATTCGTGATTCCCATAGCAAACTCCTGTATAAATTGTTTTTTGTGAGTCCTCTTTTTGAATTATGGATCAGATTTCTCCTCCGAGATGCATAATTCAGCGCTGGTGCCTTTGCTGGCAGTACATAAAGTTGCAACATTGCAAAGTGCTCCACATGGTAATTTTGCTTCACTATGCAGAAAAGAGACTTTAGAACTGAGTAAGCTAATATAAAGTGCATATTCACCTCTTAATGGTTACAGCTGAATTCAACAAATAGCACAATATCAATGAACATTCTTAATGCAAGCCTGAAAAAAGCTCAAACATCTTGGGGATTTGTAGAAATATCTGAGTATTCTGAAAAGCATATCTCTATGTTAAATCCTATTTTTACATATCAGCTAGCCAAAAATAATATGTCTTTAAATGATATTTTTTTATATTCTGATTACAATGATTATATCTCAAAGCTTATCTCCAGCTATAGCACACATCATGGCATGTAGTGAAGTTAAAAGATTGTCACAAACAGACCCAAACACAATCATTCAGTGTCTCCCTCCCCTTTTCTGTATCTCTATTTTTCTTAAAATAAATCGGAATATAAATAGGCTGCTGTATGTTAGGCCAGCCTTTCTCAGCCAGGGTGCCCAGGCACTCTGGGGTGCCTTAAGGTTTCTTCAAGGGTGCCTTAGCAAAATGTCTAAAAATTGCCCTAAACTTGTATAAAGCCAGCAGGTGGAACAAGCCTGCCTTTTAGTTGCACAAAGCCACAGATTTTCATTGTATACCATTACGACCTTCTAGCCGTCGGCGTCCTAAAAACCAATGATATCATCAGTTGACAAAGAGGATGCCAGGTTCCTTCACAGCATCCTAGTTTAATTTGACCCTCCCCTGCCCCTCTCCATCAGTGCTGGGGTCACATTAGCTCAGTGATGGATAAAAACTAAGGCCGAAGAGAAACACTGGAATACTAGTCAGTACCAGTGTGCAATAGTATATTTGCTTTGGAAGAATAAATCACCTTTAATGTTGGGTGTCCTACATGTGTGGATGTTTCTGTGTTATATAAAACTATCAGAATAGTTTTTCCCATTTTAGAATGGGGTGCCCTTTTAAAATTATGGACAGTCTTGAGTCACCCTATTTTAGAATTGGGTGTCTCAACACTGTCCATAATTGTAAAGTGTGCCTCGGGACTGTCGATAATTTTAAAGGGTGCCTTGCCTGAAAAAAGGTTGAGAAACACTATGTTAGGTATAACTATAGTACCATAAACAGAAAATGACATAGGAAAAGGATTACTGTGTCCTCCGACATAAAAGATCCCATAAAAGAAACATCTCCCAAGGTCTGAACTGTGTGCCATATGAGTTGTTTACTTTATTAAAAAAAGAAAAATGCTATGAACAGGAAATTAATTCTACGTTGTAGTAGCAACATGGTGAACTGATTATTGTGCAGTTGTATTTCCCCATGCAGGGAGAACAGCATAACATATACTGTAGCTAAATCGTGCAACATTATTGTTATGATGGTCCAGAATTCTTACGACTCATTCCTAAAACTTACATTTTTATAGGTCTGTAAACATACTGATATAAAATATAAACAGAATTGACTGAAATACAAAATCCAGAAACTTGTCATCCTTGATAAGATACGTTCAAACTCTGTGCTCTCCTCAAATTCACATCAATGATTTTATGGGAAAGTTACTTTTATTATTTTCTTCTTTGGGATGCAACAGTACAGCAGCATTTTATCATGAAATATGGACCAGACACAGAGGCTGGCAAAGATGAAGAAGATAAAATAACATTTTGTTAATATCTCAAGAAAAACCACAGCTCAGGACATGAAGTGCAAATCCTAGTCCCGACTCCACACACATGGAACAAATAAAGTTGCACTTCAATGATGTCACTGGCATGTCCATTTATTTAGCCATAGCCAATTCGCAGCATAGTCTTGCCACATCTTTATAACATGTTTTACCCAGGTGGCTTATGTCATAGAAAGGAGCCACAAAATAGTACAGACACACTGCATATCATGTAAGCATTTTTGCTAGGCCATGTTGTGAGAGAGACAAAGCTAGTTTTAAAGTGAAATAAAAAGAACAGTGTAATATGACAAGCACACTGAACATCATTGAAACTTGTTTTAAGAGAGAAATGTGGCACTTTTTTATCAAAAAATTAAAATGAAAGAGGTTATATCAAAGACAACAGCCAAAAATACTATATAGTCAACACTGAATTAGTCAGAGTAGGACACATTGTAATAGGAACATACACTGGGGTTTATTTACTAAAGCTGGAGAGTGCAAAATCAGGCATAAAAACCAATCAGCTTCCAGGTTTTATTGCTTAACTGAACAAGCTGAGATTAGAAGCTTATTGGCTACCATGCACTGGTGCACCAGATTCTGAGTAAACCAGCTTTAGTAAATAAACCCCATTATGTAGCTTTTGATCCTATAAATCAACATCTAGGTGTATATATTACACAGAAGAAAGAAAACCATTTTGTGCAGACTACAAAAACAGCATTTCAACTATTAGAGAAGCTGCATTTTAAGTATGACGCAATGGGGTTGATTTACTAAAGCATCTTGACGGCAAATCGGCGACATGCACGATCGTCCACATTTAGGCAGAGAAAATATTTACTAAAGGACACGTCAACAAATAGACATGAATGCAAATTTACTAATGGGCACAAAACTAAGTGACTGTTTAAATGAGTTCACCTTCTAGAACCAGGTGCGCAGCAGAGAAAAATCTTTTAAACATGATCTCAAGCAATTTATACTTCTTATACATATGTTGAACATTTTAAAGAATAAATGCTTTAAATAATATTTTAAAAAATCCAAACAGGAAATGGTGTTGATTTACTAAAGGTAAATGTTGCTTTATATCTGAGAGGAAACTCTGAATGAAGTGAAGCTCTGCTGATTTATATCTGAGAAGAAACTCCAAAATGAAGTGAAGCTCTGCTGATTTATATCTGAGAAGAAACTCCAAAATGAAGTGAAGCTCTGCTGATTTATATCTGAGAAGAAACTCCAAAATGAAGTGAAGCTCTGCTGATTTATATCTGAGAAGAAACTCCAAAATGAAGTGAAGCTCTGCTGATTTCTTTCATCCAATCATGTGCAGCAAAAATGCTGTTTTTCTATTTTTTTTGCATGTTCCCCTCAGATCTAGAGCAACTGCATTTTCAGTGCACTTCCAAATGCAATTGGAGTGCACTTGCAGTACATAACCTATTTGCCATTAGTAAATCAACCCCATTTACTTCACCTAGTTCAGACAGCTCAATAGTGACATGACTGAGCATGCTCAGACTAGGAAACCTAAAAAGTGCCTTCACTCTGTTGTTTTTGGGATGTGCTATAGTAATTGCCTTTGTTGCGCAATCCTGGAAATGTCATTATTCTAAGAATGTTTTCATTTCCTTTGTAATTTTATTTAGTTGTGTTTTTTGCTTCTTCTTCAACAGTTATCTTTTCTCATCTTTTAAATAATGCTAATACCGTGTGTATATATATATATTTTTGGAGCATATATTCTCTGCAGTATACTGTATATACCTATGTATGTACTGCCATGTGCACTGAGTATGCCTAGGGACTTAGACTTTTGATATATATTAACTAAATGGTAGAAAAAACTTGTCCAAAAGTAAACACACAGCAGATGGAGGCAGGTGACATTTACCAAACTCAAATATGCAGGAACACCAAAAAAAGGAGGGGAAATGTAACGGGGGGGGGGGGGAGATAAAATCAGGCAAGGCAAACGAGACATAACAAAGGTCATTTGCTTGAGCTAAAGACACACTATAGCAGCTGAAAATGAACAAACTTAAACACACATATAAAAGAGATGGGATGGGCAAATTAAATGGGGAAGGGGAAAATTTTATTAAGGTAAGAGAGATATCGTTTTTTTGTAATATAACATTGAGAGACATCTGTTAGGTAACAACATTGCAAGCTTGATGTACCAAAATGCTAACAGGAACGCAGGAAGTAACACCTGAGAATGCTGACAAGCTCCAAACACAGAGAATGAATAATTGCCATATGTCAACAATTTGTAGTTTAACTGGCATACATGCATGCTCAATTGCACATATTTATTTGCACCAATGACCACTTCTGCTTCGCTTCTTGCAATCATGGCGGAAGAGGAGGAGGTACTGCTGCTACAAGCAGAGAGGAGACATGCCACGAAGCTATATCCCACCTTTGCCAGCCATGGCTTTTTGCACCACATGCATACTTGGAAAGCATGCAGTGCCGGTTTCACTTAGGGCACAAAGCAATTATGCACCTCTATAAGCTCATCCCTACACTCAAGGAGCTTACAATCTAAGGTCCCTAAGAGACATTTGTACATGCACGTACTAGGGCCAATTAACCTACTAGAATGTCTTTGAAGGGTGGGAGGAAATTCACACAGGTACAGAGAAAGCTTGCAAACTCCTGGCAGACGGTGCCATGGTTGGGATTTGAACCGATGACCCTAGTGTTGCTAGGCAGATGTGTCAACCACTAAGCCACCAGGCTGTAATGTTCATTAAAAAAAATGCATTTGTTTACAGAACATGTAAAAAACACTACAAAACAGGAAAGAGAATTAATAAAAGAAGTAGCATCAAAAGAAGCCAAACAACAAATCACACCTGCAAATTGTTTCTTTTTACACACAAATTATTTTGGGGCTAAATCCTGCACTCTTTCACCCTCTAGGAATGACATTTAGCATTACCTATTATGTAAATGCAACTTTGAGGATACGACATTTACTAATAATCATTTGCTTATTTGATGATGCTTACAGGCCAAATGCAATAAAGAGTAATTTTAAAACTATAAAAAGAAAGAAATATTGTGCACTCTGCAAAGGTATAATTTCTATAATTTCTTAGGGCCTTATTGTCAAATCACCTCCCCATTCAGTAATGAAGCAACAAAGGTATTGTTTTTTTAGATTACAACAAAAGTAATATGCTACAGTATTATTTAGTATTTCTACAATTTATTTTAGACCTTTTTTGCTAAACCATATTCACCTCTATCTGCTACTCTACAGGAAGCCATTTATCAGTGGCAGATGAATGCAATTAGTTGACAATATAGCGCTGAGGATGTTAAGTAGTGTGTCATGGTAGGAAGCTCATTAGCATCTTGTATTGCATGAGAATGCCTTGCCAATGCAGCCCACTTCCAGTTTGAGAAATCTTGCTACTTGCAAAGGCCTTGTGCATTACCTGATGAAAAAAGTTTATTGGAACAAAGGCATGCCAAAAATATATTTACAAAATGCCCACAGGCCAAACGCTGTGTGAAGATAAAGTGAGGAAATGTCATGTTGTAAAGATGTGCCATCAAAACCTACGCATCAGTCCAACAACCAGGCTAACGCATTTTGAAGGATATGTCTCCTTCTTCAGTGATGCATACAGTAGGTCTCGATGACACATGTTTGATTCCTGGCCTTTCCTCACTTCATATTAAGAATGCCTTTGGCCTGTGGGCATTTTGTTAGTATGTTTTTTGGAATGTCTTTGTTCCAATAAATTTATTTTGGGTAATGCACTAAGCCTTTTTTTGCACCTTTCTTTAAATTCTTTTAATCATCAGTGACAGTTACTATCATCACTAATAACTGACAGCTTCTTGCTCAGGGCTGTGGTTGCTAGGATATCAGTGATTACTAGTGTCCCAGAAACCAATTATGAATCTCCAGCCCCATTCCAAGGAATTCTCTGGCCAGCAGCTGAATGTAAATAATGTAAGCAAGGGGGCCAGCATTCTGGCTGGAGGTTTGCTGTAGCGGGCAGCCAAACATGCCTTTTAATGTGCACAAACCCTGCATTGAGTCAAACTGAAACCTAATCGCTATTGAAGACAAAGACCAAAATAAACTCTGGCCACATATTGAAAACGACAGCCTACATGCAGTTTTGGAGCCCAAAAAGCCACACACACATCATATATACAGTATTTCCCAAATGAAAATTTCCTGAGGGGTGACCAAGATGACAATGGAGCTGGATGCCTAGTTAAAGAGCTCTGCTCCAAAGAACAAAGATATACCACTCAGGCAAACAATCCAGATCAATCCACAACAGGTGCAGGCTCTGGCTCACCACCACACACGATGCAATAGGAAGAAGGGTCAGCCGCACACAGGATAGATGAATATAGTGTGTATTTATTAATCCATAGGACTCACAAAAAACCAGGACATGAATACAGGACCTGTTAACACGTTTCACAAGGTCTTGTGCTTAATCATAACATAGTGAAACGCGTTAACGGTCCTGTATTCATGTCCTGGTGTTTTGTGTGTCCTATGGATTAATAAATACACACTATATTCATCTATCCTCTGGTGTGCGGCTGACCCTTCTTCCTATTAAAGAGCTCTGCTGCTACGGAGGGGGAAAATACCAGGTATATCTGATATGGTGACCTATGTGATGTGACACCTGTGACCTCATATGACTGATATATGTTGTGTGCTACCTCTGCATCTCATTTCTTTTATATGTATGTGTATGGTGATCTGAGCTCCAAACTATGTTATTGTGTTATTGTGTAACCCTGTTGTAATTTACATGTACACTGTTATATGTTCTTAATAAACATTTCTTCTGTTAAAAAAAATCTATTCTATAGTGTATTTATTTACCTGTGAAAAACCAGCTAAATATTGTACCTATCTTAGTTCAAAAAATTTTATTTTTCACCAGCCAGCTTTAAATGAAAGCATTGATATCAGAGTGCATTATTTCACAAAAAAAAAAGTTTTTATATTATTTTATAGACTCCAAGCACTGTATGTAAGTGCTTTTACCAGGAAAGAGACCAGGCAGGTTTACTAAAAGAAATCACTGTTAGTCTACACTATTTTAGAAATATAAAAGCCACAAACATTTTTTATTGACAGAGCACTGGAAGATGGTAGTTGTAGCAGGAGATGGCAACAATGACAGGACATTAGAAGTGGTACAAGATGATAAAGGTTTCAGGCCAGCAGTAGCGGTAAGCAACAGTAATGCTATATGGTAAAATCATGTCTTTTGGGGCCAGATTTAAAGAAGAAACATAATTGTTAGCATCAGCTGCAGGACTTTGGCATTTATCACAGATCAAGCACTGGTTAAAATGTATAAAGGTTAGTTGGCCAACTGCGTCTGTGGACAGGCGGGTTCTTTTTTCTTTCACAAAACCACCCACTGCAGTAAATGCACATTCTAAAAGTGAGTGACATAATTATGCGACTGTGTCAGGTAATAATCCCACCCAGCACTACTTGTAAGCTGACGAGGTGTTGCTAGACCTGGGGCATTAAAAAAGGAGACTATGGACATATGCCCCAGGTGCTGGCTCCCAGCAAAGTCAATTTCCATAGTCACAAATCATATGCTGCAATCTATGTTTCATGAGCTTTACAAAACAGTACAGACTATCTTCATACAGGTTAATCTTTCCACCCGATAGAATTTTAGCCTCTGTATGCTTGACTATCTGTGCGAACAACGAACTGTGGACAATGACTTCATAACATACCACAGCACAAAAGCAAATACTGTGCACAGATGGCATGGCTGGTCTGCATATTGGACGAGAATATTTTAATAAGAGAATATTAAGTATAGTGGATTATATTATAGTTAAAACATTGCCAACATCAAAGTCTGACATGTTTACAAATGAATCAATGAATTAGCCTCATATCAATACTGTAGATATCTTTTTATTGGAGATATTCCTGAGAGGTACTATAAGCAAAATATATTCATCTATTATACAAAAGATACACTATATTTCTAAAATCATTTAAAATCATCCACAGCAGGACATGAGCATTTCTTAGCTGTATTAAACACAACACGTTTCAAACCTCCTTTTATGCACATCTCTGTAATCCAAATGATTATATAGTAGATGTGGCTATATATTATTTCAAGTGCTTTGTTGCTACTTTAATAGTGTGGCAATATTGGCCTACTGGATTGCCTCCTTATATTCTATTCACTCATTGCTGATAGCAGTTCACAAATCAATATTAAATAATCCACACTCAAGTCACTATTTTGCACACTGCATCTCAGTGATTGGCATACTTCCCAGTATTGTGACAGCTTTTAAAGAATGATGTGGCCCAGAGGTGACACGGAGGTTGTCTCTTGTTTCTCTGTAGAGAGTAGGTAAATGAGAAGTTTCTATGTAGTCAGTATCCAAGGGTGTATGGCTCAGCTGGCTGTGAATCCCCTGCAAGGATATTTGAACATGTCTCCTCTGTAGAATTGAGATAAGGAGGAAGAATTATTAGTCCTTAATGCAGAATAAGAGGCCTAATAAAAAGTGGTCCTTTGGAAATTGCCATCATGACGTGAGATGATGCTTAAACTGTGAAGTTTAAACTTTGAAAAGTTCCTGCTTTTAAGTTGGCACAGAATATGATAACACTCCAGTAAAGTTTAACCGCCTTCCCACCACACTATAGCAGATATACTGCTACATGGCGGTGGGAGGGGTGCAAAATCAGGTATATATACATGATTTCGCATTTTCGGCCTTGGCTGTCAATCACCGGGTCCCGGCCGATGATTACTCGCTGTCACCAGGTGATTGAGGAGCATTAACATCTGAGGGAGAGGACTGTATTATAAACAATACAGTTCTCTTCCCTGTCAGCTCCTGTACACTGCTTTGCATGGCTCTGCATAGCAAAGTCATGCAAATCAGTGTGCTTACAGTGAAGCACACAGACAGAGCTTACAGTAAAACAGCTCAAAATAGTGCAAAAAATAAAAACGCACAAGCGATCAAATACCACTGAAAGAAAGCTCTATTTGTGGGAAAAAAGGACGTAAATTTAATTTGGGTGCAGCATTCCATGACCGCGCTGTTGTCAGTTAAAATAACACAGCTCCATAACGCCAAAAATAGCCTGGTCAGGAAGGGGGGTAAATCCTCTGGAGGGCAAGTTGCATAGTTTTGTGAACATGAACCAATTCTTACATACAATACAATAAAAGAAGACGTGGTCTTTAGATCCTACATTAGAAAGAGAAGGCCAAAAAAGATCAAGAGTGCAGAGATGATCATGACTGGAGAGGTAGTTAGGGCCAAAGAACCTGTGTGTAATAGGTCAACATGGAGGTCCTTGTGTTGGTAACTGAAAATACCCTCAGGGAAGTTGAGAGCGGTGGTTAATGTGTTTGTATGGGATAGGTATAAGTGCAATGCCCTTAATTTCCAATATTTCCAATGCTTTCTTGCCCATAACAATCTGGAGAGACACTCGTTCAGCTGCATAGAGATAAGCACCCTAAGAAGGGAGTGTGGCCCAACAGTTTGTGAGACCAATCCGTAGAGCCTCAGAGTGAGATGTTTGCAGAGAAGTATCTGAGTCTACTTTGTCGCCTTTCCCCTGTAAAGCTCAGGTAGTATGTGTAAACCTTCACACACAGTATAATCTGTACATATAATATATTGTTCCTGCTATAGTTACTGCCAGCCTTGGATTGGGATACTGCCATTTACAAAAAATTAAAAATACCTAAATATCGCTGCTCTAGCATTTAAAAAGCATCTTCAGCTCCCTTTTTTTTTTTTTTGCTGAAAGCTGTATGCATGGCAAATGAACCATTAAAATAAAGTATATTAATTTATTTAAGTTGCAAAGTCTCATTATTAAAACATGCCTTTACACCTATATTTGCATTCTTCCCCTGCCATGGAGACAATAACATGTCCAGAATGGGGTACATAGTGCATTATTATTATTATTATTATACAGTATTTATAAAGCGCCAATAGTTCGCTCAGCGCTGTACATTACAATGGGGGATTATTGTGGGGCATTATGACAAAAATTCCATGTTGTGATATCAATTTGATGCAAAACATATTGGGAACACAATTCACTAGAATTCCTGGTCATCACTGTTCCTGAATTAAACTTAGCTTAAGTGATACTAATAATAGTAGTTTGTTAATTAATTTTACATGTTATTTGCAATTCCTCTTGAAATATATAACAATAATGTACAATATATGCATTTTAAAGTCATAGTTGTAGCTGATCTGCAAATATTTTAACCACTTGCCCTCCAGAGGATTTACCCCCCTTCCTGACCTGGCCATTTTTTCGATAAGGCGCTGAATTATTTTAACTGACAATTGTGAAGTCATGCAACACTGTACCCAAATTAAATTTACGTCCTTTTTTCCCATAAATAGAGCTTTCTTTTGGTGGTATTTGATTGTCTGTGCAGTTTTTATTATTTGTGTAATAAACAAAAAAAGACTGACAATTTTGAGAAAAAAAAACAATATTTTTGACTTTTTGCTATTAACCTCCCTAGCGGTATGATGATGTCAATATTGCTGTGCTCAAAGCGGTCCATTTTTTTGCATGGAAATATGTAATTTTTTTATTGTAGGCCTGTAATTTTTAGGAATAACTCACTGAAATCTGTCCGAACAAGAGTCTAGTAAACATCCCGGGTATGATAAAATTTGAAACACGAAATCCTAAATTATATATATAACAAATAATCATAAAAAAATTTATATAATAATAATACAGTTAATTCAATAATATAATCAAACCAAAAACACTGAAATGTGAAATATAGTGCCATGTTCGCACATCACTGAGCTTAGTCGCAAAATCGTTTTCAGTGTCTGATGACGAATTTCCCAACAAATCATCACTCAATTCTGCAAGTGGTTCTGATTTACTATTGTTGTTCTCTAGCTAGTCTAAAACCTCTTTTGACATAAAGGGACGCTTTTTGGACGTCATGGACAGCAAAAATGCAGGCAGGGCACAGGACAAAGCACTGGGGACAAAATGTATGTGAAATGCATTGAAACAGTGATGTTTTACTATGTGATTTTAGTGTATTTCGTGAATGTCACTTTTTAAAATATTTACATTTCCCGCCACTTCCGGCCCCCATACATCCCGTACGTCCCGACGCTCGCAGGGACTGCAACCCGGAAGACGGATGCCGGCATCGGCCGGAGGAGATGGCCGGGGACGCTGCAGGGGGGACATCGCGGGAGAGAAGGGCAAGGTAAGTGAAACAGGGATCCCGGAGCAACGCTGCAGGGTAATCCCGAGTGTAGCTCGGGGTTACAGCTTTTGGCACTGATAATTAACCCCAAGCTACACTCGAGAATACCGCCAGGGGGGTTAAACATGTCCAGTAAAAGAAATTTTAAAATCAAATTTCATCATAAATTTAGGCCAAAATGTATTCTGCTACATGTCTGCAAAAAAAATCCCAATATGTGTAAATGAATTGGTTTACATGAAAGTTATAGAGTTTACAAATGGTGGTATACATACTGAAATTTTTTTTTCTTTTTTACTAGTAATGGTGGAGATCAGTGACTTATAGCAGGACTGCGGGACTGCGGCGAGCATTCTGACACTGGGGGGAACTGACTTGGTGTCACTGACATTCCCACTAACACCAATACAGTGATCAGTGCTAATAAAAACCACTGACACTATACTAATGATACTGGGCAGGAAGTAGTTATTATCTGGGGCAAGCAAAGGGTTAAGTGTGTGCTGTTTCACTGTGTGCTGTGTGTGTGTTTCACTGTAAGCACACTGCTTTGTATTGCTCTGCTATGCAAAGTCATACAAAGCAGTGTGTGCAGGAGATGACAGTGGAGAGATCTGTGTTGTTTGTACACAGGTCCCTCCCCCATTGGTAATTCTCGGAAATCATCGGCCAGAACCCGGCGACTGGCAGTCGAGGCCAAAAATGGCGGCATGGCTGGGGGCACGCAGAACCATACAAAGCACTGTGCTTACAGTGAAACACACACACAGCACACAGTGAAACAGCACACAGTTAACCCTTTGCTTGCCCCAGATAATAACTACTGACCCGAGGGAGCCCCGACATACAAGGAGCAGGGGGGTGGCTGTGGTGCCACAGAGCATCCAGAAGGTCTGTGGGTGGTGCCCACAAGCCGTAGGATCCCGGCAGTCTGGGAGCAGGAGGAGGCAGCTGGGCAGAGGATTTCCCATATTGCAGGGAAGTCTTAAAGGTCTGTGCGAGCTGGAAGGCTCTACGGATGAAAAATACATTGAGATCTGAAAGGACACCCCCCAGGTATGAGGCATTAAACCTAGGAGACAGGAGAAACGCACCTGAGTTTTTGGGGGAGACAGAGGACTATTCTGCAGGGGTTCTCTTAGATTGGCGGTGGAACTATTTAACTTACTCTGACCCCTAAGGTAAAAGAATAGGGGTGGCAAAAATCATTAGAAGTAAAGAAAAAGGGCTTTCTCGAGGGGAAGATTCTATTGCATTACAGTAGAAAACCAAGTGTGGGGACGTACAGGTGATTACATAGCTGACAGTTATAGGAAGCCTGAGATAAAAGAAGAGAAACAGGAGAGTTGAACCAGGAATGAAGGTCCAATCAGCTAGAGGGGGCTCAAAAACCCCCTAACTAAATGTGAAGGCTACTACAATTAAAAACTATATGCCCCTTCAGGAGAAAAATCCAGAGAATCGAATTCAAGAAAAACAACAAGAAGAAGTTAAAAATTCAATGGAGATCATTCTAGACTGTCAGCTGGGTCTCGGGAAGGGAACCTGACTAACGAATCGATAAGCTTGGAAAGTGTAATGGAACAGAGTGTCACGAAACAACAAGGAGCTATGTCACAAATACCTGCAAAAACTGACATGGCGGAAATGTTCGCATTATTGGAGATGTGCCAGAAAAATGAGATGGAGGTAATACATAATGACTTGGGATGGATGCTAACGTGAGTGGAAGAGACAGAGGAGAGAATGGAAGCACATACTCAATTAATTAATACATTTTGAAAAGCAGGTGAAGGAAATGCGTAGAGAACAGAGAAAGCTTTAATTTAAATTAGAGAACCAGGAGAACCAATAAAGAAGAAAGAATCTAAGGATCCGGGGCCTACCAGAAGAACAGGAAGAGGATCTAGAGGAGAAAATAAAGAGCGTGTGTAATCCAATAATGGGAAGACCAGTGACATAAAACCTGCAAATTGAGAGAGCACACAGGATTAGACGGCCATTAGGAGTATTGGTGAATAGCCCCAGAGACGTGACAGTTCAATTCCATTATTACGCAGATAAAGACTATGGAAAAGTCTGCATGATACTGAAAGGAATGATTTTCTTTTCCCCTCAGAGACCCCCGGTCTGTGGAGAGATTCCTGGTTTATCAGCAGAATTCTGGGAACACCCCTTGAACACGGAAATCACAACAGCTTATGTTCAGAGATGTTCAAAGTTTATTAGACATTAATAAGATTATATAGACTACAGATAATAATAAGGGAGGGGGGGGAGCGAGTTTCAAAACTGTAACTTGTAACTTTCCATCATGAGCTAACTACATGAAACATAACATATACATTTCTTGGTACAAATTGTTTTGGCTAACTTTCTGGGAAAACAGCCAGACAAAGACATTGTCAGGGTCGTGTTAGCTTCTGTTGATACATCCTTGAACAACCAAAAACAGTTTCATTAAACTTTTAATATTTCTACAAAAAGCTAACTTAATACTTAATACTTAAAATGGCGTACATAATACAAAATGGAAGTTATCTAGATCCTTTCAATCCCCTCTAAGATCATGAACATGATCTCAATTCTTTACTTCATTCATCTTTTTGTACATAGCTAGATAACCTTCATTTGTATTTTGCGGCTTGGTAGCTCTAGGAATGCAATATAATGAGCATTTAAAACGTAGATATAAAGATAAAACAAAAAACAATATCATGACTATGCTTACCGCGATACCTTTCATCCATGAAAAGATGGAACCAAATCCTGATCCTAACCAATCAAAAGGAGTCCATCCATCTTTTCCTATAGCTCTAGCTTCTTCCATCAAACCATCTACCTGTTCCCTGTGTTGCTTTATTATTTCATAATAATCTGGAACAGTCATTGTGGTATTATATATCCAAGTACAACATTCATAATCCTCTGTCATCTCACACAAACCTGTCAGAGCAGCACTCATACTTTCAATAGCTAATTCTTGCATCTCCAGCTGTTTTCTAATAGCTCTGGTCTCAGTATTTAGCAACCCTATGTCCTTAGAGTTCCTCTCCAGTATGTCATCAATAATGTTTGTGTAATTATTTATTTTGTTCATGAGTGTTATTCCCCATCCAGTGTAAGTAGGAAACCATGACCAAACCTTATCCCCTGTAGAGAATAGATCTACCTTTTCTTGTTTGGTTTCCCTTCTCTGTCTCAGAGTTAGTTGGTATTTTGGGTATGTACTGGCTTTTACCTGGTGTTCCTTTTGGTCTATAGCTGCCATAATTGGCACTAATTGGGCTACATAGCACCAGCCCTGGACATTACTCGGTATCCAAGGGTAACAGATCTTACCACAACAGATATAGGTATTGTTTCCCAAGGAGATCGGCAATTTTTGTATTGCAGAATAAAATTCAGGGGTGACAACAAGTGTAAAATAAAAAAGAAGTTTTCCAAACATAGTTTTCCCCACATTATCTTGTATCCCTTCTAAACTTTCATTCAGGGTTTTACCATTTACTTGCCAGAGTTTCACAGAAGAAGTTCCATCCCTCCTTCCAGGATCAGATATGTTTAATATGGACTGAGAGCACATTCCCCTTCCCTTGTGAGAAGTATTCCCCAGTCTAAAACACCAATCGGGGAGTTGAGTGACTCCCAGAGTTGGAAAAGATATGGTGGCATTAGAAGTAATATTGGTCAAACCAATACTTACATTCCCTTTTATTAACAAAAATATTTTGACCGGAGCGGCCAGAAGAGGAATTTCATATGTGCTAGGATGTAACTTACTACATATCCAACATTTATCATAACCTGACTTTTGAGCATAAGCATATTTAAACTGCATCATCAACATTTTTCCTGAAAAAGGATTGTTCTCTTCAAAACTTCCTTTTTGACTTTCTTTCACTTTTGGTTATCTGGGTCTCATTTAAAACTAGTCCTTGACCACAGATACCTTTTATTAGGCCCAAGTCCTCAGGGTGATAAATACAGTTAGTTAGGATCCATACTGGCAGGAAAAAGAGCACAGTCAGTGTGCCCAATAGGACCCAGAGTTTCAAAGCACCATGAGGGGCAGTAAGGAATTTCATCTTCAGGGCCTTTTTCACTTACTTCACCCACTCTTCGAGGATTTTTCTCTCATACTTCACCTCCTTTTTCCATCTCATGTTTCTCAGGTGTTTGGTTCACCTTCTTCACTCGACTAGCATGGATCCAGGACTGGGAATTCTCCACCAGAACAGCTGTTCTGGTAACCGCTATCACCGTAGTAGGTGGTCCAAAGGGGTAGCCTTGCTTCTTGTCTTTAGCGAGTTGGCGGACCACTACCACATCTCCCACTTGGAAAAGGTGTGTTGGTTCCTGAAAAGATAAAGGAGAGGTGCGAGCAACATTTCTTTCAATCTGATCTAAAGTTTGAATCAATTTTTTCACATATTCTTGCTGTACCAGGTCAAGGTCCCCTCTTTCTAACATAAGTGGCTGTCTAGCCCAAGGAGTGGGGAACGGTCTTCCCACCAATATTTCAAAAGGAGATAACCCTGTAGTCTTATTAGGTGTCATTCTTACCTCTGCTAGAATTGCAGGTAACATCTTCTTCCAGTGGGTATAGGTTCCTCCAGTGGCCTTCCTCAACTTATCCTTAATCGTCCTGTTTATCCTTTCTACTATACCCGAACTTTGAGGATGATAGGGAATATGACATTTCCAATCTATCTTAAGTACTTTTACCAAATCTTGACATACCTTGGCCACAAAAGCTGGTCCGTTATCAGAATTTATCTGCAGCGGACATCCCCATCTGGGTATTATCTCCTGTGTGAGAATTCTGACTACAGTTTGCGCATCTTCTTTATTAGTGACAAATGCTTCCACCCATCTGCTGAACATATCCACCATTACCAACAAAAACTCTTGCCTCTGTCCTGTTTTTGGCATGTGGGTAAAATATATTTGTAAATGGGTGAAAGGTGTAGTTGGGTACACTAGATGCTGGTGTTGTGATTTCTTTGGGTTCTGTGGATTGTTCCTTATACATGTAATGCACCTAGAAACATATTCTTTCACCAACCTAGATAAGCCTGTAATGTAAAAATCCTGCAATAATGTTTCACATGTTGTTTTCCATCCTCTATGTCCTAGACCGTGGTACTGTGCAATGAACAATGGGGCACTTGACATGGGAATGCATGGTTTCCCCTCTAAGCACACTAGACCAGAAGCTGGATCTAGTTGTGCTCCAGAACCATCCCAGTCTGCTAAATCGATTTTTGTAGCAAATTTTTGTAAATCTGCATACATCTGGTCATGTGGGGTAGTTGTGACGCCTGAAGTGAGCAAAGGCATCTGCTCACTGGCCACCTGTTGTAATGCAGCTTCCTTTGCTACCTTATCTGCTAATGCATTTCCTTTGGCAATATGATCTCTGCGATTTGTATGTGCCCTGCAATGTAGAATGGCTAATGTTTTAGGTAACTGTAAGGCTTTGAGTAGATCAGATATCAAAGAAGAGTGAGATATGGTTTTGCCATCAGCAGCAATGAATCCTCTTCTCTCCCAAATGACCCCAAAATCATGTACAGCACCATGGGCATACTTGGAGTCTGTGTAAATGTTGACATCCTGTCCTGCAAATAATTGACATGCTCTTGTAAGGGCAATCAGTTCAGCTGCTTGGGCTGACTGATATGGAATTGGCTTTGCCTCCAGTATTTTGTCAGGAAGTTGCACAATGGCATATCCTGCATGGTAAGTACTATCATTTGGCCCAGAACATGAGCCATCAACAAACACATCTGGGGCCCCATCAAGAACCACAGCTGACATGTCGGACCTAGGGGAAGTGTCTTGCTGTATGTGGGTTATACAATTGGGTTCTGGTGCCACTTCATCCTGTTCCCCCTTTAGCCCCAGTAGGGCGTTCAAAATTGGAGTAGGACCTGAATTTGCTGAAGAATATTTAATAATCAAGTTGGGATCAGATAGAAGAATCACTTCATATCCGCTCAACCTTTGTGCTGACATGTGTTGAGTGTGTATGTTTTTCAGTAGTAAGGACACTTGATGTGTGGTGTGTAGGGTAGTTTCAAGTCCCAATGTGAAAGAAATAGCCATCTCCACCAGAATTGCGCACGATGCAACAGCTCTCAGACAAGCAGGCATGCCCTGAACCTGAGTTGGCACTACTTTGGAAAAAAAAGCTACAGGGCGGAGCTTGCCTCCATGTTCCTGAGCCAGGACCCCCGCCATGGTTGTACAATTTTCCCCCGCATACAGATGAAACATTTTCTTATAGTCAGGTAGTCCAAGACCAGGGGCCGTTACCATAGCATTCTTCAGGTACAGAAAGGCATCAACCATTTCATTTGACCATGTGAGAATGTCAGGTGATTCTGAAAGTGTGGCAGACCTCAGAGTGTGATCATAGAATGAACAATCAGGTATCCATTGGCGGCAGTAACCAATCATACCAAGAAAAGTTAGCATGTCCTTTTTTGTTTGTGGGCAGGGCAGACCCACGAGAGCCGCAGCTCTTTTGTGACTGACATTCCTCTCACCATGACTTAGAATAAAACCAAGGTACTCAACCTGTTTTTGGCACCATTGCAATTTCTTTTTAGATGCTTTGTGACCATTCCCTGACAACCATTCTAAGAGAGACCAACTATCCTCCTGACTGGCCTCCTGACTTGAACTACAAATCAATAGGTCATCCACATATATAATGAGGACCGAACCATTGGGAGGGGTCCAGGACCTCAGTGTGGTCTGGAGGGCAAGTGAGTAGACTGCAAACGAATCTACATAGCCCTGGGGCAATCTACACCAGGTCAACTGGCGGTTACGGAACGTAAATGCAAATAGCGCCCTCGTCTGGTGGTCCACAGGAACCAAAAAAAATGCATTTGTTAAATCAATCACTGTAAAATATTCTGCATCGGACGGAATCGAGGCAAGGAGTGATGGCACATCAGGCACTATTGGGGCTAATGGAACCACCAAATTATTTATGGCCCTCAAATCTTGTACAAACCTGTAAGAGCCATCCGGCTTCTTAACAGAATTGATAGGTGTGTTGTAAGGAGAAACAGTTTCTCCTGCCTTCTGTTTACATGCTGTAGCAATAGGGAGGGAAGCCTTATTCCTGAAAACCCTTTTTAATTCTGTGTCAAGCTCCTCCCACATAGTTTCTCTCCCTTCTGTGGTATTCAGTTTATAGGCAGTAGCCTGTGTATTACTTGGTTCTATGTGACTAATGCTTTTTACATTTATCCAATCCCAAGCTGGATTATTTCCCAGAATACCATCAATGATCAATCTCATATCTTCCTGTGTGTAATTTCTTCCTAAACATGCCTTTTTTAAATAAGCAAGTGTACCTCCAGGAGATACTGTAGGCTTGGGACAATGTTTAACAATCTTATTAATATCTTCTAATTCTATGGGTTTTTTTAGAATTAGTTCTCCTGCTGTGAGAAAAGGTAGTGTCAATATAGCCAACTCCTTTCCTCCTACGGCCCCCTCATCTTCTCTTTTTCCCTCTTGTTTCTTATCCATGGATCTAAGCTGCATTCTAAATTCCTCCACATCTCTGCCCTTTCTATGACTGGTGTCACTTCTTCTCCATTGACCATCCGTTTTCTGTAATTTTATTATATTTACCTGTCCCTGTTCTTCGTATTCCAACTCTCCTTCGTTCTCATTATTTTCTGTAAGGATGCCTTGAACTTGGCTACCCTCCTCTGGTGATTTTATACTAATAATCTGTTTGGGTCTAGTGGAGGGGCCTGGCTGTATTGGTTGTAGATCCAGGACGGGAAGTGGCGCAGGGACAGGGGCAGGGACTGGAGGGGCAGGAGCTGGAGCTGCAGAGACAGGAGCAGGGGCTGGAGGGGCATTAGGCTGGGGTGGAATCATCCCCAAACTAATCAAAAAATCATCATCAGCAGCATTTTTAAAACCACTTAATGAAGGATATATATTATACGGGGGGGGGTGGGGTTGGTGTCTGAACTGTTTTCAGTCCAATCTTGGGTCTGCATGTCTTTTCAGATTGATGCTTTTCCTGGCATATTTTTAATGTATCCAATTTCAACTTCCTCTTTTGTTTTAAAGAGAAAATCAAACTGAACTTTCCCTTGCTATTATCAACCCAATACGGTGACCATTTTAACCAGTTTTCTCCCCCTTTCTTCATATAAGCTTGGTCCCATTGTGGTTCCCCCTCATACCAAGGAAAGGCTTGTTTGTCCCCCAAACATAATCCCTTAATCATGTCTGTATGAAAAGGATCATTTGCCCCCTTTCTTGGGAATGGGTCTGTACTCCCCATAGCTTCTGTCCAGCCTGCCATACAATCCACCCAGGGATTTATTAAATAATAGTCCAATCCACAAACTCTAGCAACATAATCCTTACAATTTTCTCCCTTTTCTGGGGGACCTGGTGGGTAACTACCTCCTTGACCCATATTTAGACAGTGGATAAAACAATTTTAGCTTAAAATCTTATTTTGTTCCACACAACAAATTATCTTATACTTCTACGCAACAGAAAGAAAAAGCAAAAGACAGATAAACCAGAATCTGCTCCACAGACTTATTAACCTCTTGATAACTTCCCAAAAGTTATCTCTTCACTGTTTTACCAAAAACAGTGTGTTCTACCAGAGAACTGTGTTTACCAAAACACCTTTTTTTATATTTTTATAGTGCACTATTTTGTAACTCTACCAAAGAGTTAAGTCTGCTTTACCAAAAGCAGCTACAGGTTATCACGGGTCTATATAGACAATACAGAATGATTCAAGACCTTCCCTCAACACAGGGCAAGAAAGAGCTTTTAGTCATAAAAAGACAAAAGGTTTACTTACCAAGTGAGGTGGGTGGTCATCCCGGACGAGCCCCCAGCTGAAAGGAATGATTTTCTTTTCCCCTCAGAGACCCCCGGTCTGTGGAGAGATTCCTGGTTTATCAGCAGAATTCTGGGAACACCCCTTGAACACGGAAATCACGACAGCTTATGTTCAGAGATGTTCAAAGTTTATTAGACATTAATAAGATTATATAGACTACAGATAATAATAAGGGAGGGGGGGGGAGCGAGTTTCAAAACTGTAACTTGTAACTTTCCATCATGAGCTAACTACATGAAACATAACATATACATTTCTTGGTACAAATTGTTTTGGCTAACTTTCTGGGAAAACAGCCAGACAAAGACATTGTCAGGGTCGTGTTAGCTTCTGTTGATACATCCTTGAACAACCAAAAACAGTTTCATTAAACTTTTAATATTTCTACAAAAAGCTAACTTAATACTTAATACTTAAAATGGCGTACATAATACAAAATGGAAGTTATCTAGATCCTTTCAGATACTATTGAAATTAAATATGAGGAAACAAAGTTGTATATCTTTGCTGGCAATTCCCCAGAGACACTGGTAAGAAGAAGATCTTTGAAACCGCTATTGGAGCAAGTGAGAGAGAACAAATTCTGATATAACTGGGACTTTCCAGCATGCCTGATTGGCTGGAAAGATTGAAAATCGGCAAGACTGAGGTTTCCTGAATACTACAGTGATTTCTGCGAGAAATGAAACTTACAAAAAATAGAATATGAAGGGTGGTCAGAGGGACTTAATGTGAGCAGCTGCAGGGGGTAGGAAAATGACAGTGAGTATCTAGGAAGAAGAAGTAGGGAGGCTGGGTGTAGCTGGGAGCGGGCCGGTGGGTCAGGTCAGAGAGTGGGGGAGCCTGGGGATGAGTGGGGAGGTGAGTCCATAGGTATTGCTAGGAGAGGATGATGATGTCCATCTCCCTCTCTTTTTTGGGAAAGTGGATAAGATAGTGAAATAACTTCAGAAATGAGGTCGATTACGTTCATTACTTATAATGTGAAAGGATTAAATTCTCCAACAAAAAGACATAAGATACTTAGGGAAATACACCAATACTCCATAGACGTAGTGTTCCTACAAGAGACACATATAACCTATGATACAAACGTCAAGTTATACTCCAAGTGCTATCCAACGTGGTACTATGCAGATTTCCCAGTTAAAAGGGCTAAAGGAGTAGCAATCGGGTTTTCAAAAAATGTTAGCTTTACCCTGTAGGGGAGAATGAAAGACCCAGTGGGCTGGTTTCTATTTCTGAAGGGAAGATTACAAGGAATTGAATTTACACTAGTTAATATTTATTGCCCGAATAAAAACCCAGTATCATTCTTGGAGGATTTGTTAAGAAAAATCTCTGAATATAAAAGGGGTAGTCTGGTGGTGGCAGGAGATTTTAATTTGTGTCTGGATCCGCAATTGGATATGTCATCTGGTACGCAGAGAGAGGGTGGTAGGAAATTAAAACTATTGAAGAGGTTATTACACCAAGGTCAATTGACCAATACTTGGAGAGTAAAACATCCAAGAGAAAGAGACTACACCTTCTTCACTCCAGTTCACAGAACATACTCAAGACTGGATTATATAATGAACAAGCATAGACAACTGGAGGTCATATCTATCTCTGATCATGCTCCTGTCACAATGAGACTGCGGGTTGGAGTGGATCAGGACAAAATAGCTACTTGGAGACTAAATGAGATGCTTATACAGGACCCTGAAATAGAGAAAAGTCTAAGGCTGGAAATAGAGCATTTTTTTTAGTTTAATGAGACACAAGGAAGTTTCTGTGGCCACAATCTGGGAGGCACATAAAGCATATGTCAGGGCAATACTGATAGCAATATAGGCTGAAAAAAAGAAAGAACGGGGGGGAAAAAATAAAGAAGGTGACGGAGGAGCTATATAAGTTAGAACAGTTACATAAAAAGAAGAGAGGTATGGATTTATACCAGAAGATAATCCTTAAAAGAGGAGAATTAAAAGATCTTACGGAACAGGAGTTTAAAGATATTTAATAGGGTATCAAAAGAAAGATATCAATGGGGGAATAGACCTGTAAAAAAACTAATGCGGAGGCTAAAGGAAATGAAATCCAAAAATGTTACAGATAAAATTCAAACTAGTAAAGGAGAATTGGTGTACTCCACCACTGATATCGCTTATAGGTTCCAAGAATACTATAGCAGGCTTTATGACGTGAGCCCCAGAAATCAAAAAGAAACTGAGAATGAAAAGAAGAGAAAAAGGCATAAATACTTAAAGGAAGTGGAGATGCCAAGAATAGCAGAATAAAAACTAGAGGCCCTAGAGAGAACTATTACCCCTGAGGAAATCAGCTTGGCTTTAAAGAACACAGCCCTTGGAAGGAGCCCTGGTCCAGACGGATACACTGTGGGCTGTTTTAAAAAAAATAGAGATCTTCTGGTCCCTAGAATGTGTGGTTACATGAATGCAATAGGGAAGAATCACTGTAAGCACATATAACTATCATACTCAAAGAAGGGAAGGATAGCTCACAGTGTGCTATTTATAGACCCATATCCTTACTAAACATCGACACAAAATTATACGCTAAGGTTCTGGCAACTAGACTGAAGGAGCTGATGCCGGCCTGGATCAGGTAGGATTTATCCTCGGAAGAGAGGGTCGGGATAATGGCCAGAGATCATTGCTTATCTTACAAAGTGTAAAGAGAGAGAAACAGCCAACAATATTCCTGTTGATAGATGCTGAGAAAGCTTTTGACAGGGTCGACTTGGGATTTATGTTTGGTACGTTAGAAGTCTAGACTAGGGCCGAAAATGTTGAAGTGGATACAAGGGCTTTACAACAGCAGCAGGTAAGGTCAACGGATCCCTCTCCCAGTTTTTTAAAATGCATAACGGTACTAGACAGGGATGTCCACTATCTCCACTGTTATTTGTATTATCACTAGAACCCGTTCTGGCGAGGGTAAGATACTGTGTAGATATAGCAGGAATAAAGATAGGGGAAGTGGAGCATAAGGTGGCAGAATACACAGGTGACATGTTATTTTATATAGTAAATCCTAGAATAATGTTGCCTAATTTAATGAGTTTACTAAAACAATATGGCAAGCTGTGAAATCTGAAAATAAACCCTGCAAAGTCAGAGATATTAAATGTCAATATTCCAAAGCAAGAGAGGCCAAGCCTTCAAAAAGAGTTTCCATTTACCTGAAAGGAAAAGGAAAAGAAAATAGGCTATCTGGGAACAAAATTAACCCCTTCAACAAAAAGCTTATACCAGGCAAATTATATCCCTTTAATAAATGAAATAAAGGCTGAGTTGGGGAAACTTTCAAAGGGAGGAGCTTACTGGATAGGTCGTATACACCTGGTAAAGGTGGTGATAGTCCCAAAAAATGTTTACAAGTTTCACATGCTCCCAATAATCCTGTCAGGGTCTTTCTTTGCGGGATAAAGAAGATGATACTCAGGTTTATATGGGCAAATAAGAAAGCAACAATCAGATATGATGTATTGTGTAGGGTAAAAAGAAATGGGGGATTGGGGTTGCCTAATTTTAGGAAATATTATTTAGTGGTGATTTTATCACGAATAGTAGACTGGACATTCAATTCACAAGGGAAAGGATGGGTAAATATGGAAAGAACACTAAGTAAGGCACAATTAGGGAAGATTGTATGAATACCACATAAATTTTGTACACTAGATGAGAATATTAGTTCTTTAACAAAAAAAAGTGTTAAGTGTTTGGGATATAATTTATAAGCCGAAAGGATGGAAATACAATTCCTTACTGACTCCTTTGGTGGGTACGGAGTAGTTTCCTCCAGGGAAGGATATAATTTCTGGTAAATGGATTAAAGATAAAAATGCACATTTGAAGGATATTTTGAATAAGGGGAAATTGCACATCTATCAAGAGTTGAAGAAAAAAAAAGATTTATTTTTCACATTAGATGAGTGGCAGTATGGACAACTAAGACACTTTGTTTCAAAATTCCCACAACCACTGAGGACCTCGGAGGATATGTATCCATTTGAAAAATTGTTGAATGTAAATACAGTTCCGAAACAAGCCACCTCCAGGATATATAAGATCCTGTTAAATATGGAAGGAACCAATCCTCCCAGGTTCTTGGAAAAATGGGAAAAGGAGCTTGGAACAGAACTGAATGAGCAAAAAAAGAATAAAATATTTAAATGAACACATGAGGTGACAAATATGAGCACAGTAGAAATTAATTACAAATGCTTGGCGAGATGGTATACTACACCGAGTGTGGCACATAAACAGCAAGTTGATATTTCACCTTTATGTTGGAGAGGCTGTGGGAAAAAGGGTACAATGGCACACATTTGGTGGGAGTGCCCGAAAATACAGGATTAGTGGAAGGAAATAATTTATTGGATTCAGGAAATCAGTGGGATTATTATACAAATGGATCCGTGGCTTTGTTTATTTTATTCCAACCCCGTAGGCAAACTGTATAAAAACAGGGTATTATATCATTTAATCAGTGCAGCTAAGGGCTTGATCCCCAAGTTTTGGCAAGCTCCAGAGCCACCAGGAATAAAAGATTGGTTGAATAGAGTTTAAAATATTTTTAGGATGGAGGAGCTGTGTCATGTGGAGGAGGACAAAATGGAAGAATTTAGGAAAATGTGGAGTAGTTGGTTAGATTTTAAAACATCTAAAAGATACACGGAACTGGTCTGGAGATTAGGGGGATACCAGTAAGTATAGAGAGAGGTTGATGGAGAGTGTGAATGCGAGAGTGGTCGGAAGAAGGAAAAGGACATAGATATAGATAGATAAGTACAAGAGGAGTAAGAACTTAGTAAACAAGATCTGGACAGGGGTATTTTGGTGGGGAGGTTAGGGGGAGGAAGGGCGGGCTGGGGGAAAAGATGTTGTAAAATAGGACTTATGTACATGTGATTTTGCTGTATATTGGGCTATTATATTTTTGTACTGGAATACCTAATATAAGATATAATAATAACAAAAAAAAAACAGATGTCTTCTTTGTTTTCAGTAAATGTGTAATCTTCATTAGATGTCACTATAACTGCTGTCTTTTGACATGGCTTAAGAAGATTTGATTTCTAGAAAACTGCTTTCATGAAATACTAAATAGTTTTTGTACTCTGCAATGTGACATGTCCCTATTTTCTCTGTTATTCACTGCATCCATTAGCTTATTGTAATGCACCAAAGAATAAAAGGTAGGGGTCATGTCAGCTGCTCTACAAATGTGATAGGATGACTGCTTTCGCTACTGTACTATCATGGCTGCTCAGTTCTGCGTTCATATTTTCCAAAGAAGAAAGTCATTTATTCTGAAAAGAGAGTGCACTTGTATTTACCTGATTGTAAACTGCCCGCAGGAAGCCATTGTTCAGTAGAGAGTTGTACTCTTCACCGCTGTGCACAGCTTTTACAGCAGTGTCATAAACTTTAAGTGGCTCAAAGTAAGGAAATACAAAACATGTTGTGCCCTGAAACTGAAAAAAGAGTCACTGTGGCATAAAGCATTGAAATGAAATGAGAAGGACTGGCGTGCATTAATTTACATTTAAGAGGTTATCGGAAGACAGGTGCGTTACTTTGAAGCAAAGCACTAAATCACATCACTAGACCTAAAAATGTGCTTTCAAACATCCATGCAAATTTTAGATGCTACTGTACAGAGTTGCAGTTTGGTAATAGAATGATATTGATAAAATACATTTTCACGAGGATTTAGTAAATATTTCCAGTTTTAAGGTAACATTCTCTGTGTCATGAAAATCACATTTTACCAGACATAGTTAAAGATCACCAACCAAATGCTTTATATGTTATACAGACTGTACTATTATTAGAAGAAATTATAAGGTGCTTTAAAAGGTAATTAAAATAATGAAGGTGTTAAAATAGTTAACATTCTTTATTCATTGTCCATGGCAGCAAGCACTCTCCTCCGCTGTTCCACCTTAGAGTTTTGGGCAGTCCCTTGCAACCCTAACGTGGTCCTGCATTGCATGTGATGACACCAGAAAGTTGCAACCAGACAGACAGTGAAGCAAAGTAATAAGGGGGACCAATCACACCAACAGGAAGAAGCCTACAGGAGCAGAGAAAAAGGTAAGTATTTGTACTTATTTTTCCCCCCTAGCCAAAGAAGCATTTAACCCATGCAGTTCAGGGGTACCCCCCTTGCATAGGTGCATTTAAAAGCAGCCAGAGTTGGGCTTTAAGGAAATTTTATAAATGTGTAATACTAAGCAATTCTGGTTACTAAAAACATGCAGATGGATTTTTTTCACCTAGGAGAACTGGAATGTGTTGTAAATAGGGAAAAGGGTGCAACACTGTAAGCCTGGGTAAAGAACTGTTCTTTATTTAAATTTTCCTGACTTCATAAATAAATATTGTATAAAATTGTTAAAACGCTATTATTTGACTGAATGATATTTTTCTTACCCACCATTATAACAAATAATCTTCCACCTACCATTAAATTATACAGGATGACTATCCAGCAAAGCCCCAGCCACCCTTTTATTATATATTACTTTAACCACAATTATTTTTTGCAGTGCAACCATTATAATATCCATGGAAAGAACTGAAAGTCCATTAATGAATTAAAGAAACAATAAATTACAGCTCCTAAGGTCTCAATTCAACAATTTGAGTTTTCAATCCAGCAAATCTAGTGCCCAATCCAACTGGGATACCTAATTCAACAATTACAGATTTGAGGTGTAGACTTTTACAGGAAAAGTTGAGATTTGCATATTTCGGATGTTCATATCTCAGGATTTATTTAAGGTATTGAAGGTATGGTTTTTTTCTTCATATAATCAATTTCCAATTTTGTGATATTACTTTATGCCACCACAATTTTACACAAAATAATTCCTCAAGCAAACATTATTTTATGTAGTATAACCATTGTCTATTTTACCATCTATGGTTATAACCTCACCATCCAGCACTATCATCACAAGCAATCCAGGCCCCAGTTCAGCAATTATATTCCCAAATGCATCAATTCTAGCACCACATCTGACAGTTACATCTCAAATCCACAAATTACAGCATCAAATCCTTCAATTCAAGATTCTAATCCAGCAATTACAGTGCCCAAGGCAACAACTACGTCCCCAAAACCAGCAATGCAAGTACCCAATTCAGCAATTACAATAGTAATTACAGCTTTATCCAGCAACAAAATACCCCAATCCAGATACTCCAGCACCCAACCTACCGTTACAGTCCCCAACAACAATTAGGGGCTTATCTGGCCACAATTATAGCCCCATCCAACAGTGACTCCACACAGTCTATCAACTGCAGATTTCAACATTTCCAGCACCCAATTTAACAGTCATCAATACCAGTCCAGCAGTTTTAACCATCCATCCAACACTTACAACCCTTAACTTAGCAATCATGGCACCGATGAAGCAATTGCAGCCCTAATCTATAAACTACTGCCAAAAACCTGTAATTCTAGTCCCTACTTCAGCAATTATATCCCCAATGTACAGGTGAAACTCAAAAATTAGAATATCGTGCAAAAGTTCATTTATTTCAGTAATGCAACTTAAAAGGTGAAACTAATATATGAGATAGACTCATTACATGCAAAGAAAGATAGTTCAAGCCATGAATTGTCATAATTGTGATGATTATAGCTTACAGCTCATGAAAACCCCAAATCCACAATCTCAGAAAATTAGAATATTGTGAAAAGGTGCAATATTCTAGGCTCAAAGTGTCCCACTCTAATCAGCTAATTAAGCCATAAAACCTGCAAAGGGTTCCTGAGCCTTTAAATGGTCTCTCAGTCTGGTTCAGTAGGAATCACAATCATGGGAAAGACTGCTGACCTGACAATTGTGCAGAAATCCATCACTGACACCCTCCATACGGAGGGAAAGCCTCAAAAGGTAATTGCAAAAGAAGTTGGATGTTCCCAAAGTGCTGTATCAAAGCACATTAATAGAAAGTTATGTGGAAGGGAAAAGTGTGGAAGAAAAAGGTGCACAAGTAGCAGGGATGACCGCAGCCTGCAGAGGATTGTCAGGAAAAGGCCATTCAAAAGTGTTGGGGACTTTCACAAGGAGTGGACTGAGGCTGGAGTCAGTTCATCAAGAGCCACCACACACAGACGGATCCTGGACATGGGCTTCAAATGTCATATTCCTCTTGTCAAGCCGCTCCTGAACAACAAACAAGGTCAGAAGCGTCTTACCTGGGCTAAAGAAAAACAGACCTGGTCTGTTGCTCAGTGGTCCAAAGTCCTCTTTTCTGATGAGAGCAACGTTTGCATCTCATTTGGAAAGCAAGGACCCAGAGTATGGAGGAAGAATAGAGAGGCACACACTGCAAGATGCTTGAAGTCCAGTGTGAAGTTTCCACAGTCTGTGTTGATTTGGGGAGCCATGTCATCTGCTGGTGTTGGTCCACTGTGCTTCATTAAGTCCAAGGTCAATGCAGCCGTCTACCAGGAGGTTTTGGAGCACTTCATGCTTCCTTCCGCAGACGAGCTTTATGAGGATGCTGACTTCATTTTCCAGTAGGATTTGGCACCTGCCCACACTGCCAAAAGCACCAAAACCTGGTTCAATGACCGTGGGATTACTGTGCTTGACTGGCCAGCAAACTGGACTGACCTGAACCCCATAGAGAATCTATGGGGCATTGCCAAGAGAAAGATGAGAGACATGAGACCGAACAATGCAGAAGAGCTGAAGGCCGCTACTGAAGCATCCTGATCTTCCACAACACCTCAGCAGTGCCACAGGCTGATAGTTTCCATGCCACACCACATTGAAGCAGTAATTGTTGCAAAAGGGGCCCAAACCAAGTACTGAATACATATGCATGCTTATACTTTTCAGAGGTCCGATATTGTTCTATGTACAATCCTTGTTTTATTGATTGCATGTAATATTCTAATTTTCTGAGATTGTGGATTTGGGGTTTTCATGAGCTACAGTATAAGCCATAATCATCACAATTATGACAAATCACGGCTTGAACTATCTTGCTTTGCATGTAATGAGTCTATCTCATATATAAGTTTCACCTTTTAAGTTGTATTACTGAAATAAATGAACTTTTGCGCAATATTCAAATTTTTCGAGTTTCACCTGTAGCATTTCCAGCCACATATGCAGCAATTCCAGGTCAAATCTAGAAATAACAACAAATTCAGTTATTCCAGATCCAATCCAGCATTTACAGTCCCAATTCAGAAATTTCAGAGCCCAGAGCAACAATTTCTGACTCAAGACAGATCATAAATTACAGCTTGCAATCAAGCAATTATAGCCCACAATAGCATTGACAGTGTGATTTAGCAATTACAGCCCCATTTACCAATAAATGACCCCGATGCCATAATTTCAGCAATCATCCCAGTAATTACAGTTCTCAAATAATGATTACACTACAGATTTCTCCAATTTCAAATTCATATCCACCAATTACAAACCTATTTCAGCAATTATAGCTTCTCCATCCAGCGAAAACAACACCCAGTCCAAGATTTCCAATATCCAATTCAGAAGATACTCCAGTTAAGAAATTTCAATACCTAATTCAACCATCAGGTAAGTCGTATGTGTGTGTGTGTGTGTGTGTGTGTGTGTGTGTGTGTGTTTGTGTACTATCATGCAGTATTTTAGTAATTTTCAAACTTGCAATACTGGTGCTTTCCAAGTCCTGTCCTCACAAACCCATATCAATCTTATCTTAATGTTGTACTAGTAATTTAAATAAACAGATTACGCTCATCCATGGTAGTTCAATATACAACTGAAAAAGAAAAAGGTTCTCAAAAACTAATGTCCAATGTTTCATTTGGGGATTGGCACTCTGCTATGTTATATAAAATACGTTATTGTACAAATTTGTCATTTGTACTTCAGGTGAACCAAACTGTGGTTGCTTTTATTACATTAAACATAGCACTGGGATAATTGCTGAAAAGTTTAATTTCTTCAAACTCCCCCCTCCCTTACTTTTAAAGCATACACTTTATATACTGTATTTATTTTGATTTGCTACCAAAGACCAACACAAAAACAAAAATAAAACATTCCTATTGTATAAGGAGAAACACTACAGTAGAGTGGTTAATTGGCATATAGGTGACATCTCTTGCACTGATTCAGGTTAACTGTTATGTACTATTATTGAAACAATTGTTCCTTGTTTTCAATAGAAAAGACACTATGATCATCAAACAAGTAAAGTCTCAATAATGAACCCTTTGAAGCAGGAGTGAAACTATAAATCCTGGGGTCCCATGGAAAAATTTTAATGGGACCTCCTACCTTCAGCTAAACCTGTAGCAGCATCCAGTGTCAACTGAGACAATAAGTGCCATTTATCCTAACATACAGTATGTCTAAATCAAGGACAGGCAGCAAGAGAGCTGTCAGTATAGTAAACTAGAGGTATTGTTGTGGTACCACTAATAATTATCACCATAATTATTATTGGCTGTCCTGTAAGATTCTAGCAGAGGAGAAGCTCTGGGATTTGTAACCGCATTAGCCAAGGTTTATTTACGTCTGTCGCTGAAATTCAGAAGGCAATACACCTTCACTGCTAAGAGAGCTATGAAAATGCTTCTTAATGAACAGAGGGAATCTTAACAAACCCTTTAATAATCCCCCTTCCTACTGATGGGGGCTGCTATGGTTATTGTTTGGTCACGGTTTGAAAGTGCTCTATCACTCTCTAGGGAACCTCTACAGCAGGGAAAGCAACCTTTGAGATCTACCTAAACAACATGAACGAGCAAAGATCATCAGGCTTTTTTTCTTTAAGAAATTAACTAGCAGGGCTTAACTAAATAGAAAGGAGAATGTGGAAAAATATAATAAAACAAATGTCACTGTAAAAAATATAAACTTAGCCTATATTAAAAGTGAACAGTGTCAGTCAATAGAGCAGTGGACGGTGTCAATAGGGCACAGGATGGTGTCAGTAGGGCAAAGGATGATATCAGTAGAACAGCAGACGGTGTCAGTAGAGCAGCAGATAGTGTCAATCAGTAGAGCAGTGGACAGTGTCAGTAGATCAGTGGACGGGGTCAGTAGGGCAGTAGCCAGTGTCAATAGGGCAGTGGACGGTGTCAGCAGAGCAGTGAATGGTGTCAGTAGGCAGTGGATAATCTCAGTGGGGCAGAGGTTGGTGTCAGTCAGTAGAGCAGTGGACAGTGTCAGTAGAGCAGTGGACGGTGCCATTGGAGCAGAAGATTGTGTCAATTGGCAGAGGATGGTGTCAGTAGAGCAGTGGTTGGTGTCATGCAGATAAACACAGGATGGTGTCAATAGGGCAGTTGACGATGTCAGTAAGGGAGACATTGGTGTCAATAGGGCAGTGGACGGTGTCAGTAGGGCAGAGGGCATTGTCAGTAGATCAGTGCATGGTGTCAGTAAGGCAGAGGTTGGTGTCGGTAAGGCAGTGGACCATATCAGTTTTTTTTATTATATGTTACAATTTTATTTTTTTAATTCTTTTTTACAACATTATTTGTTTATTATTGTACAAGTTTTAGGAGCCCTGTTGGGAGTCTTTGGTGAAGTATCAGGAATCTAAACAGACCTCTGATGTCTCATATTTAAGACAGAGAAAGGGACTGAGGACAGATATTCTCCAGTCCTTTTCTCTGCAGCCTCAGCTGCATTGGAAAGTGAATGAATGGGAAGTGCTCTGAGGCTTCCTGCTCATTCACAAACTGAAGCAATAGTAAACATGGTTTACTATGCTACAGTTGTGAATGAACACAATCAGTGATCAGTACTGAACACTGACTGTGCTCATTAAGAAAAGGAAGGGACCAGTAAATTACATATACTGGCCACTTCCCCCACTGTCCATCCTGAAACATCCTGGCAGGGCAGCAGCACTGCAGGGGGATGAGGGAGCACACAAGGGGCCGGACAACAGAAGAAAGGCGAACCTGGAGAGAAAGGGTGGCGGTGGGGCGGCATTTAGTGGGACAGATAATCTGTATTTTCCTCCTTGCAGCATCTGAATGACAGAGGGAAGGAGGGGAGGAGAAGCTGGCATTCAGCTGCTGCAAGGAGGAAAATACAGATGATCTGTTCCACTAAATGCCGCCCCACCACCCCTCCTCTCCAGGTTCTAGGGTCAGTGACCAAGGGACAGGATATGCCCATCACCTGCCCACAATCAATGGGTAGATTGCAATTGACGGGTTGCCAACCCCTGCTCTACAGAGTCCAGTTTCTATATAATGGTCATGTAACTCTCAAATTGGGTACATTGCTTGCGATGACTGGACCATAAATTGCCACCTCAAAGTAAAGTTGTATGGAGTTTGTTTTACTTTTTGTTTGCCTTATCTAAAGAAAAAATGATTTGCAGCCTTTACTAGTATTAAATAATAAATACTAAAGTTTAGAGCAAAATACTTTCTTATTCCACTCCTATCATTTGGCTATCATTTTATATACTGTATTTTTACATATCTCGTCATTGCAATACATCAACATTATTCCTCCTATATTTATGGATTAGCATTTACATAACAGATATTTCTTACACACTCAGGAAATATGTCCATATGTTGAATCATGAGATGTAATCATTCTTCAAGCATGTGCTATTATAAATTGATTTTTATTAGGGTGATCCCTTTCCAAAATGAGATTGATAGTGCACGTCTACTTTTGCATGGAATACAGCCATCTGCTGCCAAATATATTTAATCCTTCCTTAGCTGTTATAGTTTAAATTCTCCACGTAGTCATTTAAATGGAAATTAAAACATCCTTGTCATTAACCAGCTTTCTTTTAAGTTGGAAAAAAATCATATTAATTTCAGCAAATGCATACACATAGTGCTCCTCATCATATATCCCAAAAGCTGTGTGGGCTGCAGTGATATACCAGGCAGATGGTGCCAATTCATTTTAATAGCTAGGTATAGAGATGGATGGATGGACTGAGGATACTGAGATCCAGGAATCAAACATGACTGTGATAAGAATTCCATCCATAAAAATAAGAGATGACTAAATGTTTCAGCTAATTTCAGTTTTAGTCCCCCAGCTACTAAAATGCTCTTATCCATTTCATTCTTCTTTCCAGAATTGCTGTAGGGTGTTTATCACATGCAGAGCCATGTTTTTGCTGTATTATTACAGATCCTACATATGCAGAAGGATAAAAAAAGTTTGAATATTGTTATACAACATACAGTGTTAAAAACAGTAGGAGAAACTTAAGCTCTCTATACCTCCTTACAGTTGCAACAGCACCAGCATCAGCACTCTGTTTACATTATGACGCCTACATGCACGCACAACATTCCTAAATGGTAAACTTCCACATTCAGAAAATACATTGTACGCTCATGTGTGGGTAATCATCAATGCAGAGAAGCATCCTCATTTGCATGAGCAAGGCTGCATACAACCCTTCACTTGTATGGCAGGCTGTGTGCAACACCTATGGCTCCCTGGGTGTGGGAAAATGCCCAAAACTGTACACCCAGCATATTTGCAGCCTTTCACCATCCATGTGTATGAGACCTTACTATACCGCTGTAAAACCAGCAATATATTTGCTAAACATCAGTTATAATGTTCATGTATTACAAAATTTAAAGCAGTATGAAACCTAAAACCAAAAATTTAATATCTGGCAGCTTACCAATCCTCAGACGTGGTGTTTGCATTCGTTTTTTAGGCTTTTTTCTTTTGTTTTCACCTGGTGTTCTGTCCAGTAACACATGTCCTGTATTAGAGTGCCTCCACTCTGGATGAAGGAGCACAGAGGCACCTTTTGGCAGCAGCATTGATAATCTGGGGAGAGTGGAGTGTTAGATGCACTAGCAGATTTAGATACACTAACAAATTGAAGCTGAACTCCAACTAATACTTTATAGTCAGTAACAGCAATCAGTTTTTTTTCCTTTTTGGATTACATAAATAAATAAAAGTTGATCATTGTAAGCCCTGTTAGTGGTAAATGGTTTGTCTCATCCCTCTAACTGCTAAATCTGCAGGACAGCTTGTTCTGTTGAAAAGCAACAGACTTACTGGCCAGGTGAAAATACATTGCTCAAAAAAAATTAAAGGAACACTTTTTAATCAGAGTATAGCATCAAGTCAATTAAACCCTGGGGATATTGATCTGGTCAGTTAAGTAGCAGAGGGGGTTGTTAATCAATTTCAGCTGCTTTGGTGTTAATGAAATTAGCAACAGATGCACTAGATGGGCAACAATGAGACAACCCCCCAAAACAGGAATGGTTTTACAGGTGGAGGCCACTGACATTTTTATTTCCTACTCATCTTTTCTGACTGTTTTCACTAATTTTGCATTTGGATAGGGTCTGTGTCACTACTAGTAGCATAAAGCGATACCTGGACCATACAGAGGTTTCACAGGCAGTCCAACTCCTCCAGGATGGAACATTAATACGTGCCATTGCCAGAAGGTTTACTGTGTCTCCCAGCACAATCTCAAGAGCATGGAGGTAGTTCCAGCAGACAAGCAGTTACTCTAGGAGAGCTGGAAAGGGCTGTATAAGGTCCTTAACCTATCAGCAGGACCAGTATCTGATCCTTTGTGCAAAGAGGAACAGGATGAGCACTGCCAGAGCCCTACAAAATAACCTCCAGCAGGCCACTGGTGTGAATGTCTTTGACCAAACAATCAGAAACAGACTTCATGAGGGTGGCTTGAAGGCTCTGATGTCCTCTAGTGGACCCTGTGTTCTCTGCCTGGCACCATAGAGCTTGATTGGCATTTGCCATTGAGCGCCAGAATTGGCATGTCTGCCACTGGCTCCCTGTGCTTTTCACTAGAGATGAGCGAATCGAACCAGGCGAAGTGGAATTCGATTCGAATTTCAGGAAAAATTCGATTCGCGTCGAATCCGAATATTAGCCTACTTCGGGTGCGCGAATCGGATTTTTCCCGATCAGCCGGCAAAAGTGTCCCTGCAGAGAGCTCCGCTATTTCTGACAGTTCTCTGACAGTTCCTTCACATGTACAGCGGTTGAAACATTGTATCTATTTGTTTCCATTTAGGATACAGATGTTTTTATTCGGAAACAGATACAATGTTTCAACCGCTGTAAATGTGAAAGTCAGAGAACTGTCAGAAATAGAGGAACTCTGCAGATACACTTTTTGCCGGTTTGGAATTATTCTTATTTTCATCCTACTTCTTCTTCTTCTTCTTCTTCTTCATCCTCATCCTCAGAAGAAGAAGAAGAGGATGAGGATGAAGAAGTAGGATGAAAATAAGAAGAATTCCAAGCCGGCAAAAAGTGTATCTGCAGAGCTCCTCTAAGTGTATCTGCAGAATAGAGGAGCTCTGCAGATACACTTTTTGCCGGCTTGGAATTCTTCTTATTTTCATCCTACTTCTTCTTCTTCTTCTTCTTCCTCTTCATCCTCATCCTCTTCTTCTGAGGATGAGGATGAAGAAGAATAAGAAGAAGAAGTAGGATGAAAATAAGAAGAATTCCAAGCCGGCAAAAAGTGTATCTGCAGAGCTCCTCTAAGTGTATCTGCAGAATAGAGGAGCTCTGCAGATACACTTTTTGCCGGCTTGGAATTCTTCTTATTTTCATCCTACTTCTTCTTCTTCTTCCTCATCCTCATCCTCTTCTTCTTCTTCTGAGGATGAGGATGAAGAAGAAGAAGAAGTAGGATGAAAATAAGAAGAATTCCAAGCCGGCAAAAAGTGTATCTGCAGAGCTCCTCTATTCTGCAGATACACTTAGAGGAGCTCTGCAGATACACTTTTTGCCGGCTTGGAATTCTTCTTATTTTCATCCTACTTCTTCTTCTTCTTCATCCTCATCCTCAGAAGAAGAAGAAGAGGATGAGGATGAGGATGAAGAAGAAGAAGAAGTAGGATGAAAATAAGAAGAATTCCAAGCCGGCAAAAAGTGTATCTGCAGAGCTCCGCTAAGTGTATCTGCAGAGCTCCGCTATTTCTGACAGTTCTGTGACATTCCCTCCATACAGCGGTTGAAACATTGTATCTATTTGTTTCCATTTATGGAAACAAATAGATACAATGTTTCAACCGCTGTATGGAGGGAATGTCACAGAACTGTCAGAAATAGGCTATTTCTGACAGTTCTGTGACATTCCCTCCATACAGCGGTTGAAACATTGTATACAATGTTTCAACCGCTGTATGGAGGGAATGTCACAGAACTGTCAGAAATAGCGGAGCTCTGCAGATACACTTAGCGGAGCTCTGCAGATAGATACAGCGGTTGAAACATAGGCTATGTTTCAACCGCTGTATGGAGTGAATGTCAGAGAACTGTCAGAAATAGCCTATTTCTGACAGTTCTCTGACATTCACTCCATACAGCGGTTGAAACATAGCCTATGTTTCAACCGCTGTATCTATCTGCAGAGCTCCGCTAAGTGTATCTGCAGAGCTCCGCTATTTCTGACAGTTCTGTGACATTCCCTCCATACAGCGGTTGAAACATTGTATCTATTTGTTTCCATTTATGGAAACAAATAGATACAATGTTTCAACCGCTGTATGGAGTGAATGTCACAGAACTGTCAGAAATAGCCTATTTCTGACAGTTCTGTGACATTCCCTCCATACAGCGGTTGAAACATTGTATCTATTTGTTTCCTTCTTCTCATCCTTCTCCTTCTCCTTCTTCTCATCCTTCTCCTTCTCCTTCTTCTCATCCTTCTTCTCATCCTTCTCCTTCTTCTCATCCTTCTCCTTCTTCTCATCCTTCTCCTTCTCCTTCTTCTCATCCTTCTCCTTCTTCTCATCCTTCTCATCCTTCTCCTTCTTCTCATCCTTCTCCTTCTCCTTCTTCTCATCCTTCTCCTTCTCCTTCTTCTCATCCTTCTCCTTCTTCTCATCCTTCTCCTTCTTCTCATCCTTCTCCTTCTCCTTCTTCTCATCCTTCTCCTTCTTCTCATCCTTCTCCATCTTCTCATCCTTCTCCTTCTCCTTCTTCTCATCCTTCTCCTTCTCCTTCTTCTCATCCTTCTCCTTCTTCTCATCCTTCTTCTCATCCTTCTCCTTCTTCTCATCCTTCTTCTCATCCTTCTCCTTCTTCTCATCCTTCTTCTTCTTCTCATCCTTCTTTTTCTCATCCTTCTCCTTCTTCTCATCCTTCTTCTCATCCTTCTCCTTCTTCTCATCCTTCTCCTTCTCCTTCTTGTCATCCTTCTCCTTCTTCTCATCCTTCTCCTTCTCCTTCTTCTCATCCTTCTCCTTCTCCTTCTTCTCATCCTTCTCCTTCTCCTTCTTCTCATCCTTCTCCTTCTTCTCATCCTTCTCCTTCTCCTTCTTCTCATCCTTCTCCATCTTCTCATCCTTCTCCTTCTCCTTCTTCTCATCCTTCTCCTTCTCCTTCTTCTCATCCTTCTCCTTCTTCTCATCCTTCTCCTTCTCCTTCTTCTCATCCTTCTCCTCCTTCTTCTCATCCTTCTCCTTCTCCTTCTTCTCATCCTTCTCCTTCTTCTCATCCTTCTCCTTCTCCTTCTCCTTCTTCTCATCCTTCTCCTTCTCCTTCTCCTTCCTCATCTCCAAGGGCATTTAAATTAAAGGTACAGTGTTCTGCACTAATTTAAAGGCTCTCTGAAGCCTAGAAACCCTTTTAATAAGTTAAATTCGTAGCGAATTAATTCGCATCGAATCGAATTTCTTCCTCAAATTCGGCGAATCAGCCGAATCGAATTTTTGAATAATTCGCTCATCTCTACTTTTCACAGATGAGAGCAGGTTCACCATGAGCACATGTGACACGTGAAAGGGTCTGGAGAAGCTGTGGAGAACGTTATGCTGCCTGTAACATCGTCCAGTATGACTGTTTTGGTGGTGGGTCAGTGATGGTCTGGGGAGGCATGTCCATGGAGGGACGCACAGATCTCTACAGGTTAGACTGCCATTAGGTATCAGGATAGCAGGCAGTTCCTGGAGGATGAAGGATTTGATACCATTGAATGGCCCCCACGCTCGCCTGATCTAAATCCAATAGAGCACCTCTGCGATATCATGTTTCGGTCCATACGATGCCGCCAGGTTGCACCTCAGACTGTCCAGGAGCTCAGTGATGCCCTGGTCCAGATCTGGGAGGAAATACCCCAGGACACCATCCCTTGTCTCAGTAGGAGCATACCCCAACGTTGTCAGGCATGCATACCAGCATGTGGAGGCCATACAAACTACTGAGTACCTTTTGAGTTGCTGCAATGAAATTTCAGCAAAATGAACTAGCCTACTGCATCATTTTTTCACTTAAATTTTCGGGGTGTCTTGGAATTCAATCCTCTGTAGGTTGATAATTTTTATTTCCATCAAACGATGGGGCATCCTTACGTTCGTAACACATTACCCAGTCCATATCAGTATAGATATCCAGCATGATATTTTTGCCCATTGAGATCTGATGTGTTTTCAAAGTGTTCCTTTCAGTTTTTTGAGCAGTGTACAAGAAAGAAGCCTATGCAAAATAAAAATGCAGCCAACATATCTAAGAATTTGTCAGCTGCAATATAATAAATGTTTGCTTTTGGGTTTAATACCACTTTAAATAGAGGCAATTTAATCTTCACCTCAACTTCCAACTTTTATTGCGCATCTTCTCTGCGAACTTGGAGAAATGGAAAACGTTGGCTCAAAATGAATTTCATGCCACATCTCCTGTATCTTTTGCAGACTTTGCCAATTAAGATACCTCGGGGATTCTTTTGTAAGCTCCAGACAATCTTTACCAGGTACGTCTGGCATGGTAAACCTTCTCGTCTTAAACGTGCATGCCTACAATGACCCAAGCTCAGAAGGGGGGTTGGTCTTTCTGACCCCGCCTTATACTGCACAGTGGTTCACGTGACTACAGTAGAGTGGTTGATTGGTGCAGACACTCCTTGTACAAATGATGGGTATTCCTGGAGTAGTACTCTGTACTGGCCCCCTTAGCCAGATTTTCCATGGACAGGCATTCACTACTCCGGACTCTCTTCTCCACACCCTTTGATTGAACGAACTTTACTGTAACTTCATAGATACTATAGGATGGCCTAGACGTCTGGCTTCCCCTCGCCACTGACGCCTATTATTGGCCACCCAGACTTTGTTCCGGATATCTCTGATAAAGCCTTGCAGCTGCAGCCAGACCGGGACCTGATTAGACCCTTTGCTTCTCTTGGTCTTTCAGACCTGTCAGTCCTGTATGGACCACTCCAGGGGCAGACTGACCATTTGGAAACTCGGGCACTGCCCGAGGGCCCGGGGTCAGTAGGGGGCCCCATGAGATGCCCCTGGTACCTTTTTCATAGGCTTTTTTTAGTTTGGGCAAGGACAGAGGGGCCCCATGATCCCCTATTGCCTGGGGGCCCCATGAGTTGTCAGTCCGCCCCTGGACCACTCAACTCCTTTGTTTTGGGCATTTGGAAGATCTAGCAAGTATCTCATTTTCTACAGTCCCTGGTGTATAGAAAGTCCATTTGGAAGAACTGAACACAGTCCTTCAAATTGGTTTGCTCTGTAAAGCTGCATACAGTATCCTTGGTAAAAGCAAGCCTCAGCTGCACATTTCTGTTATAGAGTAGGTAACAGAGACGGGAACAAAAGGCTACATTATTTTATGTAATTTTATTCTACAATGTGTAATTTTACTTCAAAGGCCTTAATAAATCAAAACATATTACAAATATCGGCATACCATACATTTTGTTGCACATTTTTCTCGATTTTACACATCATGCTGTATTACTTTAGGGGATGTTTTAGAATCTATAGATTGTTGTACGACCATAAAATGTCCCTAGTATTGGGATCAAGGACCCAGATATACTGTTTTATATACAATTTTTAAAGGTCTAGAACACTAGAAAACTAGCACTTAGCTCGCTGATGCTTAAGGTTCCGAGTTAAAATGGTTGAATATATCTGGTATATTCCCTCTAAACATTTATTGAACCTCTGTAGGTGACATTTATATTGGACCTCTGTAGGTGACTAGCTTTATATTTTTTATGTGCATCGATCACACGCTTTTGGTTTCTGCTAGCATTTTGTATGCCTGTAACAATCACCTGCAAGCAGAATATTTTCCTTGCATGCTGTGCACAGTCTAGCAGAACATAATATTAATCATTCACTACCTAGATGAGCATGGCATCTCTGGGTTTATGTACAATCTGCCACAGGATAAATGAAATTCAGAATTCAATTATAAATTAATCTTATACTCCTTTGATCTTAGTTTCTTCTCAGTATGCAATCACACACTAACTATATTGCGCTATACAATACATATGCAAGCACGTCCCAGCTTGAGCTCCTTATTCCTTTTGTATCGGTTGTGGAAAGAATCAGAGTCAAATTAATTTTATTGAAGTTTTGTATAGGTGCAAAGGGTTAGAAGCTTTTACATGGTTCACAGGTGGGGATAATTAAATGCAATTTATTTTCAATGGACAATAACAAAACCTTTGTCATGCACTTCACTCTCTGTGCTCCATATATCTAATACAAAACATGGCTTTTCCTCCTGATCTATTTTCTTATTGCTCACTATTTCTTTTGTATTTTTCTATTATGTTTGCTGATCAGTGCCTTTGGATGCTGACCTAATATTACAGATCCAGAAAATTGGCAATGATTTTTGACATTTGGCTTCCATAAATAATTAAAGCAGTGGTAAATCCAAAAGAAAACATTTATTGCAATGCAGCTTACAAATTCTTAGATGTGGTGGTTGCATTAGTTTTCTTTTTTTAGGCTTTCTTTCTTTAATTTTCACCTGGTGATCCAGCCAGTAATTCTGTTGTTTTTCAACAGAAAAAGTTATCCTGCAGATGTAGCAGTTATAGGGTTGAGACAAACTATTTACCACTTAGAGGGATGCTTACAGTGGTAGGCCCCTTTTAGCCAGGCGGATCCATCAGCGTGATCCGTCTGCTCAGCAGGGGATCTCTCCGCTGATCCCCGCTGAGTAGGAGGATGACTGGTCTCTGTCTGCTCTGCTGCTGCAGAGCAGACTCAGACACTGCCCGCTGATTTCAATGGGATGGAAATGAACCACCTGTCAGTTTTTTCAGCCGATTGTAATCTGATCCGATCTGCTGGACGGATGGGTAATGGATCCCCATCCGTCTGTTTTTGGCATAGAGGATCGCATCCGATGCCGGCAAGTGTCAGTGGACTATTGTCCTCTGACATCTGCTAGTCCATAGACGTCTATGGATGGACCAATCAGGTGTGCCTGAAAAACAGACAGGTGGACCCCATTGGTCCGCTTGTGAGAAAGGGGCCATAAGCTTCCATTTATTTATGTAAAACTTAAAGAGGAACAATACTGTTGATGTAAATGCTTAAAAAGTGTAAGCTTCAGTTTGGCTTCAATTTATTTACTGTAGCTAAATCTGCTAGTACATCTAACAGTTCCCCTCCCCCAGACTGACCATGCTGCTGTCTAAAGGTGTTTATGTTGCTTCTGTATTCAAAGTGTAGGCACTCTAAGGCTCCATTTCCACCCACGCACTAAAATGCGAATCATGCTCGCAGTGCCATTCATTTTTAATGGAACTCCAAACACAGCTAGCAAATTTAACATTTTGTTCAACAGCAAATGTGCCAAAACACACTTGTGCAAGGCTCACCCCCCCCAAAGAAGAAAAAGGTGCAGGAGCCACTTTCACCCACTTGTCATGCATAGGGCAGCCCGTTCAAGTGAAATTGCACAAAAAAACTTTTCTAAGCAAGGCATGTATGCGTGACTGGGGCCATATATATAAGATGTGCTGCTGACCAAATCATAAGGTTAAAACAGTGGGTGGGGGACACACCTGAAAAAGAAAAGTAATGCAGCCACCACATCTATGGTTTGGTATGCTAAAATATATTACATTTTTGGTTTTGGTGTTAATACTGCTTTAACAAACAGATAGTAGTCGTTACTGACAGTTTTAAGCCAGCCATACACGGGTCAAATTCCAAAAGAATTTTCTTTCTAAAATCTTTTCTAAGAATTTTCATTCGAATTTCGCATCATTAGTGGGCCAATTTTCTAGCGACCATTGAATTGAACTGAAAAATGAGTGTGAGCTGTGACCTGGAAAGAAAAGAAGATTCCCGGCCATAAAAATTATTTTCTGTAGCATTAGGAGGTGAAATTGAAAGCTTGGTTGGTCGAATTTTGAAATCAATGGTGGCACCATTGGAGTACAAAATACACAAAATTTCCAATTTTCTAAAGAAAATTCATTTGGAAGTCGACCCATGTATAGCCTGCCTTAGTTGCAGCAGTCCTTGCACAAACACAACTAATAAACATCCAACTTAACTTTCTTGTCATATGTGATGGAAAACAATTGTGTACCCACAGTTTTAAAATTTATAGTTTGATTTTAACATACTGTCACATACCTGGTGGAGATGGAGAGGGGGTTTCTCTTGCACCTCTTGTCCAACAGCCCTGGAAGTGATGACAGGGAGCATGAGGACACAAGGGCCTGTGTAGCAGGTAGCTCCAGCTGGGTCTTTCAGGAAGCTGATGGCCGTAAATCACCAGGCAGGAACCAGGAACTGGAACACAGTGGCACTTGCTTGGCAGACTGGCCTGTAGCCAGGACACAACCCAAAAGGTCATCAACAGTCGGGCAGTGAGGTACAGGAACATGAGGCAGAGATGGAGTCAGGATACGAGCTAGGATTGGTATACAGCCAGGCAGTGAGGTACAGGAAAACAAGGCAAGAGCAGAGTCAGAATACAAGCCAAGGTCACAGTAGGCAGACAGAAATCCAAGGACAGGTCAGAGGCAAGTCGAGTCATACACAGGTAAGCAGGTATAGCAGGTCAAGGCTCAGGTAAAGCAGGAACAAGCTGAAGAACATTCTGCAGTCCATGCATGTCAGAGTGCAGCTTAAATAGGCTGTTAAGCACCAGTGCTCATACGTGTGTATGTTCGCGTGCGCATATGTTTTCTGCACACATTAAAACGTTTGTGCGAGTGGGACAATGTCTGTTTTGTATTGAGCTTATGCTCAGAATTAAGAGCATGCACTTAAGTATGAGCATGTGCCAGCCTTCTCCTTCCAACATGTACTGAGGTTTTTTTACACATACTTATTTGTGCCAAAGACCTGAAGACAGAATCAGCGATGATGGGGAGATCCCCAAACCATCGTCCAACCAGCCTGGAATGCAGCTTTTCACCAGAAGAAACTGTGGTATGACACTGGAACTCAGTGTCAGCCTATCTACTCTGCATCTTAGTCCCTAGTTACTTATAATTTGCCATGCAACCGGACCTGTAGCTAAAAATAGCTACAGAATCCCAGATCAGAAGGGACAGAGTTAACTGAAAAAATAAGAGCTGCATATAAACTTAATTGCAATAAGCAGGTTCACCTACTAATATACTGGAAGGTGACCAATAAATATGCACACTGTATCACATACTCAGTTATCTGGTATAGTGCGTGTGAGATAACAACAAGGGGACAGATATACTTTTCTCACCAGTATATATAAATATGTATATGTTTGGGAAAGTATTTCTATAGTTTATGGAGGTAAGTAAAAGCGGTTAATAACAACAGGGAGAAAAAAAATAGAAAAGAAGTAAAAAAGGAAATAAAGGAGAGAAAAAGAAAAAACCTACAGCTAGAAAGATGATAGGTGCACTAACAGAGTGTGTTTAAGATCTGTCTGATGTTGCTCAAACTGCTTCCCATTCATCTACTCTCACAGGGAGCGGGTATTAACATAGGATATGGTTCAATCATATGTTGAATGATAAACACATGAGTAATGAATGTCCAGAAATCTATGGACCAGTCATTTATTCCCATACCCTATACGGCTAGTTTCAGATCTGGAGCATATGGATTCCTCCGTTAATGTGTATTTTTGCCTCCTTGTAATGTTCTATGTGAAATAGTCTATCACAGGAGTGAGCAAAAGACGAATGGCTATGTTCCTACATAAAATATGGAATCATGGAGAACAAACATAATTTGGAGATTTGTAGGATACAGAGCAATAGAGTGCACTTTTTTTAGTTAGATTTTTTTAAAGACAGAATTTAGTGTTGCTTTAACCTAATTTGTCTAGAGATGACTTCTGGAGCTAAGGCCTCTGTCACACTAGTCACTCAAAGTTGAATCTCAGAAATCAGTAATAGCCATTTTCTAGGCTAATAGGCAAGGAAAGTCAAACAAAAAGCATGGTGGCTGGATACTGACCTAACATGTACCAAAACAAAAAAGTTTCACAACTGAGTTTGGGGGGGAGTAGTAATTTCAGTACTTCTTGTAAAATATTATAAAAACACAATTCCTTTAAATAAAATGCTTGGGGGATGGCCTTAACCTGCCTGTGAAGTGACGTATCTGTATTCAATCTATTGCAGCAAAACTGAGATTTATGATGAAATGAAAAAAATTGATGCCTAAATTGCTAGTAAATAACAGCACCTGACTACTTACTCCTATTTGTAAACAAAGCATCTGGGAGCACCTATACCAGACCCTTATCCAACAGGAAGGTCTAGTATACAGTCAGGTCCATAAATATTGGGACATCGACACAATTCTAACATTTTTGGCTGTATACACCACCACAATAGATTTAAAATGAAACGAACAAGATGTGCTTTAACTGCAGACTGTCAGCTTTAATTTGAGGGTATTTACATCCAAATCAGGTGAACGGTGTAGGAATTACAACAGTTTGCATATGTGCCTCCCACTTGTTAAAGGGACCAAAAGTAATGGGACAGAATAATAATCATAAATCAAACTTTCACTTTTTAATACTTGGTTGCAAATCCTTTGCAGTCAATTACAGCCTGAAGTCTGGGTTTCATCCCTGGTGATGCTCTGCCAGGCCTCTACTGCAACTGTCTTCAGTTCCTAATAAAAAAGTGCAGCGCTATAATTGTTATTATTTTCATGTGAGGATTTCTTTTGGTTGTCCTGTGTGTTTCAGCTGCTTGTCCATTTAAAGCGCTCACTTTTTTGCTCTCTTCTTCATATGTCTTCAGTTCCTGCTTGTTCTTGGGGCATTTTCCCTTCAGTTTTGTCTTCAGCAAGTAAAATGCATGCTCAATCGGATTCAGGTCAGGTGATTGACTTGGCCATTGCATAACATTCCACTTCTTTCCCTTAAAAAACTCTTTGGTTGCTTTTGCAGTTTGCTTTGGGTCATTGTCCATCTGCACTGTGAAGCGGCGTCCAATGAGTTCTGAAGCATTTGGCTGAATATGAGCAGATAATATTGCCCGAAACACTTCAGAATTCATCCTGCTGCTTTTGTCAGCAGTCACATCATCAATAAATACAAGAGAACCAGTTCCATTGGCAGCCATACATGTCCACGCCATGACACTACCACCACCATGCTTCACTGATGAGGTGGTATGCTTAGGATCATGAGCAGTTCCTTTCCTTCTCCATACTCTTCTCTTCCCATCACTCTGGTACAAGTTGATCTTGGTCTCATCTGTCCATAGGATGTTGTTCCAGAACTGTGAAGGCTTTTTTAGATGTCGTTTGGCAAACTCTAATCTGGCCTTCCTGTTTTTGAGGCTCACCAATGGTTTACATCTTGTGGTGAACCCTCTGTATTCACTCTGGTGTAGTCTTCTCTTGATTGTTGACTTTGACACACATACACCTACCTCCTGGAGAGTGTTCTTGATCTGGCCAACTGTTGTGAAGGGTGTTTTCTTCACCAGAGAAAGAATTCTTCAGTCATCCACCACAGTTGTTTTCTGTGGTCTTCCGGGTCTTTTGGTGTTGCTGAGCTCACCGGTGCGTTCCTTCTTTTTAAGAATGTTCCAAACAGTTGTTTTGGCCACGCCTAATGTTTTTGCTATCTCTCTGATGGGTTTGTTTTGTTTTTTCAGCCTAATGATGGCTTGCTTCACTGATAGTGACAGCTCTTTGCATCTTATCGAGAGTTGACAGCAAGATTCCAAATGCAAATAGCACACTTGAAATGAACTCTGGACCTTTTATCTGCTCATTGTAATTGGGATAATGAGGGAATAACACACACCTGGCCATGGAACAGCTGAGAAGCCAATTGTCCCATTACTTTTGGCCCCTTAACAAGTGGGAGGCACATATGCAAACTGTTGTAATTCCTACACCGTTCACCTGATTTGGATGTAAATACCCTCAAAATAAAGCTGACAGTCTGCAGTTAAAGCACATCTTGTAACGTTTCATTTTAAATCCATTGTGGTGGTGTATAGATCCAAAAATGTTAGAATTGTGTTGATGTCCCAATATTTATGGACCTGACTGTAGATATTAATGGGGGACCTTACAAAAAGTAAGGGGTTCCCCCAAGAAATACATAACAGACTCTTAGCCTTGATGAGGGTCTGATATGGATTTTAAGGGAGAACCCTGTACAAAAAACGAAAATAAGCATTGGGCCACTTACAATCTGTACCAGACTCTTAACCGAGCACACAGCCTGGCAGGCCAGAAAAGGGTGAGGGAGGAGCGTGCGTTGTTCATGACATCATTAGTCCTAAATTCAAAGCAGATTTGCCACTAAAAAATGTAAGCTGTAAGTTACTGCACTACAGCGGGATGAATAAATGCTGTAGGAATTATGCCTTTTAGTAGTAGTATCATCCAGCTCTGCTGATCCCCCGTTCATTATTAACCCCCAACTCTGCTGATCCTCCACTCAGTATAACCCCAGCTCTGCTGATCCTCCACTCAGTATAACCCCAGCTCGGCTGATCCCCCTCTCATTATTAACCCCCAACTCCGCTGATCCTCCACTCAGTAAAACCCCAGCTCTGCTGATCCTGCACTCAGTATAAACCCAGCTCTGCTGATCGCCCGCTCATTATTAACCTCCAACTCTGCTGATCCTCCACTCAGTATAACCCCAGCTCTGTTGATCTTCCAGTCAGTATAACCCCAGTTCTGCTGATCCCCCGCTCATTATTATCCCTCAACTCTGCTGATCCTCCACTCAGTATAACCCCAGCTCTGCTAATCCTCCACTCAGTATAACCCCAGTTCTGCTGATCCTACACTCAGTAGTAACCCCAAGCTTTGTTGATCCTCTGGTTTTCTGATCCTCCTGTCTCTTCATTTTCCACTCAACTCCTGCTATATTGCTACCTTGCTGCACACCACGTGTGATATCTGCTAGTGTCTCCCGCCCTGGTCCCCCAGGTCTACTGATTTGACACCACTCAGTCCTTTCTCTCTCTCAAGTCCCTGCTCACCTCCTGCTATATTGTTCCCATACTGTTCACTACGTGTGACTTCTCTTAGTTTCTCCTGTTCTGCTCTGCTGATCCTCTGCTGCTCAGTCATATATATCACGTCCCTGCTCACTTTCTGCGATTTTTACCCCTTTTTAAATATTGGCAGCACTTTTGCCTTACACCAATCCAGTGATACTATGCCAGTCATTAACCGCTTCCCGCCCGCCATATAGTAAAATGACGGACGCAAGGCGGTTCCCTCATTCTGGGAGGACGTTCCCGGTGGGTACAGCGTGGCGATTGGTGGTGCGCTGTATCCCTCGGACACAGCGGATCACCAATCCATGGAAAGAGTCGAAGATGTCGGCTCAGTCATGTGATCAGCTGTGTCCAACAGGGAAATGCCGGTTATCAGCATTTCTCTCCTCTCGAGCTGTCACGCTGACAGCTCATGAGGAGAGGAGAGCCGGTAATCGTCATTCCTCGGAGGGGACATGTACACAGATCATCAGAGCACTGATGATCAGTGTGCCCTGATGATCTGTGTAGCCCCAGCAGCGCCACCTGTCAGTGTCCATCAGTGCCAGCTCTCAGTGCTCATCCATGCTACCTGCCAGTGCCCATCAGTGCCACATTTCAGTGCCCATCAGTGCAACATCAATGCCACATATCAGTGCCCATCTGAGCTGCCTTTCAGTGTCACCCATCAGTGCCAGTCAGTGCCACCTATCAATGCCAGTCAGTGCCACCTATCAGTGCTGCCAATCAGTGCCACCTATCAGTGCCAGTCAGTGCCGCCTATCAGTGTGCATCAGTGCTGCCTATCAGTGCCCGTGAGTGCTGCCTATCGGTGCCGCCTAACAGTGCCAGCCAGTGCCACCTAACAGTGCCAGTCAGTGCCGCCTATCAGTGCCAGTCAGGGCCGCCTATCAGTGCCACCTATCAGTGCCATATATCAGTGTTGCCTTTCAGTGCCCATCAGTGATGCCTATCAGTGCCCATCAGTGCAGCCTCATTAGCGCACATCAGTGAAGGAGAAAAATCGCTTATTTACAAAATTTTATAACAAAAACTAAGAAAAAACTTTTTTTAAAAAAAAATTTTCAGTGGTTTTTGGTTTGTTTAAGAAAAAAATTAAAAACCCAGAGGTGATTAAATACCACCAAAATAAAGTTCTATCTGTCACAAAAAATGATAAACATTTCATATGGGTACAGTGTTGCATGACCACGCAATTGTCATTCAAAGTGCAACAGCGCTGAAAGCTGGAAATTGGCCTGGGCAGGAAGGGGGTATAAGGGTCTTGTAGGCTAGTGGTTAAAGACTCCCTAAAAATTAGAAACAATGGCTTTGAAATGACAGAGCTCATTTCTTTAAGGACCCGTATGCCATCCGGTCCAGGTGCTTTATTCTGTCTAAATATTTCTGGATCATATCAATTGTGAGCCAATGTACCTTGGACACGGCCGATGACAGATCTGTGTACCGGCCCCATTGCCAATACCATGTGACCTGCTGTGACCAAACTCAGCAGGTCACATGACAGTTGTATACAATGGACGGCTTCCTTTCATGCCATTCATTGTATACAAGTGTGTCTAGCTGTGAATGGTCACAGAGATCACATGTACAGGCTGGACCAATCACAGCCCATCTGTGTCATGTAATTAGCCGTGGCCAATCACAGCTAATGAATAGATTTCATTCAGTTAAATGCTTGTTTATAGCAAAGAAATTATTTGCTATAAGCAATCAAATTGTGTAAAAAAAAAATACTGTTACTGTGGTAACATTATACTACTGGTCATAGTGTAATATGAAAAAATATCTTAAAAAAAGAGAAAAAAATGTAATGAAAAAGAGAAAAATAAACAAAACTGAAAAATGTATCAACTTTTTTTTTTTGCACTGTCATCAGTCAGTGTCCCTGATCACTGCCACACCAGTTATATGCTGAAGCTGTACTGCACTGGTGACAGTATGTAAAAAAAATTGTAAAAAATTTTTTTTAATTTCTTTTTCGAAAAATTATGACAAAAAAATTACAACTTCAAAAAACTCGCCATGCCCCTTATGAAATATGTCAGACTATCTACTTTGCAAAAAGGGGTCATTTGGGGGATATCTGTACTGTTCTGACATTTATGGACCTCAAGAAATTAGATTAGCTGTCAGTACTTCAGGATTGATCAATTTTCAGATGTATCCCATAATTTGTGAACTCTTTAACTTTCCTACAGACTAAATAATAAATACTGATTTGGGTTATTTTCACCAAAGAAATGTAGCAGAATACATCTTGGCCTAAATTTATGAAGAACAATTATTTATTTTCAAACTTTTATAACAAAGAAAAACGTGGGTTTTTGTTTTCAAAATGTTTGCTTTTTTTGTGAATTTGGCTAGAAATAAAAACCCCAGCGGTGATTAAATACCACCAAAAGAAAGCTCTAGTTGTGTGAACACAATGATAAAATTTTAGTTTGGGTACAGTGTTGCATGACCGCACAATTGTCATTCAAAGTGTGAGAGCACTAAAACCTGAAAATTGGCCTGAGCAGGAAGGGGGTAAAAGTGCCTGGTATGGAAGTAGTTAAAAAAAGCTCTTTTCTTATTATTTATAGCTTTTTTAACTTTGACCGTAAGCAACATAGGTTTGATTTTTTGCCTTTTAAACTTGTTGCCCATGGGAATATATTTTGCAGTGTGTTCACATACAGTCTTTTTGAAGAACTCCCATTTCTGCGTTGTGTTCATTGATACCAATATTCCCTCCTAGTCTAAGTCTTGGAGAGCAGCTGTCAGCCTTGGAAAATTAGCTTTCTTAAAATTGAGCGGTTTTATTTTTCCCCCTATGTGCTCGCTGTTTACAGCTAACAATAAATGAAATCATTTTATGGTCATTGTTACCCAGATGTTCTTTTATATGGCACTGATAGGCAGCACTGATGATGTGGCACAGATAGGCAGCACTGATGGGCACTGATAGGCAGTACTGATAGGCGGCACTGATGAGCCGGCACTGATGAGGCGGCACTGATAGACAACAATGATGGGCACTTATAGGTGGCACTGATGGGAAGCACTGATGGGCACTAATGTGTAGCACTGACTGACGGCACTGCTGGGCAGCACTAATGCGGGGCACTGCTGGGCACTGGTGGATGGCACTGCTTGGCACAGGTAGATCGCACTACTAGGCACTGATTGGCACAGGTGGGTGGCACTGCTGGGCACAGGTGGATGGCACTGGTGGGCACTTGTGAGCGGCACTGCTGGGCAAAGGTGGGCGGCACTGGTGGGTGACACTGCTGGGCACCGATCATCAGGGCACTGATCATCAGTGCCCTGATGATCGGTGCCAATCCATCCTCTGACAATTGCCGGTTATCTGCATTACTTTCCTCGCGCTGTGACAGCCAATAACCAGCAACTGCATTTACCGGTGATCTTCTGTTTCATTGGACACGGCTGATCATGTGGTAAAAGGCCGCTGTGATTGGCCTTTTACAACATCACATGATCATCTCATGGAGATCGCCGGGTGCTCACCCCCCGAGGTGTCATATGACACCTTCCCAGGAATGGACAACCGCACTGTAGCCATCATTTGGTTAATAGCAAAAAGTCCAAAATATTGTTTTTTTTTCTCAAAATTGTCGGGCGCACAGGCGACCAAATACCACTGAAAGAAAGCTCAATAAGTGGAAAAAAGGGGTCTACAGTTCATTTGGGTGCAGTGTTGCACAACCGCACAACTGGCAGTTAAAGTAACACAGCGCCGTAATGCAAAAAATGGCCTGGGCAGGAAGGGAGGTAAATCCTCAGGAGGGCAAGTGGTTAAAAAAACATGTCCATGTCCACATTTTGAAACAAGTGTAAATGAGTCCTAATGGTGGTAGTTTTGAATGATGAGGAGGATTGGAAGCAGGATAATAACAATAAAAAAATTGCTTTTTGTTTAAAATTGAATAAAAAATAGAAAACAATGTTTTGAATTTACATTTATAGGCCATATGCTATAGGTATTTGATCTATTATATTATCAGTAGCATCTGTTTTGATACATCATTATATTATGAGCATAATAAAACAAAACAATTGCATGCATTGTATAAATTATATTATTTTTTTCTATATTACTCTGTTTTGTATGACTGTGAAATCTAAAGCTACATATAGGTTATAAAGTTGAATCCCTTTAGAGCTGCAGACCAGTGTTCTTCCTATGTACAATGTATTCCCTAAATAGACATACAAACAGTAAATTAAAGACATTTTACACATTCCATTTATTTTTTAACAATACACATTTCAGATATTTATTTCCTGCAACTACACAGATCGATTAGCCCACAACATATAATCTAATAATAGCTCATCTACTTTTCAGCCATATGAGCTGTTACTATGGTAACCTCTGAAGCATTTATTCAATGATGTAAAAGTTATATCCTTCAGGTCCATGGTCCAGTTTTTCAAGATGTCCTTAATTTAATCTTAATTAGTATACCCACTGACAGCACCTGGACATGTGCCTAATGTTCTGTCGTGAAAAGTAGCTTTTATAGTTGTTAAAGACATCACTATCCTAATGAATATAAACGAGAGCTGCCATTTTAGTATGCCTAGGCCACAACTGCATAATAGAATCAGAAATTAAAACAGATCTAGAAAATAGTCCGCCAGTATTACAGAGAATGTAGTTATTTACTGTCTTGAAAGAAAATGATGTTAAACTCAGGGGATTAATAGAAATGTCTAAAGGTGTCAATGCACATGCATATTATCGGTAGAAAATGCTTAAATAGGTGCTTTGTGCAGTGTCTGAAAATTACAAGAAACTGAAGTGTTTAGTAGCATTTTACTAGAATATGACTTGTCACATCATGGATGAGCAGGTTTATATATTCTATGTGGCACAAGAGTACCATTAAACTGTATAATGCAACCAATCATGAAGTAGGTTTTTAAAACGTAGACCACTAAACACATGAGCACATACTGACAAATCCATCTGGCTATTGTACAACCACTTCAACCCTCCCAGCAATACCATATTAAAGCTTCAGCCTCTTATACTGGGTATACGCACACAAATTCTTTTCATTCAGCAAAATAATTTCTTAGATTCCGCATCCATGCTACACAACACGGGTGGAGGAAGGACATCCTTCTTCCAGCGTGCGTTTCTTAAACTGACCTTGCAAGACTGTGCCTATGCATAGCCAGATGACTGACAGCCATTAATTGCATGTGAATATTTGTACCCCTGTACATGAATTATTATTATACAGGAATTTTATAGTGCCAACAGTTTACGCAGTGCTTTACAATATAAAGGTGGACAGTACAATTTACAATACAGTTCAATACTGGAGGAATAGGATGGCCCTGCTCATGCTACATACAATCTAAAGCTCCATGAGCAATGCCCTGAATATTAGTAAGTGTGAAAAAAAGAAGCCATGCTACCTAAAAAAGTAGGATACAAATAATTAATTTGCATAAATGCCCCTGTACTATTATGATATTAAATGCATTACCTCAAATTCACAATTTAAAACTGCCAAGTTAATAAAGTGCAAAGTGCTACAATGTGATCACAATTATGACCCAACATTAGTGGTACACCTAATGGTGTGATAAGAACATGCAAAAATACAATTCAAAAAATAAATAGATGAACAAATATGAGCAAAAAAAACAGTCCATGGGTGGAAATGGTCCAACTAATAAACCAAAGTGACTTTCAAGTGTCAATTCTTCACTTTTTTTGCCCAATGCAAGTGCTCCAGGGTGCACCTTTAGAGCATGCTCACTTACCAGAATTTGTTGAGCCCTTATTAACAATAAGAAGGTTTGTCAGTGCTTGTATTGTGTAATTATTTTCCTCCAACAAAAGATCACCAGCAAGAATCACTGTAACAGGCACCCATAGTAAATGTCCAGTCACATGTATTTAAAAGCATTGGAAGCACAGATCAAGCAGCTGTATCTTGAAGAATTCTGGGTAGTGACGAAACACGTAGAGGCGGGTCTTCCATTGACATCTTTCCTCTCAGCAGAACACATGACGGTTCCAGGACAGATCAGAGCATTGGCATTCTCTTGATTGTCAGTGAGCTGGTTATTATGAGTGCCACAGGGGCAGCTCAACACTGAGAGTGCTTTTCTTTTATGTTTGGCCAGTTTTAAATAAAAATGGTGTGCAATGATACTCCTTTTGGAGTTTCAATGCTTTTAAAAGTGAGTGGGCATTTTCTGTGGAGGTCCATTCCATTCTATATAGCTATCTTTGCAAAAGAGGCCAGCATGAGGTGATCTAGCAGGACTTAATTTTCTGACTAAACATCCACTTTAAGCCTTAAAAATAAAGGACAGAAGTTGATTGGCTGCCATGCAGAGTTGCTTCAGATTCTGTTTGCTCCAGGTTTGATAAATTTCCCTCTATAATTTTGTGCCCAAGCTTTTTTTTTATTTAAAGCTGCACGTATATTTAATTTGTTTGCAAACCCTAAATTTATTTTTCAGTATGTTTGCCATAATATCCCATTGTATACAATTTTATTAACCAAATGTGTTTTGTATATCTATTACAAAGTTTCTTGCCTAGAGCTCCTGTCAGTAACAGTACTTCTTGTTGCAGGCTGACAGCGATAACCGCCTCACAATAATTAAAAACATTGTCAGTCTGCTATGTGTGCCCCTTCCTTTGGCCATAGGGCTGCCTATAACTTACAGGTGTATCTCGGTTTACGAGTTTAATGCGTTCTTTTCGTATTGCAAAAAATATGTAAACTGCGGTTTCCCAAAGGAATGCATTGAAAACCAATTATTCCGTTCTGGAGGTCAGAAAAAAGTAAAAAAAAAAGTATTTTATATGTTCAAAACTCTTTATAAAGTGCACTTTAAAGGCATAAATACTGTACAGGGACATGATTAAAAATTAATTTATAAATGCATTGAAAACCAATGAATCCGTTCCAGAGGTTAGAAAAAAGTAAAAAAAAGCCTTATCTGTTCAAAACTCTTTATAAAGTGCACTTTAAAGGCATAGTACTGTACAGGGACATGATTAAAAAAAAAATTTGTAATGCATTGAAAACCAATTAATCCATTCGTATTGCGAAAAGAATTTGTAAACCGAGGCATTATTTTCAATGGATTTTCATTCGTAAACCGAAAATTACGTTAAGCAAGGCGTTCGTAAAATGAGGTACACCTGTATTTCAGATAGGCAGCCCAAAGGCCAAGTGAAGGAGCTTTTGTGGCAGATTGATAACACTGCTTCTAATTGTAAAGCAGTGGCTTAACGTTGTCCACCTGCAACAGAAAGGATTGTTACTGGCAGGATTTTCAGGTAAGAACTTTAAAGTCTTACTTATTATGAATATATATATGAAAAATAATATATTAATTACAAATATGAATATTCATTTAGTCAGTATTTAGCTGAATATTTTAAACATTTTCAGCCCTGAACATAATAAATAAAGGAAATTATTACAATACACTAAACATTCCTAATTTACCTAAAATAGATCTTTGCTGTGCTATACCGGGTATGGATAGTGTGAAGGTCAGATGAGCTTTTTTTTACTTCGCAGATTTTTTTTTTCATACAACATATAGGAGTTGATGTGTTGTACATGGTAGCCAACCAACACCAGCTTGTTCAATTAAGCTTTGACAATAAAACCTGGAAGCTGATTTGTTTCTCTGCAGAGCTGCACCAGATTTTGCACGCTCCAGTTTTAGTAAATCCCCATAATGTTTGCACATCTCTTTTTGCTCAGTCCCCGGTTCACATTGTTCGGGCTGGTTACAGCTGTGGGAATCCCACATGTTCCTGCACCCACAACCACCCACTGCTCTCACGAGGCACGCGGGGCTGACGTTCATCTTGAATGGCACTCCCACGCATCTCAGCCTGCAGTGCAGGAAATCACATGGCCAAAACTATTTTCCTGTGGTTGATTTTTTAACCACTTCCTGCCCGCCATATAGTAATATGGCAGGCGCAAGGTGGTTCTCTCGTTGTGGGAGGACATCATATGACGTCCTCCCATTCTCACTGCACATGCGCGGCTCAGGGAGCGCGGCGATCGACAGTGCGCTGTCTCCCTCGGACACAGCGGATCACCGATCACGGAAAGAGCCGAAGATGTCGGCTCGGTCATGTGATCAGCTGTGTCCAATCACAGCTGATCACATGTAAACAGGGAAATGCCGGTTATCGGCATTTCTCTCCTCTCGAACTGTCACGCTGACAGCTCGAGAGGAGAGCCAGCAATCGGCTTTCCGTGGAGGGTACATGTACAGTGATCATCAGGGCACTGATGATCAGTGTGCCCTGATGATCAGTGTAGCCCCAGCAGTGTCACCTGTCAGTGTCCATCAGTGCCTTATGTCAGTGCTCATCAGTGGCTCCTGCCAGTGCCCATCAGTGCCAAATCAGTGCCACATATCAGTGCCTACCAGTACACATCAATGCCACATATCAGTGCCCATCTGAGCTGCTTTTCAGTGTCACCCATCAGTGCCAGTCAGTGCCACCTATCAATGCCAATCAGTGCCACCTATCAGTGCTGCCTATCAGTGCCAGTCAGTGCCGCCTATCAGTGCCAGTCAATGCTGCATATCAGTGCGCATCAGTGCCACCTATCAGTGCCTGTCAGTGCCGCCTAACAGTGCCAGTCAGTGCCACCTAACAGTGCCCATCAGTGCCGCCTATCAGTGCCAGTTAGTGCCGCCTATTAGTGCCAGTCAGTGCCGCCTATCAGTGCTGCCTATCAGTGCCATATATCAGTGCCAAGTATCAGTGCTGCCTTTCAGTGCCCATCAGTGATGCCTGTCAATGCCCATCAGTGCCACCTACCAGTGCCTCCTCATCAGTGCCCATCAGTGCCACCTATCAGTGTCCATCAGTGCAGCCTATCAGTGCCCATCAGTGCAGCCTCATTAGCGCACATCAGTGAAGGAGAAAAATCACTTATTTACAAAATTTTATAACAAAAAACTAAGAAAAAACATTTTTTTTCAACATTTTCAGTGGTTTTTGGTTTGTTTAAGAAAAAATAAAATTCCCAGAGGTGATTAAATACCACCAAAATAAAGCTCTATCTGTCACAAAAAAAAGATAAAAATGTCATATGGGTACAGTGTTGCATGACTGCGCAATTGTCATTCAAAGTGCAACAGCGCTGAAAGCTGGAAATTGGCCTGGGCAGGAAGGGGGTATAAAACGGTTAAAAAGGTACTTGCACTTTCTTTGTGGAAAATACAGGCACATGAATGGGCTGCCATGCCTGTGCATATGAAGGCCTCACGACCCGCACAAGTGTGAACCAGGGCTTAGTCTCCCACCAGTTAGAAAACATGCAGCCCACAAAAATTTCTAACATTTATTATAGATTTTAAGCAGTACACTACTATCTCTAGGGCATCTCAATATGTGCCACAGCACTTGGTGTTTCTATTGTCTGGGTACAGATTTGAATTAAAAAGAACAGTGTTTTTACTGTAAGGGCTCATGTACACTGCAGCTGATAAACTCACGTTTTGGAGCTGTTTAGCATTGTTTTCAGCAGCCCCTGGACTCTCCCTAATGTTTTCCTATGTGTCCACGTACAATATGTCATTTACAGTCATTTACAGGCAGTTGAGTTTACAGTCATTTTTTTTAAAGCAACTAACTTTCGTTCAGACGTCGATTTTATCAACGTTTCAAACGCAAAATGTGGCTAAAAGCAGCTAAACATGTCTAAACACGGCAAATTGCGTTTATAAGCGTTTGCAATTTTTTTTAACTCTTCCAGTTCCCGATGCTGTCCAGAGACTTTTTTCATCAAAGAGTTTTCAAGGTGCTCAGATGGGCAAAACACTTAACACAGGATGTTCCTACCAAGCTTGTCACATATTCTAATGACCAATTCACACCTCAGACCTCTCCCACCCTTGGAAACAAAAGATATGTTAATGTCCATTCACACCTCTAATTCCTCATGAAGACCCCCTGCCAGGTGACCTTAATGACTCACTCCAGCAGACACCTTCCCTCCCTTGGAAACAAAAGAAATGTTAATGAGCAACTCACACCTAATTATCTCAACACATTCTGCTGTCTCTGCTTCTACTCTGTGTATTTCTCTGAAACAGTCTTAAATAGTTAATAATTTACCACTTTTCAGTGCATTCTGGGCATTTGGGTGGTTCTCCTGTGCTTATCTTTAAAAAAAGCTTCTATACGCAAATGCGCATAAAGCCTTTGCATATAGAACAGACTACGCGTTTGCATAAAAACAGACTTTTTTCATCTACGTTTTCCAGCAGTCAGTTTCCATCGTTCAGAAACGTCCCATGTACATGGGGCCTAAGAAAAACCAAATAGAGATATCTGTAGAAGTATTTGGTGAAAACCAGCAATATGTCAATTTTAATGGGGGTAGCATGTCTTATTTACTTTAAGTGGCAGTCAATAAGGAATTTGAATGGGAGGAAAGATTGGCAGCTTCCCCATTAGTCTTCTTCTGGATCAGCAGTATTAGAATTTGCATTGAACATGGAATTTTGACTTCTTTGCAACTTACTTACTTTGTTGCTTTATTAACTGCTTCCCAACGGCCCTATAGCAGAAATACTGCTACAGGGCAGCACGGGTGCGCAAAATCACATATATATATATATATATATGTGATTTTGCATTTCCGGGTAGGGGGCGTGCACACCCTACCCGCGCCGCCATTCGCGGCCGCAGCTGTCAATCACCATGTCCCAGTCAGTGATTACTTGCCAGTGCCCGGTGATTACCGTGGATCTCCAATGGGGAGGAGAACTGTTTTAGTTACCAAGAGTTCTCCTCCCTGTCAGCTCAGGCACACTGCTTTGGATGGCTGTGCTATGCACAGCACAGTGAAGCACACAGATACCTCTACCTAGTAAAATACTCCCTGCACACAGTTAACTCTTTGATCACCCCACATGTTAACCCCTTTCTTCCCAGTGCCATTTAGTACAGTGTCAGTGCTTTTTTTTAGCACTGATCACTGTATTAGTGTAACTGGGGATGTCAGTGACACCAAGTCAGTTCCCCCCAGTGTCAGAATGTCCGCCGCAATCCTGCTATAAGTCGCTGATTGCCGCCACTACTGGTAAAAATAAAAAATCGGTGTATATATATCGCCATTTGTAAACACTATAACTTTCACGCAAACCAATTAATTTTCACGTATTGGGATTTTTTTTTAGCAAAGACATGTCGCAGAATACATTTTGCCCTCAATTTATGACAAAAGCAATTTTTTTTTATTTTTTTACTGGACTTAGCAAAAAGTCAGAAATATTGTTTGTTTCTGAAAATTGTCAGTCTTTTTTTTGTATAGTGCAAAAAATAAAAAATGCAGGTGACGAAATACCATCAAAAAAAAGTTCAATTTGTGGAAAAAAAGGACGTAAATTTCACTTGGGTGCAATGGTGCATGACCGTGCAATTGTTAAAGTAACACAGTGTCATAACGCAAAAAAAATGGCCTGGTCAGAAAGGGGGGTAAATCCTCAAGAGAGAAAGTGGTTAAAATACTAGCAAAAAAACGCTTGAAAGTACTATTTGCAATAGTGTTTTAAAGTATATGTGAATCCTTACCTTGTAAAACAATTCATTCAGTTTAAAATAGAAATTAAAGGCTAACAGTTTGTGTATTGATATAAAAAAAATTACAAATCTTGTTTTTCTTTTTCTAAAGGTGATCACCTAACCTCTGTTCTCAGCTGCATAAGGGGCTTGGAGAGGTGGAGACTGCAGGTGGGGCATGTTAGCAGAGAAAGAGCAGTACGCTGATCTTTCCAGCGAAAGACTATGCAGGGGGGTGGGGACAAGTCTGACCACTGGAGGACAAGCAGGCTTTTCTCCCAGCTCAGCCAGAAAACTGACCACACTGGGATAGATGTGCTCTCATGTCTAGCTTGGTCAATTTGAAATTGGAAGGCTGGGGGACTGGCAGGATCACCGGACATTTCATACAAAGGAAGCAACACAAATAAAAGAAGATACTTTTTAATATAAGTACACGGTACAAAAGACATATATCAAGAATATGAAGCGTTGGGGTAAAAACACTTTAAGAAACTCAGATATGTTTCAAATGCAGGGTTTTTGTTTTGAAACTGCTGGATCTTAGGCATGCTACATAAAACCAGCTTACACATCTTTTTTACTTTCCTTGAAATTGGTGAATTTTAAAAGTTAATAGGCAAAGCCAATCAATATAATGTTTAGTAGTTCCCTAATGTAGTCTAGTCCAATGTTTGATTCCTTGAATTTTAATCTTCTGCTTCCAGAAATGGTAAAAATGCAATAACAAGCAAGTGGGGAACTGGACTGTTTCCATATTAATCTGCACTCCATATAGCTCATCTGATTGATATACAAAAAACCAGATGCTACTATGGCAGAGCCATGGACATAACAGCATGCTCCAGACAGTAATAGGAAACTAATTATGTTACGCAGCTTTAATTATATGCTCATGGTTCAGGATCGAAGTGAGTGATTTCCAGTTTCATTTGTCATCTGTAACATCTTAAAAGCTAAGATTGCCTTCTATGCAGACCATAGGTTATTATTATCATAGTACACTTGTTTGTAAGTTGTTGTAAGTTCCTGCCCTTGGGCAGTAAAGGAAATAATGAAGTAAATCAATGATATAATTAGAGGGATGGAAATCATCTTTGGTGACATTTCTCCCAAACACTGAAGGCCAAATATGTGACAAGAAAGTATAAGAAATCTAATTTAGCAAGACCCAGGCTGTGTTTTTAGGCTTACTGCTAAAATGTCACTTGTAATTACTCTTTACATTAAGCATTGTTGTGCTGAATGACATAAAAATTCTTAACTGCAAACAGTACCGTATCTCTACAGAGAGATAAACCAGAAACACATTTTAAACTTGCTGAGCCCTAAGCTAAATATGCTGTTAGAGGAAGCCTGTCAGATCAAAAATATGGATGCTACCATTACTGACCTGCTTTTAAAGGTGCAAATTCAAGGGCTGTAATCCTTATATTTGCTTCAATGTTTACTAAATGATGTACTAAACAGGCCATGAATCAGCAATCCCAAGATAAAAAGACAGGTCTAGAGCCTTTGCCTTCACAAATAAGCCACAAATGGCAGCTCCCATATATCTAAAATGGCGGTTCCTTAAAAAAATTTACTTTTTTTTTTACATTTTACAGGATCAAACAATCCTACAGCCACTAAAGACAAACGGGCAGGAAGATATTCAGCAGAGCTGCAGGAGGTGACGTTATGAAGAATAGGGTGGTGTTGAGCGGTTAGAGTCTGTATACTGCCACAGCATCCACCTAATTCAGGCAGCACTTAATTGATGATATCACTGCTGTCTTGATAGAACTACAGAGGATGCAGTGAGATGACAGATCGCCCTGCTTATAGAAGGAGTCACTATCATATGAAACAGGGATATTGAGTAGGCAGAAAGACCAGCTTTTAAAAGATATTATAGAACACAGGTCTACCTATGCATGCAAAGTAGCATGGATATGTGACAAGTATGCAAAGACTGAATTTGTCACGTACTGTATACCAAAATGTTGGAAATCAGTAGTTTTGGTACCTTTTATTTACAACTTCTGTAACTGCAGAAAGCTGCACTGTCATGATGACCACAGAAAATGCAAGCAAAGTAAGTTGAATGAGACTGAGTTGATTACAATAATTAAAAAAAAATTAAAAGTGATTGTAAAGCCCTTTTTTTCTTTAATAAAACATGTGCACGAAGTGGTCCCATACCTCCTCTCCTGAGGTTCCCCCCGCCGGTGCTCTGGACTCCTCCTGTTCTCTGTGTGCCACCATAAGAAGTCGCTTCCTATGATGGCACACAAGTGTGCACAATCCCGAGCTGTGCTCTCTGTGTGTCCATTGACACACACAGTGCAGTTCAGACCCCCCCACCCCATTGCTCTGGGCTCTTCCTGTTCTCCATGTGCCACCATAAGAAACCGTTTCCTATGGTGGCACACGTGCGGGCAAAATCCTGAGCTGCGCTCTGTGTGTCCATTGACACACAGTGGTGGCTTGGCTCCACCCCCCTCTCCCTAGTCACTGTATTTGACTAACTGCAGCAGGAGCCAAAAGCTCCTGATGCTCTCACTGAGTCAAGTGAAGAGGAAGAGAGAAAGCAGCGCTGGAACGAGATCAGGTTCAGGTAAGTATTTGGGGGGCTGGGGAGGGAGCTGACAATAGAAGGTTTTAACCTTAATGCAGAGAATGCATTCTGGTAAGAAAAAAACTTCAACCTTTACAACCACTTAAAAAGAGAACACATTACAAGAGGCTATGTTTTATAGCCCAGTGTCAAGGGCCGAGGTGCCCTAGTAATAACAATAACCTGTGTCGGCCAAACAGCTAAATACACATATATGGAAATTATTTTGGCTGCAAAAGTTATTTCATAATATCATACTTTAAAAATATTGGTACTACTATGCAGCCACTCATGAGATTTATACTAACCTGCCAGACAGTACAGTTAGGTTGAGGAGCATTATATTTCTTTAGTGCAGTTAAACAATACAATATAAAATGAACATTCACATAAAAAAATCTCATTGGTACATGCAATAATGCCAACAGATACTTGACAAACGGCATTCAAAAGTACTTTAAAATTTCATTTGATTTTAGCATTTGATTTTGCTTGGAATGGAATCTCCCGACAAAAAACACACACATTGTTCAAAAGTGGTGTGCTCAAGAAAAAAATTCCATCCAACTCCTTTTTTCTCTTACTACAATAAAGAATGAACTTCAATTTGACCCCACTATTAGCAAAGTTCCAAAAATCTGTGAATCAGACTTTACTAGTGTATGGGGAGAGCTGAGTGTTCAGTCTGAACATAATTTTGGACCCAACATTCGCAGTTTGAATGTTTAGGGCATTCAGCATGAACGAACATGACAGCTGGTATCAATGGCTGCCTAAGGAGGCAGTAGGTTTCTGCAACCGCTATACCCTTACCAACAACTGAAGTCAACAAGCCCATCCACTTACATGGCTGGGAATCCCTGGCCGTGGAATCAAAGGAACAGGGATGGGGGGGCATGGCCATATTAGGGCAATGATTTTACCCCTACCCTGCCCCTTCCCTGATAACAGCTTGGGGAGCTGTTAGTAGCATAATCACATAAAGGTAGTCCATTTTTTTTTCTTTCAGAGCGTGTAGGGCATCGTGAGATCATAATTGACATGGATGTACATCATGGGACATTTTTTTCAAATAAAAGACTTGTCAAAAACTGTGTTTGTGTGTTTATCTACTTTTCACTTTTTTGTGACTGTGTAGGGGTACCATGTTGCCCTTATTTATTCACATGGAGGGGCCAGTATCAAGGGAACCTCTTATTGTTAAAGGGGGGGCAGGCTGTGGGGAAGAGACTCTTGTTCTCATCAACATCGCTAGGGGGGTCCGATATGGTTCAGGAGGGAGGGCACACACTCCCACCCCACCACTTTCCCGGCTGCATGCTCATATAAGGGTCTGATGTGGATTGTTCAGGGGAACCTCCATACCAGACCCTAAGGACCTGGTATATAATTTGAGGGGGGGGTACTTTGTTTTTTTTTTGTTTTGTTTTTTGTGTGTTGTGTCCCTTCTGCTCACTTATAAAAAGAGCAAAGTGTAAATAATTACACATACACACAGTATTTACAAGTCCTATAAAAAAAAAAGTCCCACAATGTACATCTGTCATTCAGCGATGTAAAACCATGTCAATTATGATTCTCAACCAACTGGACTGGTATAGAATTTGAGGGGACCTCATGACATTTTTTTGTGTGGAGGTCCACTATTAACACCATTGACAATCCCTTGCCTACTAGCCTAAAAAACAGCCATTCATGTTTTTTTTACATTTGGCTTCCATTGACTTTGTTGGGGTTTGGATTCAGCACCTGAACTTTAGTAGTGTTCCCCGAATGGAATCTAGGTATGTTCACCTCACCAATTCTAGTGTACGGTCAACATGAAAAGGAGAGGAAGACGCCTCTAAGTGCAATACAGACAATTTATTAGTGAACAATAGATAAATTGCACTTACTAGACAAATAGTTAAAATGACTCATTGTGTGGTGTATTAAGATCCAGGTGAGACATCCAGCCGTCCAGCAGAAGCTCAATCTATAGGATCAGGAAGTAAGACCTAGGATGTGTCTGTGTATTAAAATGAGGCTTAGAGAGCAGAGTCGAATGTAGGAGGTGAAAGGGGCGGTAACGCATTTCGGAACATGCTCAGTTAGCTCCATCTTCAGATTGAGGTCTGAAGAAGGAGCCTACTGAGCATGCTCCGAAACGTGTGGCAAGCAACTGGTGCAAAATGGCTTGTAATTGCAGATTAATGACAATCCAACACAGTACAGCAATACATATGGCATTTGCAATGTCCATACAACCTTCCTACTACATAATGCAGAGATTCCTGCGTAACCACTGGCCAGTGGAAAGGGGCGGTAATGCATTTCGGAACATGCTCAGTTAGCTCCATCTTCAGATTGAGGTCTGAAGAAGGAGCCTACTGAGCATGCTCCGAAACGTGTGGCAAGCAACTGGTGCAAAATGGCTTGTAATTGCAGATTAATGACAATCCAACACAGTACAGCAATACATATGGCATTTGCAATGTCCATACAACCTTCCTACTACATAATGCAGAGATTCCTGCGTAACCACTGGCCAGTGGAACTATGTAGAGAGTCTGCCAGTGATGGGCCCTTGCATTGGAGCCTCTCACCACTGATGACTGATTCTGGTCCCTCAGTGGCTGGCGAAAGGGTCCTCCTTCTTGAGCCAGATTTCTGCAGCTTTTGCAGGTAGCTGGAACATGTGCTCACTGTGAGCAACTGGAATGCATTGGACTGGAAGTACAAACTCTCCTCCCTCACTTCAGCCATTAGTGCTCAGCACAGCAGCAGCCCAAAGCCTGGCCCCTGCGCACAATTTTGTATATAACTCAGGTGCATCACACTTTTGTTGGCAGAACAGATCCTCTGGCAACAGCATGTGGTCAGCAGCTCCAAAGAACAGGCCTGTGGCTTCTTGCAGCCCTGTGCCCTATAACACAGGCTTCCAGGCTAACACTCTTTGGGCACACACAGCACAGTTCAGCTCCCAGGCTCTGTTATAGCAGAGAAGGTTCTCAATCCTGTGCTCTACTCACAGAACTCACGGGGCATATATTGTACTGGCAAAGCACTCCTGTCCCCAAGTGGTTCCCGCTGGTTCCTGGGCTCTGTAAATGGGTCCCAGAGCCCTCTCATAAGATCTCACAAGGATCTCCTGCTTCTTCCAGTGGTGGTGGGGCTAAAAAAAGTCCCACAGCCAACCAGGAGCAAGCATGGCTCAAGGCAGCCACTCAGATGTTTCCCTCTCCCAGGGTTGCTAGGGACAGGCCCTCTTAAGCTGTAGCAACAGCCAGTCAGGCTGTTGTTCCATCAAAGGAGAGAAGAGAAAAAAAGCCCTTTATGTGTTTATTTTGTCAGCACTCCTGGGCAAAAATGTAAAGAGCCCAGCCCAGTGCTACATATACTAAACATTATTTGCAAGTGCTCGGTAAATCATAATAATAGTATACAGTGCATCCAGAAAGTAATCACAGCGCTTAACTTTTGACACATTTTGTTATGTTACAGCCTTATTCCAAAATGGATTAAAATCACTTTTTTCCTCAACATTCTACAAACAATACTCCATAATCACAACATGAAAGAAGTTCGTTTTGAAATCTTTGCAATTTATTAAAAATAAAAAATGAAAGAAAAACACATGTACATTAGTATTCACAGCCTTTGCTCAATACTTTGTTGAAGCACCTTTAGCAGCAATTGCAGCCTCAAGTCGTTTTGAGTATGATGCTACAAGCATGGCACAACTATTTTTGGGCAATTTCTCCCATTCTTCTTTGCAGTACCTCTCAAGCTCCATCAGGTTGGATGGGGAGCGTTGGTGCACAGCCATTTTCAGATCTCTCCAGAGATGTTCAATCAGGATCAAGTCTGGGCTCTTGGCTGGGCCACTCCAGGACTTTCACAGAGTTGGCCCGTAGCCACTCCTTTGTTATGTGGGCTGTGTGCTTAGGGTCGTTGTCCTGTTGAAAGATGAACTGTTGTCCCAGTCTAAGGTCCAGAGCGCTCTGGAACAGGTTTTCATCAAGGATGTCTTTGTACATTGCTGCGTTGATCTTTCCTTCAATCTTGACTAGTCTCCCAGTTCCTGCCACTGAAATACATCCCCACAGCATGATGATGCCACCACCATGCTTCACTGTAGGGATGGTATTAGTCATTTAGTGAGCGGTGCCTGATTTCCTCCAGACATGATGCTTGGCAATCAGGCCAAAGAGTTCAATCTTTGTTTCATCAGACCAGAGAGTTTTGTTTCTCATGGTCTGAGAGTCCCTCAGGGGCCTTTTGGCAAACTCCAGGTGGGCTGCCATTTGCCTTTTACTGAGGAGTGGCTTCTGTCTGGCCACTCTACCATACAGGCCTGATTGGTGAAGTGCTGCAAAGATGGTTCTTTTGGAAGGTTCTCCTCCACAGAGAAACGCTGGAGCATCAGGTGCTTGGTTACCTCCCTGGCTAAGGCTCTTCTCCCTCGATCACTCATTTTGGCTGGGCGGCCTGCTCTAGAAAGATTCCTGGTGGTTCCAAACTTCTTCCATTTACGGATGATGGAGGCCACTGTGCTCATTGGGACCTTCAATGCTGCAGAAAATTTTCTGTACCCTTCCCCAGATCTGTACCTTGATACAATCCTGTCTTGGAGGTCTAGGGACAATTCCTTGGACTTCATGGCTTGGTATGTGCTCTGACATGCACTGTTAACTGTGGGACCTTATATAGGCAGGTTTATGCCTTTCCTAATCGTGTCCAATCAACTGAATTTCTCACAGGTGGACTCCAATCAAGTTGTGGAAACATCTTAAGGATGATAAGTGGGAACAGGATGCACCTGAGCTCAATTTTGAGAGTCATGGCAAAGGTTGGGAATACTTATGTACATGTGTTTGTTTTTGTTTTTTATTTTTAATAAATTACAAAGATTTCAAAACAAACTTCTTTCACATTGTTATTATGAGGTATTGTTTGTAGAATGTTGAGGAAAAAAATGAATTTAATCCATTTTGGAATAAGGATGGAACATAACAAAACGTGGCAAAAGTTAAGCGCTGTGAATACTTTCTGGATGTACTGTATATCTTTTTTCATGCCACATACATATATTATAATCCACACCAAAAAAAATATCAATACTGGTCAGATTTTACAGGTACAATAACAAACACAATGTGTAAAAACATTGTGTTTGTCTTCATGCCTGTAAATCCCAAACTAATATTGCTATTTTTTTGTGTTTTGGATTAGCCCCTGGTAAATGCAGTAGAAGGTTTAAGAGAAAACAAGGTTTGTGTAAGCACTTTTATACATTTTTTTAAAATCTTTAACAGGATAAGCATGGTTTACATAGAACCCAATCAGGGTCTGATCCTGCCTAAAATGTGTCACCACTGAATAACAATAGTTCTTAAAAAAATCTGATGTAGATACTTCTTTAGAAAGTTAGGAGAATTATAAAACATAAAAAAATAGGTAAATATCCTAAGCTAATTAGTAAGAATATGAGACAAAAAGAATATTAGTTTGATAAGAAATGCAAAAATCCTAGCCAAAAGCCCAAAACATGATTGTATGACATTAAAAAATATTTCTGATTCATGTCACACTGATAACAAGAAAGATCCACCAGTGAACCAAAGGGGGAAGCGATGCCATTATTGCTTTGTCAGTAGTTAAAGGTAGAAATTGGAGCCTGTGAAATTAAAGTGTCCCAAAGCATTATAAACTGTCAATACAAGCCATAACCTGTTCATACTCACTTTGTCACTAGAGTATTCCTTTTCTGTAGATTGCAAAAAACCTGGTTGATCCTGCTGTTCACTGTCCCTCCCTCCTTGTCTATGTCCCCACTGCAGCCGTTGCCATATCTACTGAGGGTGCTCCAGTTTTAGTTCCCTTTTTAAGCTGTTTTTTACCTCCTTTTTCTTATCTGTGCAACCCACATGACTATAGCATCACACATGTGGCCATATATACACTGGTAAGTGACATTCCCCTCCCTTCCTCCTCCATGTCATTGTATTGCTATTATATGGGCAGGATATAAGATGTTATTTAAAGGAAAGGATCACCTCCCTGTTAGGCCCAGCAGATACACACCTTAGATACATGCTGGAGGGGTGTAACAAAGCCTGCGATTGGCATAACCTCCTCCCAACATCTTTACAGTGTGAACAAAGTGAAATCTATTGTCAGTCAACTTATACTCTGCCTACACCATGTTATTGCAAAAAATAATAAACATTTGCTTTGAAATATAGATTTGTAATAAGGTTTAAAACACTTTCTTGCTATCAATTATTTACTTTGTTTTGTCTATTCTGAAAGCAGTTTTTTTTGTGCTGTGCAGACACAGATTCATAGTTCAGACATCCTCTACTGCTATAGAGGACACATTAACAGAGGACTAGAAACCCCTCCCTCCTGGGAAACATCATGTGACCTCTAAACAGCAATGATTAAGTAAGGTGCTCAGATGCTTTTTATATTAAATTAAATGGAAATGGCATGATCTTTCTACATAGATAAAAGGGATACTGGCAATTAAACATTGTATGTTTAGTATCACTTTAAGGGAAAATCCAGCAAATGACAGCTTTCCACATCAAATGAATTAAAACTATAGAAATGACCAAAGAGGAGCAAATACAGTATACCTTAGAAGAATCACTAAATGTTCTTGCCCCAAAATTAAGGTCATAAGACAACTTCAAAACAGAAAGTATTATTCTCCTTATCATCCTACAAACCAAGAAATAACAAACAACCCTGTTCAAGAAATTTCAAGGGCTAATCAAACCCACAAGTTATATATTTTTTAAACATTCAGCAATCGCAGCCATTTACAGTTGTGCTCAAAAGTTTGCATACCCTGACAGAAATTGTGAAACTTTGGCATCTATATTGAAAATATGACTGATCATGCCAAAAAATGCTCTTTTACTGAAAGATGATGATCATATGAAGCCATTTATTATCAAATAGTTGTTTGGCTCCTTTTTAAATCATAATAACAGAAATCACCCAAATGGCCATGATCAAAAGTTTACATACCGTGGAATGTTTGGCCTTGGTACAGACAAACAAGGTGACACACAGGTTAAAATGCCAATTAGAGGTTAATGTCCTACATATGTGGCTTTTTAAATTGCAATTAGTGCCAGTGTATAAATAGTCAATGAGTATGTTAGCTCTCACGTGGAACCACTGACTAGGCTAGATACTGAGCCATGGGGATTAGAAAAGAACTGTCAAAAGTCTTGTGTAACAAGGTAATTGCATTTTATAAAGCTGTAAAAGGACATAAAAAGATGTCCAAAGCCTTGAATATGCCAATCAGTACTGTTAAATCACCTATTAAGAAGTGTAAAGTTCGGGGATCTCTTGATACCAAGTCAAGGTCAGGTAGACCAAGAAAGATTGCAGCCATAACTGACAGAAGAATTGTCCGGGATTCAAAGAAAAACCCACAGGCAACCTCAACAGAAATACAGGTTGCTCTGGAAAAAGATGCTGTGGTTGTTTTTAAGGAGTACAATATGGTGATGCACACACCTAGTGCATTATCCAAGGTTTATTGTAGGAGTGAAATAATAAAAACATACTCACAGACGAAGCATGTATCTAAAAAGCATAGAAAAATGACAATGGCCACAATGGCAGGCAAGGTGTTCTCACTGTCAGTGCGGTCAAATGGCTGACGCATTTCGGGGACGAATCCCTTTCCTCAGAGCTGATGACCAACCTCTGATGCTGATGTATGATGAATGGAAAGTAAGAGCCTCACTGTTGATGCCTGAGTGGGATGGTGTGGGAGTGTGCTTTATGCCTGTGGGAGTTTTTCCCACAGGCATAAAGCACACTCCCACACCATCCCACTACATGCTTCGTCTGTGAGTATGTTTTTATTATTTCACTCCTACAATAAACCTTGGATAATGCACTAGGTGTGTGCGCCACCTGTTTTCTCTCTATCCAGTGGCTGATTTCCCCGTCTGAGGAGGGCTGCACCCCTGGAGCATTTCCTTTGGTTGTCGCTGTCCTGGTACCCTTGGCTTCCCTTTTGGCTGTGCATATCCTGAGGCGCTGGAGAGTATATACGATACAATATGGTGATACTTAAACAAAAATTAGCTGTTTGGTCGAGGTGCCAGAAAGAAGCTTTTACTGTACCAATGCCACAAAAAAGCCCGGTTACAATATGCCTGAGAACACCTTGACATTCCTAACCAGGCTTTCTTGTGTCATTGATGCAGTAAAGGCTTCTTTCTGACACCTCGACCATGCAGCTCAGTTTTGTTCAAGTGTCATCATATTGTGTTCCTTCAAAACAACCACACTGTCTTTTTCCCGAGCAGCCTGTATTTTTCTTGTGGTTACCTATGGGTTTCTCTTTGTATCCCGAACAATTCTTCTGGCAGTTGTGGCTGCATTCTTTCTTGGTCTACCTGTACTTGCTTGGTTTCAAGAGGTCCCTGAATTTTCTACTTCTTAGTGGAAGTAATGGCATATTCAAGGTTTTGGACATCTTTTTATGTCCTTTTCCATCTTTATAAAGTTCCATTACCTTGTTACGCAGGACTTTTGACAGTTCTTTTCTGTTCCCCATGGCTCAGTATCTAGCCTAGTCAGTGCCTCCATGTAAGAGCTAACAAACTCATTGACTATTTATACCACAGATGTCGAACAATAACCTCTAATTGGCATTTTAACCCATGTGTGTCACCTTATGTGTCTGTGCCAAGGTCAAACATTCCAGAGTATGTAAACTTTTAATCATGGCCATTTGGGTGATTTCTGTTATCATTATGATTTAAAAAGGAGTGAAACAACTATTTGATAATAAATGGCTTCATATGATCATCCTTCAATATTTCCTTTTTTTTGGCATGATCAGTCATATTTTCAATATCAATGCCAAAATTTCACTATTGCTGCCAGGGTATGCAAACTTTTGAGCACAACTGTATGTCCCTCACAACACTCATCCCCTCAGGGGCGTAGATAAGGGGGGGAGGGGTCAGAGGGGTCAGGGGGAGAGTTGGTAACCATCCCTGCAGCGCTCCAAATTTCCACTCACCTGTGAGTGGAAATAAGGTGGGGGCTAGCAGTGCTGAGACAAGGGGTGTGTGGGAGGGGTGGCGGTGGGGGCAGTGACAAGCAGCAATCTACTGTATGGCTTTCAATGCAGCAGCTGAAAGCCACAAGAGGGAGAGGAGGAGATGCGGCTTGCAGCTGCTTCATTGAAAGCCATACAGAAGATTGCATCTTGTCACTGCCCTCACCACTGTACAGAACATACCTGTACGCTCCATTTTCCTTCTGCCCCCCGCTGTGTTCTTCTCAGTGTCCAGACCCTCCCCCCATCTTCCGCACCAATAGAAGAAGGGAGAGAGGCTGGATCTGCTCTGCCTCCCCCTGTGCCCGCCCACACTCCAGTCCATGCAGCTTCAGAGGATTTGTGGGTGGGAGATTGAACATAGAGTAGCCGACAGCTCTGATGCATCTGAATGAGTCATGTGAGTCTGACCTACCTTCCTTCATCCCGTCCCTCCCTCCCTTCCTTCCACCCACCTCTCCCTTCCTTCCTTCCTTCCTTCCTTCCTTCCACCAACCAATCCCTTTGTTCCTTACCCCCACCCATCCCTTCCTTCTTACCACCAGCCCAACCCTTCCTTCCACCTATCCCTTCTTCCCTTCCTTCCACCCACCCCTCCCTCACTTCCTTCCTTCCATCCCACCTCTCCCTTCCTTCCACCAACATCATCCTTCCTTCCACCCACTGCTCCCTTCCATCTACCCCTTCCTTCCTTCCTTCCTTCCTTCCTTCCACCCACCCCTGCCTTCCATCCACCCCTTCCTTCCATCCACCCTTCTTTCCTTCCTTCCACCCACCCAGCCCTCCCTTCCTTACTACCATCCACCCCTTTTTCCTTCCTTCCTTCCTTCCGTCCTTCCTTCCGTCCTTCCTTCCTTCCTTCCTTCCTTTCTTCCTTCCTTCCTTCCTTCCTTCCTTCCTTCCTTCCTTTCTTCCACCCCTTAATTCCTATCTTCCACCCACCCCTCCCTTCCTTACTGCCACCCACCCCTCCCTTCCTTACTTCAATCCACCCCTTCTTCCTTCCTTCCTTCCTTCCTTCCTTCCTTCCTTCCTTCCTTCCTTCCTTCCTTCCTTCCTTCCTTCCTTCCTTCCTTCCTCTCACCCCTTCCATCCTTCCACCCACCCCTCCCTTCCTTCCTTCCATCCACTCCTTCCTTCCTTCCTTTTTTCCTTCTTTCCACCTACCCTTCCTTCCTTTCTCTCACACCCCCCTTCCTTCCTCCCACCCACCCCTCTCTTCCTTCCATCCTTTCTTTCTTCCACCCACCCCTCCCTTCCTTCCTTCCACCCACCTCTCCCTTCCATCCACCCCTTCCTTCCACCCAACCCTCAAGTCTTTCCTTTCATCCACCCCTTCCTTCCTTCCTTCCTTCAATTCGCCGCTCCTTCCTTCCATCCACCCCTTCCTTTCACCCACACTTCCCTTCTGTCTTTTCTTCCACCCACCCCTCCCTTCCTTCCACTCCTTCCTTCCTTCCTTCCTTCCTTCCTTCCTTCCATTCACCCCTTCCTTCCTTCCACACACCTCTCCATTCCTTCCTTCCACCCACCCACCCTTCCTTCCTTCCTTCCTTCCTTCTACCCACCTCTCCATTCCTTCCTTCCACCCACCAGTCCCTCCATTCCTTCCACCCACCCCTCACTTCCTTCCTTCCTTCCACCCACCCCTCCCTTCCTTCCATCCACCCCTTCCTTCCTATCTTCCACCCACCCCTCCCTTCCTTACTGCCACCCACCCCTCCCTTCCTTACTTCAATCTACCCTCCTTCCTTCCTTCCTTCCTTCCTTCCTTCCTTCCTCTAACCCCTTCCTTCCTTCCTTCCTTCCTTCCTTCCTTCCTCCTACCCTTCCTTCCTTTCTCTCACACCTCCCTTCTTTCCTCCCACCCACCCCTCCCTTCCTTCTATCCTTCCTTCCTTTCTTCCACCCACCCCTCCCTTCCTTCCTTCCTTCCTTCCACCCACCCCTCCCTTCCAACCACCCCTCAAGTCTTTCCTTCCATCCACCCCTTCTTTCCTTCAATTCACCGTTCCTTCCTTCCATCCACCCCTTCCTTCCATTCACCCCTTCCTTTCACCCACACTTCCCTTCCTTTTTTCCTTCCACCCACCCCTCCCTTCCTTCCACCCCTTCCTTCCTTCCTTCCTTCCTTCCTTCCATCCACCCCTTCCTTCCTTCCACCCACCCTTCCTTCCTTCCACCCACCTCTCCATTCCTTCCTTCCACCCACCATTCTCTCCATCCCTTCCACCCACCCCTCACTTCCTTCCTTCCTTCCACCCACCCTTCCTTCCTTCCTTCCTTCCTTCCTTCCTTCCTTCCTTCCTTCCTTCCACCCACCCCTCCCTTCCTTCCATCCACCCCTTCCTTCCTTCCACCCACTCTTCCTTCCTTCCTTCCTTCCACGGACCCTTCCCTCTCTTCCTTCCGTCCACCCTTTCCTTTCTTTCTTCCTTCCACCCATCCCTTCCTTCCTTCCCATCCACCTCTTTTTTCCTTCATTCTAACCGCCCTTCCTTCCATCCTTCCACCTACCCCTCCCTTCCTTCCACCAACCCTTCCTTCCTTCCTTCCTTCCACCCACCCCTCCCTTCCTTGCTTTCATCCACCCCTTCCTTCTATCCTTCCTTCCTTTCTTCCACCCACCCCTCCCTTCCTTCCTTCCTTCCTTACTTCCACCCACCCCTCCCTCCCTTCCTTCCACCCCTCCCTTCCAACCACCCCTTCCTTCCACCCACCCCTTCCTTCCTTCCTTCCTTCCTTCCTTCCTCCCACCCAACCACTCACCCTTCCTTCCTTGCATCCACCTCTCCCTTCGGTCCTTCCACCCACCCCTTCCTTTTTTCCTTCCTTCCACTCACCCCTTCTTTCCATCCACTTCTTTTTTCCATCCTTCATTCCTTCCACCAACCTATCATTTCCTTCCACCCACCACTTCCTTCCATCCATTCCTTCCTTCCTTCCTTCCACCCACCCCTCCCTTCCTTCCATCCACACCTCCCTCCCTTCCATCCACCCCTTCCTTCCTTCCTTCCTTCCTTCCTTCCACCTACCCTTCCTTCCTTTCTCTCACACCTCCCTTCCTTCCTAACACCCACCCACCCACCCACCCATTCCTTTTATCCTTCCTTCCTTTCTTCCACCCACCCCTACCTTCCTTCCTTCCGCCCACCCCTCCCTCCCTCCCTTCCTTCCACCCACCCCTCCCTTCCATCCACCTCTTCCTTCCTTCCACCCACCCCTGAAGTCTTTCCTTCTATCCACCCCTTCCTTCCTTCAATTCGCCATTCCTTCCTTCCATCCACCCCTTCCTTCCATTCACCCCTTTCTTTCACCCACACTTCCCTTCCTTCCACACACCAACCCCTCCCTTCCTTCCACTCCTTCCTTCCTTCCTTCCTTCCTTCCTTCCTTCCTTCCTTCCACCCACCTCTCCATTCCTTCCTTCCAACCACCATTCCCTCCATTCCTTACACCCACCCCTCACTTCCTTCCTTCCTTCCTTCCTTTCACCCACCCCTCCCTTCCTTCCATCCACCCCTTCCTTCCTTCCACCCACTCTTCCTTCCTTCCACGGACCCTTCCCTCTCTTCCTTCCGTCCACCCCTTCCTTTCTTTCTTCCTTCCACCCATCCCTTCCTTCCTTCCCATCCACCTCTTTTTATCTTCATTCTAACCGACCCTTCCTTCCATCCTTCCACCTACCCCTCCCTTCCTTCCTTCCACCCACCCTTCCTTCCTTCCACCCACCCCTCCCTTCCTTCCTTTCATCCACCCCTTCCATCCTTCCTTCGACCTACCCTTCCTTCCTCGCACACACCCCTTCCTTCCACTCACCCCTTCCTTCATTCCTTCCTTCCACCCATTCATTCGTTTGTTGCATTGGAGACTGCAAAGCACTGCAACCACAACCAGAGGGTCACAGGTGCAATGCTCTGGCTTCTGCAGAGTCTTCATCCAGCGCAGGTCCGTATTGAGATTTGTAGCTTCAGTTAAGGAGGAAGTATCATTGGATTTAACAATAAATCATTGGACTCCAAGTGCAGTGACCTCACCACACTTGTGCTTTATTGAGAACCAAAGCCCCTCTGCCACAGTTGAAGATGGGACTTGTAGTTTTTTTCTTTCACAGATCTCTTTGAATGAATAACACACATGTGCAGGTGGAGCCATGCACAGCCAAACCAAATTCATATATGACAAGGTGGCAGTGAAAAGAACCTCTGCATTCTGTATGTGGGTAAAGGGGGAAAGGGGCAGTTCGAGGGTGGGGGGCTGTGGACTCTGACCAAGTTTTATACTGCACTCTAAATATGGAAACATGAAGTCATGTTTCATAAACATGAAATATCATCAGAAAGATTGCTACATTTTTAAACATTTTTTTTAACACCTGTATTCTTACAAAGTTGCCAAGTTGTTCAACTCCAAGTATACAGATAGCTATTTCATGAAATAATTGTTATTCAAACTCTGCATCTCAGCCACTAGCTTTTAATAGGTAAGTTGTTTTTGATCAGTGGAAAACCTTAGAACCCTTTTAACAAGAAAGAAAGCTACAGAAGAGCATATTACTAATTCTGACATGGTGTTGGTCAAATTAAAGACTCAAAACAATGTTTCACAGTCAACAATCTGACAAACTGGGTGTTTCAGAGACACTGGAGCATTCTTCAAACAGATTAAATCATAAAATATTCTCATTTCACAGTCACAACAAGTAAACAGATAGTGATTCTGTAGGATATACTTTATTGCAATCATTTTTGCAAATCTGCTACACATACAAGTTCCCTGTCATCCAGCCAAGCAGGTCAGCATTAATCCTGAGGAATGGTGCCTGCCTACTCACTGAAAGAAAAAACTCACCAGTCCCCAACATGATCTCCCAATGACTGCTTGCATGTGCACATGACAGCTGAGTATAAACAAAGGGGCAGGATCTCCCTGGGTGACATCATTGATAAAATATGAACACAACTATAAATTCCAGGTTCTGATAAGCCTCTGCCTGCAGACCCCCACAACCACTAGGCTAGGGTTGTGTACAATAGGCCCTAGTTCTCATCAATAAGGTACCCCCTTGTTGAGGGCATGTGGTCTGATGTGGTTCAGGAGGGGGAAAGATGCATGCTTGTGCTCCCCCTTATTTCCTGATCTGTCATGCTCTGATAGGTGTCAGGTGTGGACGTTTGGCAGGGGGAGAGGGCTTTTTTTTTTTTTTTTTATTGAGTGGAGGTCTCTATTAAAATTTATACCAAACTTGAAGGGCCTGGTATGAACCATGGGGGGAACCCCATGCTGTTTTGGTTTTATTTTGTTTTTTTAACTATCCCCATTTTGTTTACATGGCCATGGATTCTCAAGTCTGCAAGTGAATGGGGCTGGGTGACATCAGTGGTTGCTAAGGTCTGGGGAGTCCCAGGACCCACCAATTCCCTAACCACCACTGATAGTGGAAGATGGAAGCTCTCGCATATACTATATATGAATTTCTTCTCCTGCCTAACAGGCTAAAAGTCTGGCATTTAGATGAACCCCCGAACAAGCAACATTGGGAGTTCATCCCTATTTACTGATAATGTTACCCAAAGTAAACCAGTGCTTAATCTATACAGGGAAAGGAAACATTTTACACTTTACTTCCCCCTGCACAGCAGCACATACTCACTCCTCTAACCACTCCATGTTGCTGCCAGAAGTGAAGAAATAACACTCTTTTTGATTAATTTCTAGAATGAACTCAAACTCAGAAACATATGTCATTTTTACTTAAGACGTCTATTCAGTATAAAAAAAGCTATTTTATTGAATTGTTTTAAAATTCAGTAACACAAAAGCTATACTTTGTCACATCATAATGACATAGCAATATACTATAGGCAGATGCTCTGGCATTGAGAAAAAGTTTGAGCAGTCGTTAAGCGCTGCTACTGTATATCATCATGTTACAAAATGTATTTTAGGCTTATGCTAGACTTAATCCAGCCACTCAGTATCATCAATAGAAATGATTACTACATGGCTACATATTAATACACAAATTTATCAAGCTAATGTGTTTCAACTGTAGCAGGCTTTCTCATAGCACAGTTACAAATGGATAAAACTGACTATTTTAGTAAATATACACTGCAAAATATCTTTTCTCATCAGCAGTTAGAGCAGTCTTGTGACTTCTGTCAGTGTCCAGCTGAGCACTGTTTAAAGCTTGTAGGAGGAGTGTTCTGTAGCAAACTTGCTCATCAGAGTTGGACGCGGAGTTCCCCTTTTTTATTAGCAGTATGCCTCAATCCTTTATTCTCCTTCCCCCACCCTTCCTGAGAGGCACAGGGACAGATGTGTAAGTGTTAAAAGTTGCTGGCAGGCTGGAGCAGCAGGGGGCCCAGCGCTACAAATCCCCCCCATGGAGGCAGAGCCTCTCGTCTAAGGCCTGTGTAAAATATCACACCTCCTAATCAAGATAAGATAGTTGGAACCTCAGAAACCCTACCAGCTAGGTGACAGAAGTTAAATGAACATTCCTCAGGTCAGCTGTCACCTATGTTTCATATCATGGATTATGAAGCTGTCAGTTTTAATGCAGGGCCCTTCCGACTGACCCCTCCCAAAATAGCGTATTGGCCAGTATTCAGAGCCACCACCCCCCCCTGCAGGGGGACTTAAATGAAGACAGGCTGGCAACCCTAAAAAGTTAAGCTAAAGACATCTCCTAATTTTTAACATCGTAACAGCAGGAGATCAAAGACCCTTTCCGCTCTGCAACTTGGATCTGCTTACCTTAAGGCTGAACATGGCAAGTAACTTAACCTTTTAACTTCTTCCTGTTATCTCTGTGCTGAGCTGTTTTTTATATATAAATATATATATCTAGTTACATTTTCTTTGTAAATATTTTAGTGCACCTGTTTGACTCTTTTAGTAATAAATCTTTCTTTCTGAAAGTGTTAAACTGTTTCTAAGCGCTTACTTGCAATTCACGAATTCCTGCCTTTTGAAGAGACGCTACTGTGTTTGTTTAATCCCCTGCCCAATCGGGCTGCAGTGACCGTATTGGACAGGCGACTTTTCAACCATTACAGTGTATATTTGATAAAGAGAGTTTTCCCTTTCTCTGTACAAAAAGGGGTGGTGGCAGTGAAGGGTTAGTTGCGTAATTAACCTGACCCAGTAACAAGCGCATTCAGGCTGCAGGCACAGATTGTAGACCATTAGCTGGACAATCGTTGTGCAGGGCGCAGCTGAGTGAGGCGTTGTTATGCGCATCACACCGCGGTTCTAGATCGGCCGGTCCTTTGGTCACAAGTTTGGTGAGAAGGTCTGGGGTCTGACGCCGCGGGCGTGACGTATTATTGTTGGTCGCGGTCGTGCGATTGTCGCATGTTGAGGGTGGTGATCGGGGATCGTGACATGTTCATTCTCCTGTCACTGCCCTATGAGATTACATAACCCCTGACCAGGGGCGGACTGACAACTCATGGGGCCCCCGGGCAATAGGGGATCATGGGGCCCCTGTGTCCTTGCCCAAACTCAAAAAAGCCTATGAAAAATGTACCAGGGGCATCTCATGGGGCCCCCTACTGACCCCGGGCCCTCGGACAGTGCTTGAGTTTTCAAATGGTCAGTCCACCCTTGCCACTGACCCTCTGTCTGGACAGTGCTGATTGGCCATATGCTGATCACATGCACCCTCCCAAGAAAAAGAAAAAGAAAAACTCTCTAGCAGTGTACACCAAACTGATCATGTGCAGAGTGTCCCTGATGCCCTGTTTTATCAGGCGGAGAAATGGGGAACGTGGAAGAAGGGGAGGATCAGAGAAGACAAGATGAAACAACCTATTTACACAATGCAGAGGATTAACCCCTTAGGTTCCACAGTGAGTATAACAAGCATGCTTTACTGCATATACAGACTGGTTTTACTGTTGTGGGTTTAGTAACGAGAGTTTCATCTCTTTCCAAAGATCCATTATCTCCTGCGCTCAAAGACTCAGATCAAACGGGCATTAGTAACAAACAGCGTGTTCATTCGCTGGTGATCAGAGGTTGTGCAGCTCTATCATGAAGCTGGGGAAGCTTAATAAAACTGTAGAAGAGGATGAAAGAAAAAGCGTACAAACCTTGCGCATTACCTCAATAAATAGTGACTAATTTTATTTAGTTTAGGAAATATACTCTTTTTAGTCTAAACAGGCTGAACTGCTGTAATACTGACACTCAGTGGCTGAATTTCTCCTTGCTATGGGAACTCTGCCATACTGAATTTTCTATCTGCTCAACCCAGCTCTGATGAAGAAGGGAGCACCCTTCGAAACGCGTTAGTTCTTATCCCCCCCTTTGGATTTACCTGTAACCCTGTGTGGATATGGTTTACTTATGCCTGTTTTACTGTCACCTTTGTGAGTATATTTCCTAAATTAAATAAAATTAGTCACTATTGAGGTTTCATCTCTTTCCTCCTGGTGGCATAACTCCAGGCTAGCAGCTAAACAAGTATAAAAATCCAAAAAAGTATACAGTAAGTCAATGTTTGTAATAGCAGCATGCAATAAGGATTGATATATACAAACCTCTAAATGAATAAACAATTTCAGTGCTTGGAGTGAGACTTCAAAAGTTTTCTTCTACAAGTTTGTTGATCACCACCAAATCACTCACCAAATATTTAGACCCCCACACATGCAGATTTTGCACAAAAACAATAATAATAAGCAACACCCTTGGAGAATTGTTACACCTAAGAGACCACCACCAAGATGACAAATCTGGCAACTCACAAAAATGGAGGCCTTTAAAGTGCTTTAGAGAGTAATATGTGCGAACGTAAGCAGGTTAGAATGCTATTTAGCAGCTGCTGCCCAGCTGGGAGGGAAGGGTTAACTGTATAACCTGGGTCTCTGTTTTTGGTGGGCTTTTACTAGGCTCTGCCCCTATTCCTGTGCATATAAAATCAGGAAAGAGCTCTGCCCAGACAAGTTCCAGCCATGTGGGAGCAAGGACAGGCAGACAGCTGATGTAACCCCATCCTCCAGCACATCACCAGCCCAGAGGGCCTCTGCTCATCCCTGCTTCAGCCATCTTCTCTTTCATCAATCCTCACTGGAGATTGCCTGCCTGAGGAGCCTGCTGGCATGCCTAGGGCTGGTGAGACCTGTAGTCCCACAACAGAAATCCTGATGCATGGGAAGGAAAGACACATACAGCGGGCAAGATGTGAGTGAGTGCTTCTGTTCCATAGTCTAGCAAAGCTGTTACAAACCTGCATCCTGGAGCCTGCCACATGTTGGGGGATTGCTGGGATTTTGCAGTCCTCCCATATGATGTCAGCCATGGACTCTTTCCTAAGCAGGTATACCAGGGCAGTACACAATCCTGCAGTTATGGACTAGGGATGTTAGGAAAAGACTGCCCTTTGTGTTGACCTTTTATCTTGTGAATCTCATCATGCTGCACTAGTCGAGTCAAATGTTTAAAGCTTTGTCATGCCTGGTCTGAAGTTACTTAAATGGGTACATGGTGGTAACAGCGTATAGAAGAACAGGGCTGTGATGCAGACTAGGGGTGAAGTGGTGACAAGCCATTGCTAGGGGCAACAAGCACAAAAGAAGGAGAATACGACCACCAGACAGCAGGAGAATGGTACAAGCAGGGATGATAGGTCTCATGTGTAGTGACAGGCGAAGTCCTCAACGTTCAGTGCTCCAGCAACCAGGACCGGACCTGAGTGACGGAGACCCTAGGGACCTAGCTGTATGGTATGGAAGAGTTACTTATGCACGCTTATGGGGTCCGCGCCGGTTCCCAGCAGGACCCGCTCTGTCACTGAGAGAAGGGTGGTGGAGTCTAATTGGACTGGTGGAATGAGACACTGCAATTAGGTGTCTCCTTCAAAATGTTGAATCCTGCGTAGGTACTATATGTGTATCATGGGACCGGGAGACACCTATACACATCTAAAAGAGTGAAAGGGCCCGTGTGCACTGGGTGAGTCGGCTCCGACCAAACATAGATCAGTGGAGGGTAGATTACTTGTATCCTCAAATGTTATGCCAGAGCAGAGAAGCAGCAGCCACTCCCTTTATTTATTTACATTGCTTTAAAAATGGCCTGGATATTTTCTTAGATACACAGAATATAACTGGATACTAACATTTATAGGTACAGTTGATCCAGGGAATATCCGATTGCCTCTCGGGGGATCAGGAAGGAATTTCTTCCCCTGCAGGAGCAAATTGGATCATGCTTTCCTGGGGGGGGGGGGGGGTTACCTTCCTCTGGATCAACTGTGGGTATAGGATTATAACTTTTTTTTTATTGTTGAACTGGATGAACTTTTGTCTTTATTCAGCCAGACTAACTATGTAACTATATGTAACTCCCAACTCTCCCTCAGCATGCACTGAAAAGTAATCCCCCCCCCCCCCCAAAAAAAAAAAAATTATATTACATTTATAAAATTATAAAACAAGCCAGCAAACTCTTAGATCTAAGGATGTCCTAAAGGATGGACAAAACATGTTGGGCAGGGACAGAGTACTGACATCACACACTGTCAGCTTGGACAGAGAGCCTGGAGCTGTCAGCTTGAACATAGAGACAGCATTCCACATGGAAGAGTTTGCCAGCTTATTTTGATCTCATTATGTGTAGGATCTTACTATCTGGTGAGTGATTCATTTGCAACTGTGATGGTGGTCAGTGGATTTGTTGGAGTATTGCAGGAAAGACATTTTGAAATCTCATCCCAAGTGCTAAAATTGTTTACATACTGTAGCTAAACACACAGGTTGATTTTATATACTGTATATTGTGACACTGGGGAAGCCGAGGTGATTGATGGACACTGTGGGGTTGATTTACTGAAGGCCAATAGTCAACTTCAAGTGCACTTGCTTTAGATCCGAGGGGAATCTTTGAAATCAGGCAAAGCTCTGCTGATTTCTTTTATCCAATCATGTGCCAGCAAAAATGCATTTTTTTATTTTCCTTGCATGTTTCCCTCAGATCTAAAGCAACTGCACTTTCAGTGCACTTGGAGTGCACTTGCGGTGCACAGCCTATTTGATAAATCAACCCGTGTGCCACCTCGCATGCGTTCATATTCAGGAAACTAAGGTGGAATCCGGTCCAGGTTTTCCTGGCCACCTTGGCCCTGTTGGTTCCCTACTGATGACCACCAGCAGGTGGTATAAATAAAAGCAAGACTGGAGCAAGAGGTTGCTTTTGGCCTGGGGCTCAGAAAGACAAACCTGAGAGCTGTGAACGTGGAGATTGCTTTGTAAGAGAAAGAAAAAGGTTTCCACAACATTTTTTTGTTGGTGACTGAGAGAAACCCTTTACCTATGAGACAGGAATCTCTTCTGTTTAGTTAGTGCCTGGATGGCAAAGATTTATTTTCTGTTTTGTTTGTTTTCCAAGCAACCTCTTTAACCTCCTTGGCGGTATGATTCCTTCTGATTTTTTGTGCTGAAAGCGGTACCATTTTTTCGCATGGAAATAGTTTTTTATTGTAGGCTGTAATTTTTAGGAAAATTTCCCCACAAATCATTATCACTCAATTCTGTAAGTGGTTCTGATTTACTATCGCTGTTCTCTAGCCGGTCTAAAACCGCTTTTGACATAAAGGGACGCTTTTTGGACGCCATGGACTTTTCTAAGTTTCCAGGCAGAAAGAACAGACAAAATGCAGGCAGGGCACAGGGCAAAGCACTAGGGACAATATGTATGTGAAATGGGATGAAACAGCAATGTTTTACTATTTAAAATTGAAAAAAAAAAAAATGACATTTTTTAAATTTTTTAAATTTCCCGCCGCCGGCGGCGCCCGTACTTCCCGACGTCACGGGGACCGGAACACAGAAGCCGGATGCCGGCATCGGCCGGAGGAGATGGCCGGGGACACTGCAGGGGACACATCGTGGGAACGAAGGACAAGGTAAGTGCTGCAGGGACCCCCAGAGCAGCGCCGCATGGTAAGCCCGAGTGTAGCTCGGGGTTACCGCTTGTGGTATAGAAATTCTACCCCGAGCTACACTCGGGAAAACCGCCAGGGAGGTTAATAGAACTGGCTACAAGTCATACTTTTAAAACTAGTTGCCGCCGGGCCTATAGCCAGATGGAGGCTGGCCGAACACCTTGTCCCTCTGGGTGGAGGCCATATGGCGTCTTTTTTGGAGCGTGCATTGCGCATGCCCACAGGGCTGCGCTGCTGCGCGATCTGACACGGCCGATGACAGATCTGTATACCGGCCCCGTTGCCAGGACCATGTGACCTGCTGTGACCAATCACTGCAGGTCACATGACAGTTGTATACAATGGATGGCTTCCTATCATGCCATCCATTGTATACAAGTGTGTCTAGCTGTGAATGGTCACAGCGTTCACATGTACAAGCTGGGCCAATCACAGCCCAGCTGTGTAATGTGATTAGCCGTGGCCAAATCACAGCTAATCAGAAAAAGAAAACCCAAATTAATCGATTTCATTCAGGTAAATGCTTTCGTATAGCAAAGTAATTCTTTGCTATAAGCAAATTGTGTAAAAAGAAAAAAAAAATACTGATCACTTCCCCAAAGTGGTTCAATGTTACTATGGAAACATTATACTACTTTGGTCATAGTGAAATATGAAAAAAATTCAAATAAAAGAGAAAAAAATTTAATAATAAATAATAAAAAAATAAAAAATTAAATTATCAATTTTTTTTTCATACTGTTACCAGTCAGTGTCCCTGATCACCGCCATGACAGTTACATGATGCCACTGTACTGCACTGATCACAGTATGTAAAAAAAAAATTGTGAAAATAATTTTTTTAATTTCTTCATTTTCTGAAAAATTATGACAAAAAAATTACAACTTCAAAAAACTCGCCATGCCTGTTATGAAATACATTGGACTGTCTACTTTGCAAAAAGGGGTCATTTGGGGGATATCTGTACTGTTCTGACATTCTTGGACCTCAAGAAATTAGATTGGCTGTCAGTACTTCAGGATTGATCAATATTCAGATCTATACCATAGTTTGTGAACTCTATAACTTTCCTACAGACTAAATAATAAATACTAATTTTGGTTATTTTCACCAAAGAAATGTAGCAGAATAAATTTGGCCTAAATTTATGAAGAACAATTATTTATTTGCAAACTTTTATAACAGAAATAAAGAAAAACATGGGTTTTTTTTTCAAATATTTCGGTCTTTTTTTGTTAATTTAGCAAAACATAAAAACCCCAGTGGTGATTATATACCACCAAAAGAAAGCTCTAGTTGTGTGAAGAAAATGATAAAATTTTAGTTTGTGTACAGTGTTGCATGATCACGTAATTGTCATTTAAAGTGTGAGAGCGCTGAAACCTGAAAATTAGCCTGGGCAGGAAGGGGGTAAAGTGCCCTGTATGGAAGTGGTTAAGAAAGACCCGCTGTCTGGACTGCCATTTCCCAGGGAAGGTGATCCCCATCTGAGCTAACCTCCACATATGGTGGATTTTGCTGGAAACTTCCTGAGCAAGTGGGAAGATGGAAGATGGGATAAGAGCCTTGCTGCAGGCCACTACAACCCAGCAGGAGACCAACAGCCAGTTCATAGAGGCCACTGCAACGCATCAGGAGGCGAATTGCCAGTTTGAGGCCCAACTAGCAGGAGAGCTCTTTAAAGAGGTGGCCCAACAACTGGTGGAATTAAAGAAGGGGTCCGCAGGTCTGCCAGTGGAACAGAAAAATGGTGCATGCCAGCTATTACCTGCAAAGGATGCCTGCAGATGACTTAGAACCCTACCTGACAGAGCTGAACCATACCTGATTGAGAGAATTGGTGTATGAGAAGGATGGCAAAAAGAGCAATGGGCGGACTGCTAGCCCCATATCTGACAACTGAACCCCAAAAGGCCTGTTATAATCTGGAACCAGATTCTGCCCAGGATTATGAGAAGCTGAAGGCTGAAATCCTTGCACACCTGGGCATCACCATTGCGGTCCGAGCATAAAATGTGCATCAGTGGTGGCACAGTACTGACAAGCCACCCCACTCCCAGATTTTTAACTTGATACCTCCTGCTTGCAGCATCTTTGGGGCATGTTTGGGGAGTTAAAAAAAAATGCCCCAAAAACGCCTGTTCCCATTGAAATGAATGGAAAATGCCTAAAAAGCGCTACAAAAAAGCCTCTGAGAAGCGTTTTTGGAGCAGTTTTTAAGTCACGTGTCATTTAAAAATGCCCAGAAAGCGCGGTATAAACACCTATGCACTTTTGCTGTTTTTTTGGCGGATCAGTGTGAAATAGCTTTAGAAGTTGGAAAAGAGGACTTTTGTACAGAACAACTTAAAGACTCCACACTTAATAGAGCCAGAGAAATCATTAAAATGTATGGGGAACCTGTTGAACCTGTTATACCTGTTGAACCTGTTGTACGGGTATATTTTCCCTACAGTGCTCTTACAAATAACTTGCTGGATCAAATTGTAAAGCAAGGGGAGGAGGTGGTAGAACAGCTAGTGGTCCCCAAACCATATCACCAGATGGTTTTAGATTTAGCCAATGGTCATCTAATGGGTGGACACCTGGGTATAGAAAAAACTAAGAGAAGAACCCACAGATTCTTTTGGCCTGGTTTACTTATAGATGTCAAAGAATATTGTGAGTCATGCCCAGAGTGTCAGTATTCTGCACTATCACCCCATTTTTGACATTTGCTTGTATCTGTACAGATAATTTAAGTGCCTTTTGAAAGAACTGGCATGGATCAGGTGGGACCAGAGGTAAAGTCTGCCCAGGACTATAAGCATATACTGGTAATACTGAACTATACCACACAGTATCCTGAAGCCATTCCCTTGCGTAATACCTCAGCTAAGGCAAGCATTTAGTCGCGTGGGTATTCCAAAAGAGATACACTATATGATCAAAGGTTTGTGGACACCTGACCACCACACCTACAATATACAGTAGGTAGTACAAAAAGTTTGTTAAATATGCTATTCCAAAACCATGAGCATTGATACACAACTGAACAACACTTTGGGGCTATAACAGGTTCCACTGGAAAGCTTTGTGGGAATTTGGCCCATTTAGTAAAAAGAGCATTTGTGAGGTCTAGTACTGAGATTGAACAAGAAGGTCTGGCACGCAATAGGCATTTAAGTATATCCCAAAGATTTGCAATAGCGTTGAGGTCAAGGCTCTGTGGAGGAAACTCAGGTTCCTCCACACCAAGCTCATCAAACCATATAATTTTGGACCTGACTTTTGGGCACAGTCACATTCTAAAACTGTGATCACAAGGTTGGAAGCACGCAGTTGTTTAATATTTCTTTGTATGCTGTAACACTAACAAGAACCTTCATTTGAAAAACCCTTACACAATAATTAGGAGGGGGTGTCGCATACAAAAATGTTTGGCATATACTGTAGTATGTAAGATGTCCACAAACTTATGATCATTTAGTGTATTAACAGATCAAGACACACCATTTATGTCCAAAGCCACTAAAGAACTGTGTAAGTTAATCAAAATCTTCCATCTCCATACCTGTGTCTACCATCCCCAAAATGATGGTCTGGAGGAGAGATTTAACAAGATGCTCAAAAACATGTTAAAAAAAAGGCAGTGGACAAAGATGGGAGAAATTGGGATTTTTTTTTGTTTCCACACCTCATGTGTGCTATATGGGAGGTACGTCAGGCATCTATAGGTTACTTACCGTTTGAACTACTATACAGTAGACATCCCAGAGGATTGCTAGATGTTGCAAAATAAACATGGGAGGGAGAGCTCATGCCCTATAGGTGCAAAATCTCGCAGATGCAAGATAGAATCACAGCTGCCATGGCGCTTGTATGGGAACATATGGGGAAAGGAGGCCTAGAGAAGGATTTATGATTGGGATGCCAAGATCTATACCTTCAACCCTGGGGATAGAGTGCTGGTATTAAACCCCACATTCTAGAGTAAATTCTTAGACAAATGATAAGGTCCCTTTTGATATTTTGAGGAAAGTAGGGTAAGTAACCTACAAAGTATATCAGCAAGGGAAAAGAAAACCAGAGCAAATATATCACGTTAATCTCCTAAAACCTTGGAAGGACAGAGAGATTTAACTGGCAGTACAAACCCCTCAAAAGGACATGACCCCCCGACACCTGAGGTACCCATAACTGAAACCTTGTCAGTGGTCCAACAGAATGACATTAAAGCAGAGCTCCAAACAAGGAAATGTTCCCCTTTAATGCTTTGTCCCCTGCTCACTGTTAAGGATTGGCATTGTTCATTGCCTTGTTGGGACAGTTACTCACCTCACATGCGTTCATATCTAGGAAACTAATGTGGAATCCGGTCTGGGTTTTCTGGGCCACCTTGGCAGTGTTGGTTCTGTACCAGATTTTGTGTTCCACTGATGACCACCAGCAGGTGGTATAAAGCATGATTGGAGCAAGAGTTTGATCTTGGCCTGGGACTCAGGAAAACAAACTTGAGAGAGCTTTGTAAAAAGAAAAAGGTTTGCTCCTGAGAGACAGGAATCTCTTCTGTTTAGTTAGTGCCTGTATGGCAAGGATTTGTTTTGTTTTCTTTGTTTTCCATGTAACGTTTTTAATAAAACTGGCTACAAGTCAGACTTTTAAGACAGACCTGCTGTCTGCAGCGCCTTTTCACAGGGAAGGTGATTTCCATCTGAGCTAACCTCCACAATATACACTGCTCAAAAAATTTAAAACACTGAAAACACATCAGATCTCAATGGGGAAAAATATCATGCTGCATATTTATACTGATATGGACGGGGTAATGTGTTAGAAACGTAAGAATACCCCATCATTTGATGGAAATGAAAGTGATCAACCTACAGAGGACTGAATTCAAAGACACCCCGAAGCTCTACTGTAAGTGAAATCATATGTAGCAGGGTATTTCATTTTGCTGAAATTTAATTGCAGCAACTCAGAATGGTACTCAGTAATTTGTATGGCCCCCACGTACTTGTATGCATGCCTGACAATGTCAGGACATGCTCCTAATGAGACGACGGATGTCCTGGAGTATTTCCTCCCAGATCTGGACCAGGGCATCACTGAGCTCCTGGACAGTCTGAGGTGCAACCTGGCGGCGTCGGATGGACCGTAACATAATATCCCAGAGGTGTTCTATTGGATTTAGGACAGGTGAGCATGGGGGCCATTCAGTGGTATTAATTCCTTCATCCTCCCAGCATACTCTCACCACATGAGGCCGGGCATTGTCGTGCACCAAGAGGAACCCAGGACCCACTGCACCAGCGTAACGTCTGACAATGGGTCGAAGGATTTCATCCCGATACCTAATGGCAGTCAGGGTGCCATTGTATAGCCTGTAGAGGTCTGTACATCCCTTTATGGATATGCCTCCCCAGTTCTGTCTTTCTGCTGGCCATCTTTTTCTACAAATTCCTGGATTCCCAGCATATTTTGCATTTCTCCTTTGCTGTTTACTTTCAGTTGTAAGGACTACATATACCTTGCTGCCTGTAAAGAGATTCCTGTACTGACTCTGCCTCTGAAACTCCTCCTCAGCACCTCTAGTTCAGAAGGTAGGCTTTGAGAATTCTGTGACGCAGCAGTGCCTACTCACAGGACATAGTGAATATGTGTCAGAATAGGTAGAATTAGTTGTGTTTTTGATAGGTAAATTTAGTTTTCACTCTGCAGTCAGAGTGGCTGTAAATGTTGGTAAGGTAAAAGCATAGTTAGCTCACTGTAGATAGTGAGCTGGGATCATTTAGTTAGGTCTGCTCTGTGTGCCCAGGTTCTGCTAGTGTGCCTAGCTTCCTCTGTATTCAAGAAACTGTAGACGTTTCTGGATGGTAGATGTGGAGTTTTGCAGATGGCAGCATAATTATTCATATAATCATATATAATCGATTCATACAGCCTCAGCCTATCCCAGAGAGAGTAGCTCTAAGGCATACTGGGTATCTGTATATATTCAGTGAGCACACGGGGCTCTGGGTCTTTCCTGTCTAGGACTGATCCAGCCTGGAGAAGGCACGTTACCCTCCTAGGCATCTACTGCCATGCAGCCTCAGGTGGGTGACCCGAGGGCCTAATGCTGAGACCCAGGTTCTGCAGTACTGAGTGAGGGGCTGTCTACTGAAGATCTGTCTTGGTATCACAGAGGAAGGTATTCAGCTGCTCATGGGTCTTGTGAGTACAGACATTCCTAAAATACCTTAGAGACTGTGTGCTGTTTAACCCCCTCTGGTGCTAGGAAGTCTAACACAGCTTTGTCCACCTAGCCTACTTTTAAAGGGACACTGCTCTGGGGCTCCAAAGACCTTACTGCTACTACTAATACTTTCACTACTGCCTTAAAGCTGAAGTCCACTGTAAGATTCAAGCATGGACTCTGACATAGCTTGCCTTGAAGATTAGATAAAGTCCTCAAGCATACATAGTTTCTATTTTTGGAATATCCCACTCAGGTCCCTCATCCCTATCCAAGTTCTTCAGATATAAAAACACCCCTAGGCAGGTTATTGGAGAAAAGTATGAGTGAGCCTATGTGCCTGGCTGTGGGGCAAAGTAACTGGACAGTTTTCCCATGGCTCCTACAAGAGTAGCGCTAAATATGATTTTACATTTTGACCATAGATATGCTTTAGTTCAGCGGTTCTCAACCTGGGGGTCGCGACCCCTTTGGGGGTCGAACGACCATTTCCCAGGGGTCGCCTAAGACCATCGGAAAACACATATTTCCGATGGTCTTAGGAACCGAGACACCGCTCCTCTGACTCACACGCTGCCCTGTCACCTGGCCACACCTCCGGGATCCCTCAACAACTCCGCCTCCTTGCCGCTGATTGGCCACCGGAACTGTAGCTCAGGAGAGGCACACAGGCGGCCAATCACCGGCGAGGAGGTGGAGCTTGGAGAGGAGGAGCCGAGCGGCAGCGCGCGTAGATCTAAGAAGATCGAGGGAACTGCCGGAGTAAGTGAAGAGGAGAGCGGCCAGAGAAGGAAGACAGCTGACAGGTAAGTGAGAGAGCGAGCCCAGGCTGGAGCAGGGGTCAGCAAGATAAGTATCATTGGTGTCAGTGGGAGGAATAGTGCCCCATCATTTGTGTGACTAATACCAACAATGGGGCACTATTTCTCCCACTGACACCAATGATGGGGCACTATTTCCTCCCCCCCCCCGCACTGACACCAATGATGGGGCACTATTCCTCCCCCCCACTGACACCAACGATGGGGCACTATTCCTCCCCCCCACTGACACCAACGATGGGGCACTATTCCTCCCCCCCACTGACACCAACGATGGGGCACTATTCCTCCCCCCACTGACACCAAGAATGGGGCACTATTCCTCCCCCCACCGACACCAATGATGGGGCACTATTCCCCCCCCTGACCCCAAAGATGGGGCACTATTTCCCCCTCCACCACACTGACATCAATGATGGGGCACTATTCCTCCCACTGACACCAATGATGGGGCACTATTCCCCCCACTGACACCAATGATGGGGCACTATTCCCCCCACTGACACCAATGATGGGGCACTATTCCCCCCACTGACACCAATGATGGGGCACTATTCCCCCCACTGACACCAATGATGGGGCACTATTCCCCCCACTGACACCAATGATGGGGCACTATTCCTCCCCCCACCGACACCAACGATGGGGCACTATTCCCCCCCCTGACCCCAAAGATGGGGCACTATTTCCCCCTCCACCACACTGACATCATTGATGGGGCACAATTCCTCCCACTGACACCAATGATGGGGCACTATTCCTCCCACTGACACCAATGATGGGGCACTATTCCCCCCACTGACACCAATGATGGGGCACTATTCCCCCCACTGACACCAATGATGGGGCACTATTCCCCCCACTGACACCAATGATGGGGCACTATTCCCCCCACTGACACCAATGATGGGGCACTATTCCCCCCACTGACACCAATGATGGGGCACTATTCCCCCCACTGACACCAATGATGGGGCACTATTCCCTCCACTGACACCAATGATGGGGCACTATTCCCCCCACTGACACCAATGATGGGGCACTATTCCCCCCACTGACACCAATGATGGGGCACTATTCCCCCCACTGACACCAATGATGGGGCACTATTCCCCCCACTGACACCAATGATGGGGCACTATTCCCCCCACTGACACCAATGATGGGGCACTATTCCCCCCACTGACACCAATGATGGGGCACTATTCCCCCCACTGACACCAATGATGGGGCACTATTCCCCCCACTGACACCAATGATGGGGCACTATTCCCCCCACTGACACCAATGATGGGGCACTATTCCCCCCACTGACACCAATGATGGGGCACTATTCCCCCCACTGACACCAATGATGGGGCACTATTCCCCCCACTGGCACCAATGTTGGGGCACTATTCCCCCCACTGACACCAATGTTGGGGCTCTATTCCCCCACTGACACCAACGATGGGGCACTATTCCCCCCAATGACACCAACGATGGGGCACTATTCCTCCCAATGACACCAACGATGGGGCACTATTCCCCCCACTGACACCAACGATGGGGCACTATTCCCCCCACTGACACCAACGATGGGGCACTATTCTCCCCACTGACACCAACGATGGGGCACTATTCCCCCCACTGACACCAACGATGGGGCACTATTCCCCCCACTGACACCAACGATGGGGCACTATTCCCCCCACTGACACCAACGATGGGGCACTATTCCCCCCACTGACACCAACGATGGGGCACTATTCCCCCCACTGACACCAACGATGGGGCACTATTCCCCCCACTGACACCAACGATGGGGCACTATTCCCCCCACTGACACCAACGATGGGGCACTATTCCCCCCACTGACACCAACGATGGGGCACTATTCCCCCCACTGACACCAACGATGGGGCACTATTCCCCCCACTGACACCAACGATGGGGCACTATTCCCCCCACTGACACCAACGATGGGGCACTATTCCCCCCACTGACACCAACGATGGGGCACTACTCCCCCCACTGACACCAACGATGGGGCACTACTCCCCCCACTGACACCAACGATGGGGCACTATTCCCCCCACTGACACCAACGATGGGGCACTATTCCCCCCACTGACACCAACGATGGGGCACTATTCCCCCCACTGACACCAACGATGGGGCACTATTCCCCCCACTGACACCAACGATGGGGCACTATTCCCCCCACTGACACCAACGATGGGGCACTATTCCCCCCACTGACACCAACGATGGGGCACTATTCCCCCCACTGACACCAACGATGGGGCACTATTCCCCCCACTGACACCAACGATGGGGCACTATTCCCCCCACTGACACCAACGATGGGGCACTATTCCCCCCACTGACACCAACGATGGGGCACTATTCCCCCCACTGACACCAACGATGGGGCACTATTCCCCCCACTGACACCAACGATGGGGCACTATTCCCCCCACTGACACCAACGATGGGGCACTATTCCCCCCACTGACACCAACGATGGGGCACTATTCCCCCCACTGACACCAACGATGGGGCACTATTCCCCCCACTGACACCAACGATGGGGCACTATTCCCCCCACTGACACCAACGATGGGGCACTATTCCTCCCACTGACACCAACGATGGGGCACTATTCCTCCCACTGACACCAGTGATGGGGCACTACTCCTTCCACTGACACCAATGATGTGGCACTATTCCTCCCACTGACACCAACGATGGAGCACTATTCCTCCCACTGACACCAACGATGGGGCACTATTCCTCCCACTGACACCAACGATGGGGCACTATTCATCCCACTGACATCAGTGATGGGGCACTACTCCTTCCACTGACACCAATGATGTGGCACTAGTCCTCCCACTGCAAAATTACAGTTATGAAGTAGCAACGAAAATAATTTTATGGTTGGGGGTCACCACAACATGAGGAACTGTATTAAGGGGTCGCGGCATTAGAAAGGTTGAGAACCACTGCTTTAGTTGAACCTGTTTTGCACTGCACAGATTCACATTAAATAATAAAGTATATGTAAATCCAACATTTTGTATATTATATGTGCCTGCTGTACTATATACTTGTATAAAACGTATCATGTTCTCTTTGTATTGATTCCTTTGTGTGAAACACCTGTATTTGCTGACAGCCGTCTGCTTTCCTATTAAAAACTGACCATGCTAGGTATAAGAGCACAGTATGGTAAGTTCTCTAGCTATGCTGGGAACTCAGTGTGCTCTCCTCCAATGATCAGACTTGTCCTGACAAACCCCCCCCCCCCCAGCACAGTCATTCAGGCCCCCCCCCCCTTCCCGGCTCCTTGGCAGATGAGGATAGAGGAATTGTTATCACTTTTATAAAAAAGGGAAACAAAATGTGTGTATATTGTGTTTTATATCTATACACAAATGTTTTGCCTTTCACTTTTATATTTTAAACTGAATCGGTTGTTTTACAAGGTGAGGGATTACAATCACTTTAAGTGTTCAGTTTTAAATCATTAAAGTGCTTGTAAAGGCTACAAGACTTTTTTACCTTAATACATTTTCTGTGTCAAGGTGAAAAAAACTTTTTTATGCAGCTCCCCCCTTCTCCCCCCAAATACTCATCTGAGCCCAAATGTGGTCTAGCTCTCTCTCTCCCTCCCTCCCTAGTAAATCCGGTGAAAGCAGCAGGAGCCATTAGCTTCTGCTGCTTTCAATCAAATCCAGTTATGGAAGCACAGACTGCAGCATGGGAGCGAGCCCACATGCGTTACCCCCCCCCCCCTTCCACAGCAAACAGCTTGCTAAGAGTACTTGAAGGAAGGAGGAGCCAGAAGCACCAGCAGGGGCCCCCAGAAGTGGAGAATCAGGGTTACTCTGTGTAAAACCGTTACACAAAGTAGGTGAGTATGTCATGTTTGTTATTTTTTTTTAAAGTTACTATAATATCACTTTAATGGGTTATGCAATTACTAAATTAACAAATATGCAAGTATAAACTGTTCCTTTTTTTCTCACTATGAAAAATGAGTCAATTATGGCATGAAAAAGACAGAGAATTAATAACGGCAAACGTAGATCAAGTTAAACTGTCCACAGTTTAAAAAAAAACTATTTCTTTTGTTTGATAGACTGGAAAAAGACTCTTTATTACAGTACATCTGTATTCCAGCAGTATTCAAGCATTCTAACTTTATAAAAAAGAGCAGACAATTTCCTGTGCTGTGCTTCCTGCATACATATGATATTATTAGATTCCACATTATCTAAAGATAAAGGCTTATGAGACTACCTTTTAATGAACGCCGTCATTGTGTTCCATGGTGACATTTTGAATAATCCCAAGAGTTCAGGTTTGGTAGATATGAGTCATATACTTCTCTCAATTAACAGAGTGCACATCAACTTGTTTTGCAAAACTAAATTCGAGCTGTTCGCTTACTGTTTATTGTATGTGTCAGTAAATCTTATCATTTTGAAATATTGCCATAATAAAACATTCATTTATATCAACAAAGATTTTTAAGCAGTGGCATAACTTTTTTTCAAGATTGAAAATTTTTTCAAAAGTGTTTTTTAATTTATGTAAATAAAGACTTTTTCTTAACGTTTATGGAAAGGCAGAATGTTTTTTTGAATAGTGGTGAAGAAAAGAACCCCTGGCAGACTTTTATTGCTGCCTGTTTTAGAAAATAGAGATTTCTCTGTTTGTTCTAGTAAGTATTATCACTGGGGCTGAAAGTGAGGGAAACTCAGAGTCTGAGCTGTCACCAGAACATTTCTTCCAATGGAGACACCTGTTCTGTTGCTGTCATAAATGTTGGTCATGCTTGCTTTGGCAAATGATTGATTTATTTTCCAATTGATCTCTCCCATTAGGAATAAATGATCTATGGTCAACAACCCATTCAACTGATATCACACAACTGTCAAAGTGGATTTTGATTGACAGCTGGATGATATGATGGTACGAACTTCGTGATTCCTGCATACAGTGTTTGGAACTTTACACTCTGATCCATTATGAGTAAGACCTCTGATAGTGTTCAGTCCTTAATCTATCCCCACGAGCTCCCAAATATGTGCACCCCCTATAGGAACCTCAAGTTTGGTAATCCCTCTGAAGTTATTATTAAGTTTGGTAATACCTTGACCACTCTGAAACACCCTTTACACAAATAAACCACAAATGTTTAAAATGACCTTGAGTATATTGAAGGTCAGTAAACAAAGACAAGGTTATAAAACTATAATCACAACCTTATAATAATGTACTACTATGCAATGCAGTCATAAAACAGACTTTAAGAAGTGTTTTGTTTTTTTTTTTTACCCAAGGTGACTGGGCCCATGTTCCACCACATTTATAACTTGACCTGTAATAGGACCACCAGAGTCCAAACAGAGTAGCTACAAGAACTTTAAACATTTCAGGGTGCTAAGCTACCTCTGAGATTTAGAAATGGCCCTACTAAATCCAAGTTGCCTGCAGGGTTTGATATAAAAAAAAAGATATTTTAACAAAATAAATAGTTAGACAAGTGCTAAAAATTAAAACGAGGAAAATATCCCCAAACTGTAATTTTCTTTTTCTTTTGCTAGCTTAGTTGGGGCCCTTCTTTGATGGTGCACAAGTGTTGAACCTCGGTTAGGTCCATCAATCCTTCTAGAGGTGTTTGTAAGGTGGTAATTCATAAAAGAAATGGAAACAATGATAGGTGAAGATAGTTTGAAACAAGCTCCAATGTGAGGAGAGCACAAGAAAAATTCTGTTTCTATTGGATGTCCTAGAACATGTGATATAGTAGTATCTGTATGTTTCTGTAATATGTGTAAGATGGGTTTGACAACCCTCTCTCACCAATTCTTTACTGGTCTTAATGGCGGAAAAACCCTTTTCAGCTTAAAGTGGTATTAAACACTTTTGTTTAATTTTTACCTGCAGATAAGCTTATAATAAAGCTTACCTGTAGATAAAATGAATATCTCCTAAATGTGCACTGTTTAGGAGATATTCTAGCTAGCAGGAGCCAGTGACGTCACTGGCGCATGTGCTCTGAAGGAACAGCATACCTGTGCTGTTCCTTCAAAGTCTGCACCATTCCCAGCGCTCCCTCACTTGTGCGGGAGTGACGTTGTAAGGGATTTCCGGCAAGAAGAATCGTGATCGGGAACGCGCATGCGCATAGGAATTCCCACAGAAGAATTGCCAGTTGTGCACATGCGCGCAGGAATGCGTGATCTGTCACGTGCACACGCACGGCGCAGATTGGCACCAGACGGCCCATTTAAGGAGTGCCTCTGCTCAGGTTCAGTGCTGACTGGTCTTCAGCTCCCCCCCCGTGTCCTGCTTGTTCCTGTACGATTCTTCCAATACCAACCTGGCTTGTTCTTGACCCGACTTCGATTACTCTCCTGTTACCGGTTCCTGACTTCGGCTCTGCTCCTGACCTTGGCGTTTCTTTCTGATTCTGTACCACACTGCCCCACTGTTGATGACCCTGGCTATCCCATGACTCTGCTCCAGTCTCTTGTCCTCACTACCTACCTTGCTCTGCTGCACGTCTGGCAATCCACAGAACCTGCTCTGTCTATTATTACGGTGTCCAAATCAGAGGATCATCCGCCTTCCAAGGTCATCATCTGCAAGAGCTGCAAGCAACAACCACTGACACTCTTGTCCCCCTGGTCCCTAGACTCCCTCTGTTCCAACATCAGCGGGGTCGGGTCTAGTGACACAAGTGAGGCCAACCTCGTCAATTCAGTCTCCCATCAGGTACGTGACAGACGTCATCGTGGCAAGGCCAATGAAACGGCCAGAACCCGCAAACTCAGAAGAAAAGGTGAAAAATGGAGTCCCTGTCAGCAGTGACAGGGCGAATCCGTTCTAAAAGTAAGCCTGACATAATGGGGTTTATTTACTAAAGCTGGAGAGTGCAAAATCAGACTCACTTCTGCATAGAAACCAATCAGCTTCCAGGTTTCATTTCCAAAGCTTCATTGAACAAGCTGAGGTTAGAAGCTGATTGGTTTCTATGCAGAAGGGAGTCTGATTTTGGACTCTCCAGCTTTAGTAAATAAATCCCAATGTGTCAGTATGCAGTGCATGCTTGCACAATATGATTAAACCTGCAAGGGGGACCTTTTTTTTCCTCTTGGAAACTTTACTCCTCTGCAATACGCTAATCAAAGTGGAACTAAACCTATCAATTTAACTGCTTCCCAAAACAGTTACATTCAATACATGCAATGAATGATGGCTGTCACAGTTGCCAGTAGATTTTCTCTAAGTTAGTTCTTGACTGAACTGTGAAGCCATTAAATGGTTGGTGTCATAGCTGAACAGACCACAGCAGCTGCAGTTCAAACCGAGCCAAAATGGTAGCTTCCTTGGCTTTTAAAAACAGTAAAGTGGTTTCCCCCATGCAACATTCTAATTTTTTATTATTATAATAATACAGGATTTATATAGCAGCAACAGTTTGCGCAGTGCTTTACAAAATGAAGGTAGACATTTCAGTTATAATACAATTTGGTAGAAGAGGAGGGCCCTGCTCATTAGAACTTACAATCTAGGAATTAAAAACAGAAAAGGGTTTTCCCCTTTGCAATAACTAGTAAAAAAACAGAAAAGGGTTTTTCCCTTTGCAACAACCTAGTTAAAAAAACAGAAAAGGGTTTTCCCCTTTTGCAGCCACAATGCTAATTTAAAGTAGAAAAGGGTTGTTTCCATTTGTAACCCCCTTAGATCTCTCAGTACCACCAGGAGTACTTCTGCAACTTAGATGCACACTGACATAGTCCATTGAATTTTATTATTTATACACTGCTCCAAAAAATTAAAGGAACACTTTTTAATCAGAGTATAGCATCTAGTCAGTTAAACTCCTGGTGCTTTGGTGTTAATGAAATTTAACAGGTGCACTAGATGGGCAACAATGAGACAACCACCAAAACAGGAATTGTTTTACAGGTGGAGGCCACTGACATTTTTTTTCCCTACTCATCAATTCTGACTGTTTTTCACTAGTATTGCATTTGGCTAGGGTCAGTGTCACTACTGGTAGCATGAGGCGATACCTGGACCCTACAGAGGTTGCACAGGCAGTCCAACTCCTCCAGGATGGCATATCAATACGTGCCATTGCCAGAAGGTTTGCTGTGTCTCCCAGCACAGTCTCAAGAGCATGAAGGGGATTCCAGGAGACAGGCAGTTACTCTAGGAGAGCTGGAAAGGGCCTTAGAAGGCCCTTATCTCATCTGCAGGACCTGCATCTGCTCCTTTGTGCAAGGAGGAACAGGATGAGCACTGCGAGAACCCTACAAAATGACCTCCAGCAGGCCACTGATGTGAATGACTCTGACCAAACAATCAGAAACAGACTTCATGAGGGTGGCCTGAGGTCCCGACGTCCTCTAGTAGGCCCTGTGCTCACTGTCCCACACTATAGAGCTTGACTGGCATTTGCCTTTGAACACCAGAATTGGCAGGCCCACCACTGGCGTCCTGTGCTTTTCACAGGTGAGAGCAGGTTCACCCTGAGCACATGTGACAGACCTGAAAGGGTCTGGAGAAGCCGTGGAGAACGTTATGCTGCCTGTACATTGTTCAGCATGACCGTTTTGGTGGTGGGTCAGTTATGGTCTGGGGAGGCATATCCATGGAGGGATGCACAGACCTCTACAGCCTAGACAGTGGCACCCTGACTGACATTAGTTATTGAGATGAAATCCTTGGACCCATTGTCAGACCCTACGCTGGTGCAGTGGGTCCTGGGTTCCTCCTGGTGCATGACAATGCCCAGTCTCATGTGGCGAGAGTATGCAGGCAATTCCTGGAGGATGAAGATATTTAACCATTGAATGGCCCCCACGCTTGCCTGACCTTAAACCAATAGAACACCTCTGGGATATCATGTTTCGGTCCATCTGACGCTGCCAGGTTGCATCTCAGACTGTCCATGAGCTCATTGATGCTCTGGTCAAGATCTGGGAGGAAATACCAAAGGACACCATCTGTCGTCTCATTAGGAGCATGCCCCAATGTTGTTAGGCATACAACTACCTGGAAGCCATACAAACTACTGAGTACCATTTTGAGTTGCTGCAAATTTCAGCAAAATGGACTAGCTGCTCCTATTTTTCACTTTGATTTTCGGGGTGTCTTTGAATTTAGTCCTCTGTATGTTGATAATTTTTCATTTCCATCAAACAATAGTGCATACTTACGTTCCTAACACACTACCCAGTCCATATCAATATAGATATCCAGCATGACATTTTTCCCTATTGAGATCTGATGTGTTTTCAAAGTGTTCCTTTAATTGTTTTGAGCAGTGTATATTTAAATGCTCAGGTGTTTATGTGCTCCTATAATGCATGTTTAATGCCTAAAGCTTAGTACACACAATGAGAAAATTGGATGAAAAATATCGCTTTCAGAGCGAACGTCCAATAGTGCAATAGTCTGATCGTTGGTACACTGCTTTTGAGAGCTGATCACAACAGCTCATGCGAAAATGGGGACAAGCACAAAAATTTTTCTTGTATGATAACAGAACAAATGATTTTAATTTTAATTAGTACAGTATTTGTCCCTGAAGAATTGAGTGACCAAGACTGTGAATGCTCGTAAATTAAAGAATACAATACATTACATTGCTTCCAAAGTTGTATTCTGTATTATGAGAATTTTCATAACTGTAGTAGGCTCTTCATTTTCGATATGAGACTGCCATGCAAAACAAAAGAGACTATCATTCATCTTCATAGTCTCATTGTGTGTACTAGGCTTAAGATCAGTAACATATTTTTAAAGTATAATTAAGGACTCATTCACGCAGGCATATGCATATTTTTTTGCTGGCAGAAAATCCTGAATAAAATACAGGGCTAAGGTACTCAAGATTAGATGCATGTAGACCTATACAGCATTTTGGGTGGCACAGTGGCTTAATGGTTAGCACATCTGCCTTGCAGTCAATGGGTCATGGGTTCAATTAATGACCATGGTGCCTACTGCATGGAGTTTGCATGTTCTCCCTGTGCTTGCGTGGGTTTCCTCCGGGTGCTCTGGTTTCCTCCCACACTCCAAAGACATGCTGGTAGGTTAATTGGATCCTGTCTAAATTGGCCCTATATATGTGTATGTATGAATGTAAGTTAGGGACCTTAGATTGTACAGCCCTTGAGGGTTAGGGACTGATGTGAATGTATATATATGTAAAGCACTGTGTAAATTGACAGTGCTATATAAGTACCTGAAATAAATAAATAAATTTAGATGCATACAGTTCTTTGTCATTCCAATGAATGACTCGACATATATGCATGTACACATTTATTTGCATCTATATGCATGTAAAATCTGCAGATCTATGCAACCCTGGATGCAGCTGTGTCCTACTTTTTTTTTTTTAGCGCGGCTAAATGCAGCACGCTCATCGGTTACTATAGTGCTGAATTTAGATGTGCAGCAAACTATATTCTGTGCACATCTAAACAAACGCAGAATTGGTTCTGTCTGTGTGAATTAGCCCTACAGTCAACTTTTTTTTCTTTTTTTTTTTACATTTTGGATAAAGTAGATTAGAACATTGGCAAGGTTGCTATTGCTGTCTGTGCCTCTGTTAAGGGTGCTTCACCCTCTCTTTTTTCCTATTTACTGTTTTCACTGAGCGTAAAAGCAAGAGTCCTAAATTTTGGGTTGTCATCTGAACAGAAATAGAAGGGAAATAATTTGGAGGGATTTCCTCAACAGTTGGCAAAAAAAAACTGATAGGGGTTATAACCTTCCACTTCACTTTCCAAAATGAAAAAAAAAATTGTTGCCTTTGTTCTACTTTAACCACTTAAGGACAGCCCTATAGGGCGGCACCTCTACACAAAATTCCATGTATCTTTATGTGATTTTGCATTTCGAGGTAGGGGCGCCCGGTGATTACCAACAATCACCAGTCTTCCACCCTGTCAGCTCTAGCACACTGCTCGGGATGGCTGTGCACAGCAGATCAGTGTGCTTACAGTAAAGCACACCCCGCCCCCTAGTAAAACACTCCCAGCACATAGTTAACACTTTGATCACCCCTCACATTAACCCCTTCCTGATCATTAGTACAATGTCAGTACTTTTTTTTAGCACTGATCACTGTATTGGTGTCACTGGGGATGTCAGTGACACCAAGTTAGTTCCCCCCAGTGTCAGAATGTCCACGGCAGTCCTGCTAAAAGTCGCTGATTGCCGCCATTACTAGTAGAAAAAAAACCCAGTATCTATACTGCCATTTGTAAATGCTATAACTTTCACGTAAACCAATTAATTTACAGGTATTGGGATTTTTTTCTAGCAAAGACATGTTGCAGAATACATTTTGGCCTAAATTTTATGACAAAATTAGATTTTTTTTATTTTTTTACTGGACATGTTTAATAGCAAAAAGTCCAAAATATTGGTTTTTTTCTCAATTGTCAGTATTTTTTTGCTTATAGCGCAAAAAATAAAAACCGCACAGGCAATCAAATACCACTGAAATTGACGTAAATTTCATGTGGGTGCAGCATTGCATGACCGTGCAATTGTCAGTTAAAGTAACGCAGCGCCGTTACACAAAAATTGGCCTGGTCAGGAAGGGGAGGACAAGTGGTTAAATGTTTATTTGGTTATTGTAATTCTACTGTCCATATTTACTTCATTTGTTTTCACACCTCTGGCCATAGCTACTATGGGCACAATTCACTAAGCAGTATCTTACCGCATCCAAGTATGCAGTAAGATACAGCACAGCATTTTTCAAAAAAAGTTTGAATTCACTAAAAAATGCTACTAAAATACTGCATTAGTTATTTTATTAAGTCATGCAGTATTTTAGTAATGAAAACCATGCGGTAATGTTTCAGTGGGTTCCCCACTGACAACTGAATGTAAAAAACAAAAAACGGCATGGGGTTCCCCCCATCCATACCAAGCCCTTTGGGCCCCCCCCCCAATATCCATACCAGACCCTTATCAGAGAAGGCAGTCCGGCAGGTCAGGAAAGGGGGGGATGAGTGAGCACCCCCTCCTCCTGAACCATACCAGGCCACATGCCCTCAACATGGGGGGGTGCTTTGGGACAAGGGCCTCTTCCTCACAACCCTAGCCAGTGTTTGTGGGGGTCTGCGGGCGGGCGGCTTACATGGTACCGCAACCCATACACAAAAAAAGCCTGTAGTTCTTTATTGAAAGATGAAAAATAAAAAGACCCAACATGAATCGTGATGCCCACCGCCAGCATGCTGGCTCCTGCTGTATTACTGCTCAGCCGGCCTGACAGTTCTTAAATATCTAAGGAGTGGGGCCACTCGGTGACATCATCCATGTGATCCAGCTCGCTTGTGACATCATCTACCCAGCCACCGTTAGTGTCTGAGTTTTTAATGAGTTTCTTTTTACATAAATACATACAATAATGTTTAAGCTTTGTGAAGGATTTATAGTTACATGATGAACATTTTTAAATAATTTTCATTTATAAGGACAAATACTACATGTGTAGTTTATGTGAGTGGCTGCCCATTTTTTAAAATGTTTGCTGTTACATTCATTCATTGCCTTTTAAAATCTCTAATAAACTAATAAAAACAAAATAATACAACCATGTTTAAAATCATATATGCATATGGGTATTGATTTGCTAAAACTGGAGAGTGCAAAATCGGATGCAGATGTGCATGGTAGGCAATCAGCTTCTAACTTCAGTTTGTTCAATTAAGCTTTGACAATAAAACCTGGAAGCTGGTTGGCTTCTATGCAGAGCTGCACCAGATTTTGCACTCTCCACTTGTATTAAATCACCCCGAGTATGCACTGTAAATATACAGTATATACTGTGTGTACTGTATATATGTGTGAGTGTGTGTGTGTGTATATATATATATATATATATATATATATATATATACACACACACACACACACTTGTGTAGCCATGTAGGCTGAAAATGCAAAGCAGTTTTACATTAGGTAAGAGTAAGTATGCAGTATGAACAAATTTACTATGAATTCATTTACTAACTTTGTAGCCAAATAATAAAGTGAGAAATCTGTTTATTTTGCTTTATATTTTGCATTTTAAACTGTTGATTGCCCAGAATTATACAGTTAGGTCCATATATATTGAACACAGGCACAATTTTCATACTTTTGGCTCTGTATGCCACCAGAATAAATTAAAATGAAACAATCCAAATGAATGTGAAGTGCAGACTTTCAACTTTAATTCAAGGGGTTGAACATACTGTAGATATCAAATACAAATATTAGGAACTGCAACCATTTTTATACACAGTCCCTCCATTATCAGGGGCTCAAATGTAATTGGACAAATGAATATAATCATAAATAAAATGTTCATTTTTAATATGAATGGTTTGCACCTTGTGGTGAACCCTCTGTATTTGCTCTCATGATGTCTTCTCTTGATTGTAGACTTTGACAATGATACGCCCACCTCCTGGAGAGTGTCCTTCACTTGTCTGGATGTTGTGAATGGGTTTTTCTTTACCATAGAGAGAATCCTGCGATCATCCACCACTGGTGTGCTGTGTTGTGTTTTGTGGACGTCCATGCCTTTTTATGTTGCTGAGCTCACCAGTGAGTTCTTCTTTCCTGAGAATGTACCAAACTGTTGATTTGGCCACTCCTAATGTTACTGCTATCTCTCTGATGGAATTTCTTCATTTTTGTAGCCTTATAATGGCCTGTTTCACTTGCATGCATAGCTCCTTTGAACGCATGATGTAGATTCACAGCAATAGATTCCAAATGCAAATCCCACACTTAGAATCAACTCCAGACCTTTTAGCTGCTTAATTGATGAAGAAATAACAAAGGAGTAGCCCACACCTGGCCATGAAACAGCTTTTGATTCAATTGTCCAATTACTTTTGGTCCCTTGAAAAAGGGAGGGGTGGCAACTCTTAAGAGCTGTAATTCCTACAATCTTCCTCCAATTTGGATGTACATACCCTCAAATTAAACCTGAGAGTGTGCACTCTCAGCCCATATCCATTATATAACTATATCTTGAATATGTTTTGGTAAGTACCTGAAAAAAACCTAAAATTGTGCCTGTGTTCAAATATATATGGACCTAACTGTGTATTTAAAAACTCTTTGAAATTATTCATTGAAGGTTGTTTTATTGTATTTCTCAGTAAATGCACATACTGTACTCTATGAAGTATATTATTTGCATTTCAAACTACTGACATTATATTATAGACAAGGCTCTCCTCTACTGAGTATTTACACATAAAACATTATAGATCAGTGTTTTTCAGTGTTGTCCTCAAGTTTCCAAAAGTACCTAATGATTCACTAAGCATTTTCAGCAGTAGTTTACTTCACTACCAGGTGCTGGATGGGCATATAAAATAAATTACCGAGGTGTGTCTTATGTTTAGGCCAAACATACATGGATTCAAATTTAGCTGTTTCAGCAGGGACTGGCCCAATTTTGATCCAAGTATGGGCAGAGGAGTTGTACAGAAGTTGATCTACAGACTGACTTTAGTACAACTACCCTGTTGGCTTTTCCCTGCTCTATTAGCTCTGCTGGCTGTAGCCAATAGCACTGATCAGTGTATTCCTCCACATAGCTTTGAGGGGAGGATTCCCCCATTCATCTCAAATGTTTGGCTGAAGAAATCGGACTCATTTTTTCTGTTTAACTCACTGCCTGAATGAAAAAAATGACTCATCTATTGGCTGCCTTAGTCTGGCAAGATCACAAAGCATACTCACAGACTGGAGTATTTTCTAATCCATATATATGCATCTCTTCAAACCAGCTGCCAACACTAGTGTTACTGGTGACAGGAATGCCCATATTCCTCTTCGGAAGAAGCATAAGGAACAGACTTCAAAGTCTTTTCCCTCTTTAACTGTTAAACATCCCTCTTGTTTCTGCACTCCCTTGACCTCCATGTTAAGACCCCCATGTTTGGATCTTTATCCATTGGCAAATCCTGGCACTTAAGCTGCCAAATACTCTTCCTCTGCATGAAGGTATACTCACACTTTATTTTTGTCAAAATGGACACATCATATGTAACATTTATGACTGCTGCTGTTAATTAGAAATTATACGAAATGTAACTGAACACCAAGAGATTTTGGCAAAATGTGGCTATTTGGTAATTGCATTGAAGTCAGTAAGGTAGGTAAGATTAAGGTGTTTTTTTGTCAATTTAAAAGGTGAAATGGGCTTTTAATTGGCTCCTGATGGTTACTCTTTTCAACCATCCTGGAGATAGTGCTGATGACTATCAGAAAAGCCTCCAGCTTTAATTTTTCAAAAGAGAGTACGTCATCAAGTACTTACATTTTCTTTCCTTATTAGTTTAGGAAAGACTCAGTTCTTCACCATTATAAAACAGATGTGCTTTGTAGAGCTTATAGTAGAAGTGGTGTTCTGAATACTGGTATTAAGTGGAAGCTGTGCTTTACAGATGTGACCAGAGACCTTTCTCCTGCATACAATGGTCACACGTACACATATTAATCAGATAACAATATCTATCTTACAATCAAGTTCTGTAGATAAAGCTTGTTTTCATACAGATGTGTATTAAAAAACAAAAAGAACCCACAAAATGATAAGGCACATGGTGTCTTATAATTTTTATTTTATGGATCTGAGTATTACAGCTTCATAACACTTTGTTGTTATACCATCTGTTAATGTCTAAGTGTGCAGAAATGGGCAAAAATCCAGTCCAGTCTAATTCAAAGTTGAATGTTTCATTCATCAGATAACCAAATAGATTGCACTTGTTTGTCACGAGCATATTCGGACTTCAGTCTTGCACAGCAATCATAGGAATTCTAAAAGTAAAACTACAATCAGTAATAAATAGTACTAAGCAAGTCTGCTTGTTGCATTGTAACTACTTCCAAAGCACAATGTGTGCTTTGATCAACACGTGCAGCTTATTCACTCCATTGTGTACTACTTACTGAATTATAAACTGCATACTGAGCCATAGACCAGTAGCATTCTCCTAGTTTGCTCATTGCTAGATACATTTAGGTAGCTTCTCTGCTTGCAGAGGAGCAGGGGTTAATTGTTTAGTCCTTCACAGGCAGTTACCTCTCCCTGCATTCTGAAACTCACTGGATGTTTCCAGAGCATAGTGGGTTGAGTGACAGGGGCTACAGCCTGAATATTCATGGGACTTCCACCAGTCCCTGGGGAGACAGGCCCAGAAGGCGGGGAAGAAACCAATAAATATTCTGAAGCCTGGTAGTAGGAGAACCAGGGGCCCAGCCATCTGGAGGTGACCCCTGTGTTGGGGGCTCTGCCCCCTGGGGCAGAGCAGAGGGAAAGAGGAATAGGATATCTCAGGATGCCAATGGATAAAGATCCAAACATAGGGGTCTCAACATGGAGGTCGAGGGAGTGCAGAAACAAGAGGGATGTTTGACAGTTAAAGAGGGAAAAGACTTTGAAGTCTGTTCCTTAGGTTTCTTCTGAAGATGAATATGGGCATTCCTGTCACCAGTAAGATAGTGAGTGGAGTGATAGGGGCTACAGCCTGAATATTCATGGAACTTCCACCAGTCCCTGGGGAGGCAGGCCCAGAAGGCAAGAAAGAAACCTATAAATAATTTGAAGCCTGGTAGTCGGAGAACCAGGTGCCCAGCCATCTGGAGGTGACCCTGTGTTGGGGGCTCTGCCCCCTGGGGCAGAGAAGAAGAAAAAAGGAATAGGAGATCTCAGGAACTCACCCATCTTAAGTCTCAGTTAAACCTAGCTGCAGACCCTAAGCCAAGATAGAAGCAGCTTGTCCAGCAGAGGCCAAGACAACAGCTGTTCAGGATCCTGGGAGTTTCTTAAGGGACTGAGTGAGTACAAACCAATCACCCCTAAAGGAAGGAGAGGAGAGTGAAGTGCAATACTTCACATGTCTGGGACAGAGTGCAGTGCAAGACAGTCAGGAGCACACTAATTCTCCAACTTAGAGCAGTCAGGCGCCATGCAATACAGCCAGGTACTGTGTCTTTAATGCAACTTTTTTTTAACTGTTGTACCTTTTGATTTGCACTACTACTCCCACAGCTGTAATACAGCTAGCATCTTGGAATTATAGCAGTCAGAGACTTAGCAAGTCCTCCACAGTGTTCTTTAGTTTGGGGTATTCCATGCCAGGGGCGGACTGACCATTTGGGTACTTGGGCACTGCCCGAGGGCCCGGGGTCAGTAGGGGGCCCCATGAGTGCCCCTGGTACCTTTCATAGGCTTTTTTTGGTGTGGTTTGAGTGTGGCCGAGGACACAGGGGCCCCATGATCCCCTATTGCCCGGGAGCCCCATGAGTTGTCAGTCCGCCCCTGTTCCATGCACCCTCCATTCCCAATTCAAGTTCATAGTTCCTAAAATAAATGCCAAAAACCAAAGCCCCTAGACTGTTTATTGAGCCATCTGAAAGCATGTGAAAATACAGTTTTCCTGGCTGTGGGTGCTGTGAGGGGGAAATACCAGCTGTTCCTTTGGGGGTCACGCTACAGACCTCTTTCAACCACATGGAGTAAATTAGAGTTGATTGCTTCTTCATATTGTACATATTGCTTATTCTCACAATGATTTCTAAAGCTCTTCTGTGCAAAGAGTGTCCAATGCTTATATTAATGTCTAAATAAAGTGGTCATGAAAAAGGGTGCATGCAGATACAACCATGCTAACTTTGTATTGACATCCTAAAGCTCTTCCCTATGGTGATTTCGACAGATAGTAAAAACAACTGAGCTATTGGACAGATTTAGTAAAACTGGTGCACTCAGAATCTGGTATAGCTGTGCATGGTAGCCAATCAGCTTCTAACCTCAGCTTGTAAAATTAAACTTTGGCAATAAAACCTGGAAGCTGATTTCTATGCAGAAGTGAGCCTGATTTTTCACTCTCCAGCTTTAGTAAATAAACCCCTATGTGTGTAATCATCTTGAAAGAAGTGATGATGTAATATAGATACTAATCTATTCAACAAGATCTATTGAAATATTTCTCTTAATATCACAGCTGTCACATCTATGCCCACACTTTTAACAGAACAAAACATTCAGCTTTTTCCTCTAACAATATGATGGCATCTGCAATATCTGCAATGAGAGAAAAAAGTAAGAAGGGGAGTGATTAATAGCATATGTTTAGCTGTATAAAAAGATTTTACAGCTCATGTCTATGTGCACATTTTAACAAGGTACATAACACTTAATAATGTGCTATATATGTGCATTTGGGTGCACTGCTGTGTATTCTGAATGACACTCTAAAACTCATATTAAATGTGCAATGTGCAATTTGTTTCGTTACTAATTAAAATTCAGGCATAATATTTGTCATTCTGGGATTTTGATGTATCTGAATTTCAAAATCACAATAGTAATGAATTTTAAAGAATCTGAAATAAATTATAAGGAAACAACTAATTCATTCATATTCATTTGTTTCATTCATTTGCAAATTCAGAGGGTTTTGTAAGTTCAATAAGCCTCAGGTCACACTGATGTGATGCAATTTCAATCCTGCTTCTACTGCAATTTCAAAGCGCATCTGTCCTATGAGTTGATATGGTTCACATGCGATTTTGGGAGATTCCAATATGCTACCCCCCCCAACTACTTGGACAGAGTTGTGGGGAAGAGGCCCTTGTCGTAATCAATATGGGGACAAGGTGCTTTGTCGGGGTGAGGCTCACTTGCCCCCCCCCCCCCTTTCCTGGTCTCCCGAGCTACAATGAATATACAAAATGAATCCGAACATACGAAATTCTAAAAATGAATCATTCTAACATAACGAATATGATGAAACAAAATGATTACATTATTGAATAATTTCCAAAACAAAACTATTTTTTTTCTTGTCCACATCTCTAACCTATATACAGTAATAAAAACAGTACACTGTGCCACAGCATGCAACACCACACATACAGGGGTTTATTTACTAAAGCTGGTTCACTCAGAATCTCGTGCACTTTTGCATGGAAACCAGTCAGCTTCCAGGTTTTAATGCTAAAGCTTAACTGAACAAGCTAAGGTTAGAACTGATTGGCTACCATGCACAACTGCATGGAATTCTGAGTGAGCCATCTTTAGTAAATCTCCCCCACTGCATGTAAATGTTCTGTGCATTGAGATGCATTGGGGGAGATTTACTAAAACTGGAGCTCTCAGAATCTGATGCAGCTGTGCATGGTAGCCAATCAGCTTCTTACTTCAGCTTGTTCAAATAAGTTTTGACAATAAAACCTGGAAGCTGAATGGTGTCTGTGCAGAACGGCACCAGATTTTGCACTCTTCAGTTTTAGTAAATCCCCCACTGTGTTGCCCAAAAGTATGTGCATTATTTCACGCACTGATGCTCATTAATCAACTTGCCCGCTGCCACATAGCAGATGTACTGCTACTAGACAAAATCACATAAATATATGTGATGTTGCATTTCTGGGTAGGGGGCGCGCGTGCTGCACTACCTGCACTGTTATTGGCTCCTGAGGATGTCAATCACCAGGTCCCAGCCAGCAATTTTCGGTCGGGTTTCAGTGATTGTCGGTAAAGCTGAGAGGAGAGAGATCTGTGTGTAAACAACACAGATCTCTCTCCTGCCAGCATGGACATGCTGCTTTCTATCTCTCTGCACAGCAGAGAGCTAGAAAGCAGCAGGTCTGCTTAGTAAAACAGCACACAGTACACAATAAAATCACTCCCTAACACACAGTTAACCCTTTGATTGCCCCAGATGTTAACCCCTTCCTGCCCAGTGTCATTAGTACAGTGTCAGTGTTTTTGTATTAGCAGTGATCACTGTATTAGTGTCACTCGATATGTCAGTGACTGTTAGTCAGTGCCCGCCCAGTGTCAGAATGTCTGCCGCAGTCCCGCTGTAAGTCGCTGATTGCCAGTGACTAAAAATTCCAGTATATATACCGCCATTTGTAAATGCTATAATTTTCAAAACCAATTAATATACACTTATTGGGATTTTATTTTAGTAAAGACATGTAGCAGGATACATTTTGGCCTAAATTTATGTCGACATTTTTTTTTACTGGATATGATTTATAGCAAAAAGTCAAAAATATTGGGGTTTTTTTTGGTTTTTTTAAATTGTAAGTCTTTTTTTGTTTATAGTGCAAAAAATAAAAAATGCAGAGGTGATCAAATACCACTGAAAGAAAGCTCTATTTGCGGAAAAAAATTACATAAATTCATGACCACGCATGCAATGCTGTACATAAATGAAATGTTTGTAAGTTAAAGTAACGCAGTGCTGTATCACAAAAAATGGCCTGGTCAGGAAGGGGGGTAAATCTTCTGGAGGGCAAGTAATTAAAGTTGAAGCTTAGCTATTTTTTTTCTACAGCTTTAGTTATATTATTTACTTGTAATGAAGTATGACCCATGATGTACAAGCTTCTGGATTCTGCAGAAATCTTTACTGTAGGGCTGCCCTGTCCTCTTCCTGCTGCTGTATACACAATTTTTTTGCCTTCATTTCTATTTTAAACTGAATGGGTTGTTCTACAAGCTGATGTTTTACATATACATTAATCTCCACAGTGCTGGAAGGTATGCAGCAAGAGGACTACAGGGCAACCCTGCAGTTAAGATTTCAACAGCATCTAGTACCCTGCACATTTTGGGTCATGCTTTCTTGCAGGTAGTTAAAGTAACTAAAGCTGCAGAAAAATGGTTTGTTTTGTTTGTTTTTTTAACTAAACTTCAGCTTTGAGGATCTGTTCAAAGTAAATAGAGTACCTTGGTGGAACACATGTCAATGCACACATGGGTTTGAAGACTGTTAAGACTATGCCCAAAAAAGGCAAGCATATTACAAAAGACTAGTCACCGATATTGTGTATAGGCTCCTGCCGCTGATCTTTCCCTATTACTGACATACCATTCCTTGCTCTGTCCTGTACTTTTGTGTGGAGACAGACATCGTAAAGGGTAGCGCTCTTTCCTCATGACAGAGTTGGCCCCTGAAGACAGTTGATCTGATGACTGCTGGAGAAATAATCAAGAAACAACGGGTTACGTGCATAAAGAAGAATGCAGTTTTATAGAATGGCAGGGCAGATTCTTTCATTGCATGTCCTCAGTTACCACTTCTTCTCCAGAAAGAAAAACAGTGAGCAGCAGAGTAGTGACATTACCATATCTAATTCCAAATCCTGCAAGACTAGCAATCGGAGACAGCAATACCTTAGATCAGGGGTCTCCAAACTTTATAAACAAACCAGTGTACTGTCCCTCAGTCTTTAGGAGGGCCCGACTGTGGCCAGTGAGAGTAGAAATTGCCCCAGCATCAGTTGGAGTAGACAATGTCTCAGACTTGGTGGTCAGTAGGATGAGGAATATTGCCTCACTGTTGGTGACAGTGGGAGGAATAGTGCCCATTGGAAGAAATGATGCCTCATTATTGGTGTCAGTGGAAAGAATAGTGGCTGATATCAATAGTAGTGTAGCACTACCCAAAGGAGCCGCTTGTATGTGTTCCATGGGATCCCCTTGCTTTGCCTCACAGCCAGGCATAGTGCATTCCTTCAGCCAAATACACACACTTCCACTAGTTGTCTTCAATGACCAGTCTAGGGGATGTTGGGATGTTTGTTTTTAGAGTTTTATTGTCGAACTGGGGATAGGGATGGGGAATTGTAGTAGGATACTCCAAAATTAGAATTCACACCGAGGACATCTAGCTGATCTTTTAGTTGAGCACTTTTGAAGTCTTAGCTGAAGCAGATAGCAGACTTCCCTTTTACTTTGTAGCAACAAGTAGTTTAGGAGTGAGCAAACTCCATTTTTGCAGTAGTAGTAGTTACAGGGTTTAGCTCTTCAGGCATTAGCCAGTTACAACAGACTGCGACAGCCTAAAGGTAGCTGAGCAAAGTCCTTTGCAGTAGGAACACTTGGACAAGCTCTTCAGAACACTAGCCAGTGTTTCCTTTCTCCAGACCAACACTCACTATCAAACACCAGGGGAGGTAGCAATCACACAGTGTCCCCAAATTCCTCAATGTCAGTACTCACAAGGCCCAAGAACAGAATGGTTGCCTCCTTCCAATCGAAACCCTCCAGTGATACCAGACAGAGCTTTGGCAGACAATGCCCCTCAGTCAGCTTAATGTAGAAGTCACTCTCTCTAACTTCAGGTCCTCAGGTCTACCCACCTGAGGCCACATGGCAGCAAGTGCCAGGCAAGGCAGCCTGCCTCCAGCCTGGCTTGGTGCAATCCACTCCTGAGAAAGACAGTGAAACCATGTGCTCTAAGAATAGAAATACCATTCCCAGCATGCAATGGGACTGCTTTCCCCTTCAACTGGCCAGGGCTGTGTCCATATTCATGCTGTTCATTTGCCTAGGACTATCCATGTTCTGGAAGCCTCTCATAGCTTCCTGAAGGTGGGTAGAACTCAGACTAACTCAAACAGCACCAGAGCATCATGAGTAGACCTAACTAATCAATCATAGCACTCTGTTAAGCATACTGAATTTACCTGACAGCTTCTCTGGTAAGCAGAGAAACACAGCTATGCTTAACTTAACTATACACATCCTAGCACCTAACTAGGAGGGTGCTACAGTAGGAGCAGTGCTCCAAGGGCCAGATAAAGGCAAGCAAAGGACAGCATCTGGCCCACAGGCTTCAGTTTGGAGACCACTGCCTTGGTTGGTAAATTATTGCAGATATACAACTATGAGGCTGTAGGGAAAAGAGTACCTAGGTAGATGAAGTCCACTGCTTTTTTTAGGAGGAATGCAAGACAAAAGGTAAATCTTTCTTGGTACTGCTTAGGCAAAATTAGCATTCTTCCCAATAATAACATTGCAAATCTTTACTTTTTTGCATTCACGTCAAGTTAAAGTAGAAACCGCTACAGCCTCACTAGTAGATAAAAACTTGCACGCACTAGATACATTTTTGTGTTTCCTTGTGAATAAAACATTACAACTTATGCTGATTAAAAGATCTGTCTATAAAAAGAATCATTCATTACTGCAGCTTTGAGACAGAAAATATATAAAACCGATATTAAGGGGTTTTTTTGTTTGATTTTTTTGTGTTGAAAAGAACACCTACAAGTATAGTCATATACAGTAGCTGAATATTTCCATTCTTTAAAACCCTTATATATACAGTGTATCTGTCTGTGCATTAGCATTGATTTAAACATTCAGATATGCTTCCATTCACATATTTAGTTATCATGATGTTTTGTGAGTGAGATGAGAATAAATTCACAGCTGGACATGTTCATAGATTTTGTCAGAAAACATTTCATTTTTTAAATGTTTATATTTAATCCATTTTTCAAAACTAAAATTATGCATCCGCTAACATTTTACCAAAGTTATTACCATTCTTTTCTTGTTTTCCCAGTTGTGAATTGAAGCCATTACTGTTCGCTCACCATATACTGCACTGTGCTTTGTAAATTTATGAAATTAAATTTTACAGGCTCAATGCACAGTGTATCGTATATGTCACAAAATGACACAGCACCAGGCTAAGATATTAGCATGTAGTAAACAAAAACTCCAGGCCCTCAGCTAAATGCACAGGTAAAATCCAAATTTGGAACAGTTTCATTGGCCAGACATTTTGTAGTTCTGTGCAGATAGTCATAAACGAGGAGCACTCATAAAGCACACTCCAGCCTGCTGACTGGATAATAAAGCAACAACAGCAGATTGATATAGTCATCATTCTGCTCACTTGTCTCTCTTTGAGTCTGTGTGCTGCTGTACAGGGGATTATACAGAGCTGATATAAAGACAGATTTAGGTTCAACTGTGGACAAAATATAATGTTTAGGTGTGGGTGCACAAACTGATCTAACCCAAACTATCTTTAACAGATAATTACTTTCCGTTTACATAGTTACATAGTTAGTCTGGCTAAAAAAAGACTAAAGTCCATCCAGTTCAACCATTAAAAAAGTTATAATCCTATACCCACAGTTGATCCAGAGGAAGGTAAAAAAAACAGCAAAGCATGATCCAATTTGCTCCTGCAGGGAAAAAACTTCCTTCCTGATCCCACGAGAGGCAATCGGATATTCCCTGGATCAACTTGACCTATAAATGTTAGCATCCAGTTATATTCTGTGTATCTAAGAAACAATCCAGGCCTTTTTTAAAGCAATCCACTAACTTGGCCAGAACCAACTCTTGAGGGAGTCTATTCCACATTTTCACAGCTCTCACTGTGAAGAAACCTTTCCGTATTTGGATATTAAATTTCTTTTCTTCCAGACATAAAGAGTGCCCCCTTGTCCTCTGTGATGACCTCAGGGTGAATAACTCTACACTAAGTTCACTATATGAACCACTGATGTATTTATACATGTTGATCATATCCCCCCTTAATCTCCTCTTCACAAGAGAGAATAAATTCAGTTCCTCTAATCTTTCCTCATAGCTGAGCTCCTCCATGCCTCTTATCAGTCTGGTTGACCTTTTCTGTACTTTCTCCAGTTCCCCAATGTTCATGAAGTTAATTGGTGCCCAAAACTGAACTGCATATTCCAGATGAGGTCTTACTAATGATTTGTACAGGGGTAATATGATATCTCTCTCTGGAGTCTATACCTCTTTTAATACAAGAGAGGATTTTGCTCGCTTTAGAAACCGCAGCTTGGTATTGCATGCCATTATTAAGCTTGTGATCTACCAGAACTCCCAGATCCTTCTCCACCATTGATTCCCCCAGCTGTACTCCCCCTAGTATGTATGATGCATGCATATTCTTTTCTCCCAAGTGCATAACTTTACATTTATCAACATTAAACCTCATTTGCCGCATAGTTGCCCGATTAAATAGAGCATTGAGGCCAGCTTGTAAGTTGAAGACATCCTGTAAGGATGTTATTCCACTGCATAGCTTGGTGTCATCTGCAAAGACTGAAATGGGATTTTTAATCCCTGACCCTATATCTTTTATAAATATATTATATTTAAAGACCTATAGTGATTTGGATAGCCTATTCTACACACTGAGGGAGGTTTACTAAAATTTAAGCATTCAGAATCTGGTGGAGATCTGCATGATGGTCAATCAGCTTCTAACTTCAGCTTGTTCAATTGTGCTTTGACAATAAAACCTGGAAGCTGATTGGTTTCTATGCAGACATACCTCCAAACTGTCCCTGATTTCGAGGAACTGGCCCTGATATGGAACAAAGTTCCTTTGTTCCTCTTTCCTCCTCATGTGTCCCTCATTTTGGTCTGATCTATATAGTTGTATATAAAATGCACTATGAATCTTTCAAAAAGTGTTTCACAGTACTAAAACTTTCATCCACTTTCTAAATTGCTGCATTTGTAAATTTCAGAGGCCAGTATAAAGGAATAGTAGTGGTAAAAAAAAAACACTTGTGAGTTTAGCCAATCTTTGTTTTTGTATATTTCTCCTTTAAGGGGGCATGGTGGGGGTGGGGGTCTTATGCCTACATACATTTGCTAATAAGTGGCCCACATTCCCATCTCAAAAAGTTGGAAGGTATTTACAGACCTGCACTAGATTTTGCACCCTCCAGTTTTAGTAAACCTCTCCCACAGTTTATCCACAATGAAGAGCACGTAAAGACTGGTACAAGTTAGATGAGTTGAAGGTATCACAACAGGTTGCAGTTTAAGGCCTTGTGCACACTGGACATTTGATATTGCTCTTAGGGGCATCTAGTGGTTTTTTTTGCCTCTAAATGCTCCTGCATGTTAGCCTATGTCCTGTGTCCATGCACACATAGGCGTTTAGAGGCAGAAAAAAAACACTACCATTCTATTCAGGAGCAGTGGAGTTTTGACAGAAGAGTGGAGTGGTTTTTTTACGCATTTACGCATGCGTTTTTTCTGCCACAACTCCGCTGCCAGGAGTAAAGGCATCTAGGAGAGATAGTAAAAACAGCTGTAACATGCAGCATGATCAGGACAGCTAGCATTGTCATTATGTTAAGCAGTTTGTACCATGGCTGCAGTCTATCAGTCTCTTGTAACATGACAGCAGTCTCTTTAACATAAAATGTAATTGTAAAATGTAATTTTGTACTGCTCTCCCTCTATTCTTGATCCCAATAGAGGTAGCAACTTCCAAGCGTGCCAGTAGTTCAATGACACAAAATACCGGAATTAATACAAGAACCCCAGTTAATTACTTTTAGTGCCCAGTAGGAAAAACCACACATAAACAGGATGTGAGCAACATGATGTTAATCACATTGTTCTGGTGAATGTTTTCTATTGGCAATACAGGAAAGCTACTGGCGCTGCTGTGTTCATTCTGAGCGGCCATCCTAATCTCTTAGCTCATGTCAACAGCCTCTAACATGATAGTCTCTTGTAACATACATCCCTTATACCATGCAGTCTCTTACTATGTTGGCATCTTCTTGAAAAATAGCACCCTTATGGAACTAAGAAATACAAGTTTTATATAGGTGCTATTTACAGATGACATCTTAGTTTGGTTCTACAGATCATACAGTTCAGTTCAACGTTTTCCATGAATACACCACCTCCACAAGAAACATTAGATTAATAATTGAATAAGGCACAAAGACTCAAAATCTTGTGTTCCCTTCATTAGGTGCACAATACAAATAGTGCACCTTGTTTTTACAGCCACAAAATCAGCTTTGACACATCTATCATTAATAGAAATGTATTATTAGGATCCACAGGGCTTTTAGCCCACTGACAACATCAGGGCCGTGACATTTTTTTACCCACAAAATCATTGGCAAAGATGCATCAGAGTTAACTCACTCAAAGCGAATAGGCTGTTCACTTTTCAAGGGAAGTTGTAATTTGCCCTAGAGCTTAGTGAAGGAGGTGAAATATACCCAATCGCATGCAAGGAAAATTTACAAAAAAAAGGCATTTTTGCTTGCACATGATTGGATGAAGGAACCTTATTCACTAAGGATTGATAAGATTGAAGGTTTAAAGTGGTTCTAAAGGTATACTATATTGCCAAAAGTATTGGGACACCCCTCCAAATCACTGAATTCAGGTGTTCTAATCACCTCCACGGCTACAGGTGTATAAAATCAAGAACCTAGGCATGCAGACTGCTTCTACTAACATTTGTGAAAGAACGGGTCGCTCAGTGAACTCAAGTGTGGTACCGTGATAGGTTTCCATCTGTGCAATAAGTCTATCCGTGAAATTTCCTTGCTACTAAATATTCCACGGCCAACTGTTAGTGTTATTATAACAAAGTGGAAGCAACTGGGAACAACAGCAACTCAAAATGGTAGGCCACGTAAAATGACAGAATAGGGTCAATAGCTAAAGACCTCCAAACTTCGTGTGACCTTCAGATTGCACAACAACAGTGCATAGAGAGCTTCATGGAATGGTTTTCCATGGCCAAGGAGCTGCATCCAAACCTTACATCACCAAGTGCAATGCAAATTGGCAGATGCAGTGGTGTAAAGCACTCAGTCATTGAACTCTAGAGCAGTGGAGATGTGTTCTCTGGAGTGATGAATCATGCTCCTCTGTCTGGCAATCCAATGGATGTGTCTGGGTTTGGTGGTTACTAGGAGAACGGCACTTGCCTGACTGTAATGTGCCAAGTGTAAACTTTGGTGGAGGGGGGATTATGGTGTGGGGTTGTTTTTCAGGAGTTGGGCTTGGCCCCTTGGTTCCAGTGAAGGAAACTCTTAAGGCGTCAGCATACCAAGACATTTTGGACAATTCCATACTCCCAACTTTGTGGGAACAGTATGGCAATGGCCCCTTCCTGCTCCAACATGACTGCGCCCCAGGGCACAAAGCAAGGTCCATAAAGACATAAGTGAGTGAGTTTGGGGTGGAGGAACTTCACTGACCTGCACAGAGTCCTGACAACCTGATAGAACACCTTTGGGATGAATTAGAGTGAAGACTGCGAGCCAGGCCTTCTTGTCCGACATCAGTGCCTGACCTCACCTCTGCAAGAATGGTCAAACATTCCCATAGACACGTTCCTAAATCTTGAGGACAAGTCTTTCCAGAAGAGTTGAAGCTGTTATAGCTGCAAAGGGTGGGCCAACTCAATATTGAACCCTACAGACTAAGACTGGGATGCTATTAAAGTTTAAGTGTATGTAAAGTCTTCCCAGAAGAGTTGAAGCTGTTATAGCTGCAAAGGGTGGGCCTACTCAATATTGAACCCTACAGACTAAGACTGGGATGCTATTAAAGTTCAAGTGTATGTAAAGGCAGGTGTCCCAATACTTTTGAAAATATCATGTAGATGCATCCACTGCATTACGTTAAAAACTTTCTTTGTGCAGCAACCCCCCCGGGGGGCCTTATACTTACCTGAGCCTGATCTCAATCCATCGATGTGCCCAAGAGCAGCAGTTCTTTCGGCTCTTATTCTCCTCACTGGAGATTGAGGCAGCAGAGGGAACCAGTGGGTTCTATGGCTGTCAATCATCCAATGAAGAAACAGGTGGGGGCAGGGGCCGAGGCAAGCTGTGTGTGTTAATAGGACAGAGTGCAGCTCAGACACTTGGGGGGAAGAGCCAGGATCGCTAGTGGGGAATCGCAGAAGAGGAGGATCATGGCTGCTTTGGGCAAGACCAAAACAAATTCCTTTAGAAACACTTTAAGCAGTAAAGAAATAGCTTTCATTATTTTAGATCAAAATAATGGTTAGAATATGGTTCTGCAGAACAAGTGTTAGAGAAACAATAGCTGTTGATTGTGAAATGCAGCTCAGCTAGCAAATGTTTCCTCCCCCAAGATATATTATCTTTTTGCTTGTTTTACCTACATTGTATAAGGCAGACCATAGACAGAGCAAATTTATTTCCTGTAACCATGTTTAGACAGGGGAATCCCTCCCACTGAGCCATTGTGTTCTCCCAGTGTGGGTGGAGTGGGGGGGGGGACTGTCATCACCAGGAGAAGACAGTGATTATTACTAGCGGTTTTTATAGCCATTGCAATAATCGCATGTAAAATTCAGAAGGCTGGTTGTACTTAAGTTGATTGATCTATACACTTGGGTACATTCAGCCTGCCCATACATGGTTTGAATCTTGTCTGCTTCCTGCTGCACCGGCTGGGATTCAAAAAGTCTATGGCCGGGTTAAATCCTGTAGAGTACAATGTAGAACATGCATTAGAAATACATTAAATGTCATATACATAACTTATTGCACAGTAATGTGTGTCAAAGTCTACTTTCTTTTTTTATTTTCATCTGGTGATCTGGCCAGGAGTGCACCTGCCTTATGGTGTTTCCACTCTGGATGGAAGGGCATTGAAGACACTTTTGGACAGCAGCATTGCCTGGGGAGAGAGTAGTGTTAGATGTACTAGAAAATTTAGATAGGTTAACAAATTAAAGCTGAGCTCCAGATAAAAATTTTTAAGCAGTTACAGTAACAGCTTTTTTTTTTTGGAATAAGTGAATAAAGGCTTACCATTTTAGACACCCTTGTCAGTAAAGAGTTTGTCTCAACCATCTTACTGCCACTTTGTTTGGACAGCTTGGTCTGTTAAAGAAAATGTATGCAACCACCACATCTAAGAACTGGTGAGCTGCCATAAAATATATTTTTGTTTTTTGGTTTAATACCGCTTTAATTTTTCAGGCCTGAAATTTATTTGAGGTTTTTTTACGCTTAAAAAGCATATGACACCGGATCACTTTGTCCTAAGAAGAAGCCACAATAACAAGGTCTACAGAACAAGTGAAGATGAGCAAACCTTTTGTGGTGAAAGAACAACTTTAGTTTGATGTTCTAAACACACAATGCATGAGAATCAAGTGACATCCTTCAGTGACCTGGATTTGCAAAACTTTGATACCTGATATTGTACTGAAAAGCACTGTGGCCGGCACTGACGTCAGCGTGTGGAAACAAAATACCTTAATAATAATGTTATGTGCTGTTTTTCTCCACTTAACCATAGATCAAGGAGAGAAAACAAATTTACTAAATTCACTATACAAGAACATGGAACATGTGTGGGACCAGTTAATAAGACACTTATTTGTAAGAAAGGTCTGAAAACACTATTTAAAAAAGTAAGACTAATTAATTTTGTGTTTTTGTGTAGCATAGATATGCATTTAGATTTTAAAGGGTTTCAAATTTCACTTTTTCACCTGTGTTCAAAACATTCTCATGTTCTGCAAGGATTCCATATGCTGATTACCTAATCACCTAAAGCAAAAGTGATGTCTCTACTGATATTGATGCCTGATGTACACACCCAGATTATGTGCATCTAAATTCACTGAAAACAATCATGCATCCCTATAGCAATAACTGATTATTTCCAAACTTCAGTCTCTTTGCCTCACTTTTACAATTAAATGCTATTATTTTACCAATTTATTAATGAAATATTAATGCTTAATATTTTATCCTAATTAATTTGATACTTTAGGCTTGCAATTATCTCATTAAAATAAGTTATAGAGGTTTTGGTGACAAAGTGTAAACCCTCAATACTTGCTGCTAATATAGAGAGCTGTTCATCTTGGAAATATCATTATCAGCGCTTTTATTGGCTCTGCTGAATCTCTCCAAGGCTACTAGTGCTCAGCAACATGAAAACCTGTTAGTTTCCATAGTGGTTTGATTAAAGTGACACTAAAGCTTGTTTTTTTATTCTAAAATAATAAATGTGTCTATACTTACCTGCTCTGTGCAATGATTTTGCACAGAGCAGCCCTGATCCTCTTCTTTTTGGGTCCCCTCCAGTGCTCCGGGCTCCCCCTCCTTCAGCAGTGCCCCCAGGGAAAGCTGCTTGCAAGAAGGGTCTTGCACATGGTCTGATGCTGCCACATGTTTGGAGTTCCTTTTTGCAGGGCCCTGTACCATGATTCCAGGCACTATGCCAAGAGGAGGAAGACCCCCTGTAAACAAGCAACCCCTTCCATTCATCCAACTATAGGAGACCTCGGGTTACCTGGATCTGGTTTACATCATTTCTGGGCAAGTCTTGAATACATTTCTGAGGGAGGATTGACCCATTCTGACCAGACCTTTTCTTCCTGATTGAGGATCCTGGAGCTATGATTTACACAGCTTATACTTATTTACTTTCTGGTGAGTGTGCATTTCTGCTATTCTTCACGGATCACCACCATTGATTACTACCAGTCACCTCGCACATTTTTTTTATGAAAACAGACTTTTAATATCAGACTTTTTATCAGTTTTATTTCATGTTTTCATTCAAGTGTTGCACTATTGTTATTATTCTGCTGTAAGTCTATATTGGTTACTTAGAGTGCATAGCTGGTTTTGGATAGTGCTCACTATATTTAAATATGTACTCTAGACTGTGCCGTGCTTTACCATATACAAATACTTCACTAGTGTGTGGTAGCGACAGAAGCAGTTCTTGATGCAGAGACCAGGTTGGACAGGACAGGAGGGACAGAAAAAGCGGGTATTACGTCTAATTCCGTGTCTGCTATAGGCACAGCTTTTTGGGGCAACTCTCATACAGCCAGCTCACTGCATCTGGATTGGGGGTTTGGGTCACAGCACCTTCTGGAAATAAAAGGGCCATGGTGATCTCTTCCTGAAATTTTAGGAAGGATCCAATTTGTCCAGTTGCTTTGCAAAGCACAAAAGTGTTCTACAAAGCCAATTGAAGTAAATATACAGACACTTTTTTGGTACCAGCATCTGGCTTTACGGGTAACTAAGTATGGCTTCACCATCTGGTCGTTGAAGTCCACCCCTCCCACGTTAAGGACACAGAGGGACTTTTCAGCAACACCAGTTGCTGTGAAAATTTGGGTTGTCATGTCTCTGTGGATGGAAGACAGGATGAAAACATCCAGGTTGTCACTTCACTGTGAGCAATTCATAATTTTTCAAGCAGGCTTTCTCCTCCTTTCTAAGTCGGATATTTACAAGCTGTTGGGGTAAACACTTAGGTTGACAATTAGGTTGCACAGTGCCAAATGAGCCAATTCTAAGACTGTACAAATGTCTAAATAGTGGCACGCTTGTATAATAATTGTCCCCATAGAAGTGGTACCCCATATGGAAATAGCCTAATGCCCTCTCACAGAGCTTTTACATTTTGACCTGATATCTGACACACTTACTGGGGAGAAACTGTTTGAATGCAAGGTGCCAGAAAAATTAACGAGGGACTCATCAACTCAGCAATGTTTTGTGGAGCCTATCATATTCAGGGTCACCCTGAGGACAAAAGAGTGTACTGTCATTGAAATTTAAAAATCTCATTACATTCTCATATTTATGCCTGGCCTTGGCAGCAGAGAACATGGGCATATGATGAATCGGGTCTGTGAACCAATATGATTGCAACTCATTCTTTTTAGTAATGCCTATGTTGAGGGTTAGGCCCAAAAAATCTTTACATTTGGAAACCGTAATAGGTTTCCATGCAAATGGTCTGGCAAGGTTTGAATTTAGGTTGGTGGTGATAAATTGTTGTGCATATAAATTGCTTTGATCCAAAATCAATTCAAAATCAATTCATACAGATCTTCAGTGGAAAACAGCTCCAAAAAATCAAGGAGAGTAGTTACATTTGCTGTTTCCACCTAAATTCCAGGTTGGACAGTGAATGGGAGAAGTACCGGTGCTGCAGAATTTGTGGGCTGCCAATCATGATTTGCAAGCACATCCAGAAGGACACTAAGTGATACTGCAGTGATGGTGTGTAAAAGACCAAGATGTACTTCGCCGCTGGTTCTCGCCAGTTGACCAAAAGGTAGTGTGGCACTAGTACTGGCACTCTGCTGCATTTGAGAATCATCATGCAATTCTAACACCTCAGCAAACTGAGAATGGGGTTGGGTATGCCTTACCTTAGCTTGGACCTCTCTTCCATCATCTGAGTTATATGTCGGGATGCTGCTGCTCTCTACAGGTTCTTATTCTGAGCCTGATTCTGTCAGTGAGGCTTCCCCTTCACTCTAATCTGACATGCTCGAAATCCTCTTCACTTGAGTACCTTTCATTGGAGATTTTGGCCACTAAATTTAGAGGTAGTGCAATTAATGGGAAAAATATCACTTGGCTGTTAGGGACTACCTCCGCTACAAAAAAAGTGCCTGCTAGTGCTATTAGAGATCAGGCCTTCAGTTTTGTGTGCAATGTATCATGTGAAAGTAATCTACTGACACTGCACTTGCTGGGGGTGGGGGAGGGGGTCAGAGGGGCTAAATACAGGTGCTGGCAGGTGTTGGAGCTGATCCAGCTAGTGCTGCATTTTTGGGAACAACCTACTATTGTGTATTGGTATAGTTCTGGTATACAATGGTAGTGATCCGTTCAGACACTATACTAGCAGTTTATAGTGTGAATGTGAATGTGTTCCTGACAATCAAAGGGTTAAATGTGATGGTAATGTAGTGGCAGGCAATCTAACGCTATCTGGGAGGGATGCTACCTGATCCTATCACTATCTGAAGTCACCTGTGACACTGACAGTGATCAGTAAACAAAATCTGTATATTGTACTAGTGACACTGGTGACAGGGTAGTGAAAGGGTTAACCGAGAGAGCGATCAAAGGATTAAAATATACCTAACATGTGTTTTAGGTGTCAGTGTAGTGCTTCTATAACATCTGCTTTCTCCTCTCTCTGGAATGGAATGAGCTCCAGGGAGAGAAATTTGCATAATTTCCTGTTCCTGTGTTTTGTAAACACAGGCACAGGCTGAGCCCTGCTTCAGTACAACTGAACATCATTGGCCTGGATGTGGTCAGTGATTGTTGCTGTACCAAATCACAGCACCGCCAAGCTGTCAGCTCGGGAACATGGCGGGAGCACAAATCGCATAAATATACATGATTATGCACAGGGAGTCCGCCCTGTAGCAGTAAAGCTGCGATAGGGTGGACTTCAAGTGGTTAAATAATACAAGTTACAAACTATAAATAAAAACAAAATGAAACAAAACAGTATCTCCATGTAAAAAGTAAATTATAGGTTATCAGTGATAAACAAACGTGATGTATATGTATACCAAATAGCAAGAGATGCCCAAACCAGTTGAATGTAACAAAAAAAATACATATAAAGTAGAATTATACACCTCATTCATAAGTATAAACCATTAGCAATATAAATTACAAAGTATATATGAAGCATACATAATAAAATGTTCATAAAAAGAGAAGATAAATATATCGATGTAGCTACTCATCATGACATGTGTCGACTATCTGGATAAATAATCAAAATGTCTAAAATTAATTAAAATTAATAGAAGTGTTTCCATTTGCGGTAGCGTCTAAGTACAAATGGTCAGTTGTTATGTTTATAAAAGAGAGATTGTGTGATCAGGATCATGGGACTGACCTGTATTTCTTGGAGAATGGTTTGATTCTGAGATGGTTAAATTCTGTAGGAAAAAAATTCAGAGAGAATGCTAAGCTTAAAAGCTTATTGCACCTAGGAATGGACAGATAAATGGTGCCCAAGGGGTTAATAGGTAGGGTAGTAGGACATGACAATAAGAGATACAGAGGGGATTTTTATGGACATGAAGCTGGTAAAAGAACTGAATTATAATATTGTATTATAATAATATATATAATATAATAATATTGTATCTGTATAAATAGACCTAGATGGGAATTAGAGTTTTTAGAGATTTTTTTTGGCGGGAGGAGTGCTTGTAGAAATACTGAAGAGGTATATAAAACTAGAATAGTAGTAAAGGATTGGTAGAAGTGAGCAGCGTAGCAGTGGAAAGGATGGCATATAGGAAGGCGAGTGGGATAAGGTAGAACAGGTCCAACCGACATGTAACAAGAATGGTCAAAGGCAGGGGTCCTCAAACTACGGCCCACGGGACACATGCAGCCCGCCGAGGACATTTATCCGGCCCGCCGGGCAGGGGCGTATCTGCCGCGAGGCAAGGGACTAGGGTTTGGCAGGTCGGGAGAGCTCGGCAGGGCTACGGCAGGAGGCAGGAGGGCGGGATCAGCAATTCTAGAACAGGGGAAGGTGGGCTCGGCTTATGAACCCGCACCACTCACCTGGCCTCTCTGCAGCCAGCCGGCCATCTATTCTGATCAGTGCATGCAACTGTCACGGCCGGAGGGCGGAGCCTAGAGCTGACCATGAAGAGGGGGAGCAAGAGAGGAGACTCCATTGCTGCATGTTGGGTATCACGGCCACAGACCCTAAATAAGTGCAATAGATGATCGATCCCCTCTCTCCTCTATCACTCTCCCTCCCCCCTCCTCTCTCTCCCCCCTTCCTCTCTCCCCCCCTTCTCTCTTTCTCTCCCCCCTCCTCTCTCTCTCTCCCCCTCCTCTCTCACCCCCCGTCCCCTCTCTCCCCCCTCCCCCTCCCCTCACTCCCCTCCTCTCTCCCCCCCCACCCCCTCTCGCCCCCCTCTCTCTCTCCCCCTCCCCTCTCTCCCCCCCTCCTCTCACCCCCCTCCTCCCTCTGTCTCCCCCTCCTCTCTCTTCCCCCCCTCTATCTCCCCCTCCTCTCTCTCCCCCCTCCTCTCTCTCCCCCCCTCCTCTTTCTCTCCCCCCTCCTCTCTCTCTCTCCCCCCTCCTTATCTCCCCCCCCTCTCTCTTTACATTGTACATAGATCTGACCCAAAAAGGTGTCCTGCATTTACCGTATATTTCACTCCATAAGACACACTTGGGGGGCAATGTCTGTGCGTCTTATGGAGCGGCCAGCCCAGTATTCCCACCGCCGTTGTTTGTCCGAAGTCTCTGGTCATCTCAAGTACTATGTCCGCAGTCTCTGGTCATCTCCTGTACTATGTCCGCAGTCTCTGGTCATCTCCTGTACTGTGTCCACATTTATTCATAGTTTTTTTTTAAAACTATAGTCCGGCCCTTTAATGGTCTGAGGGATAGTGAACTGGCCCCCTGTTGAAAAAGTTTGAGGACCCCTGGTCAAAGGTATGAGAGATAAAACCTATAAAGAGAGACCTCAGGAACGTAATATGTAGTCTGGAGGAAAGAAGGGAAAGGGGAAATACATCAAGGGGTGAATTAGGTTCAGGAGGGCAGCATTTTCATTATGAACCCAAGATTAAGGACACAGGGACATGACCTCAAACTAGCAGGTGCAAACTTCAAAACTATTCTTAGGAAGTATTATTTTACTGAAAGATTAGTTTATACTTGGAATAGACTTCCAACAAAGTAAGTGACTCAGTCCACAGTAAGTGGATTCAAACATGCTTGGGACAAACATAGATCTATACTCAGACAAGAAAAAAACATGTATGAATAAATACAAATGGGAAGAACTCAATGGATCACTTGGTCTTTATTCTGCCTTCAATCTTCTACGTTTCTAAGTGGAGTCCACTGTCATTATATCTTCCTGTTTCAGTGTCATTGTATCTTCGGCATCTTCCTGAGATCTCACATGATGTCTCCCAGCAATCTTCTGTGAGCTTTGGAATACCTTGTCTTTGTGTATTGGAAATGAAGAAAGAAGGAGGTCTTCACAATCAAAATCAGCAGAGCAGTCTAAGGTGACAGGCTGCTCATTAAATACAGTAGAGTTTGTGACCATTGTCTCCCTAGGACAGGAAGTGTGTTACTGGCAGGATCACCAGGTGAAAATAAAAGAAAAAAAAACTAAAAAAAAAAGAAATATAAAGTAGCCACCTCATCTAGAACTGGTAATTTGCAATATAACCCTCCAATCTGCAATATAACTCTGCAATAACCCTCTCCCAATTGCTATACTTTCTTTCTAGGTCACTGTATGCAGAGAAATTCTTTTTTTTTCCCAAACAAGCATTTAATTTTATTTTCGTTCTACAGCATGGAACAAATGAAATGAAAGACCTATTTTGGGTTTATTTTATTTAATTTTTTAACCCCCTGAATATGTGTCTGTTTTCAACCTATGTAAATATAACTCCTCTGTGTTGTTGTATGGCCCCATACTTCTGTTTAACCATTTTTCTACATTAGGGACGTACAAGGCAACTACAATATGCTGCAAATGTAACTGGCAACTGCAAGCATACCTGACAAATTTGCCACATCTCACCATTCACTCAACCATTTACTTCAGTTGAAAGGCTTCCTTTATGTTACCAACCCAACATGACCAAATGCCCTGCGAATGTCTTTCAGCAGGACTGCTTTGAATCCTTCTCCTTCTATTGCAAGAGTTCCCTAACTTGAGGTGCCAACACCCCCAGAGGATGTGAGATGGAATGTCAGGGGGTTCAACAAAGAGTGACTTGTGTCCCTTAGTGATCATTCGGCTAACTGCCAGTGTGCCTAACGTAGGTGGCTGTGTTGCATAGTAATCTTTTGTTTAACCAAAAAATATATATGTTGCACTGTCAGGAATACATAAAACAGATGTGCATAAATTAATTGATTACTTAAATCATGAATGACAATGAATTGATAAATAGTGAATAATTAATTAAGTAAATAAATAAAAATCCCCAAAAATATGAAGTGACAATGAATTTATAAATATGTGAATAGCTGATTAGGTAAATAGATAAAAAGTTCCAAAAGACATAAAAGGTCATGAAAGAAGTGAATAAACGATCACAATAAAGTGCTAGAAAAAAACAAGATGCTCGGTTTGTGGCCATAAATATCCTGTGCTTCCACTTTTCACCACTGTGCAGTCCACCAAGGGGGATTATGAAGCCTCTTATCAGAAATTTAGACCTCTAAACAGAAGGTCTAATTGTGCTTAAGGGAGAGAACCCTCACAAGATAGATAGATAGATAGATAGATAGATAGATAGATAGATAGATAGATAGATAGATAGGTCACCACTTAGCTTCTCTTAGGAAACAACCAGCCTACCAAATGAGATCTACTCACATTTAGGAGCAATGTTAGGGCATATCAAACAAACAGCATTGAGCACCCTGGATTGCGTGATGATGTCACCACTGAAAATCCTCCAACGCATTTTGTCTGAACAGTCATTGTCGCCGGGGCAATCTTTTGTTTATTTCATCAAAAGGAGAGTATAACAGAATCAATACATACAGTAAGTAATTCATCATCAAAGTATGGCTTTTACAATTATTATAATGCAACATCTAACATCTTTTTTTATATTTTTTTTTTGCACTTATAAATTCATTGTTTCATTCATAAAACTTGATGGATATTTTTCTGCTGAAGACGTAAAGATTTTAGAATGGATTAATGAATCCATGGGGTCAAATCACTAAGAGTTAAATAACGACTGAAAAAATGTGGTAAAATAATGCACGTGGTAAATATTTAGCAAATGTGCAATTCACTAAGAATTTTGCAGTAAATAACTTTTGCAGTAAAATATTTTTATTGCGGTAATTACCACATATTTTTATGCGGTAATTTATTGCACAACAGCTTGTTGTTAAGGAAGCCAGCCGCCGCGTCCTTAACAGCAGATAACTCATCAGCTGTCAGCGGTCCTCTCACAATTCTAGGGGATTTTGGGTCTGGTATGGATTTGGGGAGGACCCCACATCATTTTGTTTTTTTTATTTTGGTGTGGGATTCCCCTTAATAGCCATACCACACCCCTAAGGCCTGATATGGATTGTGGGGGGAAGCCCACGCTGCATCTGAAAAAATGCCACATGTGATACCACCAGCAAAACCCTGGTGATAAATATTGCATCGTTTTTTACTTTCTGTTCTGTCTGTGAATTGGACTTAACAGCTTACCGCATTTTTTTTTTTGCAATATTTACCGACGCATTCTTAATTGTGCGTTAAATACCGCAGAATTATTATTTTTTTCATGTGAATTGGACATTTTGTTACCCCATGCAATAATTTATGCAAATGAGTGATATGACCGTGTTATGGCATGCGGTAACCTTTAGTGAATTGACTCCCATATTCCTATAATTTGGAACTTATTTTTTAAGTTCAGTTTGTTCACCTACACTATTGTATGTGGGTCAATTTGAAAACAGACATCTTTATTCTCAAATGTGTTGTTATTATTATTGTGAGGGGTGAGGATATTATTTAAACATTTCCTACGGGTGTGGGGAATAGAAAAAAATCAGGAACCACTGACCTATAGAGAAAAATAAATAAAAATAGTAAATAACAGGACCATTCTTTGTTTTCAGTTGACTTTCCCAGGTACAATGGGCCCCTATGCATCAGTACAGTTTGTTCCAGTGACATGTTCATACTGGGGAATTAAAATGTTCTGCTTTATTGGGAGAAAACTATTCAATTTAGTTGCTGAAAACATAATGGCTCTTTATCATGAAAAACACGAGACCTTAGCATATCTGACAATAAACCACATATTTCCATTTTCTAGGGAAAAAAATCGCATTAAATACACAATCATAAAACAGCACTTCATTTTCAAGAATTTCACATGAGGGGGGCAAATAACTTCAGACAGAACAACACAAACCATTTGGATCCACTTTGTAAGGTTTTGGCTTTTGTGTACAGATGGCGTTCTTAGTGGATTTATCTATATTTTTCTAAAAATCAATCTGTACAACATGTATCATGATAATTAAGATCAATGTAATTGCAATCCACAGAGGAGCTGTTTAGCAAAGGAAGACAGACAGCACAATGCTTTTTACACACACGGTGACATTTATTTCAGCTATTTGGTGCACATTGTACATGCATACATTTATTTAAATCTAAAGGTACCATCACATGTGGTTAACAAGGCAATAAACCTATCCTAAAATTAACCAATGACAAAAGGCAGGAATATTGCATTTAAGATGAACACTGTACATTTGGCACATTATCCAAAGTAGTGAAAATATAAGATTACATTTGACTACATAAAAAAAAAATTAATTCCCCTCACATTATTGTGAAAAATCATTAATGCTTTTTTGTACACAACTATTACATCATTTTGCTTTCCTGTATGTGAAGTTTGTACAAGGGAACTTTCTATACCCTCTCTTACAGTTCTCTGGTAACAAATTATCTTTATTTAGCAAAGATGTTGAAATTCATTTCCTTATAACACTACTGCCATCTAGTGTTCGCTCAGTGCCAGGTCTGGCTGTAAGAAACAGATGCTGAAACTAGCTCTGTCATAAAATATGAATATGTACATGGAAAAATTATAAGTTTCCATTTTTACTTTAACATCAGTTTCTTTTTCTAGTTTTTGTCAAGTAAAGCAATACAAAGTACAAACCTCTTTTTCATCATTTATTTAAAATACACAGCTGAAAAGCAATGAGGACGTGGCTATGAAAAGAGACACAGCACAGCTGCTCAAGACCAAGAAGGTAAGTTTATAAACCTATAGAGTCACACAGTTCAGCGTAGGTCCAAGCAGGAAATCCAGTGATCTCAGATTAGATAAAAGCTCAGCAAAGTCTCTTCTAATGCAACACTTCATAAAAGCAATGCCTGACAGCTTGACAACAATTTTAAAAATGTAACAGAAAGCACAAACTTGGCTGTTCACTTTGTAAATTGAACATTGTTTTAATAAAGTGAACCTGTATTCTTCTTAAATACTCAATCATGTACAAGAAAAATCTAAAAATGTATATATTTATCGCTTGACTAGATATTCAAAGTAAATGCAGCTTCATCATATTGACTAGCATTCACTTTGTAAAGTCAAAATACATTTAGTAAAGTGAACATCCACTTTGTTAAGTGACTAGCCTTTACTCCTTTAGTAAATCAACTACTTTGCTATTCCAAAACTTGGTGTGAATCCGTACAATGTAGTGTGCTTTGCTAGAAGGCATTTATATTTTTGACAATGCGTTTGAAGCTGAGTGCAAAATCCATATTTTAATCTGTGCCATTAGAGTTACCTATAACTTAAAATGGCATGTGAGTGGAGATCACTGGGGAAAAAATGCATTATCTAGTATAGAAGTAAGATGGCATGGCAATAATGAAAAAGCAAATAAGTATAACTAATGATGCCAACAGTCTAAAACCGTACAAGTAAGCTAAGGCCATGAGAAGCGCAATCCAATGTCTTTAAGAGGGATGCAAAGAGCAGCTTTGGGATGTAGCAGAGAAGAATTTATTTGTTGGAGAATGATGTGATTCTGAGAGGATTAAATATATTCTGTGGGAAAAAAATTCAGAGAGAATGCTAAGCTTAAAAGCTTATTGCATCTAGGGATGGACAGATAAATGGTGCCCAAGGGGTTAGTAGGTAGGGTAGTAGGACATGACAATAAGAGATACAGAGGGGATTTGTTATGGACATGAAGCTGGTAAAAGAACTGCATGATAATATTGTATTATAATAATATATATAATATAATAATAGTGTATCTGTTTAAATAGGCCTAGATGGGAATTACAGTTTTTAGAGATTTTTTTTGGGGGGGGAGTGCTTGTAGAAATACTGAAGAGGTATATCAAACTAGAATAGTAGTAAAGGATTGGTAGAAGTGAGCAGCGTAGCAGTGGAAAGGATGGCATATAGGAAGGCGAGTGGGATAAGGTAGAACAGGTCCACCGACATGTAACAAGAATGGTCAAAGGTATTGTCAAAGGAATGGTCAATTTTAAAAATGTAACAGAAAGCACAAACGTGGCTGTTCACTTTGTAAATTGAACATTGTTTAAATAAAGTGAACCTGTATTCTTCTTAAATACTTAAATACTCAATCATGTACAAGCTGATCCCATTATTTATTATGAGGATGATGAAACCAGTCTAAAATATGGGAAAATATAGACTGCTTTGTGATACAGTTCACAAAGCTGTTACTTCTTGCTGACTCAATGCCAGCCTCCTAATGTGCATGTGTGAGATGGCAGACTGATGTGAGACTGGTCCTGTGCGATGTGATCCTAGGAGGCTGTGCGCAGGAATGGGCCGGTGAGGAGGGGGCAGAGTGAGTCTGAGCCTGATGTCAGCCTCACCTAGAAACCCCCAGCGCCCCCCCCCCCCCCCCCTCATCTAAAAGAAAAATCCAAATGTTTAACGGAGAGGGAGAGTTAGAAAGAGGATATGGCAACATTTTGAGTGAAGGTCTACTTTTAGTTGCGGTAAATGAAAAAAAAGTGAGTCTGATGTCACCCAGAGAAAGGTAAAATCAGTTCTTATCAAAATTTGTGCAAGAGGAGAGGACTTTATATGTCCTTCCTCACTGTAGCTAACCTGAATAATTAACATTTTAGAAAAAATTTAGCTGTTTAAAGCAACTTCAGAAAGCTAGTGTACATTCTGGCAGGACATGATATGCTCATTTCACAGGTTTATTCTAAAGTAGAATTGTGGCCAGGCTGTGAACATTCAAATATTTACATATTCCTAACAAACACTAAATAAACTTAACCTCCCTGGCTGTATGATTATGTCAGGAATTTTGTACCAAAAGCAGTACATTTTTTTGCATGGAAATATGTATTTTTTTTATTGTAGGCCTGTAATTTAGGAATAACTCACTGAAATCTGTCCGAACAAGAGTCTAGTAAACATTCCAGATATGATAATACTTAAAACACGAAATCATAAATTATAATTTAATAAATACTCATAAAAAATAATAATATAATAATAAATGTAATTCAATAATAAAATCAAACCAAAAACACTGAAATTTGAAATATAGCGCCAAGTTCGCACATCACTGAGCAAAGTCGCAAAATCGTTTTCAGTGTCTGATGACGAATTTCCCCCATGAATCATTATCACTCAATTCTGCAAGTAGTTCTGATTCACTATCGCTGTTCTCTAGCCGGTCTAAAACCGATTTTGACCTAAAGGGACACTTTTTGGACGCCATGGACTTTTCTAAGTTTCCAGGCAGAAAGAACAGTCAAAATGCAGGCAGGGCACAGGACAAAGTACTAGGGACAAAATGTATGTGAAATGCTTTGATACAGGAATGTTTTGCTATGAAATAATCATTTTTACAAAAATATCATTTTTTTGAAATTTTCAAATTTGCCGCCGGTTCCGGCGCCTGTACGTCCCAACATCACGGGGACCGGAACACGGAAGCCAGATGCCGGCATCGGCTGGAGGAGATGGCCGGAGACGCTGAAGGGGATGCATCGCGGGAGCGAAGGACAAGGTAAGTGCTGTAGGGAATCCCTGTGCAACGCCGCATGGTAAGCCCGAGTGTAGCTCGGGGTTACCGCTTTTGGTACTGAAACTTTACCCCGAGCTACACTCGGGAATACCGCCAGGGAGGTTAAGCAAAAAAAAAACAACCTCACGCTGACCTTTGCAAATGATGGTACTCTGGAGTAATTCATCTTCAAAGTTTATAGAGAAAACATTTCAGATTTACTTTCACTTTCTTTGTGTAGCTCAGTTCTCCCCTGCCAGTAGTGTGTTTGCAGCCTACCAGCCTTCTAAAATTCACCACACCCCTTACAATTTGACTGTATAGTCTCCTTTAGATCTACCAATGACTAAAGGGCAAATACTGATTGATTGGATACTTATTGATTTGATAATTTAGGTTTACCATCATCCTGGTATCATTTTTATCAACCGTTGATCGGCTTTCATGTAAAAGCAATCCTAGTGGCTAATTAGCTGCAGGATTGCTTTTACAAGCAGTGGGAGATGATGCCCCCCTCCCCCGTTGCCTTCCTCGGCCTTCTCGGGCAGTCCCGTGCCATCGGGGGAACCTGAGAATGCAGCCGGTGTTTCTGCCAGCTGACTATAGAGCTGATTGGAGACCAAAATTGTGCCATCATCTCTATAGTCTAAGAATTCGGAAGTTACAAGCATTTCATCACTTCAGTTTTGCAGGATATAAGCAGCGCCATTTGTAAATTGGGAAAGCATCTGATCACACTGATTTTGGTTTGATTAGATAATGTAAGGGCAGAGGAGATATCCAGAGTCTGATAGACCCCAGATTTCTCAAAAAGGAATATATGACAATGCCCATTGAAGTTATAGGGAATATTTGCATTCCCTGTGATAACATTAAAAGTGATCAAAAGTGATCAAAAAAAAAATGAAAGGTACAGTGTAAAAATAATTTAAAAAATCAAAATAACTAAAAAAAAAAAAAGTCTTGACCCTGTGTCGGTACGTAAACAGCGGTTGCATCATACATGTGAGGTATCGCCGTGAACGTCAGATCAAGGGCAGTCATTTTAACACTAGACATCCTATGTAAATCTAAAGTAGCTTTTAAAGGCTTTTAAAGCGTTGCCTATAGATAATAAAAATATATGCAGTTTGTCGCCATTGCATGGGGCATGTGCAGTTTTAAAGCATGCCATGTTTAGTGTCTATTTACTCGGCATACCATTATCTTTTATAGTTTGCTAAATAATTGGCCAATATATTGTGTTTTTATGCATTAAAAGTAAAAAAAGTGTATTTTTTTTAAAATTTGCTTTTGAAAAATCGCAGCGCGAGTACTATGTGCCATAAAAAATTGTAGTACCCACCATTTTATTCACTAGGGTGTCTGCTTTAAAAAAATGTATAATATTTGGGGGTTTAAATTTATCAAAAAATACAGATTTTTTTCATGTGAACAAAAAGTGTCAAAAGGCTTGATCTTCAGGTGGTTAGAAGAGTGAGTGATGTGTGGCATAAACTTCTAATGCTGGGCATAAAATGCCCCCACCCCCCAAAATGACCCCTTTTTGGAAAGTAGACCCCGCAAACTATTTGCTGAGAAGCATGTTGAATCAATAGAAGAATTAATTTTTTTACAAGTTTTTGGAAAATGACAAAAAAATATTTTTTTTTTTACACAAAATTGTCACTTATATGATTTACTGCTCACACATGCCATGGTTATATGTGGAATTACTCCCCAAAATACATTCTGCTACTTCTCCCGAGTATGGGGGTACCACATGTGAGAGACGTTTTGGCAGTCTAGCCAAGTACAGGACCCCAAAATCCAATAAGCACCTTCAAGCTTTTAAAGGGCTTTATTTCCTCATTACACTTCCAGACTACCTATCACAGTTTTGGAGGCCCTGAAATGCCAGGATAGCACCCACCCCCCCCCCCCCCCCAAATGAACCCTTTTTGAAAAGTAGACACCCCAAGGAATTTGATAAGAAGCATGGTGAGTATTTTGCAGATCTCATTTGTTGCCACAAGTTTTTGGAAAATGAAGAAATAAAACTAAAACATACTTTTTCTATTTTTTTTTTATATTTCAAAACCTTGTGAGAAAAAATGAGATCTGCAAAATACTCACCATGTCTCTTTTTACATTCCTTGGGGTGTCTACTTTCCAGAAAGGGTCATTTGGGGGGATTTGGTGCTATCCTGGCATGTCAGGGCCTTCGAAACTGTGATAGGTTGTGAGGAAGTGTAATGAGGAAGTTACGTACCTTCAGGCTTTCAAAGTGATCATTGGATTTCAGGCTCCTGTATGTGGCTAGGCTCCCAAAAAGTCTCACACATGTGGTATCCCCATACTCAGTAGAAGTAGCAGAATGTATTTTGGGGTATAATTCCACATATACCCATGGCTTGTGCGAGAAATAAATAATTTAAATGACAACTTTGTGTTAAAAAAAAAAATGTTTTTGTCATTTTCCAGAAACTTGTGGGAAAAAAATAAATCTTCCATGGACTCAATATTCCTCTCAGCAGATAGCTTAGGGTGTCTACTTTCCGAAAAGGGGTCATTTGAGGGTATTTGTACTATCCTGGTATTTTAGGATCTCAAGAAATGTGATGGGCAGTCAGAAAGTAAAACCTGTGTAAATTCCATTATCTATACCATAGTTTGTAGACACTATAACTTTCCCACAAAGCAATAAATATACACTTACTGGAATTTTTTTAACCAAAAACATGTAGCAGAATACATTTTGGCCTAAATTTATGATGAAATTTTAGTTTTTTGGGATATTTTTTATGATCGAAATGAGAAAATATTGTTGTTCAAAAAATTTTTTTTTTCTTCAAAATATTTTTCTGGTTATAGCGCCAAAAATAAAAAGCGCACAGGTGATCAAATGCCACCAAAAGAAAGCTCTATTTGTGTGAAAAAAAGGACATAAATTTCATGTATGTACCGTATTGCATGACCGCGCAATTGTCCAATAAACTAGCGCAGCGCTGTACAGCAAACAAATGGCGTGAATTGCAGTATCTATACCATAGTTTGTAGACGCTATAACTTTCGCACAATGCAATCAATATACACTTATTGGGATTTCTGTTACCAAAAACATGTAGCAGAATACATTTTGGCCTAAATTTATAACTAACTTTGAGTTTATTATATATTTTTTATAGCTGAAAGTAAAATCTTCAAAATGTTTGGTCTTTTTTTGTTTATGAATAACATTTTATTAAATTTTCCACATGTATATACTTACATGACATTTTAAAAAGAAATAAAGATAAAGAAAAACAAAGGGATCATCGATGCTAGTAACATGGGTAGAAAAATAACAGTATGCAATGACAATAGGGCAACATTGGAAGGATGATCAAGTCCGCACAAGTCAAGCAGGTTGACCAGAGGTGTAAACATCCCACGGGTTCCACACAGCTTCAAATGAGATTATAGAATCGGCATGTGAAGCGGTTAGATATTCCATTTTTCTGATATCTGCAATAATCTTAAATAATGTCAACATTGAGGGAGGTGTAGGGGAGAGCCAGCTCATTGGAATGCTTCTCCTGGCCGCCGTCAAAATATGCACAGAGAGTCTCCTCGATGGTCTAGAGAGACCTGGAAAGGGCAGGCCCAATGGTCTTTTTTTGTTTATAGCGTGAAAAATAAAAAGCGCACAGGTGATCAATTACCACCAAAAGAAAGCTTTATTTGTGTGAAAAAAAGGATGTAAATTTTGTTTGGGTGTAGCATTGCATGACCGCGCAATTATCAGTTGAATTAGTGCCGCGCCGAGTAGCAACAAGAGGCCTGGTCAGGAAGGGGGGTAAATCCTCAGGAGGGCAAGTAGTTAAGCATGTGTATGTGTAAACAAGCATTTTTCTTTTAGCCAATTAAAAGCAGTAAGGGGAAGAAACCAATTCTTACAGGCTCAAAAATGTTCAAAATACACCCAAAAAAGTGCTTTTGTTAAAATTGAGTTATATCTGAGCACCACTAAGTGGAACAGCTGTTGGTTTCACCAGACTGACCACATACTCTTTCTGAGTGGGAGTGTCTGGTTCATTATTAATTAGCTGATGTACTTTCTGTGTTCTAATGAGGAAAGCTGCAGTTTCTGCATTCATTTAGAAGTGATTAACCCTTGGTGAGTATCTCTCCAACATTTAAATTTCTATTGTGGATGATACCTAAAATCTGATTTGTATCTTGGAATAGATGCCCCCCTACCCCTATCTAAAAGAAAAATCCAAATGTGTAACAGGGAGAGGGAGACATTCAAATGTGTAACAGGCTATAATATTTACATACTCCTAACAAACAGTAGATAAACTTAAAAAAAAAACTCGGGGAGCATCTCACCAATATTTAGATTTCTATTGTGAATGATGCCTAAAATCTGACTTGTTTCTTAGAACAGATCCCCCCACCCCCATCTAAATTAGCTGATGCACTTTCTGTGTTCTAATGAGGAACGCTGCAGTGTCTGCATCCCTTTAGAAGTGATTACCCCTAGGGAGTATCTCACCAACATTTAAACTTCTATTGTGGAGTATGCCTAAAATCTGGCTTGTATCTTAGAATAGACTTCGGGGGGGGGGGCATGGCTTGGCATGTGATCCACATGGCAGCACACTGAGAGAAGTCCGGGGAGCAGATCGATCCAGAGCCACTCAGCGGGCACACAGAGGGCGATCATGGGCAAGATCATAAAGCCCACACCACACACTCATCTGCACCCCTCCAATTCGGCATCTTCCGCTCACCAAACCCCAGAACGTTTTTAAAATAGAGGGACACAGAGGAACGGCACTTCAGGAGTCAAGATGGCACCTATACACCACGAGGAAGATCACAGTGAAGAGTCCCTGCCAGCATCCGAGGACATGGTAAGAGAGAGCAATCACTCTGGCCTACCCCTCACTTATTCAGAGATGACACAGATAGCTGAAGATCTTAAAAGATCGTTCACATCAGCTTTACCGATCTGAGAGAAGACCTTCTTATCCTCTCTAACCAAATGACGATACTTAAGAGAGCTGGCACACAGAGAGACAGAGTGATTTCTAAGTTATAAAAAGTATCTGAGACCCATGCCACACAGTTGATTACAGTGAATCGCCATCTTGAGGATTTAGATAACAGAGGGAGATGGAACAACATAAGGGTGAGAGGCGTTCCTGAAATGGTGACTGCTGAGCAAATTAAATCAGCTTTAAAATCAATTTTTACCAACCTGCTAGAAAGGCCCACCAACACTGCTATTGATTTTGTTAGAGCGCATAGAGGAGCAGAAAATTCCCCCCCAAGGAACATTATCTGATGTGTCACTAGCTTTCCATTAAAAGAAGAGATTCTCAGGAAGGCCAGACAGAATGACTGCATAACTTTCAACGTGGATGATATATCCCTTTTCCAGGAGTTGTCCCCAATCACTGTGTCCTCTGCTGACCATCTTAAAAGAAAATGGTATATCTTACAGATGGCGGTTCCCCTTTGCCTTACAGGCAATCCAAAATGACAAACACTACATGCTAAGACTGCCTAGCATAACCGAGTTTTTGGCATGACCTACAAATTCCGTTCGTAGAATTACCATAATGGAACGAAGAATTCAAACTTCCTCCAGCTACACCAACCAATCCATCTACGCCACCACAAACTCCAAAAACAGACACCAACAACAGAGTGGGCCAGGCTCAAGTTTCTCATCGTCAAGATCTAAGCAGCTTAGAGTCAGAAAGGATCTGGATGATACCTGACTTTATTTGGTTGATTCATAATTTACCACCTTCATCTTTAGATTTATATCACGTTTCAACCATAGACAATCCATGATGAAGAGGAAAAAGTCACGTCAATGCCTCAAAGGCAGTAGTCTCCGAGGAACATATTTGTATATTCATTTCTTTACGTTAATGGCCACTTTTGCTGTTATCTCCCCTATTTGATGCCACCTGTCTGGATTACAGACAGGGCTCCTTACCTTGTTAGAAATGAGACACTTCCATTGTTACACTCTTGCCTTACTGTTTTATCGTCTTACTTTTTGAGCATTCAGAAATTATATATGCATATTATGTAGGATAAGTTGTTAAGGATTTAAATTTGATGTATAAGACGTATGTACATAGCTTCCAGATTTTCAAAGTTAATAGGGTAAAATCTACCCCCATGGTACTAAGATCTCAGCTCATACGCGAGCTTGAGAAAGTCAAACCATCAATAGTGTTGCTACAAGAAACTCATTTCAAAACTAGATAGATCCCTAAATTATCAAGTAGATACTTTACAAAAGTATATCATTCATCTAGTGACCTGGCTAAGGGGGTCACTATACTGATAAGCAAAGAAGCGAATATACAGATAAAGAAACATTTAATAGATCCCGAACTAAGATATATATTCCTAAAGGGTTCCTGGGCAGGAAAACCAATCACTTTGGCTAACGTTTACTTCCCCAACTCAGCACACATTTCCTTCTGTCAGAAGATTGTTGATGAGCTCAAATGTTTTGCTGCTAGCTGCGTGATTCTGGGAGGTGATTTCAACATACCCCTTAACCCCCTTCTTGACACATCCACAGGGAAAACCTGTATTGCTTATAAGATTTTCAAAAAGGTCAGGCTCCTCTTAAGGTCTTTATTACTGATAGATACATTGAGGACTTTAAACTCCATGGGAAGGGACTATACTTGATATTCCCCGCCACTCAAAATGTACGCAAGGATATATTACTTTTTCATATCACAAAGGGATCTCCCTAACCTCTCTGCAGCAAAAATTTGGCTGCAATCTATATCAGATCACACCCCAATCTTGCTTAATGTGACGCTTTCAAAACAGATGGACAAAACCTATAACTGGAGACTTAGCCCAGCTCTGCTCACTAACTTAGAAATCCTGCATGACATAAGCAGTATTTTGCTCAACACGGTAAAGGACAACCCTCAGATTACCGTATGGGAAGCGCATAAATGCGTTGTTCACTGAGAGTTCATTAGGTGGGGCGCTAAACGAAAAAAAGAACGAGATAGTAAGATTGAGGGAATCTCCAAGGTTATAGCAGACCTTGAATCTCAACACAAATTATCTCTGACCTCGGCCTTGACTGATAAACTACAGTATTTTCTGGCGTATAAGACTACTTTTTATACTTAAAAATATACCCTAAAAATTGGGGGTCGTCTTATACGCGGGGTATAAAATGTGAACCTTGAGTTTGTTTGGGTCAGGCTGGCTGGATGTGTGGTAATACTGTACATACAGTATACCATGCTGAGCCAAGCTGGCTCAAAACAAATGTCCCTATGACAGATTAATCTGTCAGCCCGCTGGATGTGCGATATATACAGTATACTGCACTGAGCCAAGCAGTTTCAAAACGTACCGGTACGTCCCTACTGTAATCAGCCCGCTGGATGCGTGTATGTACGGTAGCTGAGGCTACATACAGTATACACTGGGCCAATCACGGCGAGTGATGTATTCTACTAATGAATACAAAGCCTGCTCGGATTGGCTGAGTCAGAGAGGTGGGCTGATGATGTCACAACCTCAGCCAATCTGAACAGGCTTTGTATTCATTAGAATACATCGCTCGCCGTGATTGGCCCAGCATATACTGTATGTAGCCTCAGCTACTGTACATACACACATCCAGCGGTCTGATTACCGTAGGGACGTACCGGTACGTTTTGAAACAGCTTGTCTCACCGCGGTATACTGTATGTACATTACTGCACATCCAGCGGGCTGACAGATTAATCTGTCATAGGGACATTTGTTTTGAGCCAGCTTGGCTCAGTGCGGTATACTGTATGTACATTACTGCACATCCAGCGGGCTGTATATATACTGTATACTGTATGTAGCCAAAGCTACTGTATTAACGCACATCCAGCGGTAAACATCTGATTTGGAGTTTGATCCATGTGATGACTGTCTTACAAATGTATCACAAGATGTCATTCATGAACTTATTATGAACATGAGGATTTTGAAGGATTTTTAGTAACGGTAAGTCATAACCATTATCAATTAAAAAATCTGATGTTTTTAAATGGTGTTGCCTCTTAAGGGGGGTAGTCTTATACGGCGAGTATAGCCCAAAACCTATGTTTTATACACCCAGTCGCCTTATACGCCGGAAAATACGGTATATATATATATTTCTTTATTTACTTATTTTACCCTAGGAAGGACTGGACCTAATTAATAAAAATATATGTACATTACATGTATATTTTATTTATCTATCTAGTATATTTTATATACAGTATATATGTATATATATATTCAGTTGTATCTGACCCTGACTCGTAAGCGACTTTTTCCATGAATTATTTTACAGGGTAGGTTGCCAGGTCTTTCCCCAACCCCTACCATGCAGGAGATCCCGCATGGCCAGGGATGAAACTAGGACAATTTAGAGAGGAGCCAATTAACCTACCAGCATATCTTTGGAGTGTGGAAGGAAACCGGAGTACCCGGTGGAAACCCACGTGAACACAGAGAGAACATGCAAACACCATGCAGGAGGTGCCATGGTTGGGAATCGAATCCATGACCCAATTACTGCAAGGCAGAAGTGCTAACGACTAACCCCCTGTGCCGCCCGCATATATATATATATATATATATATATATATGATTTTTTATTTACTCCCTAGTTTTGGCTAGTGTAGGGACATGGACCTTATTGCCTGTTTTCCCCTGTTGAAAGCGTCATACATTAAACATGTTAAACATACAGCCCCATTCACTCAAATGGTTTGGATTAGGTGGCAGTATTGCCCATCAAACACGACTGTACTGTATAGTTTCTCCCATGGCCATAAAACATCACAGCCACGGTTAAGGGGAGTGGTGAAACCTGTCCTCGGCTGCAAGTGTGAACAAGCCCTTACCCTGCTTCATCAGCTCTTCAGGAACCACCTTTTAGGTTGACTGTACACTATACAACCTGATTGTACAATCTCCTTGTGGCCAGAGCTGACATTTCCTGCACGGTAAAACATCACGTTACTGCACAGGAAGTGTCACATGTGGCTGGTGGTGCCTTATGCTTTTTAAGAGTAGATCTCTGTTTATTTTTGCTTTTTACTTTATTGGAATATTCCATGTGACATTTTATTCAGGTCTATGTATTGCAGCTCAGATGCTGTCTGTGGAAACACAGGGAAACACAGGGAGAAATGGAGGTGCGGATGAGCTGTGGTGTGGGATGGAAAACGCAGACATGTTGCAGATTTCGGCACCATAGCACACCCAAATGCTCCTCCATGTGTGAACAGGGCACACAGTAAACAGTTGTGGTCCCTTGCAGTGATCGGTGGTTTTCTACTTCAGATCCACACTGATGTAATAGAAGGACAAACCCAATCGATGCAATCAATCTTTGTACAATAAGGCAGCCCCACGCACTGCATAGAAGATTGTAGATGTAAAGGAGATTGTACAATGCATAGTCTGTGGTCAGCCTTTTGGTGGCCATATACCCTCACCGGCCACTTTATTAGGTACACCTTACTAGTACCGGTTTGGATCCCCTTTTGCCTTCAGAACTGCCTTGATTCTTCATGGCATAGAATCAACAAGGTGATGGAACCATTCCTCAGAGATTTTGGTCCATATTGACATGATAGCACCATGCAGTTGCTGCAGATTTGTTGGCTGCACATTATGCGAATCTCTCATTCCACCACATCCCAAAGATGCTCTATTGGATTGAGATCCAGAGATTGTGGAGGCCATTGGAGTAAAGTGAACTCACTGTCATGTTCAAGAAACCAGTTTGAGATGATCTGAGCTTTGTGACATGGTGCATTATCCTGCTGGAAGTAGCCATCAGAAGATGGAGTCATAAAGGGATGGACATGGTCAGCAACGATACTCAGGTAGACCATGGCACTGTAATTGGCTAAGATAGAGAGTCAGGCAGCTGATGTCACAATCTTCACCTCAGCCAATCAGAAGAAGCCTTGTATTCATAAAAATACAAGGTTTCCTGTGAATGACTGAACAGCACTCAGCCCTACTCAGTTTTGTTCCTGAAATGGGATAGAAAGTTTCTGTACTGATGCCGGAGCACAGCACTGTTTACTGTATATAAGGGAACCTGCATATATTTATACACTCACTGGCCACTTTATTAGGTACACCTTGCTAATACCGGGTTGGACCTCCTTTTGCCTTCAGAACTGCCTTAATTCTTCATGGCATAGATTCAACAAGGTGTTGGAAACATTCCTCAGAGATTTTGGTTTATATTGATAGCATCACGCACTTGCTGCAGATTTGTCAGCTCCACATCCATGATGTGAATCTCCCGTTCCACCACATCCAAATGGTGCTCTATTGGATTGAGATCTGGTGACTCTGAAGGCTATTGGAGTACTGTGAACTCATTGTCATGTTCAAGAAACCAGTCTGAGATGATTTGAGCTTGAACATGGTGCATTATCCTGCCGGTAGCACCCAGAAACAATACTCAGGTAGGCCGTGGTGTTCTAACTAGAGATGAGCGAATCGAACATGACGAAGTGGAATTCGTTCTGAAGATTTGGAAAAATTCTATTCGCGACGAATCCGAAAATTAGCAAACTTCGGATGCACGAATCGAATTTTCCCAAAAATGGCGGCGACGGAGAAAATGGACAGAGAAGATGGGGCGGGGATCTCTGGGAAGGCGCGCAGACAAGGCGCGCTGACCCATAATGCATTCATGACATGTGATCGCATTAGCCAATCAGCAGCCAGCCAGCACTGTGTAATGGTGGAGCTATAAAACGCGGCCATCTTAGAATTCTCCATTAGCCTCCGGTCATTCAAGAGAGACAGACCTGTGTGTATTAAGGGACAGAGTTAGGGCCACAGAGACTTTAGGGCCACAGAATCGTTACTCAGGGACACAGAATCGTTACTCAGGGACACAGAATCGTTACTCAGGGACACAGAATCGTTACTTAGGGCCACAGCTATCAAAGAATCGAAAATTTAAAGTGACATACACCCTTTTTTTTTTTGGTGGCTGTCGTGCACAGTTGGTGCTGCAGTTTGCCGATTGTGCAAAATAAACTGACTTTCTGCTTCACAACCACTATTGTACGTTCAAAGAGTTAGATCCATTTACACGCCGGCTGGCGGTAATATTTTTTGGGTGATTAGTGCATTCCAGTGACATAAACGTATAGTTTCCAGCCAACGGCAAGCTGCAATTGACCGATTGTGCTAAATAAACTGACTTTCTGCTTCACAACCACTATTGTACGTTCAAAGAGTTAGATCCATTTACACGCCGGGTGGCGGTAATATTTTTTGGGTGATTAGTGCATTCCAGTGACATAAACGTACAGTTTCCAGCCAACGGCAAGCTGCAATTGACCGATTGTGCTAAATAAACTGACTTTCTGCTTCACAACCACTATTGTACGTTCAAAGAGTTAAATCCATTTACACGCCGGCTGGCGGTAATATTTTTTGGGTGATTAGTGCATTCCAGTGACAGAAACGTACAGTTTCCAGCCAACGGCAAGCTGCAATTGACCGATTGTGTACAATAAACTGACTTTCTGCTTCACAACCACTATTGTATGTTCAAAGAGTTAGATCCATTTACACGCCGGGTGGCGGTAATATTTTTTGGGTGATTAGTGCATTCCAGTGACCTAAACGTACAGTTTCCAGCCAACGGCAAGCTGCAATTGACCGATTGTGTACAATAAACTGACTTTCTGCTTCACAACCACTATTGTACGTTCAAAGAGTTAAATCCATTTACACGCCGGCTGGCGGTAATATTTTTTGGGTGATTAGTGCATTCCAGTGACAGAAACGTACAGTTTCCAGCCAACGGCAAGCTGCAATTGACCGATTGTGCTAAATAAACTGACTTTCTGCTTCACAACCACTATTGTACGTTCAAAGAGTTAAATCCATTTACACGCCGGCTGGCGGTAATATTTTTTGGGTGATTAGTGCATTCCAGTGACATAAACGTACAGTTTACAGCCAACGGCAAGCTGCAATTGACCGATTGTGCTAAATAAACTGACTTTCTGCTTCACAACCACTATTGTACGTTCAAAGAGTTAAATCCATTTACACGCCGGCTGGCGGTAATCATTTTTGGGTGATTAGTGCATTCCAGTGACATAAACGTACAGTTTACAGCCAACGGCAAGCTGCAATTGACTGATTGTGTACAATAAACTGACTTTCTGCTTCACAACCACTATTGCACGTTCAAAGAGTTAGATCCATTTACACGCCGGGTGGTGGTAATATTTTTTGGGTGATTAGTGCATTCCAGTGACATAAACGTACAGTTTCCAGCCAACGGCAAGCTGCAATTGACCGATTGTGCTAAATAAACTGACTTTCTGCTTCACAACCACTATTGTACGTTCAAAGAGTTAAATCCATATACACGCCGGGTGGCGGTAATATTTTTTGGGTGATTAGTGCATTCCAGTGACATAAACGTACAGTTTCCAGCCAACGGCAAGCTGCAATTGACCGATTGTGCTAAATAAACTGACTTTCTGCTTCACAACCACTATTGTACGTTCAAAGAGTTAGATCCATTTACACGCCGGCTGGCGGTAATATTTTTTGGGTGATTAGTGCATTCCAGTGACATAAACGTACAGTTTCCAGCCAACGGCAAGCTGCAATTGACCGATTGTGCTAAATAAACTGACTTTCTGCTTCACAACCACTATTGTACGTTCAAAGAGTTAAATCCATTTACACGCCGGCTGGCGGTAATATTTTTTGGGTGATTAGTGCATTCCAGTGACATAAACGTACAGTTTCCAGCCAACGGCAAGCTGCAATTGACCGATTGTGCTAAATAAACTGACTTTCTGCTTCACAACCACTATTGTACGTTCAAAGAGTTAAATACATTTACACGCCGGCTGGCGGTAATATTTTTTGGGTGATTAGTGCATTCCAGTGACATAAACGTACAGTTTCCAGCCAACGGCAAGCTGCAATTGACCGATTGTGCTAAATAAACTGACTTTCTGCTTCACAACCACTATTGTACGTTCAAAGAGTTAAATCCATTTACACGCCGGCTGGCGGTAATATTTTTTGGGTGATTAGTGCATTCCAGTGACATAAACGTACAGTTTCCAGCCAACGGCAAGCTGCAATTGACCGATTGTGTACAATAAACTGACTTTCTGCTTCACAACCACTATTGTACGTTCAAAGAGTTAAATCCATTTACACGCCGGCTGGCGGTAATATTTTTTGGGTGATTAGTGCATTCCAGTGACCTAAACGTACAGTTTCCAGCCAACGGCAAGCTGCAATTGACCGATTGTGTACAATAAACTGACTTTCTGCTTCACAACCACTATTGTACGTTCAAAGAGTTAAATCCATATACACGCCGGGTGGCGGTAATATTTTTTGGGTGATTAGTGCATTCCAGTGACATAAACGTACAGTTTCCAGCCAACGGCAAGCTGCAATTGACCGATTGTGCTAAATAAACTGACTTTCTGCTTCACAACCACTATTGTACGTTCAAAGAGTTAAATCCGGTTTTATTTTTGGGGTGCTTATTGAATTAAAGAGTATGTCAGACAACACGCAGAGGAGTGGCAGAGGAGGCAATGTTTCAGGAGCGAGCAGACGTGGCAGCAGAGGAAGGGGTCGAGGCAGCACTAGTCGCAGCCAGAGGCCAGTGCTCCCGGTGTCATCCAGCGGTCGTGTCTCCACCGACAACCCTGCCGTCATCGATTGGTTGACTCGGTCGTCTTCCTCTTCCCAGGTCACCTCTGACACCTACAGCCAACGGTCGGTGGGTACGTCAGACACAACCGTTAGTTGGCATGGCCCGGGAGCAAGCCCACTGAAATCACGTGTCCTCGACCTGCCCCTGTCCTTTGGTGTTCCCTCACCAAGTGAAGTATCGCATGCTGTGGGCTCAGCCCCACTGTACAGTGAGGAAGAGCTAACAGAGGGCGGTCAGGAACGGGGGGAGACATCCGCCTCTTCAGCAGCCAGGCGAAGAAGTACTGGCGAGGAGAGTGGCTCGGTAGCCGGTCTAGAGACAGGTCTGTCTCCTGACCCACACGCAGCCGAGGGGGCTAGTAGTGACGCGGAGACCCTAATTGATGATGATGAGGCTGATCGCACTTGGCAGCCTCGTCGTCATCAGGCTATTGCTTCCGCATCATCAGGAGAAGAGGGTGCCAGCTTGCCAGCGAGCAAAACAGTCGGTGGGTTGCTCAGGAGGCAGCAGGGTCGCAGCAGTGTCAGTGGAGGCAAACGGCCACGGAGTAGAGCACCAGCTCCACTGCAGCCTACCACCACAGCCAGTAGTGGTGCCGGTGTGCACGGCGGAAGTAGCAGTCAGCCAGTGAGGAGTAGCGGGGGCAAAGTTTCCTACTCGGCGGTGTGGCAATTTTTCGTCAAGCCGCCCGAGGAAGTAAACGTAGCCGTATGTCGACTATGTGGCCAGAAAGTCAAGCGTGGCCAGGGGGCCAATGTTGGGACTACAGAGTTGCGTCAGCATATGCAGCGTCGCCATTCGGTGGCCTGGGAAAACCGTGATAAAGATACAGCGGTTCTGCCTGCCCCAGCCCCCGCTCCATCACCCGCTCCGTTACTTGCTCCGTCACCCGGCGTCAATCGCCCTCTATCAGCCAGTCAAGGCTCCAACACCTCTGCTGAGGGGAGTTGTCGCTCGTTGGCATCTTCCGCTCGTTCAGATGCTCCTTCTCCTGCTACTCCTCTTCACGGATTCCGTCAGCAGTCTTTCTTGGAATCCGTTTCCAAGAGGCAACAGTTTGCGAGCACGCACCCGGCGTTGCAGAAGCTGAACGTCCTCCTGTCCAAGTTGCTGGTGCTGCAGTCCCTCCCTTTCCAAGTGGTGGACTCAGCACCTTTCCGAGAAATGATGGCTTGTGCCGAGCCGCGGTGGAGAGTGCCAAGCCGGCATTTCTTCGCCAAAAAGGCAGTGCCAGCCCTGCATTCACATGTAGAAGAGATGGTGGGCCAGTCTTTGAGCATGTCGGTCTCTGCCAAAGTGCATGGCAGCGCCGACGTGTGGAGCTGTAACTACGGTCAGGGACAGTACATGTCATTTACGGCCCACTGGGTGAACGTGGTGCCGGCACAGCCGCACCAGCAACTTGGACAGGTCACGCCGCTTTTGCCTCCACGTTTGCACGTCCTTGGTCCAGCAAAGATGTCCGCCTCTACCACCTCTTCTTCCGTCGTGTCCTCAGCCGCCACCCCCGTGCCAAGTCCCATTACCCGACCGGCATATCACATGTGCAGGGCGCAACGGTGTCACGCTGTGCTGCACCTGGTATGCCTTGGCGAACGTAGTCACACAGGGGAGGAACTTCTGAGTGTAATGAACAGAGAAATCGACAGATGGCTGTCTCCGCGCAAACCGAAAATCGGAACCATGTTGACCGACAACGGAAAGAACATGGTGTCTGCTCTGCGTCAAGGAAGGTTGTGCCATGCGCCATGCATGGCTCACGTGTTCAATCTGGTTGTCAAGCGGTTCCTAAAATCCACCATCCCACTGCAAGACATCCTTAAAATGTCACGTAAACTTTGCATGCATTTCAGCCATTCCTACACCGCAAAGCACACCCTCCTTGAGCTGCAGCGGCAGAACGGAATTCCACAGCATCGCCTGATCTGCGACGTTGCAACAAGGTGGAATTCAACCCTACATATGTTAGACCACCTTTACGAACAGCGAAAGGCCATCACCGATTTCCTGATGTTACAAGCGGATAAAGGTACTCCCCTGTGTAACTTAGATGTCAGCCATTGGCAGCTCATGCGTGACTCCTGCCGCTTGCTCAGGCCCTTTGAGGAGGCCACGCTATTCGTGAGTCGGCAGGACTATGGGATGAACGACGTCATTCCTCTGTTGCACGTCCTGGAACAAATGCTGTTAACAATGGCTGGTCAGGGTGCGGTAGACGTGGCGCACAGATCTCAACGCCACATGACCCCTGTGGGGGCAGGACAGGAAGAAGAGGGGGAGGTAGAGGAGGACATTGGTGCTCAGGAATTATTGAGTGAAATGGATGGTTTTTCCACTCAGCGGACAGGAGTGGAGGAGCAGGAGCATCTGGTAGATGAGGAGGAGGAGACAGAGGACCCAGACGCACCGTGGCAGTATGCTGTGGAGATGGAGGCAGGGAGTCCCTCGCATTCCTTGGCACAAATGGCCCATAGCATGCTCGGTTGCTTGCGTAGCGACAGCCGAATAATAACCATCAGACAGAGGGATGACTTTTGGCTGTCCACCTTGTTGGACCCTCGCTACCATTCAAAAATGGTGGCCTTTTTCACACCTGCTGAGAGGGAGGCCAAAATAAAGTACTATAAAAACACTGCTGCTGGGGGGACTTTTTAACCTAGGCCTGTGTATGGCCTTCAATTGAAGCTGCTTCCGCTCCGCCACTCTGCCATTGGACTCTTGATAGTCGTCTCCCCACGCTGCTGCTGGGGGGACTTTTTAACCTAGGCCTGTGTATGGCCTTCAATTGAAGCTGCTTCTGCTCCGCCACTCTGCCATTGGACTCTTGATAGTCGACTCCCCACACTGCTGCTGGGGGGACTTTTTAACATAGGCCTCTGTATGGCCTTCAATTTAAGCTGCTTACGCTTCGCCACTCTGCCATGGGCCCCTGTACCGCCTCCTCTTGCTGCTGCCAGGTCCAGAGTGTGTCATGGGTCCCTGTACGGCCTCCCATTGCTGCTGACTTCATCGCCAGACTCTGCCATGTGCCACTTACAGGTCTCCTTACACTGTTGGTGGGTTCCATTTTGTGATAGGGTGCTGTATGGCCTTCCATTGCTGCTGCCTCCACCGCCACCCTGCGCCATGTGCCTCTGTCGTCTGCTCACGCTGCTGACGGCTTCCGCTTTTTAACCGAGGCCTGTGTTTGGCTTCCGAATACTGCTGCATCCACCGCCACCCTGCACCATGTGTCTCTGTCGTCTGCTCACGCTGCTGACGGCTTCCGCTTTTTAACCTAGGCCTGTGTATGGCTTCAGAATAATGCTGCCTACACCGCCACCCTGCGCCATGTGCCTCTGTCGTCTGCTCACGCTGCTGCCAGGTCCATACTGATTCATGGCCCCCTGTACCGGCTCCTCATGAACGTGGTTCAGCGGGTTTGCATCACTTAACGGCAAATCGTTGACAAACGCTGGGATGTTCAGTGTTGTGCGCATTAAGCCAGACACCAAAGGGCAGCACAGACCTGTTATTACTCGCTCAAGCATGGCTGAACAAAACCAGTCTCTACCACAAATTGGACCCAGACCTGCCCAGGGTCTCGTAAGTAGATTGCACGGAGGAGTAGAGTTCGTTATTGGAATTAACTGTGAGGGACTTTTAAACCTAGGCCTGTATATGGCCTTCAATTGAAGCTGCTTCTGCTCCGCCACTCTGCCATTGGACTCTTGATAGTCGTCTCCCCACGCTGCTGCTGGGGGGACTTTTTAACATAGGCCTCTGTATGGCCTTCAATTTTAGCTGCTTACGCTCCGCCACTCTGCCATGGGCCCCTGTACCGCCTCCTCATGCTGCTGCCAGGCCCGTAATCTGTCATGGGCCCCTGTACCGCCTCCTCATGCTGCTGCCAGGTCCAGAGTGTGTCATGGGTCCCTGTACGGCCTCCCATTGCTGCTGTCTCCATCGCCACACTCTGCCATGTGCCACTTTCAGGTCTCCTCACACTGCTGGTGGGTTCCATTTTGTCATAGGGTGCTGTATGGCCTCCTATTGCTGCTGCCTCCACCGCCACACTGTGGCTCCACACTCTGGTTTTGGCCCCGTGACTGCCCAAATGAGTGAAGTGTGTGGTGATTCTAAGATCGACGGCACTCATCTGCATGTCATACTGACTGACAGTATTATTTCTCTTCCCCAGCAGACTCCAAGGGCATTTAAATTAAAGGTACAGTGTTCTGCACTAATATAAAGGCTCTCTGAAGCCTAGAAACACCCTTTTTATAAGTTAAATTCGCAGCGAATATATTCGGCTCGAAGCGAATTTATTCGGCGAATTCGGCGAATCAGCCGAACCGAATTTTTGAATAATTCGCTCATCTCTAGTTCTAACAATGCTCAATTGGTACTAAGGGGCCCAAAGTGTGCCAAGAAAATATCCCTCACACCATTACACCACCACCACCAGCCGGAACTGTTGATACAAGGCAGGATGAATCCATGCTTTCATTTTGTATACTCCAAATTCTGACCCTACCATCTGAATGTCACAGCTGAAATCAAGACCAGGCAATGTTTCTTCAATCTTCTATTGTCCAATTTTGGTGAGCCTGTGTAAATTGTAGCCTCCATACTGTTCTCAGGGCACCCGATGGGACCAGATGTGGTCTTCTACTACTGTAGTCTATCTGCTTCAAGGTTGTGAGTTCAGAGATGATATTCTGCATACCTTGGTTGTAACAAGTGGTTATTTGAGTTACTTGAGTTACTGTTGCCTTTACTGTTCCTTTATTAGACAAAGACTTGGTTGAGTCCATAACTAATCGGTTTTTGTTTGGTTTGCTATTATACTGTAAAGTGCTGTGTAAACTGTTGGCACTATATAAATCTTGTATAAAAATAATAATAATAATAATTTCCCATATGGAAGAAAAATATATTTGAAATAGATTTTTAAATATATTATTTCCAAATATATTTACATATATTTGAAATGCTACAATTTTGGCCATATTCAGTATATTTCAATATATATATATATACCGTATGTTGAAATGCATTTTTATTACAAAATATATGACAAATATGTTTAAAAATACATTTCAAATATTTGGAATGCATTTACAAATATATGTTAAAATGACTTTTTTTATATGTTAAAAAAAATCTGAAGAATATATTTTAACCACAAGCCTACAGGACACTTATACCCCCTTCCTGCCCAGGCCAATTTCCAGCTTTCAGCGCTGTCACGCTTTGAATGACAATTGCGCGCTCATGCAACACTACCCATATTAAATTTTTAGCATTTTTTGAGCTTTATTTTGGTGGTATTTACTCACCTCTGGGATTTTTATTTTTTCTTAAACAAACCAAAAACCACTGAAAATTTTGAAAAAAAACGTTTCTTAGTTTTTGTTATAAAATGTTGTAAATAAGTGATTTTTCTCCTTCACTGATGTGCGCTAATGAGGCTGCAATGATGGGCACTGATGGGCTGCACTGATAGACACTGATAGGTGGCACTGATGGGCACTGATGAGGAGGCACTGGTAGGTGGAACTGATGGGCATTGACAGGCATCACTGATGGGCACTGAAAGGCAGCACTGATATATGGCACTGATATGTGGCACTGTTAGGTGGCACCGACTGGCACTGTTAGGTGGCACTGATGGGCACTGATAGACGGCACTGACTGGCACTGATAGGTGGCACTGATTGGCAGCACTGATAGGTGGCACTGACTGGCACTGATGGGTGACACTCAAAGGCAGCTCAGATGGGCACTGATATGTGGCATTGATGCGGCACTGATGGGCACTGGCACGTGGCACTGGCACGTGGCACTGATGAGCACTGACACAAGGCACTGATAGACACTGACAGGTGGCACTGCTGGGGCTACACTGATCATCAGGGCACACTGATCATCAGTGCCCTGATGATCTGTGTACATATCCCCTCCGTAGAATGCCGATTATTGGCTCTCCTCTCCTCTGTCAGCGTGACAGCTCGTGAGGAGATAAAAGCCGATAACCGACATTTCCCTGTTTACATGTGATAAGCTGTGATTGGACACAGCTGATCACATGACCAAGCCAACATCTTCGGCTCTTTCCGTGGATCGGTGATCCGCTGTGTCAAAGGGACGCTGCGCTGCGTGCTCCCTGAGCCGAACATGCGCGGTGAGAATGGAAGGACGTCATATGACGTCCTCCCAGAATGAGAGAACCACCTTGCGCCCGTCATTTTACTATATGGCGGGTGGAAGGTGATTTAAAAATATATATTTTTAAAAATATGGGTTTTTTTTATATATTCTTCAGATTTTTTTTTCCTCTTCCATTTGGGTTACCACAGTTTTACCAATAGAAGGCAATTTTTTGAGTTAATACATACTTGTATAGGATTGTTTTTAGCGTCACATTAAGGCTGGCCATACATCATACAATTATCCTGTATAATTTTCCTTTAGATTTACCAAAAACCATATAATAGGAGGTCAAACCTGAACAACACTTTCACTTCTGTACAATTAGGCAGGCACTACGTAGTTGAAAGTAAATCTAAAGGAAATTGGGCAGAAATTGTATATAAAATTGCATAGTGCATGGCCAACCTAAAGTTTATATCCATCTTTAGTGATTGGGTTTAGGTGAACCTAAAGGCTAATTAAATGTGCTTTCTGACTGCGTCCTTGTAAGCGGTTCACTGATTGACAGGAGCATTATTCCTCCCACTGACACCAATGATGGGGCACTATCCCTCCCACTGACACCAATGATAGGGCACTATTCCTCCCACTGACACCAATGATGGGGCACTATCCCTCCCACTGATACCAATGATAGGGCACTATTCCTCCCACTGACACCAATGATGGGGCACTATCCCTCCCACTGACACCAATGATAGGGCACTATTCCTCCCACTAACACCAATGATGGGGAACTATCCCTCCCACTGACACTAATGATGGGGCACTATTACTCCCACTGACTCCAATGATGGGGCACTATTCCTCCCACACTGACACCAATGATGGCGCACTATTTCTCCCACACTGACACCAATGATGGGGCACTTTTCCTCCCACTGACAACAATGATGGGGCACTATTCCTTCCACTGACAACAATGATGGGGCACTATTCCTCCCACACTGACACCAATGATGAGGCACTATTCCTCCCACACTGACACCAATAATGGGGTACTATTACTCCCACACTGACACCAATGATGGGGCACAATTCCTCCCACTGACACCAATGATGGGGCACTATTCCTTCCACATTGACACCAATGATGGGGCACTATTCCTCCCACACTGACACCAATGATGGGGCACTATTCCTCCCACTGACACCAATGATGGGGCACTATTCCTTCCACATTGACACCAATGATGGGGCACTATTCCTCCCACTGACACTAATGATGGGGCACTATTACTCCCACAATGACACCAATGATGGGGCACTATCCCTTCCACTGACACCAATGATATGGCACAATTCCCCCCACTGACACCTATGATGGGGCACTATTCCTCCCACTGACACTAATGATGGGGCACTATCCCTTCCACTGACACCAATGATAGGGCACTATTCCTCCCACTGACACCTATGATGGGGCACTATTACTCCCACTACACCAATGATGAGGCACTATTACTCCCACACTGACACCAATGATGGGGCACTATTCCTTCCACTGACACCAATGATGGGGCACTATTCCTCCCACACTGCCACCATTAATGGGGCACTATTCCTCCCACTGACACCATTGATGAGGCTCTATTCCTCCCACATTGACACCAATGATGGGGTACTATTCTTCCACTGACACCAATGATGGGATACTATACCTCCCACACTGACACCACTGATGGGCACTATTCCTCCCACACTGACACCAATGTTGGGGCACTATTCCCCCCACACTGACACCAATGTTGGGGCACTATTCCTCCCACACTGACACCAATGATGGGGCACTATTCCTTCCACTGACACCAATGATAGGGCACTATTCCTCCCACACTGACACCAATGATGGGGCACTATTCCTCCCACTGAAACCAATGATGAGGCTCTATTCCTCCCACACTGACACCAATGATGGGGTACTATTCATTCCACTGACACCAATGATGGGATACTATACCTCCCACACTGACACCACTGATGGGCACTATTTCTCACACACTGACACCAATAATGGGGGAACTATTCCTCCCACTGACACCAATGATGGGGCACTATTACTCTCACACTGACACCAATGATGGGGCACTATTCCTCCCACTGACACCAATGATGGGGCACTATTACTCCCACTGACACCAGTGACGGGGCACTATTCCTCCCACTCACACCAATGATGGGGCACTATACCTCCCACTCACACCAATGAAGGGGCACTTTTTCTTCCACGGACACCAATGATGGGGCACTATTCCTCCCACTGACACTAATGATGGGACACTATTCCTCCCACACTGACACCAATGTTGGGGCACTATTCCTCCCACACTGACACCAATGATGGGTCACTATTTCTCCCACTGAAACTAATAATGGGGCACTATTCCTCCCACACTGACACCAATGTTGGGGCACTATTCCTCCCACACTGACACCAATGATGGATCACTATTCCTTCCACACTGACACAAATGATGGGGCACTAGTCCGTCCACACTAACACCAATGATGGGGCACTTTTCCTCCCACACTGACACCAATGATGGGGCACTATTCCTCCCACACTGACACCAATGTTGGGGCACTATTCCTCCCACACTGACACCAATGTTGGGGCACTATTCCTCCCACACTGACACCAATGATGGAGCACTATTCCTTCCACTGACACCAATGATGGGGCACTATTCCTCCCACTGACACCAGTAATGGGGGAACTATTCCTCCCACTGACACCAATGATGGGGTACTATTCCTCCCACTGACACCAATGATGGGGCACTATTCCTCCCACTGACACCAATGATGGGGCACTATTTCTCCCACTGACACCAATGATGGGGCACTATTACTTCCACACTGACACCAATGATGGGGCACTATTCCGCCCACACTGACACCAATGATGGGGCAATATTTCTCCCACTGACACCAATGATGGGGTACTATTACTCCCACTGAAACCAATGATGGGGCACTAATACTCCCACTGACACCAATGATGGGGCACTATTACTCCCACTGACACCAATGATGGGGCACTATTCCTCCCACACTGACACCAATGATGGGGCACTATTCCTCCCACTGACACCATTGATAAGGCTCTATTCCTCCCACACTGACACCAATGATGGGGTACTATTCCTTCCACTGACACCAATGATGGGATACTATACCTCCCATACTGACACCAATGATGGGGCACTATTACTCTCACACTGACACCAATGATGGGGCACTATTCCTCCCACTGACACCAATGATAGGGCACTATTCCTCCCACTGACACCAATGACGGGACACTATTCCTCCCACTCACACCAATGAAGGGGCACTATTCCTTCCATGGACACCAATGATGGGGCACTATTCCTCCCACTCACACCAATGAAGGGGCACTTTTCCTTCCACGGACACCAATGATGGGTCACTATTCCTCCCACTGACACTAATGATGGGACACTATTCCTCCCACACTGACACCAATGTTGGGGCACTATTCCTCCCACACTGACACCAATGATGGGTCACTATTCCTTCCACACTGACACCAATGATGGGGCACTATTCCATCCACACTGACACCAATGATGGGGCGCTATTCCTCCCACAATGACACCAATGTTGGGGCACTATTCCTCCCACAATGACACCAATGATGGGGCACTATTCCTCCCACTGACACCAATGATCGGGCACTATTCCTCCCACTGACACCAATGATAAGGCTATATTCCTCCCACACTGACACCAATGATGGGGTACTATTCCTTCCACTGACACCAATGATGGGATACTATACCTCCCACACTGACACCACTGATGGGCACTATTTCTCACACACTGACACCAATGATGGGGCACTATTCCTCCCACTGACACCAATAATGGGGGAACTATTCCTCCCATTGACACCAATGATGGGGCACTATTACTCTCACACTGACACCAATGATGGGGCACTATTCCTCCCACACTGACACCAATGATGGGGCACTATTACTCCCAGTGACACCAATGATGGGGCACTATTCCTCCCACTCACACCAATGAAGGGGCACTATTCCTTACACGGACAGCAATGATGGAGCACTATTCCTCCCACTGACACCAATGATGGGGCACTATTACTCCCACTGACACCAATGACGGGGCACTATTCCTCCCACTCACACCAATGAAGGGGCACTTTTCCTTCCACGGACACCAATGATGGGTCACTATTCCTCCCACTGACACTAATGATGGGGCACTATTCCTCCCACACTGACACCAATGTTGGGGCACTATTCCTCCCACACTGACACCAATGATGGAGCACTATTCCTTCCACTGACACCAATGATGGGGCACTATTCCTCCCACTGACACCAGTAATGGGGGAACTATTCCTCCCACTGACACCAATGATGGCGCACTATTCCTCCCACTGACCCCAATGATGGGGTACTATTCCACCTACTGTGGGAGGAATAGTGTCCCACCATTGTTGTCAGTGGAAGGAATAGTGCCCCATCATTGGTGTCAGTGGGAGGAATAGTGTCCCACCGTTTGTTGTCAGTGGAAAGAATAGTGCCCCATCATTGTTGTCAGTAGGTGGAGCTCTAATAGGAAGAGGTGGAGCCTAAAGAGGAAGGGGTGAATTTTACAGACAAAGGGGTGTACCTTAAAGAAGAAAGGGTGGGACACATTTAGATGCGGGGGGGTGCCCATTTTTAGTCTTGCCTAGGGCAGTACAAAACCAAAATACACCACTGACCTCATGGTAAGTTGACTAGATTTTCAAAATGAAATCCAGGTAACATCCTATTGCTTTTATTGGGGGTAGAGCGGGGGTTGGGAACATAACAGAATGCAAAGCACGCCACACTAAATGTTGGTTGTGACCACGTTAACAGTGGGAGGGGCCTAAGAGGGTATGATATAATGACACCTGGGTCAAGAGTTCTGACCCAGGTGTGCATTGCAGGTCACCGTCACAAGCAATGGCAAGGCAACAAATAATCCACAACCCTACTGACCACAAATGAAGTCTGCACAAGTCAGGAGAGGAAGGACTGGGGCCACCATATAGTATTGCCATGTGAGATCAGCAATAAAGCTGGCCACACCCCAAAATTGGGGACTAACATTAGGGACACACCCAATTTTTAATAGCCAGACGGGTAAAATACTGGTCAAGTGGAAACCTTAGTTTCAGGTCACATTCTCAAAAAATAAGCAGCAAAAAGATATAGAAAACTTTATCACCCATATATAAAGAAGATCTGGACTGGAGAAGCATGCCAATTAAAAGGAAGTAGAGAGCAAATGACTAGAGTGGTCTTCTGCAGCTGATCTGTCCCCCATTACTGACTTACCATGTTTTAGTCTGCACCGTGCCTCTGTGTGGGGGCTACATGGGTGACAACAGTGAATGTCCCTTTTTTGGTTGTGAAGCTGTTGGAATACAGTGTTCATGTATTTTGTGCAACAACTACATCATTACTCAGTAGAGATATATTCTTCAACCAGTAGATGGCAGTGTTTATAAGTTTTTAGCTGTGTCTATGGTATATTCTAGGTCTTTTCTCTGAATAAAGTTTCCTGTTTCCTCATTGCGGTGAAGCAGAAAAGCACATGTGGACTGTTCACTGTCTGCTCTGTAGGCCTATATACACAATTTCTAACAGATTACAGGCCAAGTCATAATCGACTACAGCAAAAAAGTGCAAGATAGAGCAACAGAATAAAAAAAATGCCCAGTAAGGGCTCGTTCACACTTGACTTTATTTCTAACTCTTGCGAAACGCCTCTGTCGCGTTTGACAGGCGTTAGACAGGCTTTTGGGAAGCGTTTTTAACGTTCCTCGAATGCTCTCCAAATGCCCTCAGCACGGTCTTGAGGCCAAGCGTTAAAATCACACCACAGATGCCTATAATGAAGTTAAATGGTTTCAACGCTCTGCAACCGCCTTGCAACCTCCCCGCAAATGCCTGCCAGGTGTTTGAGGAGTGGAACCATAGACTTGAATGGGAGGCTTACACTCCGCCTGACTCGACATGAGGCATCCGTTTTGCCTTGACGCTAACGCTTCAATGTGAACAGCACTGTGTGCTGCCATGTGCAGAATTTTCATAGGCATTTGAGAAGCGTTAAAAACGCTTCCCAAACACCTGTCTGACGCCTTCTGATATAGTTAGTGTGAACGTAGCCTTTGCTATAATAAGTAATTCTTTGCTATAAGCAAATTGTGTAAAAAAAAAAAAAATACTGATCACTTCCCAAAAGTAGTAAAATGTTACTATGGTAACATTATACTACTTTGGTCATAGTGAAATATGAAAAAAAAATCTTAAAAAAAGAGAAAAAAATGTAATAAAACATTAAAAATTATATATATATATATATATATATATATTTATATATATAAATCAATCAATAGATCAATTTTCAGATATACCCCATAGTTTGTGAACTCTATAACTTTCCTACAGACTAAATAATAAATACTAATTTGGGTTATTTTCTCCAAAGAAATATAGCAGAATACATCTCGGCCAAAATTTATGAAGAACAATTATTTATTTGCAAACTTTTATAACAGAAACAAAGAAAAACGTGTTTTTTTTCAAAATTGTTGGTCTGTTTTTGTTAATTTAGCAAAAAATAAAAACCCCAGTGGTGATTAAATACCACCAAAAGAAAGCTCTAGTTGTGTGAAGAAAATGATAAAATTTTAGTTTGGGTACAATGTTGACAGCGCAATTGTCATTCAAAGTGTGAGAGCGCTGAAACCTGAAAATTGGCCTGGGCAGGAAGGGGGTAAAAGTGCCCTGTATGGAAGGGATTGGTTCATCACAGGATTCAAACTTATATCCAATTCTTGGGGTGAAGCTAACAGACCCCTGATGTCTCCATAAAGAGGACCTTGTCACTACTATCACATCGGGGGCTTGTCAGTGCATACATACTCAAAACATGGTTAGGACATATGTACATATCTAAACACCTATTACATGCCCCTACACACACCAGAAGTGGAAGAAACATTTTAGGGCTGATATTTTAATTTATGGGTTGCCTATTAGCAATTTTGGATATCTTCATTAATTGCCTTTCACAACCGTGCATAATTTACTAGGTTAGCTAATGCATACTAGAACTAAAACACCTAAATGTGGCCTGTATGTGCAAGTTTTGATAACCTCTGGTCATGAAAGGGATAATTAAAAACAAGAGGAAGCAATGAAAATGGAAATATACCAATTTTTTAATTGTATGTTTATGAAAGTATAAACCTTTAAATTGTCTTCATGTACTCTGATTAAACAGAGAGTCCTTTGGTGAAATCAATTGGCCAATAGTGGAGATCTAGCGATCCTCTCGGCCATTCACTGACACACTTTTGACCAACAGATGTCAAGCCTGCCCACCACGACAAGGTAGACTCTCCTAGGGCAGGACCTACACTAAGCTACACTAAGCTACCCTACTCAATGCTAGTCATCGTTTTTCTAATGTTGGGTGTATGTTTGTAGCAGGCCTCATCCTATAATCTGTGTGTGCGATCTACTCTCTTCTCATTTGGTTGTCATCTCTCTAAAGTATGTAGCAGTCAGTTTATGTACAAGTGGACGTCCTCTGTTAGTGTAGGTTGGTGTATGCCAGTCAATGTGTGTTGACTAATGTGTGTCTGTAAAGAAATGTCAGTCCTGTCCTCACCTCGGCACATATCCATACTGCTTTGCAATCTGAAGTTCTTCTTCTCTTCTTTCAAAAAATCTTGGTCTTCCCGATTTGACAACGAAGGACTCCATCATCCTGTCCATCTGTGCGTACAGCTTTAACTTGAATATCTCTTCTTTCTTCTCTGGTGGAAATGGTTTAGAGATTTCCGGGTTGATTGATTTTATGCCTTTAGATGAAAAATGAAATAATGTTTAGTTTGGTGCACAGAATATAATACTCAACATGTCAAGCCTAAAAATTGCAAACAACAAACTTCAGTTCCCTAAATTTTCCCTAGGTGACATTTTAAAAGCCTCCACAGGTCATCAGTTTAAATTTAAAGTGCTATTAAAGGCTATTTTTTTTTAATGAAAATAAAAAAGAGCTTATATTTATCTGCTTTGTGCAAGAATATTGCACAGAACGGTCCTTTGCCTCATCTTTGGCAGTCCCATACTGACGCTGTGCACTCCTTCATTCAAGTGCCCCCTTAGCAAGCGGTGTACTATAGGGGCACTCAAGTGGGTGTGCTCCTGAGCCAGACTGTATGCATCTATAGACACACACACCGGTAAGCCATGCCCTCGCTTCCTTCTCACTGGAGTTTAATTGACAGCAGCAGGAGGCTAGGGCTCCCACTGCTCTCAATGTCTCTTGTGAGACTAGGAAGTCAAAGGAGTGGTGCTGCAGACACTGCTGGAGTGGTGACAAAAGTCATCTAAGTGTTTAGGGACAGAGAGGCAGAACAAATAGTGGGGAGCTTCATACCTTAATGCAGAGAATGCACTAAGGTTACAACCATATTGACTTTGGAACAACTTTAAATACATATTAACCACTTCCAGTCCGGACACTTTTATCCCCTTCCTGTCCAGGCCAATTTTCAGCTTTCAGCGATATCACACTTTGAATGACAATTGCGCAGTCATGCAACACTGTACCCATATGAATATTTTAGCATTATTTTGAGACGGATAAAACTTTATTTTGGTGGTATTTATTCACCATTGGGATTTTTTTTTTTTTGCTATATAAATGAAAATGTCCAAAAATGTTGAAAAAAAGTGTTTTTCTTATAAAATTTTGCAAATAAATAATCTTTCTTCACAAATCTTGGCCAAAATGTATTCAGCTATGTTTTTAGTAAAACACAATAACCCAAATTAGGTTATAACTAAAAATTCTATTTAAAAAAAAAATGTTTTACATTTTTATTTTTTTATATTATTATGTATGTTTTGGGGTTTTTTTTAACATACTGTCACCCTAGCAGTACAGTGTCACCATAGTGACACTGTACTACTTGTGGAAGGGTGATGAAGATTTTTTTTTTACACTGATTGCTTTTACACCCATAAATCGCATACTAGCTCATTATGAAGGACTTACCTTAAAATGAAGCCATCCAGCGGTGTGCTGTCATCACTGCAGAGGCTTCCATCTTCACCCTGTCTACCACTTTAACTCTGAGCGCCCCCTTAGCAAGGGCTACCCATGTGGGCACACTCCTAAACAAGGCTGTGTGTGTCCATAGGCACACAGAGTGCTGGTAAGCCATGCCCCCAGCTCCCTCCTCATAGGAGTTTGACTGACACCAGCATGGACCTATGGTTCCCACTGCTCTCATAGTCTCCTATGAGATTTTTGTACATATTTATTCAATTATTTAACATTTTGACATGGCACTAGGGTCCCTTCTAGGCAGCTTCCATTTGGACCATAGTATTGATACTTTGGTCATGAACTTGTTTGGTGCTTTTTCTGCTGCAGGGACCGCACTGACTGACTGAGTTGTCAGTAATATACTTTATGAACCTTTTAAATTTGTAATTTATTTATTTTGGATAGCAGGAAATGTAAATTTGTCATTTAGACAAACAAACTGATTTAGTCTCCCTAGCAGTGATACAAAGAGCAGTAAAACCTTGAAAGGGGTTCTAGCTGCTTGCTACCCAATCTGAAACACAGAAAAATTATTTGGCTTTAGATACACTGTTTCTGACACCCATGCCCCAACCCCGCCCCCCCCACACACACACACACACACACACACACATGCTGTCTCTAATTCTGTTATACATCGAAATGTAAGTGTTTGTCCCTCTGTGTGATTATAGTTCCCATTTTCCAGGCCATTCCAGCTGGATTTGTTTGTTTCTTTTACCTCCCAGTAGTCCCTCTTTTGGAACCAAATCCATCTATCCTGCGTTCCTCCATAGGTGCCCCTCTTTTTGGACAGATGTGTAGACCTGTATAATAAATGCAATACTTGAAGTAACATTAAACCTTCATTTTTTAAAAAAATAAAAATAACAAACATATTATACTTGCCTGCTCTGTGCAACGGTCTTGCACAGAGCAGCCCCAGTCCTCCTCTTCTGGGGTCCCCCGCTGGTTTGGACTTAGAAAATACAGCAAGTTCCCAGAAGACCTCCTGCTCTCTAGTTCCTATGTCATCTTCATCCATGCTCGCCTCCAGAACTTCTCCTGAGTTTCTCCCATTCTATGGAACTCTCTACCCCAATCTGTCCAGCTGTCTCCAAATCTATCCACCTTTAGACGATCCCTGAAAACCTTTCTCTTTAAAGAAGTCTATCCTGCTTCTACCTAGTAAACCGCCATTTATTTCCTCCATCAGCTCATTCCCCACACAGCTATTACCTTTTGTATCACTCCACCCTTCCTCCTAGATTGTAAGCTCTAACGAGACGGGCCCTCTGTTTCCTCTTGTACCAAATTGTATTGTAACTGTAATGTCACCTTCATTTTGTAAAGTGCTGCGCAAACTGTTGGCACTATATAAATCCTGTATAATAATAATAATAATAATAAAGATGATGTGACCAATGAAGATAGTGGTGAAGGACCTGGCATGCGGTGGTTTTGGGCAGAACAAAGCTAAATTTTCTGGGAGGGTGTAGAACAAAACGTTACACTCACTTTCCCTGCTGTCTAGTAGATGGACCCATAGATGAGCTAAGATGCATTTCACGTGATAAAAGTTAATTGAACAGCAGGAAGATTGAATGTGGCTTTTCATGTGACTTCAGGGGAGTTTACCAATTGAGATTGGTAAAGCCCAGTTATTTTTTTCCTGTTCCCCCATCAGGTGTAAAAAAATAAATAGCCTAAGCTGCAAAACTCATCTTCAACCTGAACACTTGCTGCAGGTCATTGACTTACCCCAGGCTCACACTTATGCAGATTTCAGTGCATTATCCAGTTTGCAAAAACACACTACAGTCCATTTAACATGGCTTCCTATGGATCTAGTTCACATCTGTGCGTTTTGAGCTGGTGCTTTTTTTCTTAAAGGGTCAGGGACATTTTTTTCCTGCAGTAGATTGCGTTTTGCGTGTAATAGACCTCATTGGGCCCGCACCAAAAACACAAGTGTTGTTTTTTTGTTTTTTTTTTGCTAATAGGAAAGTATGACAGTTCTGTTCATGTAGTGTGACTTTGATGTGACTTTGATGCTACTTGAGTGCCAGAGAGTTTAAAATTGCATCAAAGTCACACCACATGAACAGAACTGTCATACTTTCCTATTGGCCAACAAAAATACCAAACATAAAAAAAAACTCATCAAAAACACGTTTAAAAATGCAAAATGCACTGCAAAATGGGCCAAAAAGACATACCAACTGCAACCTGCATATATGTGAACCTAGCCTTAGAAAGTATAGAAACCATTGGATCAGCATGACAGTCAAATATCATTTACAGAATTCATTCAGCAATGGCAGCCTATGTATTTCTCTCATTACAGGTTTCCTGGCATAAAGACAGAGTCAGCACTTACCTGTAAACTTGTAGAAGGCCTCTATGTCTTGTATAGATGTTTCGGGGAACCCCAACAGAGATTTCAAGAGCGGGTGTTCTCTATTGGTTCCTTCTTTCCATCTCTTCACTGGTCTCCCCTCCTCTGCAGATGATGAAGGATGTTGTGCTTTTCTCTTCATCATCATCCTTCTGTCCTAATCACAATGCACAGGGTTTTAACCGAGGGATGTAGGTGTATGTCCTGTCTAATGGTATGTTACAGTACTGACCCCCCAACCCCAAAATACAACTTTAAATCTTAAAATAACTTTATTTAAAGCTATATTATCACTAAGTAACAGAAATCAAAGAACTGTAAAGGCAAACCCGATACAAACTGTCCCCTGACCCCCCTCACAGCTGTAGCCAACTGCTCCCCCACCCCCAAACTCCCCAAAAACACCTAATCTAAACTTTTAAACAAATATCAATTCTATTAAATAAATACAATCAAAAAGAAATTGAAAATCGATAAAATTAAGCAAGCCTGTTCAGCGATCCGGGTCTCTCCTGTCTTCAGACAACGATGCGAGCACCATCCAGCTCTGAAGGGAGAGTGAAGTGACAGTTGGAGCTGACCTGTGACAGTTGGAGCTGACCTCAAGTCACATGACCTCACCTCAGGTGCAGCCTGTTGCTATGGATCATTCTTCTTAGTGATCAGATGATTGGACTTAATAAATAAAAAAATATATACAGTACATATATTGTATATTTTATATATAGCTATATCTATCTACAGTATAACATTTTTTTTCCTCTTAGCTTTGGCTAGGGGAGTATACTACCTATCAATCTATATACAGTACTATATATATATATACACACTTTTTTTTGTCTATTTTATTTCCCCCTAGGCTAGGGGAATATTTTATATATATATATATATATATATATATATATATATTTATTTATTTACTTATTTTCCCTTAGGTAGGATTGGACCTAATAAATAAAAATACATGTAGAGTACATCTATCTATCTATATACAGTACTATATATATATATATATATATATATATATATATATATATACTGTATATACACACACTGTATTTACTGGCGTATAAGACTACTTTTTATACTTAAAAATATACCCTAAAAATTGGGGGTTGTCTTATACGCGGAGTATAAAATGTGAACCTTGAGTTTGTTTGGGTCAAGCTGGCTGGATGTGTGGTAATACTGTACATACAGTATACTGTGCTGAACCAAGCTGGCTCAAAACAAATGTCCCTAAAACAGATTAATCTGTCAGCCCACTGGATGTGCGGTATATACAGTATACTGCGCTGAGCCAAGCGATTTCAAAACGTACCGGTACGTCCCTACTGTAATCAGCCCGCTGGATGCGTGTATGTACGGTAGCTGCAGCTACATACAGTATACACTGGGCAAATCACAGCGAGTGATGTATTCTACTAATGAATACAAAGCCTGCTCGGATTGGCTGAGTCAGAGAGGTGAGCTGATGATATCACAACCTCAGCCAATCCAAGCAGGCTTTGTATTCATTAGTAGAATACATCGCTTGCCGTGATTGGCCCAGCGTATACTGTATGTAGCCTCAGCTACTGTACATACACACATCCAGTGGTCTGATTACCATCTATATACCACACATCCAGCGGTCTGACAGATTAATCTGTCATAGGGACATTTGTTTTGAGCCAGATTGGCTCAGCGCGGTATACTGTATGTACATTACTGCACATCCAGCGGGCTGTATATCCATATGATGACTGTCTTACAAACGTATCACAAGATGTCATTCATGAACTTATGATGTCAGAGGATGAATATGAGGATTTTGAAGGATTTTAAGTACTGGCAAGTCATAACCATTTCAGTTAAAAAAATCTGATGTTTTTAAATGGTGTTGCCGGAAGGGGGGTAGTCTTATATGGCGAGTATAGCCCAAAACCTATGTTTTAGCTGGAAAATTAGGGGGTCGTCTTATACACCCAGTCGCCTTATACGCCGGAAAATACGGTAACTCAATGGTATGCCACACCAGATGGGCTGAAGAGATGGTTTCCACAAGCCTCAGATTTGTGTTGGAGATGTGGGTCAGCTAAAGGTACCATGCTTCATATTTGTTGGCAATGTCCGCAGATCGAAATCTTCTGGGAAAAGGTTTGCGAGTTAATTTACACTATCACAGATACAGCAATGAAACTGACCCCTGAATGTTGCCTCTTACACATATCTACATGCTCGTTTAGACCATACAATCACTCACTAGTGAGACACCTCCTAAATGCAGCGAAGACCTTAATCCCCAGGTATTGGAAAACTACTTACACCCCTTCAATTCAAGACTGGATATGAGAAGTTGACACTATTCAAGAAATGGAGATGACATTAACTATGTCAGACGACAAGGTTAACAGTTTTCATAAATTGTGGTCAAACTGGTATAGTTTCACCTTCTCATAATACATTGATGAATGTGTAATCCATTTCTTAAAAATACTGTTTATGACATAATGATAAGATGAGAGGTTGCTACATGTAGACTTGGACTTACAATTTGTGTTCTACTTCTGTTCCTTTCTCTTTTCTTTGGGGTTTGTATTATAACTCTGTCTAACCTAGAAACTCATAAGTCTGACTTTCGAGTTTTTCTTTAGCATATTAACGAGTGTGATTGTAAAAATGACATTTGTTGAAACATATAACGTGTACTTGTTAACCTATGCTTTAATATCATCTGTATATTATTTCCAATTTACTTTTTGGTTTGAATATGTAACATTATTCTATAAATAAACTTCAACTGTTTAAAAAAAAATAGATTTCTGGGAAAATCAGTGAGCCACTCACACAAGCAGGAAGTTAAATGTTATTATGTGTTTTGTACCTCAGCTGTGTACAGAACTCCTTCAGGTTGCCATATTGCATTTATTTGTTTTTTTAGAAAGAAAGCAGCACATATTGGAAAGGAAATATAATTTTAATAGCATTAAATTACAATATGGCTTGTGTAGTAATTGTATATGCTGTTATTTTTTTATTTGCTATATTTTGTTCCCACAAAATTAGAGTTACCCTATAAGATCATTTGACTTATGACAAGTCTTCTTTAACGGGAAATTATATTTCTTTTGTGTCAATTGTATTTAAACTTAAATTGGATATTGGAAGTTTAAAAATCATTATGTCTATCTTCTACTACTGTATGTATATATTTTATTTTTGGGTAATTTTTTCTAAATCAAGGACATTTAACTTTAAATTACTGGAAATCTTAGTAGATGTTGGCATTGCTCCAGTTATGTTTTCAATTACCTTTAATCATGTTTTCTCTGGTTCTTTTACTATAATGCAAATATATTTTTAATATAATCACAAATATGATGTGATCATGTTATTGATTCTCTTTTCAGCTTGCATAACTTGATTTTGAAAATAGAGGACTGTAATTTTTCTTCTAACTGTGTTCAATGAAAAAAATCTTTATCTCTTACAGCATAACTAATCAGTTAAGAAAATAAGAATAGTTACAACTAAAAAGTGCATCGCCTGGAACTGAGCGAAGCTAAGGGGAGGGTCAGCATGGCTGGGGCTTGCAGATGAGGTGGAAATTTTAATAGGGGTGGGAGTATATTCATTAGGTATGGGTGGTTGCTCACCTGATTGGAGTATTTGAGTGAAGAGGGTGGTCTTTCCAGGATGAGGAGAGGGGTTGGGACTTGTCGGGTGTCAGTTGGAGCTTGTGCCAGCACAGGTGACGTTTTTTCAGTCACTTGTCCGTTACCTGAAAAAACAAATAGGCCATGGTTGATTTGGATGCGATGGTCTCCCAATTGCGGGTGGCAGCAGAAGCGAATGGCTCTGCGTGGCTGCATGCAAAATTGTCTGACCTGCTGCAAGCACCCAGGCCAGTATCACCAGACCCCTCTCCTCGGCGCCCATGTGCCTCCGGTGAGCTTCAGCCCAGATGAGACAGCGTGGGTTCGGCGCCATTCTGGGAGCCCCTTCAGTCCTGGATTTGTCCTGTTAGGGCCGTTGGGGGGTTTCTCAGGTTGAGACCTGATCTTCCTGGATTTTTCTTTCTGCATGAGAATGGGACAGCACTGTCTCATTTCCAATTTGGGGCGGTGTTTAAACAGTGTTTGCAGTCTGCTGGGTTGAGTACGGAGCACTACTTGTCTCATTCTTTTCGCATTGGGGCAGATAGAGATGCTGCCTGGTGGGGTTTGGGTTGATCGAGTCACTCAACGCATTGGGCGTTGGGATTCGGCTAGGTTCTGCTTATACGTGCATCCTCAGCTATTGTGATGGGTGGGTGATGTGCTTTGTTGGGATGGGTTCTGCCTTGTGGGTACCTGTTACCGTCCATTCCTTGTAATTTTGTTTTCTGTGTTATGTGTTTGGGGGTGAGTGTTGAGGGTGTTATACCTCCCCCCTCCCTCTTTTTGTTTTCCTTGCAGGTTCTGACGTCTGTTTGGTGTGGATCCTGGGCCATTCTTATGTCTTTTGGGGGGGTAGGCGGGTGGAAGTTCAGGAGGAGGGGTGGCAATTGGGTTTTTCTTGGAGTGAGACCAGGTTTTGTTGGCTTGGTGTGCCTGGGATGTTGTGGTCCAGGGTGGTACCTGAGATCAGTCATTATTCCTGGTTAGACAGGCCTCCGGATGTTCTTGTTTTCCATGTGGGCGGCAATGACCTTGCGCTCTATGCGGGAGCTGATCTGGGACATTATAAATTTGATTTTTTGCGCCTTTGGTCAGTCTTCCTGTAGACTGTTATGGTCTGGTCAGACATGGTGGAGCATTCTTCTTGGCGCCCTCTTGCTTGGTTGAAAAACTCAACAGGGCCTGGATAAAAGTAAACAGGGAGGTGGTGCACTTTTTTGTGCGGAATGGAGGCCTACCAGTCCGTCATCGTGATTTGAAGGAGTCTTGGCGGTTTTTGCAGGCGGATGGTATGCACCTCAACACTGTTGGCATTGATTTATGGTCGTTGGTCCTCCAAGATGGTATCCAGCGGGTGTTGCGGGTTTGGAGGGCTATACGAGTGTAAGGGTTCAAACTCGTGTGCTGTGGCAGGGGTCTCTGGGTCTTTGAAGGCAGTGCTGGAATGACAATTTTGTGGATTATGGGTTGGGCCCATCGTAGGTATGGGTATTCCTTCCCAATTATAAGGTTACGTTGGTAAGGTTGTAGTTAATGGGCTGTATCTGGGACTACGTAGCTGTAGTATTATCCCCGAGGCGGTGTAGCAGTGGCTGGGGGCCTTTTTCATTGGGTGTCAGATACAGCCAAGTTATTTGATGTGATTAGCAGTGCCTTTGAAGATATTGGACCCGGTTGGGATTATTACTGTCAGTTAATACACTGATTGTACTGTATGAAGTGTTATGTAATAGTTATGTTAAATTAATGGGCTGCTATGGCCGTTTTTGACACCAAAAAAAGGAGTCGTGAGGTTATTTCAGGTGGAAGAAGGTTGAGGGGGTGGTTGTTTTATTATTTAGGTGGTAAGTATTAGCCTCGATATTCTGCATGTCCCTCTGTCGGGAGTAATACTGTCACTTGCTAACTTTAGCATAATGGTAGAGAGTTAAACCAGTGCAAATCTTGAACTTATAAGAACTAAGAACTCAAATTAGTCGTATCAGTGTCAGATTTCTTTTTTGGAACTGTGGACTTATGCCCATATATAGCAGAGTAGCAGAGGCCACTCTTTCCTGTATAGACAATAGCCACCATTATTTTCATCAACAGAAACATTTATTGCATATCAACTTAAAGTATAAAAAGTGTGTGTATATGAAAAAAAACCCCACAATATATTTTTTGTAAGCGATCACATGACCTCTGTTCTCTGACACATAAGGGGCTTGTGGGGGTGGAGACTGCAGGGCAGAAAAAAATTAGTATACTGATCTTTCCAGTGAATGCCTGTGTAGTGGGAAGTGTTAGCACACATCCAACCATTGGAGGACCGACATGCTGTGCTCCCAGCACAGCCAGAAAACTGACCACTCTGGAATGGATGAGGTTCTATGCCTAGCGTGGTCAGGTTGAAATAGGAAATCAAGGGGACTGGCAGGATCAACTGGTATTTCACACAAAGGAAGTTCAATGATTTCAGTGAGCTGCAAATGAGGTTATTCCCAACAAGAGGTTTAATCTCTCAGAAGCAAAGATATTTAAACCTCAACTCCTGGCTACATTTTTAATCTTTTAAAATGGTCCCCCAGGGGGTGGAGCCAGCTCTCGAGCGTGATGGCAGCTTGAAAGCTGGAAAGCTCTGCACATGCTATGGATACCGGAGCACATAACGACACCTCTGAGCATTGCTGACAGCCCAGCAAGACAGCACTACACCTGTTGCATCACAGCTGACATGTCTCACAAGAGGAAAGAGCACAAAAAGCTAGGAAAGCTCACAGATTTCTTCCCTCCACCGAGCAGACTAGGAAACCAAGATAGTGGCGGCCGTGGCTCTGCGGCTCCCTCACACAGCGCGGCTTCCACAAACGGAGGTGCGCACAGACAGAGCTCCTCTTCTAAATCTGGGAACTCATCCAAATCCTCCTCAGGTCCAGAAAAATCGAAGCAGAGGCTCCAACAACACCAGCAGTCTCCAGTAGCCACTGAGGTAAGTATGAGTATGAGACTTTCTCACTGAGGCTGGGTTCACATATATGCGGTGTGGTATATCACATGTGATTTGCACAGGAACCGCACCGCATTCCTGTGTAAATCACATGCGAATTGTGTGCGGTGCGATTGGAGCAATAGATTTTCTATGGTTCAAATCACACCGCATCCGCACCCGCACCAAAAAGGTGCAGGGCCCTTTTTTTGGTCCGCACTAGAATCGGATCGCATGGGTATTTACACCCATGTGATCCGATTCTGCACATTGCACCGCATTTTGTGGACCGATTTTGGGGTGTTGTTAACATACACACTTGCAGCAGTTCGCATGAACAGGGTGCGATTCTGATGCGGTGTGGAATTCTCACAGAAAACGATGCAAATTACGCACCGCATCAGTGTGAACCCAGGCTAAATGGCACTAGAGAACTACAAGACTCCATATTGGACTTTCCCACTAATAACACTCCTGTGCTTGACTCCACACTGAAAGATATGTTCGTATCCCTGAGAAGCTCTATACACTCTGATATAATGTTTCTAGTACATCAATTCAAGACAGAAATCCATGAAGTAGGTGATAGAGTCACACACATAGAAAATAAGATGGGAGTTCACAGCCACATTTAATGATCTTGTAGATTCTCATAATGACAGAGAAGATAACTTGTCATGGATTAAAGATAAACTAGCTGACCTGGAGGATCATTCCAGACAAAATAATGTTAAATCAGGGGTATTCTGGAATTGATCCGTCCATCTGAACTAAACCAAAGAGGAATAGATTATAGACAGGATTCACAGAATTGCCAAAACAGCCCATGTACCACAGCAAGTCCCAAGAGACACCATTGCGAGCATACATCTATCATGTGAAAGAGTGCTTAATGGCACTGACAAGACACCCAAATAAACTACCCTTTTGCCTACAAGGAATCTCTATCTTTACTGACCTGTCTGCCCATACCCTGCAAAAAAGGAGGAACATGGCTACCATTACCAAACCACTCAGGAATCATAACATTTCATATAGCTGGAGCTACCCAGCCAAACTACCGATCACAAAAGGAGATGAATCTGTCACAATCACTTATATTAAAGAAGGCCTCCAACTATTAAGAGAATGGCATATCCTGGAAGAAGAATGCAATCGAGGAGACAGATCCCCATCTGACACTCAGAAAGAAACTGCCATCTACCGATGAGGAAGGCTGAAAAGCTTTTGCCTTGATTAAACCAACATCCAACAAATAAGCTGTTGTAGTACATGCTGGTGCTAGTTCTATGTTATACCCCCAGTGCATAGTGGTAATACTGCCGCTCAGATTCTGTACAGAATAGTTTTTTTTAATCTACACCAAATTGTAAATAACACTCTAAGCAGTGAGAATCACACTGGGAGTGTTTTGATTACAATTTTTGAATTTCAGTTTCTTTTTTTTTTCCAGCTTGAGGGCCCGATATTAGATTTTTAGGTGGACTGCCTGTAAATTTACAGTGTCACTGTCTGTTTCAGAGTCCCTATTTGAACTGTTTTCTGTTCACTAGGATAGACCTCCAAGCAGATGTACCTGGGATCAGCATGTTGTAATGATCCTTTTACATTAAAAATAATCTTCTGCCAAAAGATTAAGATGCAAGTCACTATTATGTCCTTCAACATTAAGGGTTTGAATAGCCCGACTAAAAGGAGTATGCTGTGGAGACAGGCACACACCCATAAAGTAGACATTTTATGTTTACAAGAGACACATTTTCCACATCAAAATCTCCTAATTTTACAAATAGAAATTTCCCTCACATGTTTCATTCTAAGGCTCAATAAAAAAAAATGGAGTTCTGATAGCTGTAAAAAACACAGTTACCTTCAAACTTCTTCCCAAAGTAAAAGATAATGCAGGTCACTACATTGCCATGGCCTTGAAATAAACAATGCCATATACACCTTAATTAACATGTATCTCCTTAATTCTAGGCCTCTTAATTTTTTGAAACGTGGAAAAAACTCTCCAAGATAACACAAGGTCATGTCATCCTATGTGCTGATTTTAACACTGTTCCCAACAAAGAGATGGACACTTCAGAACTGGCTCATGCTAGACACCAACGTTCCACTGTGGCATCATTCCTACCGAAGTCAAAACTGAGCGGACTGACAACTCATGGGGCCCCTGGGCAATAGGGGATCATGGGGCCCTTGTGTCCTCACCCACATTCAAACCACACCCAAAAAAGCATATGAAAGGTACTAGGGGCATCTCATGGGGCCCCCTACTGACCCTGGGCCCTCGTGCAGTGCCCGATTGGCCAAATGGTCAGTATGCCCCTGGTCACAACTATACAATGTATAGAGGTGGCAACACTCCACGGAAAAGGATTTTACTTTATTCTCACAAGTACATCATACTCATTCACAAACTGATTTCTTCCTAGTTGATAAGTTTGTTCTTCAAAATATTCAGAAATCAAAGATCCACACTATAATGTGGTTGGATCATGCTCTGATCTCCATCAGAGTGGAAGGGAATCGCACCGAGACTAAAGCAAATAGATGGTGCAATGATATTTACTTAATGTCTATACCAGAACATAAAACCAAAATTGCTGCAGTCATCACTGCAGGACTGTGGCAGACATTCTGACACTGGGGGGAACTGACTTGGTGTCACTGACATCCTCAGTGACACCAATACAGTGATCAGTGCTAAAAAAAAAAAGCACTGACACTGTACTAATGGCACTGGGCAGGAAGGGGTTAACATGAGGGGCAATCAAAGAGTTAACCATGTGCAGGGAGTGTTTTACTAGGGGGCAGTGTGTTGCTGCTTCACTGTAAGCACACTGCTCTGGATGGCTGTGCTATGCACAGCCATCCAAAGCAGTATGCCAAAGCCGACAGGGAGGAGGACTGTTAGTAAACAAAACGTCGGAAATCACTGGGCACCAGCGAGTAATTACCGGCTGGGACCCGGTGATTGACAGCCGTGAATGGTGGCACGGGTAGGGTGCGCGCACAGCTCTCGTGCGCCCCCTACCCGGATATGTAAAATCATGTACAGTATATATACATGATTTTGCGCACCTGTGCCGCCCTGTAGCAGTATTTCTGCTATAGAGCGGTCGGGAAGCAGTTAAATGCCACCAAAAGAAAGCTCTATTTGTGTGAAAAAATTATAAAAATGTCATATGAGTACAGTGTTGCATGACTGCACAATTGTCATTCAAAGTGTGACAGCACTGAAAGCTGAAAATAGGCCTGGGCTGGAAGGGAGTAAAAGTGCCCAATAGGCAAGTGGTTAATTCCATACACTACATTTAAATTGTGGGAGCATCATGGTTATCAGACATCACAGAAAACCATAAATTACTTCATTTCGATTCGTTAGCAACAAAATATAACCTACCCAGTGGGGAATATTTAATTTATGCTAAACAAGCCTCCTGCCTTTCACACTCAATAACTCCACCAGTAATCTTAGCTGAAACTGTCAGAGCTCACTGTATTCTCACACAGTTAAAATAGGGGGAATTTCCCTCTTCTACTATCTTTTACATTCCAAAATGGAATTCTCTAAAACATTACAACTATACAAGTAGGAGAAAGAGTTGGCACACAATCTCTGATAAATAATGGAAATCTGCAATAGCAAATAATTCCCAACATTCTTTTTGTACTAATAATTGGGAAATTGCTCAAAAAATACATCTAAGGTGGTACCTTACTCCATACTCCGTCTCCAAAATGTTCGGCTCAAACAACTAACATTTCTTGGAGAGGTTGCGGACAGGTAGGCACACTTCTTCATATGTTATGGTCATGTTCAGACATCCGTTGTTTTGGAACAAAGTGTTTACATATGTATCACATGTGACAGGAATTTTAGTGAAACCCAACGCAGCACAAGCCCTATTAATCATAGGAATTGATAAATTCCCACTAGACCTTAGACCTGTGGCAGGGGTCTCAAAACAAAGGGCCAGTTTACTGACCTTCAGACGTGGGGGGGGGGGCCAGACTGTGGCCATTGGGAGTAGAAAAGGTCCCTGGGAATAAACAATGCCAGATCGTTCATGTCAGGAATAGTGCCCCATCATTGGTGCCACTGGGCCCCATTGTTGGTGTCATTGGGATGAATGTTACCCCATCATTGGTGTCATTGGCCCCCATTGTTGGTGTCATTGGGAACAATTGTGCCCCTTCATTGGTGTCAGTGGTGGTGGTGGGAATATTTCCCATTGTTGGTTTCAGTGGAAGAAAATAGTGCCCCATGGACCAGATAAAAGCATGTAAAGGGTTGCATCTGGCCCCCGGGCTGCAGTTTGGACACCACTGACCTATTGTAATGAATTTGATAAGAGCCATGGCGAGTATTTTGAAGATCTCTTTTGTTTCCACAAGTTTTTGAAAAATGAAGAAAGAAAACGAAAACTTATTTTTATTTTATTTTTTTATTTTTCAGAACCTTGTGAGGAAAAAAAGAGATCTGCAAAATACACACTATACCTTTTATTAAATTCCTTGAGGTGTCTACTTTCCAAAAAGTGGGGGGGGGGGTTGTTGCTATCCTGACATTTCAGGGCCTCCGAAACTGATAGGTAGAGAGGAAGTGAAATGAGGGAGTTACACACCTTCAGGCTTTCAAAGGGGTCATTGGATTTTGGGCTCCTGTATGTGGCTAGGCTCCCAAAAAGTCTCAAACATGTGGAATCCACATACTCAGTAGAAGTAACAGAATGTATCTTGGGGCGTAATTCCACATATACCCATGGCATGCTTGAGCAATGTATAATTTTAAGTGACAACTTTAAGTAAAATAAAATTGTAATTTTCAAAAAGCTTGTGGTAAAAAATAAAGCATTCCATTGACTCAACATGCCTCTCAGCAAATAGTATGGGGTGTCTACTTTCCAAAAAGTGGTCATTTGTGGGGGATTGTACTATCCTGGAATTTCAGAGCCTCCGAAACTGATAGGTAGTGAGGAAGTGAAATGAGGAATTTACGCACTTTCAGGCTTTCAAAGTGGTCACTGGATTTTGGCTCCTGTATGCAGCTCCCAAAAAGTCTCAAATGTGGTATCCCCATATGTAGGAGAAGTGGCAGAATATATTTTGAGGTGTAATTCCAAATATACCCATGGCATGTGTGAGCAATGTACCATTTAAATGATAACTTTGTGTAAAGAAAAAAAAAAAACGTGAAAAAAAATAAATCTTCTATGGACTCAACATGCCTTTCAGCAAATAACTTAGGGAGTCTACTATCCACAAATGGTTCATTTGGGAGTGTTTGTACTGCCCTGGCATTTTATCACCTCAAGAAATGTGATAGGCATAGAAAGTGTAAATTTCAGTATCTATACCATAGTCTATAGATGCTAAAACATTTGCACAAACCAATTAATATACACTTATTGGGATTTTTTACCAAAGACATGTAGCATAATACACTTTGGCTTAAATTTATGAGGAAATTTGAGTTTATTGGATTTTTTTTATAACAGAAATGAGAAAATATTGTTTTTTTTTTCAAAATTTTCAGTCTTTTTTTGTTTATAGCGCAAAAAATTAAAAACATAGAGGTGATCAAATACCACCAAGAGAAAGCTCTATTTATTGGTAAACAAATAACATAAACTTCATTTATGTGCAGCAGTGCATGACCACACAATTGTCAGTGAAACTAGTGCAGCACCGTATAGCAAAAAATGGCGTAAATTCCATTATCTATACCATAGTTTGTAGATGCTATAAGTTCCACATAAACCAGTTAATATACACGTATTGGTTTTTTTTTCCATTACCAGTTGAAATAGCGCAGCGGCGAATAGCAAAACATGGCCTGGTCAGGAAGGGGGGTAAATCTTCCGGAGGGTAAACGGTTAAGTCATTTCATACCATTGCATTGCCGTGATGTGCGCTGGAAAAAGTGCTATGTCCAAGATTACTTAACCTGGTGACATTTGCAAATGTTTGAACATGTTCTAGCTGTGTTTTGCAATGTCTAGTTTTTTTATTTAGCAGAGTATGCACAATAGGGAATATTGGTGTATATTGTTCTTCATCTAATTACTGCTTTTATATGCCCCATTGATTACAGATGGGGTTGTACACCTTTCAGTATTTCCATTATATTTAGTATTTAGTAGAGTATGCTTTTGTTGAGCTGAGATTAAAGTTCCTTTGTGTCTAGATAGTATTTTTTTATGTATAAGGTGACATTGTAGCAAGTTGGTTATAAAATCAAATGCCACAATGCTAATACTAAAATATGACTTTTCAATTAAGATTCAATAGTATTAAAGCCTGATGCTATTCTTACTGTTCAGGAAGTATGATTCATATTTTGTATGCTTTACAACACTATTATTGTTTATGTATCAATATATTACAACATCTCTTTATTGATCTGAGATACTGGGATTTAGAAGGGCAGAAGGAAATTCAATGAAAAGTGATTAGAGATGAGCGAATCGAAGTATCCGAAGTGGAATTCGAGTCGAATTTCGGAAAAATTTCGATTCGTGCCGAATCCGAAAAACAGCCTAATTCGGACGCGCGAATCGAAATTTTTCCGAAAATGGCGGCTGACATGTGCGGCGACGGAGCGGGGATGTCGGGGAAGGCGCGCAGACAAGGCGCGCTGCCCCATAATGCATTCCTCAACGACATGTGATCGCATCAGCCAATCAGCAGCCAGCCAGCCAGCACTGTGTAATGGTCGAGGTATATATAGCGGCCATTTTGGAAATCTTCATTTGCCTGCAGTCATTGAACAGAGGCAGACCGCTCTGTACTAGGGACAGGGACAGAGTTAGGGCCACAGAAACGAGAATTGGGGACAGAGAGAAGTTACTTAGGGACAGAGAACCATTACTCAGGGACACAGACTTGTTAATGAGGGCCACAGAATCGTTATTTAGGGACAAAGAAACGCTAGTTAGGGCCACAGAATTCATACTCAGGGACAGACAGAATTGTTACTCAGTGCCAGAGAATTGTTACTTAGGGCCACAGAAACGTTATTAGGGCCACAGAATTTTTACTCAGGGACAGACAGAATTGTTACTGAGTGCCAGAGAATTGTTACTCAGGGACAGACAGAATTGTTACTGAGTGCCAGAGAATTCTTACTCAGGGCCACAGAATTCATTCTCAGGGACAGACAGAATTGTTACTCAGGGACAGACAGAATTGTTACTGAGTGCCAGAGAATTGTTACTCAGGGACAGACAGAATTGTTACTGAGTGCCAGAGAATTGTTACTCAGGGACAGACAGAATTGTTACTGAGTGCCAGAGAATTGTTACTCAGGGACAGACAGAATTGTTACTGAGTGCCAGAGAATTGTTACTCTCACAGACACAAAATTGTTACTTGCACAGACACAGAATTGTTACTTGCACAGACACACAATTGTTACTCAGGGCCACAGAATTCATACTCAGGGACAGACAGAATTGTTACTGAGTGCCAGAGAATTCTTACTCAGGGCCACAGAATTCATACTCAGGGACAGACAGAATTGTTACTCAGGGACAGACAGAATTGTTACTGAGTGCCAGAGAATTGTTACTCAGGGACAGACAGAATTGTTACTGAGTGCCAGAGAATTGTTACTCAGGGACAGACAGAATTGTTACTGAGTGCCAGAGAATTGTTACTCTCACAGACACAAAATTGTTACTTGCACAGACACAGAATTGTTACTCGCACAGAGACAGAATTGTTACTCAGGGCCACAGAATTCATACTCAGGGACAGACAGAATTGTTACTGAGTGCCAGAGAATTGTTACTCAGGGACAGACAGAATTGTTACTGAGTGCCAGAGAATTGTTACTCTCACAGACACAAAATTGTTACTTGCACAGACACAGAATTGTTACTTGCACAGACACACAATTGTTACTCAGGGCCACAGAATTCATACTCAGGGACAGACAGAATTGTTACTGAGTGCCAGAGAATTCTTACTCAGGGCCACAGAATTCATACTCAGGGACAGACAGAATTGTTACTCAGGGACAGACAGAATTGTTACTGAGTGCCAGAGAATTGTTACTCAGGGACAGACAGAATTGTTACTGAGTGCCAGAGAATTGTTACTCTCACAGACACAAAATTGTTACTTGCACAGACACAGAATTGTTACTTGCACAGACACACAATTGTTACTCAGGGCCACAGAATTCATACTCAGGGACAGACAGAATTGTTACTGAGTGCCAGAGAATTGTTACTCAGGGACAGACAGAATTGTTACTGAGTGCCAGAGAATTGTTACTCTCACAGACACAAAATTGTTACTTGCACAGACACAGAATTGTTACTCGCACAGAGACAGAATTGTTACTCAGGGCCACAGAATTCATACTCAGGGACAGACAGAATTGTTACTGAGTGCCAGAGAATTGTTACTCAGGGAAGACAGAATTGTTACTGAGTGCCATAGAATTGTTACTCAGGGACAGACAGAATTGTTACTGAGTGCCAGAGAATTGTTACTCTCACAGACACAAAATTGTTACTTGCACAGACACAGAATTGTTACTCGCACAGAGACAGAATTGTTACTCAGGGCCACAGAATTCATACTCAGGGACAGACAGAATTGTTACTGAGTGCCAGAGAATTGTTACTCAGGGACAGACAGAATTGTTACTGAGTGCCAGAGAATTGTTACTCTCACAGACACAAAATTGTTACTTGCACAGACACAGAATTGTTACTTGCACAGACACACAATTGTTACTGAGTGCCAGAGAATTGTTACTCAGGGACAGACAGAATTGTTACTGAGTGCCAGAGAATTGTTACTCAGGGACAGACAGAATTGTTACTGAGTGCCAGAGAATTGTTACTCAGGGACAGACAGAATTGTTACTGAGTGCCAGAGAATTGTTACTCTCACAGACACAAAATTGTTACTTGCACAGACACAGAATTGTTACTCGCACAGAGACAGAATTGTTACTCAGGGCCACAGAATTCATACTCAGGGACAGACAGAATTGTTACTGAGTGCCAGAGAATTGTTACTCAGGGACAGACAGAATTGTTACTGAGTGCCAGAGAATTGTTACTCTCACAGACACAAAATTGTTACTTGCACAGACACAGAATTGTTACTTGCACAGACACACAATTGTTACTCAGGGCCACAGAATTCATACTCAGGGACAGACAGAATTGTTACTGAGTGCCAGAGAATTGTTACTCAGGGACAGACAGAATTGTTACTGAGTGCCAGAGAATTGTTACTCTCACAGACACAAAATTGTTACTTGCACAGACACAGAATTGTTACTCGCACAGAGACAGAATTGTTACTCAGGGCCACAGAATTCATACTCAGGGACAGACAGAATTGTTACTGAGTGCCAGAGAATTGTTACTCAGGGAAGACAGAATTGTTACTGAGTGCCATAGAATTGTTACTCAGGGACAGACAGAATTGTTACTGAGTGCCAGAGAATTGTTACTCTCACAGACACAAAATTGTTACTTGCACAGACACAGAATTGTTACTCGCACAGAGACAGAATTGTTACTCAGGGCCACAGAATTCATACTCAGGGACAGACAGAATTGTTACTGAGTGCCAGAGAATTGTTACTCAGGGACAGACAGAATTGTTACTGAGTGCCAGAGAATTGTTACTCTCACAGACACAAAATTGTTACTTGCACAGACACAGAATTGTTACTTGCACAGACACACAATTGTTACTGAGTGCCAGAGAATTGTTACTCAGGGACAGACAGAATTGTTACTGAGTGCCAGAGAATTGTTACTCAGGGACAGACAGAATTGTTACTGAGTGCCAGAGAATTGTTACTCAGGGACAGACAGAATTGTTACTGAGTGCCAGAGAATTGTTACTCGCACAGACACAAAATTGTTACTTGCACAGACACAGAATTGTTACTCGCACAGAGACAGAATTGTTACTCAGGGCCACAGAATTCATACTCAGGGACAGACAGAATTGTTACTGAGTGCCAGAGAATTGTTACTCAGGGACAGACAGAATTGTTACTGAGTGCCAGAGAATTGTTACTCTCACAGACACAAAATTGTTACTTGCACAGACACAGAATTGTTACTTGCACAGACACACAATTGTTACTCAGGGCCACAGAATTCATACTCAGGGACAGACAGAATTGTTACTGAGTGCCAGAGAATTCTTACTCAGGGCCACAGAATTCATACTCAGGGACAGACAGAATTGTTACTCAGGGACAGACAGAATTGTTACTGAGTGCCAGAGAATTGTTACTCAGGGACAGACAGAATTTTTACTGAGTGCCAGAGAATTGTTACTCTCACAGACACAAAATTGTTACTTGCACAGACACAGAATTGTTACTTGCACAGACACACAATTGTTACTCAGGGCCACAGAATTCATACTCAGGGACAGACAGAATTGTTACTGAGTGCCAGAGAATTCTTACTCAGGGCCACAGAATTCATACTCAGGGACAGACAGAATTGTTACTCAGGGACAGACAGAATTGTTACTGAGTGCCAGAGAATTGTTACTCAGGGACAGACAGAATTTTTACTGAGTGCCAGAGAATTGTTACTCTCACAGACACAAAATTGTTACTTGCACAGACACAGAATTGTTACTTGCACAGACACACAATTGTTACTCAGGGCCACAGAATTCATACTCAGGGACAGACAGAATTGTTACTGAGTGCCAGAGAATTGTTACTCAGGGACACCTAATCGTTGAATTAAATAGTATGTCAGACAACATGCAGAGGAGTGGCAGAGGAGGCAATGTTTTAGGAGCGAGCAGACGTGGCAGCAGAGGAAGGGGTCGAGGCAGCAGTATTCGCAGCCAGAGGCCAGTGCTCCCGGTGTCATCCAGCGGTCGTGTCTCCACCGACAACCCTGCCGTCATTGATTGGTTGGCTCGGTCGTCTTCCTCTTCCCAGGTCACCTCTGACACCTACAGCCAACGGTCGGTGGGTACGTCAGACACAACCGTTAGTTGGCATGGCCCGGGACCAAGCCCACTGAAATCACGTGTCCTCTACCTGCCCCTGTCCTTTGCTGTTCCCTCACCAAGCGAAGTATCGCATGCTGTGGGCTCAGCCCCACTGTACAGTGAGGAAGAGCTAACAGAGGGCGGTCAGGAACGGGGGGAGACATCGGCCTTTTCAGCAGCCAAGCGAACAAGTACTGGCGAGGAGAGTGGCTCGGTAGCCGGTCTAGAGACAGGTCTGTCTCCTGTCTCATGTGCCACTTTCAGGTCTCTTCACACTGCTGGTGTGTTTAATTTTTTGACATAGGGTGCAGGCAGATTACGGGCCTCACATAGCTGCTGCCAGGCCCCTAATCTGCCATGGGCCCCTATATACCGCCTCCTCATGCTGCTGCCAAGTCCAGAGTCTGTCATGGTCCCTGTACGGCCTCCCATTGCTGCTGTCTCCATCGCCACACTCTGCTGCCATGTGCCACTTTCAGGTCTCTTCACACTGCTGGTGTGTTAAATTTTTTGACATAGGGTGCTGCAAGATAACGGGCCTCACATAGCTGCTGCCAGTCCCCTAATCAGCCATGGGCCCCTATACCGCCTCCTCCTGCTGCTGCCAGGTCCAGAGTCTCTCATGCCATGTGCCACTTTCAGGTCTCTTCACACTGCTGGTGTGTTAAATTTTTTGACATAGGGTGCTGCAAGATAACGGGCCTCACATAGCTGCTGCCAGGCCCCTAATCTGCCATGGGCCCCTATATACCGCCTCCTCATGCTGCTGCCAAGTCCAGAGTCTGTCATGGTCCCTGTACGGCCTCCCATTGCTGCTGTCTCCATCGCCACACTCTGCTGCCATGTGCCACTTTCAGGTCTCTTCACACTGCTGGTGTGTTAAATTTTTTGACATAGGGTGCAGGCAGATTACGGGCCTCACATAGCTGCTGCCAGGCCCCTAATCTGCCATGGGCCCCTATATACCGCCTCCTCATGCTGCTGCCAAGTCTAGAGTCTGTCATGGGTCCCTGTACGGCCTCCCATTGCTGCTGTCTCCATCGCCACACTCTGCTGCCATGTGCCACTTTCAGGTCTCTTCACACTGCTGGTGTGTTAAATTTTTTGACATAGGGTGCAGGCAGATTACGGGCCTCACATAGCTGCTGCCAGGCCCCTAATCTGCCATGGGCCCCTATATACCGCCTCCTCCTGCTGCTGCCAGGTCCAGAGTCTCTCATGGGTCCCTGTACGGCCTCCCATTGCTGCTGTCTCCATCGCCACACTCTGCTGCCATGTGCCACTTTCAGGTCTCTTCACACTGCTGGTGTGTTAAATTTTTTGACATAGGGTGCAGGCAGATTACGGGCCTCACATAGCTGCTGCCAGGCCCCTAATCTGCCATGGGCCCCTATATACCACCTCCTCCTGCTGCTGCCAGGTCCAGAGTCTCTCATGGGTCCCTGTACGGCCTCCCATTGCTGCTGTCTCCATCGCCACACTCTGCTGCCATGTGCCACTTTCAGGTCTCTTCACACTGCTGGTGTGTTAAATTTTTTGACATAGGGTGCTGCAAGATAACGGGCCTCACATAGCTGCTGCCAGGCCCCTAATCTGCCATGGGCCCCTATATACCGCCTCCTCATGCTGCTGCCAAGTCCAGAGTCTGTCATGGTCCCTGTACGGCCTCCCATTGCTGCTGTCTCCATCGCCACACTCTGCTGCCATGTGCCACTTTCAGGTCTCTTCACACTGCTGGTGTGTTAAATTTTTTGACATAGGGTGCAGGCAGATTACGGGCCTCACATAGCTGCTGCCAGGCCCCTAATCTGCCATGGGCCCCTATATACCGCCTCCTCCTGCTGCTGCCAGGTCCAGAGTCTCTCATGGGTCCCTGTACGGCCTCCCATTGCTGCTGTCTCCATCGCCACACTCTGCTGCCATGTGCCACTTTCAGGTCTCTTCACACTGCTGGTGTGTTAAATTTTTTGACATAGGGTGCTGCAAGATAACGGGCCTCACATAGCTGCTGCCAGGCCCCTAATCTGCCATGGGCCCCTATATACCGCCTCCTCATGCTGCTGCCAAGTCCAGAGTCTGTCATGGTCCCTGTACGGCCTCCCATTGCTGCTGTCTCCATCGCCACACTCTGCTGCCATGTGCCACTTTCAGGTCTCTTCACACTGCTGGTGTGTTAAATTTTTTGACATAGGGTGCTGCAAGATAACGGGCCTCACATAGCTGCTGCCAGTCCCCTAATCAGCCATGGGCCCCTATACCGCCTCCTCCTGCTGCTGCCAGGTCCAGAGTCTCTCATGCCATGTGCCACTTTCAGGTCTCTTCACACTGCTGGTGTGTTAAATTTTTTGACATAGGGTGCTGCAAGATAACGGGCCTCACATAGCTGCTGCCAGGCCCCTAATCTGCCATGGGCCCCTATATACCGCCTCCTCATGCTGCTGCCAAGTCCAGAGTCTGTCATGGTCCCTGTACGGCCTCCCATTGCTGCTGTCTCCATCGCCACACTCTGCTGCCATGTGCCACTTTCAGGTCTCTTCACACTGCTGGTGTGTTAAATTTTTTGACATAGGGTGCTGCAAGATAACGGGCCTCACATAGCTGCTGCCAGGCCCCTAATCTGCCATGGGCCCCTATATACCGCCTCCTCATGCTGCTGCCAAGTCCAGAGTCTGTCATGGTCCCTGTACGGCCTCCCATTGCTGCTGTCTCCATCGCCACACTCTGCTGCCATGTGCCACTTTCAGGTCTCTTCACACTGCTGGTGTGTTAAATTTTTTGACATAGGGTGCAGGCAGATTACGGGCCTCACATAGCTGCTGCCAGGCCCCTAATCTGCCATGGGCCCCTATATACCGCCTCCTCCTGCTGCTGCCAGGTCCAGAGTCTCTCATGGGTCCCTGTACGGCCTCCCATTGCTGCTGTCTCCATCGCCACACTCTGCTGCCATGTGCCACTTTCAGGTCTCTTCACACTGCTGGTGTGTTAAATTTTTTGACATAGGGTGCTGCAAGATAACGGGCCTCACATAGCTGCTGCCAGGCCCCTAATCTGCCATGGGCCCCTATATACCGCCTCCTCATGCTGCTGCCAAGTCCAGAGTCTGTCATGGTCCCTGTACGGCCTCCCATTGCTGCTGTCTCCATCGCCACACTCTGCTGCCATGTGCCACTTTCAGGTCTCTTCACACTGCTGGTGTGTTAAATTTTTTGACATAGGGTGCTGCAAGATAACGGGCCTCACATAGCTGCTGCCAGTCCCCTAATCAGCCATGGGCCCCTATACCGCCTCCTCCTGCTGCTGCCAGGTCCAGAGTCTCTCATGCCATGTGCCACTTTCAGGTCTCTTCACACTGCTGGTGTGTTAAATTTTTTGACATAGGGTGCTGCAAGATAACGGGCCTCACATAGCTGCTGCCAGGCCCCTAATCTGCCATGGGCCCCTATATACCGCCTCCTCATGCTGCTGCCAAGTCCAGAGTCTGTCATGGTCCCTGTACGGCCTCCCATTGCTGCTGTCTCCATCGCCACACTCTGCTGCCATGTGCCACTTTCAGGTCTCTTCACACTGCTGGTGTGTTAAATTTTTTGACATAGGGTGCAGGCAGATTACGGGCCTCACATAGCTGCTGCCAGGCCCCTAATCTGCCATGGGCCCCTATATACCGCCTCCTCCTGCTGCTGCCAGGTCCAGAGTCTCTCATGGGTCCCTGTACGGCCTCCCATTGCTGCTGTCTCCATCGCCACACTCTGCTGCCATGTGCCACTTTCAGGTCTCTTCACACTGCTGGTGTGTTAAATTTTTTGACATAGGGTGCTGCAAGATAACGGGCCTCACATAGCTGCTGCCAGGCCCCTAATCTGCCATGGGCCCCTATATACCGCCTCCTCATGCTGCTGCCAAGTCCAGAGTCTGTCATGGTCCCTGTACGGCCTCCCATTGCTGCTGTCTCCATCGCCACACTCTGCTGCCATGTGCCACTTTCAGGTCTCTTCACACTGCTGGTGTGTTAAATTTTTTGACATAGGGTGCTGCAAGATAACGGGCCTCACATAGCTGCTGCCAGTCCCCTAATCAGCCATGGGCCCCTATACCGCCTCCTCCTGCTGCTGCCAGGTCCAGAGTCTCTCATGCCATGTGCCACTTTCAGGTCTCTTCACACTGCTGGTGTGTTAAATTTTTTGACATAGGGTGCTGCAAGATAACGGGCCTCACATAGCTGCTGCCAGGCCCCTAATCTGCCATGGGCCCCTATATACCGCCTCCTCATGCTGCTGCCAAGTCCAGAGTCTGTCATGGTCCCTGTACGGCCTCCCATTGCTGCTGTCTCCATCGCCACACTCTGCTGCCATGTGCCACTTTCAGGTCTCTTCACACTGCTGGTGTGTTAAATTTTTTGACATAGGGTGCAGGCAGATTACGGGCCTCACATAGCTGCTGCCAGGCCCCTAATCTGCCATGGGCCCCTATATACCGCCTCCTCATGCTGCTGCCAAGTCTAGAGTCTGTCATGGGTCCCTGTACGGCCTCCCATTGCTGCTGTCTCCATCGCCACACTCTGCTGCCATGTGCCACTTTCAGGTCTCTTCACACTGCTGGTGTGTTAAATTTTTTGACATAGGGTGCAGGCAGATTACGGGCCTCACATAGCTGCTGCCAGGCCCCTAATCTGCCATGGGCCCCTATATACCGCCTCCTCCTGCTGCTGCCAGGTCCAGAGTCTCTCATGGGTCCCTGTACGGCCTCCCATTGCTGCTGTCTCCATCGCCACACTCTGCTGCCATGTGCCACTTTCAGGTCTCTTCACACTGCTGGTGTGTTAAATTTTTTGACATAGGGTGCAGGCAGATTACGGGCCTCACATAGCTGCTGCCAGGCCCCTAATCTGCCATGGGCCCCTATATACCACCTCCTCCTGCTGCTGCCAGGTCCAGAGTCTCTCATGGGTCCCTGTACGGCCTCCCATTGCTGCTGTCTCCATCGCCACACTCTGCTGCCATGTGCCACTTTCAGGTCTCTTCACACTGCTGGTGTGTTAAATTTTTTGACATAGGGTGCTGCAAGATAACGGGCCTCACATAGCTGCTGCCAGGCCCCTAATCTGCCATGGGCCCCTATATACCGCCTCCTCATGCTGCTGCCAAGTCCAGAGTCTGTCATGGTCCCTGTACGGCCTCCCATTGCTGCTGTCTCCATCGCCACACTCTGCTGCCATGTGCCACTTTCAGGTCTCTTCACACTGCTGGTGTGTTAAATTTTTTGACATAGGGTGCAGGCAGATTACGGGCCTCACATAGCTGCTGCCAGGCCCCTAATCTGCCATGGGCCCCTATATACCGCCTCCTCCTGCTGCTGCCAGGTCCAGAGTCTCTCATGGGTCCCTGTACGGCCTCCCATTGCTGCTGTCTCCATCGCCACACTCTGCTGCCATGTGCCACTTTCAGGTCTCTTCACACTGCTGGTGTGTTAAATTTTTTGACATAGGGTGCTGCAAGATAACGGGCCTCACATAGCTGCTGCCAGGCCCCTAATCTGCCATGGGCCCCTATATACCGCCTCCTCATGCTGCTGCCAAGTCCAGAGTCTGTCATGGTCCCTGTACGGCCTCCCATTGCTGCTGTCTCCATCGCCACACTCTGCTGCCATGTGCCACTTTCAGGTCTCTTCACACTGCTGGTGTGTTAAATTTTTTGACATAGGGTGCAGGCAGATTACGGGCCTCACATAGCTGCTGCCAGGCCCCTAATCTGCCATGGGCCCCTATATACCGCCTCCTCCTGCTGCTGCCAGGTCCAGAGTCTCTCATGGGTCCCTGTACGGCCTCCCATTGCTGCTGTCTCCATCGCCACACTCTGCTGCCATGTGCCACTTTCAGGTCTCTTCACACTGCTGGTGTGTTAAATTTTTTGACATAGGGTGCTGCAAGATAACGGGCCTCACATAGCTGCTGCCAGGCCCCTAATCTGCCATGGGCCCCTATATACCGCCTCCTCATGCTGCTGCCAAGTCCAGAGTCTGTCATGGTCCCTGTACGGCCTCCCATTGCTGCTGTCTCCATCGCCACACTCTGCTGCCATGTGCCACTTTCAGGTCTCTTCACACTGCTGGTGTGTTAAATTTTTTGACATAGGGTGCTGCAAGATAACGGGCCTCACATAGCTGCTGCCAGTCCCCTAATCAGCCATGGGCCCCTATACCGCCTCCTCCTGCTGCTGCCAGGTCCAGAGTCTCTCATGCCATGTGCCACTTTCAGGTCTCTTCACACTGCTGGTGTGTTAAATTTTTTGACATAGGGTGCTGCAAGATAACGGGCCTCACATAGCTGCTGCCAGGCCCCTAATCTGCCATGGGCCCCTATATACCGCCTCCTCATGCTGCTGCCAAGTCCAGAGTCTGTCATGGTCCCTGTACGGCCTCCCATTGCTGCTGTCTCCATCGCCACACTCTGCTGCCATGTGCCACTTTCAGGTCTCTTCACACTGCTGGTGTGTTAAATTTTTTGACATAGGGTGCAGGCAGATTACGGGCCTCACATAGCTGCTGCCAGGCCCCTAATCTGCCATGGGCCCCTATATACCACCTCCTCCTGCTGCTGCCAGGTCCAGAGTCTCTCATGGGTCCCTGTACGGCCTCCCATTGCTGCTGTCTCCATCGCCACACTCTGCTGCCATGTGCCACTTTCAGGTCTCTTCACACTGCTGGTGTGTTAAATTTTTTGACATAGGGTGCTGCAAGATAACGGGCCTCACATAGCTGCTGCCAGGCCCCTAATCTGCCATGGGCCCCTATATACCGCCTCCTCATGCTGCTGCCAAGTCCAGAGTCTGTCATGGTCCCTGTACGGCCTCCCATTGCTGCTGTCTCCATCGCCACACTCTGCTGCCATGTGCCACTTTCAGGTCTCTTCACACTGCTGGTGTGTTAAATTTTTTGACATAGGGTGCTGCAAGATAACGGGCCTCACATAGCTGCTGCCAGGCCCCTAATCAGCCATGGGCCCCTATACCGCCTCCTCCTGCTGCTGCCAGGTCCAGAGTCTCTCATGCCATGTGCCACTTTCAGGTCTCTTCACACTGCTGGTGTGTTTAATTTTTTGACATAGGGTGCAGGCAGATTACGGGCCTCACATAGCTGCTGCCAGGCCCCTAATCTGCCATGGGCCCCTATATACCGCCTCCTCATGCTGCTGCCAAGTCTAGAGTCTCTCATGGGTCCCTGTACGGCCTCCCATTGCTGCTGTCTCCATCGCCACACTCTGCTGCCATGTGCCACTTTCAGGTCTCTTCACACTGCTGGTGTGTTAAATTTTTTGACATAGGGTGCTGGCAGATTACGGGCCTCCTATAGCTGCTGCCAGGCCCCTAATCTGCCGTAGGCCCCTATATACCGCCTCCTCATGCTGCTGCCAGGTCCAGAGTCTCTCATGGGTCCCTGTACGGCCTCCCATTGCTGCTGTCTCCATCGCCACACTCTGCCATGTGCCACTTTCAGGTCTCCTCACACTGCTGGTGTGTTCCATTTTTTGTCATAGGGTGCTGGCAGATTATGGGCCTCCCATAACTGCTGCCAGGCCCCTAATCTGCCATGGGCCCCTATACCGACTCCTCATGCTGTGACGTTGCAACAAGGTGGAATTCAACCCTACATATGTTAGACCGCCTTTACGAACAGCAAAAGGCCATCACAGATTTCCTGATGTTAAAAGCAGATAAAGGTACTCCCTGTGTAACTTAGATGTCAGCCATTGGCAGCTCATGCGTGACACCTGCGCTTGCTCAGGCCCTTTGAGGAGGCCACGCTATTCGTGAGTCGGCAGGACTATGGGATGAACGACGTCATTCCTCTGTTGCACGTCCTGGAACAAATGCTGTTAACAATGGCTGGTCAGGGTGCGGTAGACGTGGCGCACAGATCTCAACGCCACATGGCCCCTGTGGGGGCAGGACTGGAAGAAGAGGAGGAGGTAGAGGAGGACATTGGTGCTCAGGAATTATTGAGTGAAATGGGTGGTTTTTCCACTCAGCGGACAGGAGTGGAGGAGCAGGAGCATCTGGTAGAGGAGGAGGAAGAGGAGACAGAGGACCTAGACGCACCGTGGCAGTATGCTGTGGAGATGGAGGCAGGGAGTCCCTCGCATTCCTTGGCACAAATGGCCCATAGCATGCTCGGTTGCTTGCGTAGCGACAGCCGAATAATAACCATCAGACAGAGGGATGACTTTTGGCTGTCCACCTTGTTGGACCCTCGCTACCGTTCAAAAATGGTGGCCTTTTTCACACCTGCTGAGAGGGAGGCCAAAATAACGTACTATAAAAAACACCTATGTAGTCAGCTGGTCTCTGCCTGTCTGCGCCAACGTCCATCCTCAGACACTGTGGGCCCTGTGCGCTCGTGTTCCGCTGCCATGGCAGCAGGGGAGGGGTGGGGTGGTAGGAGCAGTGGCAGCTCCACCAGCAGCGGCTGCCTCAGTCTGCAGTCGATGATGAGTAGCTTTCTTCACCAGCGCAGTGAGGAAACTACTAACCAGCCGCAGCAGCAGCAGCAGCATCAGGTGGACCTGGAGCAGGACCTCAAACAACAGGCTTAGGCCTACTTGGACAGCACCCTGCCAACCGAGGTAGACAATCCCCTTGACTACTGGGCAACGAAACTTGACCTTTGGCCCCAACTAGCTGAATTTGCCCTTGAAAGGCTGTCATGCCCGGCCAGTAGCGTGGCATCGGAGCGCGTGTTTAGTGCGGCAGGAGGTATTGCAACTCCGCGGAGGACACGACTGTCCACCCAAAGTGTGGAGAGACTCACGTTTGTGAAAATGAATCAGGCGTGGATTAGTCTGGATTTCAAACCACCAGTTCCTGACACAACTGACTAAATCCGCCATGAATCATGCCCCAAACATGTGCCACTTTCAGGTCTCCTCACACTGCTGGTGTGTTCCATTTTTTGTCATAGGGTGCTGGCAGATTACGGGCCTCCCATAGCTGCTGCCAGGCCCCTAATCTGCCATGGGCCCCTATACCGCCTCCTCATGCTGCTGCCAAGTCCAGAGTCTCTCATGGGTCCCTGTACGGCCTCCCATTGCTGCTGCCTCCATCGCCACACTCTGCCATGTGCCACTTTCAGGTCTCCTCACACTGCTGGTGTGTTCCATTTTTTGTCATAGGGTGCTGGCAGATTACGGGCCTCCCATAGCTGCTGCCAGGCCCCTAATCTGCCATGGGCCCCTATACCGCCTCCTCATGCTGCTGCCAGGTCCAGAGTCTCTCATGGGTCCCTGTACGGCCTCCCATTGCTGCTGTCTCCATCGCCACACTCTGCCATGTGCCACTTTCAGGTCTCCTCACACTGCTGGTGGGTTCCATTTTTTGTCATAGGGTGCTGGCAGATTACGGGCCTCCCATAGCTGCTGCCAGGCCCGTAATCTGCCATGGGCCCCCGTACCGACTCCTCATGCTGCTGCCAGGCCCGTAATCTGTCATGGGCCACTGTTGTCGCTTGTTGGCATATTCCGCTCGTTCAGATGCTCCTTCTCCTGCTACTCCTCTTCACGGATTCCGTCAGCAGTCTTTCTTGGAATCCGTTTCCAAGAGACAACAGTTTGCGAGCACGCACCCGACGGTGCAGAAGCTGAACGTCCTCCTGTCCAAGTTGCTGCTGCCAGGCTCGTAATCTGTCATGCGCCCCTGTACCGCCTCCTCATGCTGCTGCCAGGTCCAGAGTGTGTCATGGGCCCCCGTACCGACTCCTCATGCTGCTGCCAGGCCCGTAATCTGTCATGGGCCCCTGTACCGCCTCCCCATGCTGCTGCCAGGTCCAGAGTGTGTCATGGGTCCCTGTACGGCCTCCCATTGCTGCTGCCAGGCCCGTAATCTGCCATGGGCCCCTGTACCGACTCCTCATGCTGCTGCCAGGCCCGTAATCTGTCATGGGCCCCTGTACCGCCTCCTCATGCTGCTGCCAGGTCCAGAGTGTGTCATGGGTCCCTGTACGGCCTCCCATTGCTGCTGTCTCTATCGCCACACTCTGCCATGTGCCACTTTCAGGTCTCCTCACACTGCTGGTGGTTTCCATTTTTGTCATAGGGTGCTGTATGGCCTCCCATTGCTGCTGCCTCCACCGCCACACTGTGGCTCCACACTCTGGTTTTGGCCCCGTGACTGCCCAAATGAGTGAAGTGTGCGGTGATTCTAAGATCGACGGCACTCATCTGCATGTCATACTGACTGACAGTATTATTTCTCTTCCCCAGCAGACTCCAAGGGCATTTAAATTAAAGGTACAGTGTTCTGCACTAATATTAAGTCTCTCTGAAGCCTAGAAACACCCTTTTTTAAGTTAAATTCACAGCGAATTTATTCGACTCGAATCGAATATTGTCCACGAATTCGCCGAATCAGTCGAATCGAATTTTTCATTTCTTCGCTCATCTCTAAAAGTGATCTACAGCTTTTTCATATGGCATGTGGGCATTTGTAATGTTATTACTATTATAAAAATATTACCTCTGAATCTTTCTTCTTGTCCATATATGTAATATTTATGGGGTTTCATGTAGTTTTAAAGATGTGTACATTGCTAGATGCTTTATGTGGAATACTAATATTGTAAATATTAGAAAAAAGAGTTTGCACTCAAATCCTAATAGTATATGGTACAGGCTCAGAAGAGATGTGATCAAGAACTAGAAGAGTGCTGCAATATATTATTTATTGTTGTAAAGCATATACTGTATATATGAATACATTTGTTGTATACAAACCAGTGTAGTTTTTGGGAAAAGTAGAAAGACTAAGAACTAATTTGCTAGCATGTTCAGTCCTGTTAAATATGACCTAATAGCTTTGCCCAGTTGCATACTTTTCCCATTTTAGGGGAGCGTTGGCCAGTATGGTAATCAGTGCAACCACCATATCAGTTTCATGTGCTGCAATTGTACGTTTTCTGTTTACTGGGACACTGAAAAACATAATAATGTAATGTCAATAGCTAGTGGCATTTTACTTTGAAAAACATACAGTATGTCCCAGAAGTGAGTCCACCCCTCACATTTTTGTCAATATTTGATCTTTTCATGTGACAACACTGAAGAAATGGCACTTTGCTACAATGTAAAGTAGTGAGTGTACAGCTTGTATAACAGTGTAAATTTGCTGTCCCCTCAAAATAACTCAACACACAGCCATTAATGTCTAAACTGCTGGCAACAAAAGTGAGTACACCACTAAGTGAAAATGTCCAGATTGGGCCATTTTCCCTCCCCCATGTCATGTGACTCGTTAGTGTTACAAGGTCTCAGGTGTGAATGAGGAGCAGGTGTGTTAAATTTGGTGTTATCGCTCTCACTCTCTCATACTGGTCACTGGAAGTTCAACATGGTACCTCATGGCAAAGAACTCTCCGAGGATCTGAAAAAAAGAATTGCTGCTGTACATAAAGATGGCCTAGGCTATAAGAAGATTGCCAAGACCCTGAAACTGAGCTGCAGCACGGTGGCCAAGACTATACAGCAGTTTAACAGGACAGGTTCCACTCAGAACAGACCTCGCCATGGTCGACCAAAGAAGTTGAGTGCACGTGCTCAGCGTCATATCCAGAGGTTGTCTTTGGGAAATAGACATATGAGTGCTGCCAGCATTGCTGCAGAGGTTAAAGGGGTGGGGGGTCAGCCTGTCAGTGCTCAGACCATACGCCGCACACTGCATCAAATTGGTCTGCATGGCTGTCGTGCCTGGAGGAAGCCTCTTCTAAAGATGATGCACAAGAAAGCCCGCTGAAGACAAGCAGACTAAGGACATGGATTACTGGAACCATGTCCTGTGGTCTGATGAGACCAAGATAAACTTATTTGGTTCAGATGGTGTCAAGCGTGTGTGGCAGCAACCAGGTGAGGAGTACAAAGACAAGTGTATCTTGCCTACAGTCAAGCATGGTGGTGGGAGTGTCATGGTCTGGGGCTGCATGAGTGCTGCCAGCACTGGGGATCTACAGTTCATTGAGGCAACCATGAATGCCAACATGTACTGTAACATACTGAAGCAGAACATGATCCCCTCTTCGGAGACTGGGCCACAGCATAGTATTCCAACATAACGACCCCAAACACACCTCCAAGATGACCACTGCCTTGCTAAAGAAGCTGAGGGTTAATGTGATGGACTGGCCAAGCATGTCTCCAGACCTAAACCCTTTTGAGCATCTGTGGAGCATCCTCAAATGGAAGGTGGAGGAGCGCAAGGTCTCTAACATCCACCAGCTCCGTGATGTCATCATGGAGGAGTGGAAGAGGACTCCAGTGGTAATCTGTGAAGCTCTGGTGAACTCCATGCCCAAGAGGGTTAAGGCAGTGCTAGAAAATAATGGTGGCCACACAAAATATTGCCACTTTGGGCCTAATTTGGACATTTTTACTTACAGGTGTTCTCACTTTTGTTGCCAGCGGATTAGACATTAATGGATGTGTGTTAATTTATTTTGAGGGGACAGCAAATTTACACTGTTATACAAGCTGTACACTCACTACTTTACATTGTAGCAAAGTGTCATGTCTTCAGTGTTGTCACATGAAAAGATAGAATCAAATATTTACAAAAATGTGAGGGGTGGACTCACTTCTGGGAGATACTGTAATACTATAAATTCAAAAGCTACTGGAATTTTATGAACAATGTATGCAAATATAAAATAACATACCTAGATATCTAGCACTATGACCATCATGTTCTTAGTTTTTTGTAATTTTTTTTTTTTAAAGCTGCTACAGTTTAGTAAAAAATAATCTTCCCCTATATCAGCAGTCACATCACTTTAAGTGTGTCCCACACCATGCAGGCTGCTGCTTTGTATAGAAATTATTTCTGTGGGGTGTCCTGTCTGTAAGCTCATGGGAGTTAGGTGGATGGTACTCTCTCCATGTTCCCCTTCTCGTTAAGTGCTAAGTATGGGTCAAATGAGAGGCCTACCCCTGGATGGGTTCCTCTGGGCACATTTAACAGGGCCACTGCCTTACCCATGGGGTACCTTTACTTGAATGGAAAAATTAACTCTAATAAATTCTCTGGATGTTAATATAGACCACTACTTCATTTGTTGCATATAGGAGGGACACGCTGAGCCTATGCCCACTCCACCAGTTCAGCGTAACTCCATTACCTCCCTACCAGTAGCAGAATGGAACCCCGCCATGCACTCACTTAACTCTTTCTCTACTGTACACAGTGTACAGGCCGGGGACCTATGAGTGCTGATCCCATTACTATGGGAGATGGACCACCAGGAGAGATATGCCAATGACACTCCCTCTCTGCGAGGCTGTCCCACCTGTCACATGTACACGCTTTCCAACAGGCTGATTGTTGGATTTCCATTACCCTTGGTAACAATTTGCTGTCTTCATAGCCCAATGTGCTTTCTGACCCAGGCTTAAAACTACACGATGTCCTGATTACTTACATACACTCCTTTGTTAACTCCAGACCAGGCATGGGCAAAGTTTCAAAAGCTTTACTTATTACCTTGGGCAATCAAAGGCAACAGTCTTTTCCTAACATCCCTAATCCCTATTTTAGGCTTGTGTATTGCCCTGTCATACCTGCATAGGTAGACTCCATTCGTGGCATAGTCCAGGGTTGGCAGAATCCAGCAGCTGGTATCTTCAGTGCAGACTAGCAGTCCTCCTACATAGTGATAGGTCTCGGAAGGTAAATGCCTTCGGACTCCAGTATCGGTGGTGATATTCAGCTCACAGGCCGGGAACTCCAGAATCCAGAACTTTCATAAGGCAGGACTCAGATACCCCAATGAATACCGCTGCTCCTCAGGTCCCCAGGCTCCAGGACAACTCTACCTTTTTATGGGTACAGGATCAGTGAGTTGGACCCATGAAAGTCTGGCAAAGAAAACATGGGAAATAACATTAACCCTAACCCACCCATCCAGGGCAGCACCTATGTAGGCTACCATAAGCAAGCTGCTTACAAGTCCTCTTCTTGGCACCAAATTTATGAAATGGTAGGGGTTCATAGCTTGGGTCTTAGGGCTTAACTGCATTCATGGCAGTCTCACTGTGACCCACCATAAAACAAGATAGAGGGTGCACAGCCTAGTGCATTATCCTTAAAACATGTATTTATTGTCAAAATTATAAGTATTATACTCCCAAAACAGCAGTTTTCACAAACTCATCAATTAAACATAGTTCCATCAAATCCATGGTACATCGTGTGACCCCACAGGGCAGGTAGGACCTCCAATGGGCATTTTGAGGACTAGCATCTTCCTCAGAGCCAACAAGACTGTTGCTTGCACCTTGTTATTCAAGCGTTAGGGTACACTGAGTGAATCCTGCAGCCATGTCTGGCTGGTGTACATATACATCAGCTGTCATTTGGTGCTGTGATAGATGTGGCATGTGGAGTTGGCCTCACCCACTGGGGGAGGTGGCAACACCCTGACATGTGACCAGCAGTTATAGCATTATGCATATAAGACAAGGTGCAAGCAACAGTCTTGTTTGCTCTGAGGAAGAGGCTAGTCCTTGAAACACATTGGCCTATTGGAGGTCCTATCTGCCCTGTGGGGTGACACGATGTATGGAACTATGTTTGGATGGAACTATTTGATGGAACTATGTTTATTTGATGAGCTAGTGAAAACTGCTGTTTTGTGAGTATAATACTTATCATTTTAACAATAAATTCATGTTTTGAGGATAATGCACTAGGCCGGTGCACCCTCTGTCTTGTTTTATGGTTACAGTGGTTTTAGACTTCCTCATTCTTAAGAGGGCAGCAAGGTGTGTGACATTCAAGCCAACAAGGATGAGATTGTAGCCAGTTGTCTCTTCGGGACCCACTCCCAAAAGCAAGAGGATTGATGTTTTGAGTCTATTGTGACCCACCTCCTCCTTCCCTATCATTCATTGAGGGAAGCATGTGCATTGTTTACACTGAATGTAACACAATCTTTGAATGGGAAAGCATATACTGTCATTCATTCAAATCTCCCCTATTCAGAGACTGAGTTACATTCAGGGTAAACAATGCACAGGCGTTTCTTAATGGATGAGAGGGGAGGAGGAAGCAAGTCCCATCAATCTGTTGATTGCCCTTCAGCCTGAAAACCCCAGCTATTAACCCCCACCACAGCTGTTGTTCAGGAAGAGGACCAGACTCTGTGCAGAGAAAATTTCTACATGAAGTAGCAGCTGCATGATTTGCGGCATACTTTGTTACAGGTAAGTGGTTACAGGTAAAGGGGAAAACATAATGCTTGCACAAATTTCAGCTATACATGCATCACGTGTAAAGGGGAAAACCTAATGCTTGCATAAATGTCTGCTATATGTGTATAATTTAAAACACAAATATGGTTTATTTTGTAAGGGAAAAAAATAATAGTTTATTCCTACTAATCTTACTGGTGGAGTTTTTAGTGCAGATCAAAAAAATGAACCCTAATGTTGAACAAATCTTTAGGCATACCCTGATAATAATCCTCCCTCATTCCCAATACAAACGTCAAAATATAACCTAACCCTCAAAATTAAACCTGAATGCATAATCCCACCCTTAGGGCTCATGTAGATTGGCAAATGCAGCATGTTTAAAGGCACTGTATATTCAGCTTCCATTTGAGATGGCACTTTTTTTTTTAAATCTTTTGATTTGCATTTGAGGTGCATCAAACCAAGTCTATCCTCCATCTGAAAGAGAAGTTATGTGGCAAGCAAATGCTTTGTAAGCAAATTCTAAGCCTTATTGTAACCCTAAAACATAATACCTAATGCAATCCCAATCTTAACCATTTACCTCATCCTCGCCTTAAAGTACTTTTTTGTCCATTTTTTTTTTTTTGCATTAATCAGTTATCCCCACCCCTGTGAGTGCTTCCCATTAGGTGGTATACTTAAGTATATCTCACTGCTGAATGTGTATGTTTGAATAAATCTTCTGTTTTCTTCAATGTTCTTGTGTATTCTGATATTTTTTTTTGTATAATTAGATTTATACTTACCTTCAGCTCTAACCCGGCGATCTTTGTGCAGGCCCACTCCAAACTGCATAGCCTTCCAGAAATGGCCACTTTTGTACTGCACATGCATGCCTGACCTCATTTATTCTGATAGGAAAGCTGTATTCTGACTACTTAAGGCTGCCATGAGTATGGCTTTCCTATAGAAATGAATAGGACTCTTGTGCACTTTAACAGTACAAAGCGGACATTTTGAGGGGAAAGAGTTGTGTGGCTCTGAGCATGGCCACATAGTGAAGATTGCTGGATCTGGGCTGAACATAAGTGTACCACCTAGTGGATAGCACTCGGGGGGCAGAGCAACTAATTAAAGAAAAAAAAATGGACAACAAAAGTACAGTTGCTATTTAATTTAGAGAGTTCATAGCTATGGGCTGCTGGTGGGCATATTTTGCACTGCCCAGTGTTCCTAACTACTATGTTAAAAAGCTTGCACTCCACTGTTCAGAGTCACTGAATTGATTCTGCTAGGCCACCCTGCTGGAACTTAGACAAATTCTGCCAAAATAACAGTGCGCTCAGAAAACTGCTACCAAAGTGACAGGGAGCACACAATGCTCTTGTTCATCCAACACTCACTTGTGCTTGCCTTAAAACATAAACAGCAAAGACAAAATCCAGCTTTAGCTGTAAACATAACCCTAAACATCACTAACCTGTGCCAAACATGGTACCCAATACCCAGCGCTGAAACCAATTGTTCCTTTTTGAGTTATCTTGTTAAATATAAGCCATGTAGTATATATGCCAATATCAATATGCTATCAAATGTTTTTGGTATATTTTATTTACCACTGCAATGTCTATTCACATAGAACAAAGCCTGAATCAGATTTCCTATGGTACTCTCAATACATACTAGGTCAGAACCCTTGTAGTCAATCAGCCATCCATCTATTCATATACTAGAAGTAGTATGCATATCTAGCCAATGTGAATTTTCTTTTATCTGAAATTGCAACTGGAATGCCCAGTGTAGAGATCTAAAGTAGAGAAAAATAAAATTGATACAATAGTCACATGTCTGCCATAAAAAATCAATCTCACGGTTGATACAATCCATCCTAAGTCTTGAGTTACTTTTTCTTTTGTCTGAGGAGAATGATGATTGAGGTAGCCTAGAATTACTCCAAATTGCACAAAAGAACTGAGAAAAGCAACACAAAGAGACAGAGACATGGAGGAATAGAAATGACTTGGATTTACTTTATGTTCAATATGCCTATAGCCAGTCTGTCTAGCCTGTGTAATACCATGATGAATACTATAGCCTATTATTTACATACACTATATTGCCAAAAGAATTGGGACACCTCTCAAAATCATTGGATTCAGGTGTTCCAATCACCTGCATGGCCACAGGTGTATAAAATCAAGCACCTAAGCATGCAGACTGCTTCCACAAACATTTGTAAAAGAATGGGTCACTTTCAGAAGCTCATTGAATTCAAGAGTGGTACCGTGATAGGTTGCCACCTGTTCAATAAGTCCATCCGTGAAATTTCCTTGCTACTAAATATTCCATGACCGACTGTTACTGGTATTATAACAAAGTGGAAGCAACTGGGAACAACAGCAACTCAGCCATGAAGTGGTAGGCCACATAAAATGACAGCTTATGCTCAAGCGCACAGTGCGCATAAGTCACCAACTGTCTTCAGAGTCAATAGCCAAAAGACCTCCAAACTTCATGTGGCCTTCAGATTAGCACAACAGTGCATAGAGTGCTTCATGGAATGGGTTTCCATGGCTGAGCAGCTGCATCCAAGCCTTAGATCACCAAGTGCAATGCAAAGCATTGGATGCAGTGGTGTAAAGCATGATGCCACTGGACTCTAGAGCAATGGAGACGTGATCTCTGGAGTGACGAATCATGCTTCTCTGTCTGGCAATCTGATGGACATGTCTGGGTTTGGCGGTTGCCAGGAGAACGATACTTGCCTGATGCATTGTGCCAAGTGTAAAGTTTGGTGGAGGGGGAATTATGGTGTGGTGGTGTTTTTCCAGTGAAGGGAACTCTTAAGGCATCAGTATACCAAGACATTTTGGACAATTTCATGAACCCAACTTTGTGGGAACAGTTTGGGGATGGCCCCTTCCTATTCCAACATGACTGGCCTGCACAGAGTCCTGACCTCAACCCGACAGAACACCTTTGGGATGAATTATAGTGGAGACTGTGAGCCAGGCCTTCTCGTCTGACATCAGTGCCTGACCTCACAAATGCGTTTCTGGAAGAATGGTCAAACATTCCCATAGACACACTCCTAAACCTTGTGGATGCCCTTCCCAGAAGAGCTGAAGCTGTTATAAGGGTGGGCCAACTCAATATTGAATACGGACTAAGACTGGGATGCCATTAAAGTTAATGTGCGTATAAAGGCAGGCATCCCAATACCTTTGGCAATATAGTGTATTTTAGAAGGCAATACCATATGTATCATAAGTTCTTCTAGGTCTCTGAAGTGTTCTAGGTCTCATTTGCAGCAAGGTGATATATTTATTAACATATAAAGCACTTCTACATAAATCAAAATATTGGAGTCTATGATCTTGTTTTTATAATTCCCTAGTGAAAGATAAATATTCTCAATTTTGTACCCAAATGAGTAAACTGGTTTTGGCAGCAGCAAAGTAGAACAGCTTTCTTCTGGTCATCTGCTCATAAACAGCAAAGGTCTCCCCTGCTGTAACCTGTAGATCAGATACCCTGTATGAAGAAAAAAATCAGTTCTGTGGCTGCTGGAGTGCTCAGTGCTTTCCATAATTTTTCAAAATAACATATTTTTAAAAGACCAGCTCAGCATGAGTGTAGAGCAGCCACACTAAGGTAACTCCCTCTATGGTAATACTGCTGTCCAACTGCCAGATCTGTCACTTAGTTCTTCACAAATCCTATGCAAATATCAATATATCCTACATGACTCAGAACTAGGGACTGTGTGCTCACATACTGTAAAAGAGGAATGGAGTGACCATGTGTCCCCACACCCAGTAGTACTAGGATGATGGGGGCCAGAGCAAAAAGGGACAGATAGCATTATTATTGTAGGAGCATACATACACCTCATCGCAAATGTTACACTCTGTAACTGTGAGTTTTTTTCAAATAATGTGTACTGTGATACATGTATTTGAGAAGGTTGAAAAGAATGCATTTCTTCTGCTTTAATTACACATTTTAAAAACAATATTTTCTGAAACATTTGACCAAAATAGGAATAATGTAAATATGTCACAAACCTGGTGGAGTTAAGTTGACATGGGGATGCCAAAACCCACTAGACATGGTAACAGGGACTAGAAGGACAATTAGTGGCATGAGGTTTGGTAAGTGATTGAACAACAGGAGGTCTGAAGATATGCTGGAATCCACTGTTCTCTTTTTGTGTGAAAGAGTGGAACCAAGAAGGAACATCAATTTAGTTAGAGTATAGGCTGTCACCGGAACAGTTAGCAAAATCATAGTCAGGGTAAACTTGGCAATGGGGGGGGGCATCATGGTACCAATTAAACAACAGGAATGTGGTCAGTAGTCAGTCAGGATTTTCTACACTCTGAAGATCTCTTTTTTACAGCTCACTGTTTATTATTGGGTCTATTACAACCTCAGGAAGATTACTATATATTAGACGTTAGTTGGTAATGACAGTTTGCTACAGTAGAAGCTCTGAAATAAATACTTTTTTACAGCAGCTGCTTGCTGCTCAGTGAAAGTGTCCCCCTGTGTGTCTGATGCCAGTTCTTCTAGACTGGAGACTTCAAAGGAGTCAATATCAGTGTCAATTGCAACTTCTGCATCCCTACTTTTTATCATTTGCTGCCCCTAGTACCCTCTGCCATCAACTGCTTGGCAGGTTTTCTAGACCATACAAAGAGCAATGATAATGTTTAAAAGTGCAGCAACCAATGGTACCCATAACAAGAAAGAATAAAAATAATATCTGATTAGATGCTCTTGGTTATGGCAAGTTGCACAATGCTCTGTGGTTTATTGAATAAGACTATAAATATAGTCCCTCAGAAGTCTATAGAAAATGGCTAATATAGAGGCAAAGACGGTGGCCCTCTAGGAACAGATCACAAATTACTAGAAGACAAAATATATACATTACCTTTCCGTGTGCTGAAGCACCTCCCCCTATAGGGAAGCCCTCCAGCAAGCTGTAGTATACAGATATTAATCCTAAAGTCATAAAGTTCCAGTTTTAATAGAAGGACAGTCATCCATGATGAGCCTGTAAAAAAAAGAGAAGAAACACAAAACCCTCACAGTAGCTAAACTATCTACATGATCTTCTAGCAGGGGGTTATGATCCTGCTAACAGACAAAAAACTTTTTACATGTGAAAGTCTCTGAAGGAGGAGCCCCTCCTAATTTCAGTCTCTTTGAACAATGTCCTGGGCTTTAACACCAAGTCTTCCTCATAATATCACACCATAAAACAAAAGGGAATGTGGGTGGCATGATTCAAGACCAAACAAAGACTTCTCTCAAACATTTTAACAGCATAGCTCAGGATTGGGTAATCTGGTGACTTCTCTGTTGGGGCCCCTTCTGGCCACCGAGTAGCTCTTGCTAGGCCAGCTGGCTTTGATAATGACCATTTGGGACTTGTACATGGCCCTCCCTCAGCTCCACTCCAGCTGGATATCTTGGAACCGGGCCAGCACATCAGGATTAGGGGACCCCGTTTGGGACTTGGGAAAATGCAGATAGTCCCAAATGAGTTCCTCTTCCCAATGGGAGCAGGAGGTCTCAATAGTGCCCATAACATTTGCAGGGACATATGGGAAGTCCAATCTCCACTCCAATGCTGTTCTCCTCTGCACATCTCTCTGTAACCTGGGGAGCTGCCTGCATCTGCCATGTAATACACAAGCTTGCGGAGACCGGGTAAACCACAACTTTAGGCCAAGTCCCAGGCTTCTTTCCTGCCGTTGGTGTCCCATGGCCCCTCCTGGGTTTGATGTTAGACATCAACGAAATTACTGCAGGGGTTGATGATGACTCCGATCCAGCCACCAATCCTTCCTGGTCAGGGGTAACAGCCCTATCCCTCCATCCTGCTTCCCCTCCAGATGGTCCCTCATGCAGGTCAGTGATGTCTTGAGCATTCCCCCAGTGCTTTCCTCATCTGAGTTACTCTCCGGGGAATACTCAGTCCCTATCTCCCAGAGCCCAAACTCAGCCTCTAGTCTGGGAGACCCCCAATCAATTACGGCCTGATTGTCACTCCCCATCGCTCACTTGAGGGTATGCAGATACTGAATTTGGCTACTTCTGAGTGGTGGTGATAAGACGAACTTCAGCCACTGGCCCTTCTTGAGAAGTGATTTGCGCTGAACCGACCACACTTGCATCTGGTCACGACTCTTCTTTCTCCAGACTCTGGGCTGCGGCTATCATCCGGCCTCTCTCGCAAGAGTAATGGTGGATACCTGACCAACTGTAGGATCGCACATCACACACCTCTTGCCTTGCCTCCTTCATCTCCACGCACAGTACTGAGCTCAGATCCAGTGAGTAGATGACCAGTGGCAAATCGCTGGGCACCAGTCTCATCAGTGGCTTGCCACAGTGCCCACACCTCAGTTCGGTTCAAACCGCTGCAGTGGGTCTCCAACAATCAGGGCATAGCAGGCATAGCCTCTCTACTCCATCGACTATGCCGATGCCAAATTCTCCCCAGTGTTGCAGATGCACACCAGTATCCACCATTCGATGATCTGGTAGCGATCCCAGTACCGTGGCAAAGTTGACCACTGGGTCACAAAGTTGCAGATAACCCACCATGTTGCTCCTCTCTCTGACCTTCTCACAGCGCTGAGTGTACTGGGCAGACTTTATGGCGTGGCCACAACCCTCACTCAGACTTGTTGGCACCAGCAGCACTATTTCGGAAGACTTTTCCTGTGTTTGTGTTAACACCTGCTCAACTGAGCAGGTGTGTACTGACTGGGCTGCAAGACTTGTTCAACATTGTACTTGGCCCCAGCCATAGTTAGGCAACATTTGTAACCCACAAAGTGATACTGGCCCGCTGTGGTTTCCATGGGCTATGATGAGCACAGTAGTAGTAGTGACATAGACTTCGCTGTATCAAGGAAGCACATAATGAACAGAGTGTTTTGTGATAACCACCTGTAGAGCAGCAGAAAGACTTTTGCAGACTGATGAGCTGCTCCGGTTGTTCCGGACAACAGCGAGCAGGATAGTAGCACACATTTTACTGACATTTGCAGATGAACAATGAACATAGTCTCTTTCACCAGTCACCTGTTAGGCAGCAGAAAGACACTTCTTGTACAGGCCAGACATGGTTGCTATGGGCAACAGCATATCGAACCACATTTGCAAAGCACAGTCCCAGCAATGTAGCACAATTTGACTTCCCCACTCGGTTCCTGTGATTTCTCATCATAACACTTTTCCAGCTTCATGGCTGCTAGGGGCAACGGCCGTGCAGATAGCTATAGAAATATCCTGGATGAGAACCCCAAATGTAGTGCTACAGTTATGAGGGACGCTGTGTTGTAGGTAGCCTCAAGCTTCCCTCTGCACAGCCAGGCAACAGGTATTTTTCACACAGACTTGCATCCAAAGACAGTGAGCAGTCCATGAACTTGGTTTTGTTGTTTTTTTAGGGGAATTCAACTTAGATAGGGAAATAGGGGTTATAGGATGCCCGGTTTGACTTGAAACAATGAAAGGGGGACACTTCTTTCCTTTGTAAAAAAGTAGATCCTGGATTGTTCTTTTCTTGAAAGCCATCAGTCGTTGTGGATCAGTATACAACTGCCCCTTACGGCTGAGGAACTAGCAGCCTCTAAAAAATCATTTTACTTCTCGTAGCTACATGCAGAGACTTCTTTTCTCCCATTTACAGAGCTGCTCCCAACTCCAAAGCCTGCAAGCATTACCAGCCCTCCTGTCTTCTCGGAAAATCTCCCAGGACAAGGATAAAAGGATTTAGCTCAATGCTGTCCTTGTAAAGTTTGTTACACGTGGAAGTCTTTCCCCTTTCAGATGCAGCTGTACTCGCACTGTCCTCTTTGCTCCCTGCTGCTCCAGGCCTGATCCCATCCACGCCTCTCTGCAGAATGTATCCTCCTGAGCTAGCCCAAGCCCAGCCTAGAGACTGCCCCCGCAGACCTAGGGGACCCCTCCTATACTCTGACAGTCTCCTCAGTACTCCATCTTCTACTCGACTCTCCTGTCAGCTTGACTCTCCCATACTTATAGGCCAGTCCACCACTCTACCAGGACCTCCAAACCTGGGATTGGCCAGACCCCCCCCCATGAATATGCAGATTAGGCCTCTACCCCTCCTTCTTACTGACCTCTGGAAGGTTCTATGGTCCTCCTAAGTCAGGAGGAGGCGATAGAGCCACAATCTGTAGAGTCATCCAGCTGGCCTGCAATAACCCAATCATAATCACATAACCCACACAACTACCACGAGTCACACAATGATTTTACCTTTAACCATTAGCCGCCCGGCCAATGGCCGTTTGGCGGCTTCAGATGTGTATCTGCATTCCGGGTGCACGCCATTTGGAGTGCTCCCGCACATGCGCCGTTTGCGCTAGTGCAGAGCGGCGCAGCAGTGCGATCTGTCATCGGCCGTGCACCTCGGACACAGCCGATGACAGATCCGAGTACCAGCTCCCGTTGCTGGTACCATGTGACCTGCTGTGACCAATCACAGCAGGTCACATGACAGTTGTATACAATGGATGGCTTCATTCATGATGCCATCCATTGTATACTAGTGCCTAGCTATGAATGGTCACAGCTAATCACATGCACATGTCATGTGATTAGCTGTGACCAAATCACAGCTAAGCACAAAAAAAAAAAAAAAAGCTGAATGAATCGATTTCATTCAGGTAAATGCTTGCTTATAGCAACGTAATTCTTTGCTATAAGCAAATTGTGTAAAAAAAAAAAAAAAAAAATACTGATCACTTCCCCAAAGTAGTACAATGTTACTATGGTAACATTGTACTATTTTGGTCATAGTAAAATATGAAAAAAAATCTTAAAAAAAATTTTAAAAAATGTAATAAAAAATTAAATATAATAAAAAAAAAAATATATATATATATTTTTTTTTTTCATACTGTCACCAGTCAGTGTCCCTGTTCACCGCCATGCCAGTTATATGATGACGCTGTACTGCACTGGTGACAGTATGTAAAAAAAAAAATTGTGAAAATAATTTTTTTCATTTTCCGAAAAATTATGACAAAAAAATACAACTTCAAAAAACTCGCCATGCCTCTTATGAAGTACGTTGGACTGTCTACTCTGCAAAAAGGGGTCATTTGGGGATATCTGTACTATCCTGACATTCTTGGACCTCAAGAAATTAGATTGGCCGTCAGTACTTCAGGATTGATCAATTTTCAGATCTATACCATAGTTTGTGAACTCTATAACTTTCCTAAAAACTAAAAAATACATCCTAATTTGGGTTATTTTCACCAAAGACATGTAGCAGAATACATCTCGGCCTAAATTTATGAAGAACAATTATTTATTTGTAAACTTTTATAACAGAAACAAAGAAAAATGTTTGTTTTTTTTTCAAAATTGTTGGTCTTTTTTTGTTAATTTAGCAAAAAATAAAAACCCCAGTGGTGATTAAATACCACCAAAAGAAAGCTCTAGTTGTGTGAAGAAAATGATAAAATTTTAGTTTGGGTACAATGTTGTATGACCGCGCAATTGTCATTCAAAGTGTGAGAGCGCTGAAACCTGAAAAATGGCCTGGGCAGGAAGGTGTAAAATTGCACGGTAGTGAAACGGTTAATAATCTAAAATATTCTAGTAGCACACTAGAGGGTGCTACATACACAGAAGCCATACTGTGGTTTATTTACTTATCCTCTCAGCTTGTCCTATTCACACAACACTTTATAATCTGCAAACCATTCACATAATACAATGTGTTCTGTAAATGGACAAGGAGAGGGAAAGGGAAAGCAAATAAATGACTTTATGATTTCTGTGGATAAGAAATATAGTGAACTATACTTCTAGGGCTATAGGAACTATGCTACACGTCATCCAAAACTGCTTTAAAGCAGAAAAAAATAAGCTCCTGTTGCAAAAGTATAAAATGACTTAAAAATAACTGCTATCATGTATAAAGTGCAGAGGACTGCAGCCACAGTCACCCTAACCCCTCACCCAGTTACATCTAGATACCATTCTGCTAGTGTCAAAGCTTATATGCATCTACGCATTTCTTTTGGGTGATCATTATGATGGTCAATAGGAATATGTAGGAGGCAGAAGAGGGCAAGCATGCTTTAACACTAACAGGTGGTTCTGAAGCTTTGATAATTCAGAATGATGCCAGGCACAACCAAGGTATATAACAAACAAGGGTGCACAACCAAGGTATATAACAAAGGTGCTTTTAGGATCTCATTAAGATCATGCGGGAGATAGAGCCTCCTCCATAACACAATATATGAGTGAATGAACTCAACCCAAAAGGGGAAGTTCTACTTTAAGGCCTCCTCCTACGCTCCTCGTTGACATTTGGAATTTTTTTTGGTGGGGGAGATCTGATTTCGACAGGTACCGGCTCCAAGTTTTGCTCAACTCACCTAGAAAATCTGAGCAGAAGTTCTTCTTCCCCCTGCCCTCACCATAGTCCTTTTGGACATGTCACATGTCCCAGAAGACTGTGGGACCATTCACAATCTGCAGCGTGGCTGGTACATGAGCTCCTCGTTGACATTTGGAAATTGTTTTGGGGGGGGAGATCTGGTACCTGATTTTGACAGGTACCGGCTCCCACTTTTGCTCAGCTCACCTAGGAAATCTGAGCAGAAGTTCTTATTCCCCCTGCCCTCCTCATAGTCCTTTTGGACATATCACAGGTCCCAAAAGACTGTGGGACCATTCACAATATGCAGCGTGGCTGGTGAATGATCAGTGGGCACCCGGCTGTGAAGCCACAAGCAGTCACAGCCGGGTGCCCACAGTTAAGATGCCAGTACCGAGAACCAAACGCAGTCCCCAGCGCCCCCTGGGTGAGCACATCACTGGATACTGATACAGGTAAGTGTCTGATTTAAGAGTCAGCAGCTACAGTTTTTGTAGCTGCTGACTTTTAATTTTCAGAAAACTGACTGGAGCTCCTCTTTAAGATTGAGTTAAGCCTTTTTCAGATATCGGGTAGAGCTGAAACACAGGGAAAGGTAACTAGGTTATGGACACACCAAGAGATAGTAAAGCTAAAGTGTAATTAAACCAGATGGTATCTTCCTAAAAGTAAAATATCTGTTGTGAATCTATTGGCTCTCATTTTTTTCAACTGAAATAGGAACAATGCATTTATAAACCAATTATAACCTGATTAATTTTTCTCTCACTAATTTTTATGTGTGTCCCATACATATGTTGCCACAATAAAGCCAGTGGCGGTTTATCAGTTAATTGGCATTTAAATTCAGCACTGCAATTATGCAATAAGCTAAAGGCAATCATGGACAGTTTTCTAAGTAGGATATATCTATTTTTTCGTATCACACTAACATATTGGAAAATATGTTGTTTATGTGAAATATCACCTTTGCATTTAAAGTGTTAATGTGGTTATGAAAACAAAAAAACAGTTAATGAACTTGCTGAAATTCACTGTTAAGATACCTTGAAGAATATGTCATAAAAATTTGTAAAAATTTCACCGTCACTGACACATTATATTACACCATAATCATGTATTATGTGATTGTAGCATAAATGCCTTGGGCAGGATTTACTAAAATATAAAGTATGATTAACTGCAGTGTTTACTCCAAGCATCCACTCATGTGAAGAGAAATTAACAATAAGAAAAAATATCTTCCTTAACATAAAGTCTGATATGCAGATGCTACCTAGATAGAAAGAATGAAGTACCTGACCTGGCCCTCTCCTGTCTAATAAGTCTCACTATTGGACAGTAAGGTTTAGGAGGACATACTATGAGCTTTACCCACCTGACTCAAGAATTTTCTGCATATCAGAGCTCATAGATAATCAACGCACTCTGGGGATTTGCACTGAGGAAGAAAATTATATTCCTCATAATGACGTGCTGAATTAGGTAACACCTACAGGTGCTGGTATACAAATTCATATTTCTTCCTGACCATCTCTGAAGAGCCAAACTTTAGGGCACTTATTTACAAATACTATCCAGAGCTCAGATCATCCCATCTCTCAACTTCATTATTGATAAATAAGGTCATCCATCATATTTAGCTACCAACTATGGAGAGCAGAAAGAGGGTCACAGAGTAACTTTCTAAGCGCTGATCAGTATTTGTACAGTAGAGCCTCCAGGGTCTCACAGTTTCCAGACAGGAGTTTGAAGCTACATGAAAGCACCTGTAGATGCCTGTAGGAGTAGATCAAGTATCAATTTACTAAAGTTCAATTAACTACAGATTTTTGTTTACAGGTTGTACTAGGCTTAAAGTTAAAGCTGCACTCTGGGGCAAGCAAATATTGTCCAAACACATGAGTCATGTGTATTTTTTATTGAATCATGGTTTGTTTTGTGCATTTTTTACAGATCTATGCAGTAATCCAGTGTAAAACTTTGCCTCTGTGCAGGAACGTCCTGTAATAAAGACCACTTCCTACTAGTTTCTCCCCTTGTCCTGGGTGACTGGTCTTATCTCTACCCACTCCTCTGGTTTTCTGCAGGCAGCCTGTAGTGGGTGGGTCCTGCTGGATCCCAGAGAGCGGAGCGCTCTCTGCACAGACACAGCACAATGATGCTGCTGCTGTTACTTTTATAAGGTAGTATCTGGGTTTGTGTTTCATGAACTGAGTGCGAGGTATGACAAAGATGCAGCCTGCAGTTTTTAAAGAGGAGACATAAAACACATGTGCTCACTTGCTCATTCTGAGTTTAATGTGTAAAACAGCAATGGATCACATTATACAGATAAATACTTTCTTTACAGTGGTAGCACAGGCCACATGGAAAAGCACATCAATTTGTATTAGAGAATTACCATTACTAACAAATAGATTACCAAACACAGAAACAGGGGTGGACTGACAACTCACGGGGCCCCTGGGCAATAGGGGATCATGGGGCCCCTGTGTCCTCGTCCACACCCAAAAAAGCCTATGAAAAAGCCAATGAAAGGTACCAGGGGCATCTCATGGGGCCTTTCATTGGCTAGTGCTCTAATGGTCAGTCCGCCCCTGCACAGAAAGTGAGTGTCAGAATAAACACAACACTGAACAAAGATAGCATGAACAAAGTGTGATTAACCTGTATTTAAAGAGGAGGAAGAAACCACTTGTTGCTCACTTGCTCATTCCGAGTTTAATGTGAGCTCCTTGGTTATTATTCTCCTGAAGTCACACTACAAATCATTAGAGCTCCCCTAGCAGCAGCCTAGTAATAGCATTGCTGGGGGGGTTTATTCATTTACTTGCTACATTTGCAATGGCGTTTAATGTACAGAAAGTGGATTTATATCCTTTATGACTATTGAGGAATATATTTAAATAACAAAAATGTGACTGGAGTTCAGCTTTACTTGTGGATACACTAACAGGATTTAAGTATATATGTTTTCTTAACAATCAGTAAATGCACTTTAACATAAGCCATCACTGACCTTTGAAGTTATAGACATTGTGAATACATGCTCAAAGTTCACAATAGAAGCACTGAAGTCATTTAAGTAGTTACAGTGGATATAAAAAGTCTACACGCCCCTGTTAAAATATCAGGTTTCTGTGATGTTAAAAAATGAGACAAAGATAAATCATTTCAGAACTTTTTCCACCTTTAATGTAACCTATAAACTGTACAACTCAGTTGAACAACAAACTGAAATCTTTTAGGTAAAGGGAAGTACAAATAAAAAAGTAAAATAATATGTTTTCATAAGTGTGCACACCCTTAAACTAATGCTTTGTTGAAGCACCTTTTGATTTTATTACAGCACTCTTTAGTCTTTTTCGGTATAATTCTATTAGAATGGCACATCTTGACTTGGCAATATTTGCCTGATCTTCCTTGCAAAAACACTCCAAATCTGTCAGATTGAGAGGGCATCTCCTGTGCACAGTCCTCTTCAGATCACCCCACAGGTTTTTGATCGGATTCAGGTCTAGGTTCTGGCTGGACCATTCCAAAACTTTAATCTTCTTCTGGTGAAGCCATTCCTTTGTGTGGGTTTGGTGTTCCTTTGGTGATATGCAGTGATGTTTTTGCGCCAACCATATCTTTTGGAATTATGGCCAAAAAGTTCAACCTTGGTTTCATCAGACCATAACACATTTCCCACATGCTTTTGGGAGACTTCAGATGGGCTTGGATGATTTTCTTTGTAAGAAAAGGCTTGCGTCTTGCCACTCTACCCCATAGTCCAGACATATGAAGAATACGGGAGATTGCTGTCACGTGTACTACACAGCCAGTACTTGCCAGATATTCTTGCAGCTCCTTTAATGTTGCTGTAGGCCTCTTGGCAGCCTCCCAGACCAGTTTTCTTCTCGTCTTTTCATCAATTTTGGAGGGACGTCCTGTTCTTGGTAATGTCACTGTTGCACCATAGTTTCTCCACTTGATGATGACTATCTTCACTGTGTTCCATGGTATATCTAATGCCTTGGAAATTCTTTTGTACCCTTCTCCTGACTGATATCTTTTAACAATGAGATGCCTCTGATGCTTTCGAAGCTCTCTGCGGACCATGGCTTTTGCTGTAGAATGCAACTAAGAAAATGTCAGGAAAGACCTACTAGAAAAGCTGAACTTTGTTTGGGGTTAATCAGAGGCACTTTAAATGATGATATGTGTGTATTGAGTCCTATTTAAAATTATTTTGAATATGCTTGCTTAATTCTGAACACAGCTACATCCCCAGTTATAAGAGGTGTGTACACTTATGCATCCACATTATTTTAGTTTTTTTATGTTTACTTCCCCCCCTAAAAGATTTCAGTTTGTTTTTCAATTGAGTTGTACAGTTTATAGGTCACATTAAAGGTGTAAAAAAGTTCTGAAATTATTTATCTTTGTCTATTTTGTTAATATCACAGATACCTGACATTTTAACAGGGGTGTGCAGATTTTTTTATATCCAGTGTATCTCAACAGCTTAGCTAACCCTGGATGCTCTATGGCATGCTTTATTCCTTACAGAGATAAAAAAAAATTATAACTGTTTATTAAATCTTTCATTATTTCTCCAGCACCTTTTCCACCAGCAGTCAAAGTTGTCAAGGTGGCCAAAAGGTAGTGTCATCTGTAACAGTTAAGAGAAAGACATCAGAAAAAAACCCTAAATCATCTCTGATTGTCAAATATGTGAAGTTTATGTCTTTTCAGTTACAAGGATGAACTATAATGCCTGTAGTTTATTATGAGACAACCATATTTCTATGTAAAGAATATTTTATTATAAACCACTGGTTTTCAAACTTGGAAAACAGCAAACATTTAATGTCATACAACATACCATGTAATGTCTTCTGTCTGAAGGAGAATGCCTGCTAAAAGATAAAAGAAATCCCAATTCCCAGTGCACAGAATTTCAAAATGTACTGTTAAGTCATTCCTTTTAAAACAGTGCAAGTTAGACTTGAAAGGAAAGCTGTCTGTAAGACCAACATACTTTTTTATTTTGTGTGTATGATGCTTGTACTGTGTCTATCAAAAGCAACAAGTGTAGCATTTCTAACAGATATATTTAGCATATGTGATTATGTTGTTTATTCTGATAATGTCTGCTGCACTAAAAATGGCCCAAGTAATATGCGGTAATTACACCTGTGAAAATGGTGAGTAAAAGATAAATCCTTATATGTACGGATTACACCCAGGGTTATAGTTTTGTTCTGGTCACGCAGGGACGTAGTGTTTTGGGAGTCAATATTGTGCATGTAATGTGCAGAGTAGATGATTTGTGTTAATTGACTCCTGTCTAAATTGGCCCTAGCATATACATGAATGTGAGTTAGGGACCTTAGACTGTAAGCTCCTTGAGGGCAACGACTGATTGAATGGTGCTATATAAATACCTGTAATCAGGGCCGTGGATAAGGGGGTACCACCAGTCCTCCTACAGGGGGGCCCAGACAGCTGGGTTAATTGGATGTGGGCAGGGAGATTGATCGGCAATTACTGGAACCAATCCCCTGTATGGCTCTCTCTGCATCAGCTGAAAGCTGGCTTCTTCTCCTCTCCCTCCCTGGCTTCCAGCTGCTGCAGAGAGAACCATGCAGGGAAACAGTTACAGTAATTGCCCATCACCCACCCTGTATGCTATACATTTCCCCCTGCTGCCCCCACCCCTGTAATGTTGTCAGCTTCCCTCCTCTCCTTCCCACTGGCAGATGCAAGCATACAAAATGATCCTTCAGGATGGAGAGTGGAGGAAGGGTTAGGTAAATATGTCACATTTACCAACCCCTTCCTTTCCTGAATGAACACAATGAGTAATTGGTACCAATCAATCACTAATTTAATTCATAATTGAAACATAGTAAACTGTGTTTTTTTGTGGGAATGGGGGGGGGGTTGTCAGGTTGGCTGTATGGGGCCCCCGTGTTTTGGATGGCTATATGGGGTTTCTAACAGCAGCCTTGCATCTAATAATAATACATTTGTGCGAATATTTAATTACTTGCAAACAGAAAGCCCTTAAACACAGAGCACAAAAAAAAAAAAAGGAAATAAGTGGTCAGGTTTGCCACCAGACAAGGGGAGGTTTGGCTACCCAGTCAATATATAGACATGTACACTGGTACCCCTTTGGAATCTGTGTCTGTGTTCCTGTAGGCATCTTAGTAATGGAGCCACAACTGACATTTACCAATTCCAACATGGAGGATCCAAGATTTATCAACTGGGTGGCCCTGCTGCAGGCTACAAGTGTCCTTAGATCAAGGACACCTTAGGGTGTCAAATGCAATTTCTGGCCACATCGGCATTATGGTTACCCTCAAAGGGCTGATTGTATCTGTAAGAATCGATGTCCAGAGCACCCCACCCCTTACATTAGACATCTAGATCCCCCACCCTCCCTTACTTCACAGTGTACTCCCCTTGCCTTATACTGCTGCTGGTGGTGAAGCAGGGAAGTAGAAAATATAGGGTCTGGAGGAGGACCAGAGGAGAGCTGGAGTCAGCTTCTGAAGTCACAAAGAGAGATAAGGGGGGTGCTGCAGCTGCAAGAGAGTTGCGAGGGCCACAAGAAATGGCCTGGAGGTCCTCATTCAGCCTGTGGGCCTTGTGTTTGACACATGTGCCTTAGACAACATTTTTATGTGAAATATACAGTATGTTATACCTGGGTCAGGCTTTATTTATATACATAGAAATAAAAAAAATAACACTTTTGCTTTGTAAAAAATAATACTGTCAGTAACTCATTGTTACCCTGTACTCAGAATTCTATTCCAGCATTGCACAAAGTGTTAGTGATAGGATGTTCTACTTGCGCATATATAATGTTTCAGCACCCTAGGCCCAGAGGTTGCTTGTAGAGGTTGCATGTTACAGTTCATGAATGTTCTAATATAAATAACAGAGCAATGATGTGTGACAGTTCAATCAATACACCCCTACATTATAAAAGAGATGTGTGCCCCATGCTGTCTACTCACCAAGAATTTCATGCCAGTGAAACAATTCCATATGTATTCCTGGTCTGACCTTAACCTTCACATTTCTTCAATATGTTTCCATTACACTTTGCAAATGTATTCTTCAACAATGCGGCTTCATATAGGCTTGAAACAGGTTTAAGTCAAGGATTAATTAACTAGGATACATTGAGGGCATTAATCAAGTAAACTAGTGACACAATAGGATCAATAAATCAGGCTGCCTCTAATTTAACAAAGTGTTGGAAAGGTGTTGCGGAGATGTCATTTACAAGTTTTGATGCTCTGAACACATTGTTGATCCTTTTTTTGTTGTATTAGTAAGTCCATGAACACACAGAAACGGGAACATAAAAATCACATCATGACCATGAAATTCCTCAAGAGAGCAGATTACATTGTTTGCATGCATCAAACACAATGCTAGAACACTGCCAGCTAGTGGCAGAACTCTGTAAGCACAGTACAAGTTATCAAAATGGTTGTTGCATAAACAGCATGCTAACACCATGGAGAAGATTTACTAAAACTGGAGTATGCAAAATCTGGTGTAGCTGTGCATGGTAGCCAATCAGCTTCTAACTTCAGCTTGTTCAATTAGGCTTTGAAAAAAAAAAGGAAGCTGATTGGTTTCTGTGCAGAGCTGTACCAGATTTTGCACTCTCCAGTTTTAGTAAATCCACCCCCAAGTCTCCGTGACAGTTTTCCTATGTTTTGTGTGTAAGCAGGTTGGCTACAGTAGGTAGCAAGGTCTGGCTGGCCCAGGCAGGGGGAAAGGGTTCAACTTTGTGGTTCTTTTTTGCATGCTTTTTGGACTCTGCCCACCCATTTTGTGAAGCTGGATACTGAGGGCCTCCGTGTGTGTCTGCTTTTATGCATGGTTCTAGACCAGCAATGGGCAAACTACGGCCCGCGGGCCGTATACGGCCCGGCGGACCTTTTAATCCGGCCCGCGGAGCGTGGCAAACATCGGCTGTCAGAATGTGTGTAGGCGGGGCAGCGTGAGGAACATGAGGGGAGCTAGGCTCCTCTCACAGTCCGCCTTGAAGACCGGAACGGCGCGGGAACACGGTGAGAGGAACGCGCGGAGCAAAGGTAAGTGAATTGACACAGGGGGGACTTGGGGACTTAATATGGGGGATGAATTAATATGGGGAATGAATTACTATGGGGGGATGAATTACTATATGGGGGATGAATTACTATGGGGGATGAATTACTATATGGGGGATGAATTACTATATGGGGGATGAATTACTATGGGGGATGAATTACTATGGGGGATGAATTATTATATGGGGGATGAATTACTATGGGGGATGAATTACTATGGGGGATGAATTACTATATGGGGGATGAATTACTATATGGGGGATGAATTACTATGGGGGATGAATTATTATATGGGGGATGAATTACTATGGGGGATGAATTACTATATGGGGGATGAATTACTATATGGGGGATGAATTACTATATGGGGGATGAATTACTATATGGGGGATGAATTACTATGGGGGATTAATTACTATGCTTACTATGGGGGAATATTACTATACTTACTATGGATGACACATACACATCATTCATCTACTCTTGGTCCGGCCCCCGGGTCCAATATATGAACCCATTGCGGCCCTCAAGTCAAAAAGTTTGCCCACCCCTGTTCTAGACCATGGTATGGTCCTGGGCTGGGGATGTCATAACGTCTCTTTGTGGAGGCCATGCAGGCCACTTGAAGATGCTGACCCATTCGGATGACTGCCAAGCATGGACTATTTCCAGAAAAACATTTTCTGCTTTAACAGGTAGACCTGGGCAGCCACCAGACAGATAGTTAGGGTCAGGACGTTTAAGGAACTGTGTTGCACTTATTTCTCTTGCCCTATGGATTTTTCAGTAAAGTTTGTTAACCTTTTCCTGAGCCTGGTGTGAAGCTACTAAAGGGGTGCATGACGATCACATGGCAGATACACAACACTACTTTTGGTCAGTAAAGCACATATGGCAGGGGTGGGCAACTGTGGCCCTCCAGCTGTTGGTGAACTACAAGTCCCATCATGCCTCTGCCTTTGGGAGTCATGCTTGTAACTGTCAGTTTTGCAATGCCTCATGGGACTTGTAGTTCTACAACAGCTGGAGGGCCACAATTGCCCACCCCTGACATATGGGATATGAAGTGAGTCATTCGCAAGATGTTAATTCAGCAAAGTGAAGGAAGATAGTAGTTGCTACGAGTAACAAAAGGACTGGTATATAGTGAATAGCAGCATGTTGACCCACATGGAAGAAAAATATATTTTGAAAATATTTAAAAAATATTCTTCCCAAATATATTGACATATATTTGAAATGCTACAATTTTGGCTATATTCAATATATTTCAAAATATATGTCTATATATATATATATATATATATATATATATATATATATACTGCATGTTGAAATGCGTCTTTATTACAAAATATATGAAAAATATTTTTAAAAGTAAATTTCAAATATACTGTATGTCTTTAAAAATACAAATCTACATTTTTGGAATGCATTTACAAATATATGTAAAAATATATGTTAAAATAACTTTTTTATATGTTAAAAAACATCTGAAGATTATATTTAAAAAATATATATTTTTAAAAATATATATTTTTTAAATATATTCTTCATATTTTGTTTAACATATAAAGTAATTTTAACATGTATTTTTGCATATATTTGTAAATGCATTCTAAAAATGTAGATTTGTATTTTTAAAGACATACAGTATATTTGAAATGTATTTTTAAAGATATTTTTCATATATTTTGTAATAAAAATGCATTTCAACATGCAGAGTATGTATGTATGTATAGTTGTGTTCAAAATAATAGCAGTGTGTTGAAAAAAGTGAATAAAGCTCAAAATCCTTCTAATAGCTTTTATTTCCATACACACAAATGCATTGGGAACACTACACATTCTATTCCAAATCAAAACATGAAGAAAAATATATCAAATTTGTGTTGTTCCTCTAAAAAAATGAAGAAAAGTGAATATTAGACTGTTCAAAAAAATAGCAGTGTTTGTATTCTTCTTTACAAACTCAAACATTCACTATATAAACTGAAAAATGTTTAAAGATTTTGCTTTCCTTTGAATCAATTAATATTTAGTTGTATAAGCACTGTTTCTGAGAACTGCTGTACATCTGTGTTGCAAGGAGTCAACCAACGTCTGGCACCTGTGAACAGGTATTCCAGCCCAGGATGATTGAACGACATTCCACAGTTCTTCTCTATTTCTTGGTTTTGCCTCAAAAACTGCATTTTTGATGTCACCCCACAAGTCTTCTAGTGGATTAAGATCCGGGGATTGGGCTGGCAACTCCATAACGTCCATCTTGTTGGTCTGGAACCAAGATGTTCCACGTTTACTGGTGTATTTGGGGTCGTTGTCTTGTTGGAACACCTATTTCAAGGGCATTTCCTCTTCAGCATAAGGCAGCATGACCTCTTCAAATATTCTGATGTATTCAAACTGATCCATGATCCCTGGTATGCGATAAATAGGCCCAACACCGTAGTATGAGAAACATCCTCATATCATGATGCTTCCGCAACCATGCTTCACTGTCTTCACAGTGTACTGTGGCTTGAATTCAGTGTTTGGGGGTCGTCTGACAAACTGTCTCAGACCACTAGACCCAAAAAGAACAATCTTACTTTTATCAGTCCACAAAATGTTGCACCATTTCTCTTTAGGCCAGTCAATGTGCTCTTTGGCAAATTGTAACCTCTTCAGCACATCTTTTTTTCAACAGTGGGACTTTGCGGGGGCTTCTTGCAGATAGCTTGGCTTCACATAGGCGTCTTCTAATTGTAACAGTACTCACAGGTAACTTTAGACCTTCTTTGATCTTCCTGGAGCTGATTGTTGGCTGAGTCCTTGCCATTTTGGCTATTCTTCTATCCATTCCAATGGTAGTTTTTTGCTTTCTTCCACGTCTTTCAGGTTTTGGTTGCCATTTTAAAGCATTTTGCGATCATTTCAGCTGAGAAGCCTATCATTTTTCTGCACTTCTTTATATGTTTTCCCCTCTCCAATCAACATTTTAATCAAGGTACGCTGTTCTTCTGAACAATGTCTGGAACGACCCATTTTCCTCAGAATTTCAGAGAGAAATGCACTGTAACCAGCATGTACAACATTTGCTGCCTTCCTTCCTTAAATAAGGGCAATAATTGCCACCTGTTTTTCAAAGAATGAATGACCTCACTAATAGAACTCCACACTGCAATTATTTTGAACATGCCCCTTTCAATTAGTGATTCAATTACACAGAATCAGCAGCATGGATGTCATGACAGTTGGGTCTGTTGGATTTCTATTACTCTACTACACCTGCTAGTAAATTATTTGCCATGTAGAAATATCATTTCTACCAAAAACAGTGATTGATCAGGTTAGTGATGTCTGACTGCTATTATTTTGAACACAACTGTGTGTATATATATATATATATATATATATATATATATACACACATTTATTGGAATATATTTTTAAATATATTGAATATGGCCAAAATTGTAGCATTTCAAATATATGTGAATATATTTGGGAAGAATTTTTCTAAATATATTTCAAATATATTTTTCTTCTATATGGGGAGAAGCATGTTACCTGAGTAGGGTGAGGTGTCTTCCAGTAGCAAGGGTGTCAATGTTCTGGCTTCCTCCCCTTTGGTCCTTCTCCCATAGAAACTGGGAGCAGAGCAGCATTATGGAGACCGTCAGCCTCACCACATGGTATGGGACAGAAGAAGAGGTGTTATGTGGGAGCATGCATGAGGTCTGTGCTAGGTGCTTGGCAGGACCCCATTCTGTCACTGGGAGTGAGGTGGCAGAGGTACGCTGGGCAGGTGGAGAGGGCACTGGATCAGCAATGTCCCTCCTAAATGCAACAAGTTACAGTCAAGGTGTGTAGTGATACAGGATAACAAGTTGCACTGAGTCTAATACAGACATTCCCTGCATACAGTAAATACAGGGGCCTGTTGTAGGGTTGATTTTATTTGAACCCGGCCACTGCTTCATCCCGGGCATTGATAAAAGATACCCCATGTGCAGGGTGAGTGACCCTGCCCTCACTGCTGGCATAGCCCAAGAAGCTGTTGGGCTTACGGTCTTGAGCGCCGCAAGGGAGGACCACCTGATGCACCAACCCAAAATGTAACCCCTGAGCCTGTATTCCTGAGCAACCAACTGAGGCAGACTTGAAATGTTCTGAGACACATTTGGCACTGAAAAGCATTTTCTCTCTAAAAAGACAGATAATGAAGATGTGGTCAAGGTTAGATTTCACTCTGAAGGAATGTATTCATAAAGATGTAATCTTGTAGAAAATCTATCACATAATCTGCCTCGCTGCTCTTGTTTAGCACTGATTTGCTGTGCGACAGAATTGACAAATGTCCCCCATTATGTTTGCTCTACATCATGTTTTCATGCATTTATTGACTGAATTTTTTTTTTTTTAAAGCAACACTTTAGTCAGGAGGGCTTGGCTTGTGGAGTAGTGTAAGGCTGACGCCATCTCACACGTTAGGAAAACAGACTGGACTGAGAGAGTGACAATCTTTCTAAGTATATTACACACGACTGGATGGTGATATTTCATGCTGGCACCCCATTCCTGAGCACCGGAGCGACAATATATACAGTATCTTCCTTTTTTGCCTAGAGGTATAAGCGATCACAGGATCACCTCCTGAACACCTGACAGCAGCTTGCTTAGCCGCACTCTGAAAAGTAATCCACTGCAGATCACATTTCAGAGCATTGTCATCCTACGTGTATTCATGTACGTGCCTATAAAGTCTATAATCTATAACCTAAATTCTAGTGTCATCCTAGCCTTACAACAACATTTTTATCATAAACAAGTAACTGTCATGAAACAGACACATGCAAAAAAATAATACTGTGACAAAAGCAAACATTCCTAAACTCAGGTGACACATACTGGTTCCTAGTATACATCAATTGGATAGAGGAAAGGCTGATTCTATCAGTGCCATCATACACAGGTGATTTGTCTCATTACAGATCAGATTTAAAGGGTGACTTTCACAGTATTGAGGATTATGTTTCACTTGTGTTTTATACAAATAGTTCTACTGCCATCTTCTGGTGAAAACAGTATATGCAGTAAATGCATTGCAAGCTGATAGTATAAGAAAGGGTATTATTTACTGATAAAAATGTAAAAAGATTGAAAACTTCATTACAAAAAAAAGAAATGTGTATGTAAAATAAAAGGTGCTCTGTTGACAGCAATGAATGCTGAGATTTTGTCCATTATTCTTATAGAACAATACAGCTACATGTCGTTGATATAAGAAACCTATACATAGAGATATGGAAGCTGCACCTTCGGACTTCTTTCTTAATTTCAGTTAGCACCCTGAAAGCATGCAATTACGGGTGTTAGAGAAAAGTCAGAGCTCCTCATCTGTATACTGGTTCCAAGTCAGTAACTCAAAATGTACTAATGCCTTTAGATCCAAATAAAAGCCAGGCAACTAGCATTTTCAAAGGAATAGTTCAGTAATAGCAGTCTGTATTTTCTCAGTGCATTTTTTTTTTAAGAGAAGTGTGGGTTACCAAAAAAAATACAAACATTCATACTTACCTAGATGGCTGCCACATCATTTTGATGCTGCAGCTGTTCCCCGCTGGCTCTACACCAAGAACTGAGAAATCAAAGTATTCTGATTGCTCAGTTCTCCCCTCTGCTCTGAGCAGAGTGTGGTGCCTCTCAGGCGTTGGCTCTGTGCTCTGCCCCGCCGCTCCAGAATTGTACAGGCAATGGGAGCAGCTTGTGGAGTAGTGTAAGGCTGACGCCATCTCACACATGTTAGGAACACAGACTGGACTGAGAGAGTGACAATCTTTCTAAGTATATTACACTCTACTGGGTGGTGATATTTCATGCTGGCACCCCATTCCTGAGCACCAGAGAGACAATATATACAGTATCTTCCTGGCTCAGTCTCTCAGCGACACACTGAGAGACTGATGCCAACTGCCGATAAGGCATCTAGGTGGATCCTGACAATATTGTCAGGATCCATGCATAGCCTAGACTGGCTCTGTGACATCAGCCAGCAGAGATGTTTAGCCCGTTGTCGGCTGAATCTGGGTCACAGGAGTGCAGAACTAAGTGCACTCATGTGATCCACAGAAGAGGTAGTGGCAAAAGAGCTTTGGCCATACTTCTCCTTTATGCTGGGAACAGCTATGTTGAAGGGGTTCTTGACTTGCAAGAAATGGAAAAGACACAAGAACCATGAAGCATGAGAAGATACATACCAAAGATATGTACTGTGGTGGAATGGGCAATAACCCAACGTTGCTCTGACCCAGAACAAGTATGTAGATCAAAAAGTCTGGACTCTTGATTGACACACTCGTTTTAGGTTTACTGACCCCCAAACGTATAAAAGACATTGAATCAATATGACAGCTACTGTAGGTGACAAGCATTTTCAAAAGTCTGTGTGCCTACACAAGTATATTTTAAAGTGTTATGCCAGCCAAAGCATTTTGTTATTTGTAGAGCAGATATTGCTGCTTTTCACATGGGTTTCTTGCTTTGTAGCTCTTCTCTGAAAAAAAAAATATATCTTTAGTTTAGATTTAACGTATCCTCCAAATTGGTTCTCCATGAATTAAAAGCTTTTTTGATCAGGTAGTCATGGAAGCTTTCAGTGTCTGATTCAAGTAAGGTAGAATAGATTTAAAAGATACGTTCAATTTTTTGACAAAAATAATAAATGCACATTTTTTTGCAGGTAAAAAATGTGCATGTATTATTTTTGTCCAAAGCAGCCTGGAAAGCATTGCACTAGCGATCAGCAGATCACTGTTGTCATGCAGGTCTCCTGCAGACCTGTCAGAATATCTGCTTGCCATACAGGGATGTACGGTCAAGCAGATATACTGACAGGAAGCTTCACTGAGCTACTACTGCGCTCCACAGTGCCATGGTAGTTCATTGAAAACTACAAGCCCACAGCCGCTAAGGCTGCTGGGACTTGTAGGCACTCAATCACAGAACTCTGATGTGGCTGTGTGGGCAAAGCCCCACACAGCCGTACTGTTTTCAAATCTGACAGATAGTACGGGGAGACTTCTCGTTCTATCTGTCAGAGGGAGTAGGGCCTAAAAATGGGTAGAACATGTTACATGTTCCAAAGGTGAAAACCAGTGAGGAGCTTCTAGCGCCGCTCAAGGCTGTTTGTAAATGATAATCATCCTGCCAGCAGAGAAAAGGATAGGGAGCAGTGTTCAAAGTTACTCCAGAAACTTAGTGTAGTATGTAAGGGTGAATGCCACACCCAATGATGTGTTTCGCCCCTCCCATAGGGGGCTTGGTCACAGCATTGTTTTCTGACTCCTTGGGATCAGTTTGAGCGGCGTTCACCCCATACTACACTATGTTCCAAAGGTGAACTTATCCTTTAAAGTTGAACTCTGAAAAACTAAAACTTCCTCCCTTGCACTGGGACTGCACCCACACTCTGAGGGTTAATGCTTATTTATGCCTTCCTCCACTACTGCAGACTCCTCTGCATGGCCAGAACTGTCTGTGCAGCCTCTTCTCCCCTATGCCCCAGCAGTCTAAGGTCCTCTGACATCAGCAAGAGCAACACAGGGACCATAGTCCTGCACTGAATGTGTGGACACCAAGGGACAGTCCACTGCCAGAGCAGAGGGAGCTCTGTTTGCCGGGGGAGCAAAGGATCAGGTAAGTAAAAGTGCTCTTACTGTCCCTAAGACTAAACGTGCAGTTAACCCTTGCAGTGAAGGTACAGCCCCACTGCACAGAGCGTTTTAGTTTTCTGGAGTTCAGTTTTCACTCATTTGTGCAGCAGTAATATGAGTTAAGAGATGGAAACCGCAATGACTGCCAAGGGAAACAGTGACAGTTTCTTATTAATAAAGCTTAATGGAGAACCTGCAGCTTTGTGTAAAATGGAAAATGCACTTGCATGACTGTGCTGTGATCATGCAACTGCAAAAATATTGTAGTAAAAAAATGTACCTGCTGAGATCCACCCAAGTCCTCAGTCTGCCATGATTTGTCCTAGCAAAATCACCAACCAGAATAATTAGGCATATTCCAAGTCTTCTAGGGAAATGAAGGAATACATCTTGGCAAAGCTGGCATTATTCTGTATTTTCTTGTTGGTGCTGTAGGTCATAGACTTGCTATGCACAGCACCATATAGTGGCTGAAGGGGAGGCACAAGTGTACGTAATTAAAGCAGAACTTTACTCCCTCAATCAACTTTAACTATTTTTAATCGTTATGCTAATAACATTAGTAAATGGATAAAAAGGATATTATTTTTAATTAATTTTAAGTTTTAAACCTTTTTTACATTTCTTAAGTTGCTACCTGGTTCCTGACCTGGCCAAAATGATGTTATACATCCCAGCAGGGCATTTTTCCTTCATCTAGAGGCCGTAGGAGGCACTTTCTTAGTTAAAGCGGAGTTCCACTCACCCTGTCAAAAAATAAAAGTCAGCAGCTACAAAAACTGTAGCTGCTGACTTTTAAAAAACAGCCACTTACCTGTCCCTCGGTCCCGTGGTGTGTCCCCTACAGCCTGTTTAATGACCGTCCTTTATTCCAGGAGGCCGGCATCTTCAGCGTGGGCACCCAGCTGTGACAGATTGCGGCTTCACAGCCGGGAGCCCACTGCGCATGAGCGAGTAGCGCTGTGCTTCATGAATGGTCCTGTAGTCTTCTGGGACCGTCACGTGTCCCAAAAGACTACAGAGAGGGAGGGAGGGAGGACACCTTCCACTTGCGATCGCCTAGGCGATCAGACCGGAAGTGGGAGCGGGTACCTGTCAAATTCGGGTACCCGCTCCCCCCCGCCCCCCAAAGGTACCAATCCTTAATGGCGAGCGGGGAAGCAGTCCTTAAAGCGGAACTTCCCCTTTTTGGGTGGAGCATGCGCGAGAAGCGCTGCGATTTGTGAATGGCCCCGTAGTCTTCTGGGACCTGTCATGTGTCCCAGAAGACTACGGAGAGGGAGGACAACTTCCGCTTCCAATCGTCTAGGCGATCACAGCGGAAGTGGGAGCGGGTACCTGTCAAATTTGGGTACCCGCTCCCTAAAGGTGCCAAGCATTAATGGGGAGAGGGGGACAAAGGCTTAAAGCAGAACTTCCCCTTTTGGGTGGAGCGCCACTTTAAAACAGAACTAAACCCACAGATGTATCTGTTTCCACAAAGAAAGCCTAATTAGAAAAGTTCAGTTAATGTTGTTAAATTTGTAAAGTAAAACTAAAAGCAATTTTGTTTTGTTTTTTTGAATAGCGTACGTAAGTATTATATCCCCTGTCATTTTTTTGGGGGGGGTTTGCCATCTGTGTTCCACTGGGGAAATTTCTATTCACTTAATGTCACAAATCCAAAACAGGAAGTGGAAGGGAAATCATCCCAAAGTGAGGGAATGCCTGGTTGTCACCAGCATTACCAGAACTAGTGTCCCTCTATTCCTGTTCTGAAGACATCCCAAATTTTGGGATTTTTCTTTTGCTTACAATGATAATGGTAAACATTAAAAGAAAGTTGGGGCTAAACAGCTACTCACTATAATGGTTGCCGGACCTCCGTATGGCTCCGACGGCGTGGTGTCACGGTGTACGGCTCCTCCTTACGTGACGTCATACCGCCGGAGCCATACGGAGGTCCAGCGGCCATTATAGTGAGTGGCTGTTTAGCCCCAACTTTCTTTTAATGCTGTGATTTGCTGTACTCCACGTGGAAGTATTTTATTTATACTTTTTTACCTAAAAAATTTGGAATTTACTACACTATAAGCACCTTCCTGTTTGGCTTTTTTCTGAGCTAATGATCCCCAGGACCCTAGTTGCAGAGGAGTCTCATACCCAGAGGAGGCTGTCTGGCCTGCTTAAAAGGGGCTTCCTGCTGATTCGTGGTTGAAGTATACCTTTCAACACACTGCGCTTTGATTTTGTGCATCTGGTGAGTGCGCATTTGTATTACCTCCTGCACAGATAGAACTACACGGGACATCGCCTGAAGTATTTTGATGTCACCTGCATAACAGGACCCATTTTCAACATTGCACGGGGACCCTTCTGTGTCACGCTTTCATCATCCTATGAACACTCCTTGTTTAAAGACTTTTAGTTGCACACTTTTCCTTTCACTGCGCCATCCATTGCGCATCACTCATTTATATTGAATATATCATGAGTAATGATTTATTTTAATTCATCTTTATAATTTATGGATAATTTAAGTTTTTGTCACTTTTCAGCCCTGCACTGGTTTTCTGAAGCACAATAGATGATGGCAATTTAGATTTTTAATGAACACGGTTTTTTTTCCTCTCCAACCAAATAACTCTAAAAGGCTAACTGAATCATCCATACATACCTTGAACAGATATATTTATCTTTACATTTGGAAAAAAAAAACATATTTGAACCATGAATCATATGCAGCACAACAACTTATGTATCAATGTTTTTGTGAATCAAGGCTATCAATAATCTCTAGAATGACAAAAGGTCCTGATGGAGGTCATTTAAAAAAAAAGCCATGAAAATAAGATTTGTATACTGTTTTTCATAGTACCTGTCCTTGGTCTATCCATTCTATGATTTAATGTACCTCCTGGTACTAAGACTGATATTATCTTGTAGTGTGCTTGACGATTCAGGAGACAGAATTATCCTTCCCGTCACCTAACAGGCTAACAGCATCCAGATTACTGAGAATGAATTTTATATTCTTGACAAATCCAGTATATCTTATTTTTGGCCTTCTGGACTTTCAGGTAAGATTCTGTCTATCTACACTATATTGTCAAAATTATTGGGACACCCCTTCAGATCATTAGATTCAGATGTTACAATCACCTTCATGGCCACAGGTGTATAATAACAAGTACCTTGGCATGCAGACTGCTTCTACAAACATTTGTGAAAGAATGAGTCACTCTAAGTCCATCCATGAAATTTCCTTGCTACTAAATATTCCATGGTCAACTATTAGTGGTATTATAACAAAGTGGAAGCAACTGGGAACAACAGCAACTCAGCCACAGAGTGGTAGGCCACGTAAAATGACTGAGTGAGGTCAGTGCATGCTGAAGCACACAATGTCCAGAAGTCGCCAACTGCAGAGTCAATAGCTAAAGACCTCCAAACTTCATGTGGCCTTCAGATTAGCACAACAACAGAACGTAAAGAGCTTCATGGAATGGGTTTCCATGTCCAAGTAGCTGCATCCAAGCCTTACATCACCAAGTGCAATGCAAAGCATCGGATGCAGTGGTGTACAGCATAACGCCACTGGACCCTAGAGCAGTGGAGACATGTTCTTTGGAGTGACAAATCACGCTTCTCTGTCTGGCAATCCAATGGATGTGTCTGGGTTTGGCGGTTGTCAAGAGAACGGTACTTGCCTGACTGCACTGTGCCAAGTGTAAAGTTTGGTGGAGGGGGGATTATAGGGTGGGGTTGTTTTTCAGGTGTTGGGCTTGGCCCCTTAGTTCCAGTGAAGGGAACTCTTAAGGCGTCAGCAGTCCAAGACATATTGGACAAAAATAAAGCACCTAGGCACACAGACTGCTTCTACAAACATTTGTGAAAAAATGGGTCACTCTCAGAAGCTCAGTGAATTCAAGCACAGTACCGTGATAACTTGCAACCTGGGCAATAAGTCTATCCAGGGTCAGTGCATGCTGAAGCACACAGTGCATACCAAGACACTTTGGACAATTTCATGTTCCCAACTTTGTGAGAACAGTTTGCGGATGGCCCCTTCCTACTCCAACATGACTGCGCACCAGTGCACAAAGCAAGGTCCATAAAGACATGGATGAGCGAGTTTGGGGTGGAGGACCTTGACTGGCCTGCACAGAGTCCAGATCTCAACCTGCTAGAACACCTTTGGGATGAATGAGAGCAGAGATTGTGAGCCAGGCCTTCTTGTTTGACATCAGTGCCTGACCTCACAAATGCACTTTTGGAAGACTGGTCAAATATTCCCATAGACACACTCCTAAAACTTGTGGACAGCCTTCCCAAAAGAGTTGAAGCTGTTCTAGCTGCAAAGAAGGGGCCAACTCAATACTGAACCCTAGAGACTAAGACTGGGATGCCAATAAAGTTCATGTGCATGTAAAGGCAGGCCTCCCAATACTTTTAGCAATATAGTCTATCTATCTATCTATCTATCTATCTACCATCTACCTTCAAGCCATCCACTGTGGCCCTCTAGTTTTGTGCTTGACACCCTAATTATTAAAACTGATATATTAATTAGAATGTAATTCATAGGATGGTTTATATTAGATCTGCTGGATTAGGGCTTCTTGTTCTATTAGTGATATCTAATTCTTTTCCTATTACTTTATAGTTTAGCAGGTTTTTATTTGTTTTTTGTTTTTCATTTAATCATAAAAGCAACAGGAAAACTGCACACTGAGATGCAAAATAACATTCTTCTCTTATTAACATAGCCAGCAGGAACGAGTTCTATACTGACAAGTTTCACACTAGGTGCATTGCAGAGTTTTTGTACTTGACATTTCTTTTAATGATCAACAATAAAATCAATGACATCCATCAATTATCTATCTCTATCTAGCTCCCCAAACCTACATTTAAACCAAACTAGTACTGTAATTTTACACTGCAATTTGTATCCACAAATAAAGTGTTTTTTTTCTAAACTGTGGTAATCTGTACCAAATCTAAAATGTACCCCCTTTTAGAAAAGTGGAGGTAGCAAATGGGGCCATCTAAGGGTACATTCACAACTGCAAGTGCCCCTGCCTGCGATTAGATGTGAGACCCCAATTGGGGCACGATTAGTTGCAAGTAGCTGTGATTAGATACGAGAACTCCAGTTGGGGATTCCATTAATAACTGCAAGTAGGCAACCCCATTGAAAGCAATAGAAGGCTTTTGGCTCTCAAAGCTAATTGCACCCACTCGCATGCGATCTCTCAAGCAGTGCTTCACATGTAAGTGATGGCCCAAGATGTAGGCAGTTTGCTTCAAGGCCAGTCACTCACATATGATAATTGCATGAGCGATTACATGCAAGTTGGCGCGATTAGTAGGGAGAGTCAGCACTCTCCAATTACTTTCAATGGGGCTGCCTACTGCCAGCTAATCACTGGAACCCCTGCTGAGGTTATCACATCTAATCTCAAGCAGAGCACATTTACAGGTGTGAATGAACACTCAATCTAGTCAAATGATATGGCTAAAAAAATTAACAGAGAATTCCACAAGAGGTCAGACTTAGACTTTTAAAACAATGTGTGTTCAACATGGCTTAAAGACTTGATGTGATTGGTATTTGTTGATTTATGCAGTTTATTTGCATAGAGTGTTTTAGTGCTTCCTTTTAACCCACACAATAACAGCTAAGCTGATCATTAGGCCTCATGCACGCTAGCATCAAGTCTGCAAAGTGAGCATTCTTAAATGGATCTGAATACGGCATATGGTCTTCTACGTGCTGTATATTTGTACACTAAAATAGGGAATGTACTAAGACTGCAGCAGACAATCCGGAGCAGCTATATATTGCAACCAATCAGATACTATATTTAATTTTTAAAGTTAAACTGAAAAGATAGAAGCTGATTGGATATTATGTACATCTGCTCCAGATTCTGTCTGTTCCTGTTTTAGTAAAATCCCCCCCCACCCAGATGTTAAGAAGCATTTCAAAGCTCAACATTTAAAAACCATTTGCCAAATCAAGAAACATTTGCATTCAAGTTCTGTTTAGTGCTGGTTTTGCAGAATGTAGCTGAATGCACGTAAATGCATGTACATGCAACTGAATCATCTAACAGGCTTAAAATTTCAAGTCCTGAGCTACTAGCCAGGCCTTAAGAGTTACTCACCACCAACAAACACACACAGAGACACCTGTACACACACACAGACATGTACATATACACACAGAAACATGTACACACACGCACAGAGACACATGTACACATACAGACACATGTATACACACACAGGCACGTACAGACACGCATACACACAGATACATGTACATACACAGAAATACACACGCACAGACACATGTACATACACACAGACACATGTACGTACATACATACATACACAGACATATGTACACACAGACACATGTACGTACATACACACAAACACACACACACGGACATACACAGACACATGTACACACACACGTACATGTACATACACGCAGACACTTGTACAGATACACACATGTAAATACACACAGACACAAGTACATGCATACACAGACACACACACCACCACCCCCAAAAAAAAGTTGCAGTACTTCGTTGTTCACTCACAGATCCGGGTACTGCACTCTAGGGGGAGGCAGAGAGCACAGCACACACTCCTTGCTTTGCTTTCACTGCGCTCAGCTATTGGGCAGTCTGACGGCTCCCAGGGCCAATGACAGATCAGATCCGGACTGAGCTCTGCGCCTGCTCAGCAAGACGGCCCTGGGGGACACACTCGCCCCCACCATAATTTCCACTAGCCATTGGAGAGCAAACAAGTGGAAATTTCAAGCCCTGATCTGAACTCATCTAATTCTTCTTTAGGGCCAGGTCACACACCGGAACGTGCATGTGCGCAAGTTTTGGCCTGTTCCCACCTGGCACGTTTTTGCAGAAACATTCAAAATGTACAACAGGGGTGATATTTAGAATTGTATCACACTAAACCGCATGGTACCACAATATCATGTGGCCACACTGCATGGCCGTTTTCTAATTAATGGCACCCGTACCTCTAACAAGGGCAGCACATACTTGTGGAATGCAGAAAATGCACAGGGATACGCATGTTTCCCACACAATTGGTTTGAACAAGCCCTTGTTTACACCACAGTCTGTGCATTGACATTTCTGCTTGTGCATTTACAAGTGTTTTCAATGCATTTACATGTGTTTTCATTGCATTTGCAGTGCATTTTTTGGAATCATTTCCTAAATCATTTAATTTGCATTTACGCATGTTCCTTCACATTTGTGCTAAGTTTGCATGTGTTCCTTTACATTTGCATTGCGTTTTTTTAATTGTACATGAAAGCACTGTAATGGTGCAAACTAAGATCATTGAAATGCATTCATTTTTTCTTGTATGTGTTCATACTATGTTTATTGTGTGTTTAACCATATGCCCTCCAGAGGATTTACCCCCATTCCTGACCAGGCCATTTTTTGCGATACAGCTCTGTGTTACTCTAACTGACAATTATGCGGTCATGCAACACTGTATATAAATGAAATGTATGTCCTTTTTTTTCTCACAAATAGAGCTTTCTTTCTGTGGTATTTGATTACCTGTGTGTTTTGTATTTTTTGCACTATAAACAAAAAAATGCCGACAATTTTGAAAAAAATAACAATATTTTTGACTTTTTGCTATAAAACATATCCAGTAAAAAAAATTAAAAATCAAATTTCATCATAAATTTAGGCCAAAATGTATTCTGCTACATGTCTTTGCTTTGGGACTGCGGCGGGCATTCTGACACTGGGGAACTGACTAACTGCCACTGACATTCCAATGACACTAATACAGTGATCAGCGCTAATAAAAAGTACTGACACTGTACTAATGACACTGGGCAGGAAGGGGTTAACATCTAGGGTGATCAAAGGGTTAACTGTGTGCTGTTTTACTGTGTGTTCTGTGTGTTTTACTAGGGAAACATACTGCTGTGTATTTCTCTTCTGTGCATAGAAATACACAGCAGCATGTTACAACTGGCAGGAGAGAGACCGGTGTTGTTTACATAGAGGTCTCTCCCCTGTCAGTGATACTCTGCAACTGCCAGATGCTGACGGGGAATCTCCTGCCAGGACCCAGAGATCATCTGTAGCCGCCAATGGCAGGGCGGGTAGGGCAGCGCGTGCACGTGCACCTGCTGCCCGGGGGGATGCAAAATCACGTATATATACGTGATATTGCGCAGCCCTGACGCCCTGTAGCAGTAGTTCTGCTATAGGGCGGTTGGGAACATCTCAGCATAGGAAAAAAGCTGACTTGGAAGCATAAAAGTTGTACATACTTCCCAGATAACTTAATGCAATAGTACCAGTGTGCATGGGACCTTTCTTGGTTTGCCACCATAATCGAGCTCGTCTGAGCAGTTTCCAATTATTGAATAATAATATTTAGATTGGATGTTTTTAGCCTACACAATTACAGAACATAGTAATGTCACTCTTCCCTTACAACAATAGGAGCTCAAATTATGTGATGTTTTATTTTTGCTTTTTTTAAACTCATGTTAACATACATATTTTCTGTTTATAATGGATAGTGCTAATAATTCTGCTTTCTGCGCGCTTCTGGCAGAAATCTGCACATGAATACATGAAAGTGATGTCAATTTTAATTTAATCCAAACATATTTATGTTGCTGTGAATTAAAGATTTATAGCCAAAACTCTTTTGGTCCTACTTCTTCTATGGGTCACAGGAGAGCACTTCATTCTGCACTCCTGTGACCTGTATTCAGTCAACTGTAAACTAAAGTCCGCTGTCAGCTGATGTCACTCAGTTGGTTTAGACTCTGAAGGGATCCTTGAAGGATCCCAATCCTTAACGTCTCTCAGCCTCTCAGCGCACCACAGATATCCTGAGCCAGCTCCCTACCCAGCTTGGCACTCTAGCTCAGAGCAGATCCCAGAATGGAGTGATCAGTGGTGTTTGATCGCTCAGTTCTTGGTCTTAGAGGTGGTGTTGGACCAATGCTGAGTGAGAATGTGTGTTTATTATTTTGAAATCTCACACTTCTTTTTGAAGATTAGACTTTTTAAAATTGTTTTGAAAGCTTTAGTAATTTGGTCCCTTACCTACTTAGTTGTTTTCCAGTTACAGTATCTGAGATATCTGCTTTTTACAAAATATAGAATGCTTTTTGTTTCTGTACCATTTGTGCCAAATCTGAATTCTGAGGAGAAGATCACTGACCAAGAATTAAAGCATCTCAAGCACACATGTGTGAGTTACTTAGACCAAGGCAAAGAACGCTGAAACCATCAAGGTCAGAGCCCAGAGGCCTGAAAACAGATCCAGGTGCTGCCCAAGTCTGCAACTGATCCACATACAGTATTGACCAAATACTTATTTTTCATCATAATTTGCAAATAAATTCTTTCCAAATCAGCCAATGTGATTGTCTGGATTTTTTTTTCTCATTTTGTCTCTCATAGTTGATGTCTACCTATGATGCCAATTACAGGCCTCTCTCATCTTTTTAAGTGGGAGAACTTGCACAATTGGTGGCTGACTAAATACTTTTTTGCCCCACTGTACTTTACAAATTTGATAATACTTGTTCTTGAATTTGTGCCACTGACCTACTTGGCGGATCTCTATTTATTCAAAGTGTATCTAAACCTTAAAACAATAATTAAAAGAGAAGTATGGGATAAGTGAAAAAAAAATCTGCATACTTACCTCAATGCTGTAGCATCTGTCTCAAGATGCAGCTGTCCCACATTGATTCTAAAATTTCTGCACATTTTTAACGGCACCCCAAAAGTGGCTAGCAAATGCATATTTTCAAACTATGCAAGATGCGGTAAAACATAAATGGGTTGCCCTATGCATATGTAGCACTACCCACATAAGAGTTTGGGTGCCCCTATAGTCCTGAACAGCCAGTTAATGCATTTTACTGAGACTTGCATTCCAGAGACAGTAAACAGTCCTTGAATGGTTTTTTGTTTTTTTTAGGGGTAATTAACTTGGATGTGGTTGAGGGATACATGGGATGCCCAAGCAACTGTTAACTGAGGACAACTTCCTGGAAACTATGTACAAGTCCACAGAAGGGTTTTTTTCTCTTCTTTGAGAGCTCTCCAGCCTCTCCTGGTGTACCACCCCAACCCCTAGATAGTCCATTTCTACCTAGCAATTAGAGAGCCTTCCCTGGACAAAGGGATCCAGGATCTGCGGCCTTAAAAGCATAGTCCAGCTGGGGGCTAGTCAGGTTTCCCACCAAAATGCCCTCTCCCTTCTCTCCAGTTCAGGGTGTGTAGAAGTACTCACTGTTCCTCTCCTGCAAGATGTAGGTCGGTAGCTGCCTTAAGGTCTGGGCTGGCTCCTTCCCTATCTTCACAGATGGTCCTCTCTCAGGGGGCCAGTGAGCTTCCAGATCCCACCTGAAGGCATGCCCCTTCCCACTGGAACCCCTCCCAAGCTCCACACTCACCTCCTGCTATCACATCTTCCGCCTGAACTCTCCTGCTGCTGAGCAGGCTTAGTCATACTTAAGGGCTGTCCTGATCCCATGCCAAGCCTCCTGCCTAGGGATTTGTCACGATCCCCTAAGTATGCATATCAGCCCCTCTTCACCCCCGCTCAAAATTCTAGAGCAGGGGGAGGCATCAGGTTAGCAGTTGGACAGTTGAGTGGATCCTGACAGGATCCTTCCAGAGCCTGGCTCAGCTCTGCCCCATCATCTGGTAGTAGGCAATAGCCCATTCTCAGCTAACTCTATGTAACAGGAGAAAAAAAAGAAAATGTACTCTATTTTACCAGTCTTTAGATGTGGTGGCTGCATTCATTTACTTTTTTCTTTTTCATTTTTTTTCTTTATTTTTACCTGGCAGTCCTGTAAACTAGCATGTTGCTGCATTGGGGAACTGCATGCAGCCAACATGACAGCATCCTGTATTAACTCATGTTTGGCCAGAGGTCAAACTACTTACCTAGGTTCCACACACAGAAGGATATCCTCCTATACACCGCCAATAACTCCTATCCCAGCACTGACTACAGAGGCATTTTTAGGGAAATAGCAATACTCCACCAGTTCTTCACAACCAGTGCAGAATTTAGACTGGGGCACTTCAAGTTTGGGGGCCCCTCAGCATAGAAATTAAATTATATGACAAATAAAAAGGCAAACTAAATTGAATTATAAACCACATTTGTTCTTAAACAAATATAAGTTGGGTTTCTGAAGAAGACCCTTGTCTGATTTTCTTTTTCTCAATTTTATCAACTGTAAGAATACACATTACGTAGGTAAATGGAACTGACATGTCATTCATCACAGTTATGCATCACACTACATTATTTACAAAAATAGTTTTTCCTCTACTTAGCATTTGCAAACTCTTTAGCTAACTTATCAAACAATATCATCTTGAGGACACTGCTCTCAATAGCCAGTAGGCACAGAGCACTTAGTCTTTCATGGGTCAACGTGGTTCTCAGAAAATTCTTTATCAGTGTCCATTTGCTGAATGAACTTTCTCTGAAGCAACTAGTGACCGTCATGCTCAAATATATTCTAAGAGCTATTTTAACACCCTGAAAGGTATCAGCAAACCCTTCATGTAATAAAACAGCCTGTTGAGACATGACCAGAACCTGGCAAACTGGGCTGCAAACTGGACAATTTCCTCAGAACACACTAATGAACTCTGGAGGAAAAACACTGTGATGAACACGGTGCACGACCCCTGCCCTTCTCACCAACTCATGGACCAGCCAATCTCACACCGCGCTGTCACTTGCGCAGCAATGCCACTCTCACCTGCACACTGCACAAAGATTTTCCAGCTGGCAGGACCACAATCTAGGTTCTTGCAGTCTGGGAGTGATTGTCACTGTGTTAGGTTAATTAGCAATTAACCCTTCAAACTCCAAACTGCCACCAGATAGCTTTGGGCCAATCAACCCTTCACAATGTTAGCAAGAACAAATGTGAATAATAAACGTCTATAACACACACTGTCACTACAGACAGGTATATTCAGAGGAATATTATATACAGTAGCAATATTCAAGAGACAGGGATTTTTTAGTTTGCATTAAAAGCCTTAGAGATAGTTTTAACACTTTTTAAGGGTTTATTAATGAAAAGGTCAAATGGTGCAATTAAAATATTTACAGAAAAGGATATTACAAAGACATAAAGAGGACAATAATGCAACAGAGAAATATAAGGAGGAGAAAATGGAAAATTCTTGCAAAGTCCTGGTTTTAGCAGAGTCCAATTGTCAAAGCAGAAACATTGCCGTAGCTCTCTTGGGTGTTCCTTGGTTCAAGTAGGTTCAAAACGCTACCCAATAACTGATGAAGGTGTCTATGACTTCATGCTGGCTAGATTGTCATAATTTCAGAAATTAGAAAACATGCTGAAGTCTTAGAATCTTGGCTCATAAGTGGTCAGCAATGTGTATTGGATATTTTCTTCTGCTGAGCTATTTACGACTGTGTATCTGTTAGTTCTCTTAATTGCTCAAGCTTGCGAGGGTGACAGTTTTATTAGGGTCTACAGACTGGAATTGGGAATTGAGATAATGGAGAAGTCTGTGTGTCTGATCAATGGAGTGATAATAAAGTCCCATCAGTTAACAGTTGTTTATTGTGACAGATGGCTTCCTAGGGAATGTAAGAAGGGAACTAGTGCTGCTATTCGCCACCATGTCTGACAAACTGTTATGGCTGTAATCTGAACAACATGGCATCCTTGCCCTTTCACCCAGCTTTGTGAGGGCTCAGTACGAGTTTCCATTACAAGCACCAATAAGTTTCTTAGCCTACGGTTTCATCCTTGCATCAGGCAGAATACACCAGTTGACTATTACTTTGAACCTGTCATACACTGATTGGTATGATGCCTGTGTTCTTGTAGGGCAACAGACAACTGATCTAAAATAACACTGAAAGTTTTACGTCTATTTCACAACAGTTTCCCCTGAGACTGATTTTGGGTTTGCATTATATTGCTTATTTCTCTTTGTTGCCCTGCCAGTAGTTAATTTGTAGTTTGCATTGCCCCAGATGTTCCTGGCATCCAGTTCCAGCTCTTCATACCTATTGCAAAGTGATTCCAGAAACTTTTTCAGTGAATTAATTAGATCCATCACCATTTTCAGGTAAATGTCTTGGAATGCATTACTTGTACAGTGGAACTATACAAGAATTATGTTCCAGATCTTAGCCATTTCAAGACAGTCCATTTTGTCTCCCAATGCTTCATGTCTTGTTTCAGGTGTTTGCTGCAAGTCACTTTTAATATCTTTGAGGGCATTTCGGACAGAGTTGTACCCATCTACAAAGGCTTCAGTGGCATCAGCCCTTGTTGATCAACGAGTGTGTAAAAGAGACTTCACAGTTAGTGTTCTTTCCTTTCCTTCCAACGACTTCATTAGATTTGCCCATCTGTGTGTGGATGCAGAAAACAGATGTATAAGCTTTGTATGAAGCCAAAATACAGCTTCAACACAGCAAGAGGCTGCTAGCAGCCTGTCCAACAAGATTCAATGAGTGAAGAGAACAGGGAATAAAAACTGGCTTTCATTCCTGTTTAACGACCTGACATATTGCTGGCATTGCCATAGGTCTGTCCTCTGCAGTCTTCAAAATTAATACCTTCTTTTGCTAGAAATTCTAGCAGAGATGCAGCCAGTACTTCAGCACTGTAAGAGCCAGTCTGTAGCAAAGTTAAAAATCTTTCTACCAGCTTTCCAGAATTTACATATCACACAATTACTGCTGTTCCATATCCTGACACCCACAAACATTCAATTTTTTTAATAATAAAACTAATTGTATAATTTTTTTGAATTTTTTATTAAGGAAGTCTGGGGACAGGGGGCCCCCTTTGGCAGCAAAGCCCGAGGTAATTGACCCTTTTGCCCCATTATAAATCCGGCACTGTTCACAACACTCACTGTATGTGTAGTGCCCCTGCCCTGTGCTGGCTAAATTTGGTAAATAGTTCTGCTGTAGCCAGCTGAGCTGCAATTTATTGTTTGGGTCTGTTCACGTTTTCCCTAAATCTGGTAGTTGATTGCCCCATCTGCTTCTGGGAGAATGTTTCAGCAATAGTGTGGGAGGGTTAATCACTGAAAATGAATAGTTATCTGGCCCTATCCAATCCTTGGGAGGCTGACCCACAAGGTGTGGCTGTGCAGAAGATAAATATTGTGAGGATCTAACCAGTCTCTCTCCCCTGGGGCTTCCCCCCTCGAAAGGAAGCATATGGGTGTTCCAGAGAAGCTACTGCTACTAGGCCTCAGCAACACTGTTGACAAAGTCCGGATGTGACGAAACGCGTCCGGGGCACGTGACGTGGTGACGTAGTGACGCTCTTCCGGAAGTGCGGTGGCGGCCATCTTTGATCCTGGTACACGCGGTTGTGCCTGTCCTGGATTCCTCATGTGTTTGGCTACTGGGAAATCTACCACAGTTTGATTTATTCCCCCTTGGGAGTGGGATGGTGAGGATACCTACTCACTTCTGAGGAGAGGCAGGATTGTGGAATAATTTTCGTGGTGTGGAAGCTGATCTCATCTTATTTTAATGTAAGTTGCTACAATAAAGTGTTATGAGTATTTATGACACATACTGATCCCTGGTCTGTTTATGAGGTCTGTGGGAAGTGGCTGGAAAGGCTGAAGGAATAAAAAGGTTGGAAATAATCTTATTCAGACCCTTGATACTATTCTGAGGGTAATTATGCACTTCTGTTATTGGTATGCAGTGGATTGATACTTAAGGCAGAGGGATTTTCTTCACGGTTGCGGTGGCACGTTTTAGTGAAATTTTTTTGGGATAATACACATGTTGAGTTTTTTTTCTTTGAGGTATATGAAGATTTTTGTTTGGAGTATATCACAAAGGCGGTTTGGAGATATGAAGAATTGAGAAATTACAGATAAAGATTGATTCTATTAATTAAGACTTGTGGAATCCTTTTTTTTTTTTTTTTTTTTTTAATTTGTTTGGGACTTTATTTGGACTTTGAGTTTGGACTTTATTTATTATTTGTTACACACTAACATTTAGTATATGGTAATCAAGTTTGCTGAAAGATTGATTTGTTGATATATGTACTTCAGGGGAAGGACTGTGAAAGTGACTTGGTGGGGTGTCCTAATTAAAGAAGGATAGTGCTGTATTTATAATAATAGTGATTGGTACTGTCGCGATCGGACTGATGCGCTGGTGTCGGAAATTCAATCCCCGACTTGGTGATTCAAACCGGTCCTGGTCCAATCGACTTTGGGCATTTCAGCACCCAGAACATCCTGTGGGCAGGTACAGGAACACGCCCCAGAGTCAATTGGCCAATAAATCATGTCCAGCCCACGTCCATATTCCCATAAATTGAGGACCCTGGGATATGGACGTTGTGATTCGTATGGAGCTAGTTCGATCGACTAACGGATTGCTGACTTTCCCTGACTTGCTCCAGTCGCAGGATAAATCTTGGTAAAAGTTTTATTTCTGTTTTTTATTCCCTTTTATTTTATAGTGAATAGTCAACTTTGTGTCTTCTTGTATTTTTTGTATTTTCTGTAACTTTTTATACTTTGTACATATTTTATACACTGCCCACTTTCGGGATATTAAATCTTAAAATTAATAAGTGACTTCTGGGTACTTAAGCGGGCTCATATCTCCGTAGAGATTAAATTGTATTGTATTTTAGTGTCTTTATATGCTCGGTCAAGCTCATTGCTAATCTGTATGCAATTGCACTGCGTGTTGGCAGATTGCATGCAGATTGTAAAGGGTGACAGATCTGCCAGATGGAGATCTGTGTGTGTGTGGTGTCCCAACAGACCGTTCTGCGGATAAACTGTTGGGTGGTGGCAAGCTACCGTTTGTGGTGTGTCTGGTGTGGGGGTGTGTGGACAGTGGAAGAGTGATTAACACCGAAGTTCTAGCTTGGAGGATAGCTGGAGGAATCCTAGAAGGGTGTGCGATTGCTAAGCTGCTCCTCAACTCTAATTAGTGCACCAGATTGTATGTAAGATTTGTGTCTGCCCATGTGTGGTTGGCTGGCTGGATTGGAATGGAGTCTCCCTCCGGTGGTGGCCAGAGGTAGTGCGGGCTGTGAAAGTGTATCACGGTCGGTCTTATATACATATACAGTATATATTAGAAATTAAGTTCCCCTTATTCCCTCTTACCCCAAGTCGGTTAGCTAGTCGCTGTGGGGCGTGGCGTGTGGGTGAACTGTGACACCATGTCCATTTACCATTTTTGTTCCTATCGCCCTGCTCTCACAAGCTTGGATGAGAGCAGCAGCTGCTGTCAGTCAAATAAGAGAGCGAGGATGGGGCCAAGCAGCACAGTGTGTGTCCATGGACACAGCTTGGCTCAGGATCAAGCCCACATGTCTACCCCCATAGCAAGCACTAGGAGGAAGAGTAAAAATCACCAGCGGGGGACCCCGGAAAAGGAGGGCCAGGGCTGCTCTGTGCAATACTCTTGAGCAGAGTCGGTGAGTATAACATGTTTGTTCTTTTACTTTTAGAATAATTGCCCCAACAAACACTTTAAACAGTACTGGATTTTTACAAATAAAAGTTGCTAATTACACTTCTAGTAAATTACTAAAGGATTTACATAGAACTCCTCTCAGTCACTCTTCCCACAAAAGAACATTGGCTTTGGCTGCGCTGTGCTGTGCTGATAGCGAAAAAGGGTACTATTGCCCATACATCATACATAAATCCTATATAATAATAATAGTAATAATAATAATATTAGTGCAAGTCACTCTCTGACAAAGTCCATAGTCCATTCTTCAAGACCCAGAATGGGGTCCTAGTAAAAGGGTTACTCATAAGAACAGCTCACATAGCACACATTGGTCCTTACACATACAGTTGTGTTCAAAATAATAGCAGTGTGTTGAAAAAAGTGAATAAAGCTCAAAATCCTTCTAATAGCTTTTATTTCCATACACACAAATGCATTGGGAACACTACACATTCTATTCCAAATCAAAACATGAAGTGTTTGTATTCTTCTTTACAAACAAACATTCACTATATAAACTGAAAAATGTTTGAAGATTTTGCTTTCCTTTGAATCACTTAATTAATATTTAGTTGTATAAGCACTGTTTCTGAGAACTGCTGTACATCTGTGTTGCATGGAGTCAACCAACTTCTGGCACCTGTGAACAGATATTCCAGCCCAGGATGATTGGACTACATTCCACAGTTCTTCTCTATTTCTTGGTTTTGCCTCAGAAACTGCATTTTTGATGTCACCCCACAAGTTTTCTATTGGATTAAGATCCGGGGATTGGGCTGGCCACTCCATAACGTCAATCTTGTTGGTCTGGAACCAAGATGTTGCACGTTTACTGGTGTGTTTGGGGTCGCTGTCTTGTTGGAACACCCATTTCAAGGGCATTTCCTCTTCAGCATAAGGCAGCATGACCTCTTCAAGTATTCTGATGTATTCAAACTGATCCATGATCCCTGGTATGCGATAAATAGGCCCAACACCGTAGTATGAGAAACATCCCCATATCATGATGCTTGCGCAACCATGCTTCACTGTCTTCACAGTGTACTGTGGCTTGAATTCAGTGTTTGGGGGTCGTCTGACAAACTGTCTCCGGACACTAGACCCAAAAAGAACAATCTTACTTTCATCAGTCCACAAAATGTTGCGCCATTTCTCTTTAGGCCAGTCAATGTGCTCTTTGGCAAATTGTAACCTCTTCAGCACGTCTTTTTTTCAACAGTGGGACTTTGTGCGGGCTTCTTGCAAATAGTTTGGCTTCACATAGGCGTCTTCTAATTGTAACAGTACTCACAGGTAACTTTAGACCTTCTTTGATCTTCCTGGAGCTGATTGTTGGCTGAGTCCTTGCCATTTTGGCTATTCTTCTATCCATTCGAATGGTAGTTTTTCGCTTTCTTCCAAGTCTTTCAGGTTTTGGTTGCATTTTAAAGCATTTGAGATCATTTTTGCTGAGAAGCCTATCATTTTCTGCACTTCTTTATATGTTTTCCCCTCTCCAATCAACTTTTTAATCAAGGTACGCTGTTCTTCTGAACAATGTCTGGAACGACCCATTTTCCTCAGAATTTCAGAGAAATGCACTGTAACCAGCATGTACAACATTTGCTGCCTTCCTTCCTTAAATAAGGGCAATAATTGCCACCTGTTTTTCAAAGAATGAATGACCTCACTAATAGAACTCCACACTGCTATTATTTTGAACATGCCCTTTTCCATTAGTGATTCAATTACACAGAATCAGCAGCATGCATGTCATGACTGTTGGGTCTGTTGGATTTCTATTACTCTACTACACCTGCTAGTAAATTATTTGCCATGTAGAAATATCATTTTTACCAAAAACAGTGATTGATCAGATTAGTGATGTCTGACTGCTATTATTTTGAACACAACTGTACATACTGCACCAGACAGCCTGTGAATCCCAATCTCTCCCTGTATATATTACCTCAGAAAAACAGGAGGTGAGTCACACAGGGGAAACTGTCACAGCACAGACCTTAAGGTGGTATTAAACCCAAAAGAAAACATTCATTATATTGAAGCTTACCATTTTGCTACGAATGAGTTTATCTTACTCGCCCTCGACTTTATCCTTAGACATAATGTTTTCTCTTTTGACGGCTCCCACTACCTCCAGGTGGCATGGCCATGGGCACATGCTGTACCCCTTCCTACACTAATCTGTACCTGGGGGAGTGGGAGCGTCAATTACTGTCTGACGACAATTCTTCGACATATGCGGGCCATGTCCTCACATGGTAATGCTATATTGATGGCATTCTCATCTTGCGGAATGGCCCAAGTGATTTGTTACATCAATGTCTAGCTTTCATGTATAACAATGAACACAATTTACATTCTACTATGACACACAGCCTTTCTGATGTCACTTTTCTGGATATCCGTATCCGCAAGGGTATTGATGGCGCATTGACTAGAGAGGTTTTTCGTAAACCCACTGCAGGGAATTCTATCCTATATTTTACTAGCTTTCATCCAAAACCCCTTATCATGTCTATAACATACAGTCAATATATGCGAGTGAGATAGGATTGCTCGGTTGATGTATAATTCCGTAAGGAGGCTGATCGTCTCCGATCACGCCTCCTCAAATGAGGCTATACAAAAACGTCTTTAAAGAAAGCTTATAGACGGGCCTGATCTGCATCTCAACAGGCATTATTGTTCTCTAAGAGAACTAACAAACAGGACCCTACCACCAGGATTATCACTAAATATTCAGCCCAACATAACCAAATTAGGCAGATCCTAAAGAAGTGTTGGTGTTGGATCAATGGATCATCCCTCCCTCCTTCCTACATCTCTCTCCAACTTTTCCATCTCTCTCTCCCTCCTATTCCTATCTCTCCTCCCCCTCCTCTGTCTCCCTCCTCCCCTCTTCTGTCTCTATTCCACTACTCCCTCTACCCCTCTTAGTTTCTAATAGGAGTTTCTGTAATATTTCAGTAAAAATGCACTGTCAGTAGATTTTCCACGGTCTGTCAGTAAAAAAAAAAGTTGTGGGGGGGTTAGCAACCCTGTCGGGAAAGAGGCTGAGTTGGGGCTGAACAGCCACAGAAGGCAATTAACCTCTCAGTCTTTGGGCATCTTTATTGTACAATGTAACCAGCAGGCGTTACCTACAGCCCCTGAAAACCACATCAATTTGTGTGCATGCCGCACTTCTTTCTGAGCTGTCAGGGCCCAAATTATGATCTTGCACACAAGCCCACTGTTTTCATAAAACACCCCTGGTTGCATCATAAAGATGAGTGCCATGCCTCAGCCATCTTTAAACCTAGAAGTGGCCAGCAGAAAGAAGCCAGGGACTTCCTTGCAGGCTATGCCGCGGTAGATATTTAAATGCCCCCCTATGCAGCAGAGCTGCAATATGTAGGTGGGGCATTGTGTGGGTGTGGACAGGGACACGGGGCCCCATTATCTCCTCCTGCCTTGGGGCCCCATGAGTTGTCAGTCTGCCCCTGATAGCTACCATAAGTAAAAAAGACCCAGATTTTCCATTAGAGTGTCACACTGCTTTGGTTCATGGTACATCTATCCCCAATATACAGTTTCTGGCAGTGGACAGGATCCACTTCAGGTCCGAAGGGGGTGATTTTAACAAATCCCTCCTCCAACGTGAGCTGTGGTGGATCTACCCCTCGGCCTCAATGAGGACTTCAACCTAAAACTATTACTTGAAGGCTTTAGATCAGGGGAATGTGAATTGAATATGTAACATCTAATATGAATATGATGTCTGATAATGCTATCTATAGGTGTCAGACCAGTATACAATGTCTGTCTGGTTTGTTTCTATCTATATGTATTTACCATGGGGTAGATGTTGTTATTATTTGTATTATTATTTTTGTGAATGTCCATGTATCTCTGTATATGAACCAAAGATCAGTGTTTGTTCTGATGCAATATTCCAAATTCATATGTCTCACTCTTCTCATATGTATGCACATGCCTCCAATGCATCTATTACTATTTTTTTTTTTTTTGTAATCTGTGTATATCTTCTCTTTATACTGTATATTTTTGGATGTCATATGATTTTTTCCTTTTCTCCCCCTCCTTTTTTTGTGGTCCCTCCTGGCTGCCATTCAGCCCAGGGGGGACTATTTTTTGTTAGCTGGCTTGGCAGAGGGGCCTCCTTTTGGCCTCCTGGCGCTGGATGTGCTCCCTCTGTCATTGTGCGCTGGTTTCCAGCTTGACAGCCATCTTGCATGCGCTGGTGAGGTGGCGACACGTGATGTCATCGCTCACCCTTCTGATGCGGTGACACCGCGCATCGCCATGTCTGGGGATCCTGGCTTGTACTCTGCACTGCGATGCGCCTGTGCAATGGGCATGCATTCCCTGTTTTAGGGGCACCATTGGCCACTTTTGAAGACCATCCTCCTCTCTTTACCCATATATACCTACCATTTATTCAGGAATGTTTTGACTTCCCTGTTGGGCATACATTCATGGCGATTGATACACCCATGTGACTAGGTAAGATGCTCTCTATTTCATCACAGTAGCTTTCCATTGTTATACTCGGGATACAGACACATACTTTTTGCTGACACCCATTTGGCATGCTGCCTATAACGCGATCTGCAGGTGTTAGTTTTATGTTATATCTTTTTGGACCTATTGTGCAGTAGCACCAAAGCTCTCATAGATATCACTATTATTTCTAGTAACCTCCAACCTTTGGCCCTATATTATACCGTATATGTTCACTTGCCAGTGAGCCAAACTGTAGTTTTTCTTTGTACTCCATATAGATTGGCCTTTCCTATGGGTGGTGCTTCTTGGGATCCTTGTAGTGGCCCTATGAACTTTGGAGGTGTGGATACCATCAATCTGATGACCCCATGCTTGACAGTGGTCTCACTATTTTTCATTTCTTCTGTGTACATCTGCATTGAAATGAGCTCTATTGATACACGCAACAATTGTAAGTTTCCTTATCTATGGATGCATTTGCATACACTGATCTGCTGTTTTACAGTTGTTTACAATCTGCTATATTTTGATTTTTATTATATACATTATTGATATGACATTATTGTATTGTAGTACCACTATACCAGTATGTTCATTCCGAAACACGTTGGGAGTTGTTATTTGGATATATATTGGTTTATTTAGTTGGTGTATCACATTCTATTTCATTCAGTTTTACTGGCCGTTTGGCCATTTCTTGTTATTACAAATAAAGATTGACTATTGGTCTTTTAATATATTGTATGTTTTATACTTTTCTGCACGTAAAAACCCATGGGGTTCTCTTGACAAACTGGTTGTATTTTTTCTATCCCAAAAGAAAAAGAACTGTTGCTGTAACTGATTGTAAAGTGTTATCTGGATTTTGGCTTCAATTTGTTAGTGTATCTAAATCTGCTAGTACATCTAACACTCCCTAAAAAATAAAACCAATGCGGCCACCACATCTAATGATTGGTAATATATTACTATAGCCCAGTGCTGGCTAACTTACCTGTGCCATCGCAAGACATTCATAATAAGAATTATGCTGAGCTAGCGCTCCCTTTTGTGTTTAACAGTGATAGTGAAATATTGTTCAAAGGCACAGAGAAAGAGTAGGGCCCAACAAAACAGCAGAGGATTATGGGACATGTAGCTGGCTGGAAGAGGAAGTAGAATGTTGAGAAAGGATACATAAATCAGGCCCTGGAGGAAGTGTTTTCTCTAGGGACCACGGGCTGAAGCTGAGAGGAGAGGTCTGGCTGCTTGTGAGAGTATAGTAGGCCACGCAGTCTGGACGGTGTGGAGGATCTTCAAAGGGAGAGTTACATACCTACAAGCAGATCACCCGTCCCCAGCTTCCTGGAAGTAGTCTGACACCGAAGAAAGGTCTTTCTCCTCCCTTTCATACCTGAGGTCAAAGGTTCTCCTTGAGTATATTTAAAATACTGTTGAATTGTGTTCTCTACTGCAGGTTATGGCCTTAAGAAGTATTTGCTTTAACTGTCTCGTGAAGGAGCCAACTGAGAACCCCAATAAAGTCCATGACTCCAAAAGAGAAAGAAGAAGAAATCCAGATTGAGGCGTAAGAGGAACCCTTCAGTTCGTACAGCTGCCCCTTTCCTTGAGACTTCATGAAGAGGGGTTGAAGCTGTCATTAGAGAAGTGCCAGTTCTACCAAACCTCTGTTTCTTACCTAGGACATGTTGTCTCTGCCAAAAGCATTGCTACAGACCCGAGAAAGCTGTCACAACTTGGCCCCAGCCAAGGACCATGCCGGAGTTGAGTTCTTTTCTAGAATTCTGTTCCTACTATCAGAGATGTGTGGTGAACTTTGCAAAGATTGCTTGTCCCCTTAATGAGTTACTCAAAAATGAAGGGGATGATGAAGACTGCCAGCTACAACAAGTGAGGTCAGGGGCCTGGAAGTCAAGAGAATCTATCCAGGGGCAGTGGACCCATCAGTGTTAGGAGGCTTTCAATCACTGCAAGAGAAGCCTCACAGAAGCACCTGTGTTGTCTTATGCAGACCCAGCTAGGCCATATGAGCTTTATTTGGATGCCAGTCGAGAGGGGTTGGGAGGAGTTCTATATCAGGAATAGGATGTTGCTCTTCACCCCATAGCCTATGTGAATCAAAGCTTGACTTTGTCTGAGAAGAATTACCCTGTGCATAATCTGGATTCTGGCCTTAAAGTGGGTTGTAGTAGACAAGTTGAAAGACTATTTGCATGGGGCCTCTTTTGTGGTGAAGATTGACAATAATCCTTTGACAAATCTACTGACCTCAGTCAAGCTGGATGCTACCAGCCATCGAAGGCTAGCAGCCTTGTCAGGATTTCAGCTCAGTCTGAAATAGAGATGCAGATGTTTTCTCTCGGAGGCCTTACGGACCAACCAGAGAGCCAGACATGTCAAGGTGTTGTCCAAAGGCTCAAGGGGGTGATCAGAGCTGAGTCCATTGGAGCTACCCCCTCCGTAGTACCGAAGTATTATTGTGATTTGACCTAAATGAGGGATGAGGCACTGCCTCACTTGTCAAGGAGAGATTTAAAGAAGGCTCAGGAGGAAGATGCAATAGGCCGCTTGACTATAGAGGCAATAGCTAAGAAAAACCCAGCCTATCGCTAAAAAACCCTATTCTGGACTCCAAAATAATGCATTGAGAATGGAATTGATTGCAAATACAGGATGGAATCTTATACAGGTGGGGTCCCTCGGAGGACTCCGAAGATAAGTGGCAGCTATTCCTTCCAGAGAAGTTCTGTACCTTTGTACAGGATGGGGACCTCTACAATGCAATTCTGCTCTAGTTGCTAAGGCAGACGGAATGTGGCATAGGGAGTGCCGACAACATCTCCCTGACGGCTGCTTGCTGACTGCACCTCCGTTGCTCCTGGCAACCACATGTAGACACTTAAAGCACAGACTCTTCATACCCCTATATGTTAGTGGCCCAATACTGTATCAATGTGCTGGTTACTTGCATTACACTTTCTCTGGACAATCTACAGTATGTCCATTGCAGGGATTTTGTTTTTGTTGCAGATTCCTACCTTTTGTTATTCTGGGATAGCTGTTTGTCTGTCTGTGTACTGGTTGAAAAGAAAAAAGTATTCATGCATGGCCAAAATTAGGTCTTTGTGGACTGCAAGAGTTAAGTATCCACTTGTGGGTCCTTACATTTGAGCACGAATAGCAGATACCATCTTCTACATGGTTTTAGCTAAGAAAAAGAAGTTCAATAGGTTACACTGCTGAATTGCCCATTTCAGAGAAGAAAAGTACACAAACTAAGAGTTTAAACACAATTGCTAAGGCAGGAAAGACTTTTGGAAACAAAGCAGAAGTTGACTCTCGCTAGCTACAGACACATAACAACAGATTTATAAACACAAACGCATGTGCTGGCTGCTATGCTATTAATGTAAACAAAAGATCACAATGCTTGCTGCAACAATTTCTGCATGCAACTGCCACCAACTATTGTTGTGTAGCTATTACATGTTTATCAGATTTATGCAATTTTCAGGTTAGTAGAGGGTCATTCACTACTAATACTTCTGTACATCAAAAATGTGGAATGCCCCGATGTAGCTGTAGATATAGATGTAGATGTAGAATCATCTCCTTGCATTTATTTTTCTTGGAATATAAACATAGTAATTTTGGCATAATGGATTATTATTTTACACTACCACCTTAAAAATTGACAGTGTCTGTGTAAAGCCAAAGTCAGGTGGAAGCATTAATGGTCATAACCAAGTTTCTAAATGTACCAGAGCCCGCCAGCATGGTGATTGTCAGCACTGTTTAACCCCATTATATCCCCTAGTTTAAAAGATGTATAGTATAAAAGAAGTATAATAGATCGATCCATGGTCAAAAGGAGGATCCAAATCCCATTCTCCCAAGGACCATACAAATATATCTCCAATCTAGAGAATCCAATTTTTTTTTCAGTATTAAGCTTAAGAATTGTACTGCTCCCTTGGTTAGAGTGCAGGAACCTAAAGTTAGTGAAGAGTTCTCTATATTAATATAAGTAGACTTCTGAGGGTTGAAACCAGTTTTGTCACAGTCCACTCCAGTCCCTATAACCTTGGACAGGTGAGTTGCTAGAACTTTAATAAGGAATGAGGGAGATATGTGCATGGTACAGAGTCATAGAGAGTTTCCTGAGGTTGTAAAACTGTTGACGTAAATAACAGTGCTGGAGCAAGTTCTACATATAATTTATAGCATTCTGATGGATACCGTCAGAACCAAGAGTTTTGTTATTGGGAAAAGACAAAATAGTGTCTTTGAATTTTATCCAGATTGAGCCTATAATGTAAGATCGAGTGGTCATAAAGGGCAATGAGAGCAGAATTACAGAATCAGTCTGAAGCACACTGTCAGCTGCTTTAATGCATGGAACAGCTGTATGCACAGTGCAATCAGCCATCAAATTAGCAATAAACCTTCCATTTTTATCTTAAACTTCAAAGATCCTCTCATGGAGCCTGAGATAGGAACAGTGTACAAGATCAGTCCTGTGCAAAAGCAAATCCCTCCAAATCTGATTAAGTTCCATAAAATTCTGATTGGTAGAGTCAGCAGCAAACGATTGTTCAGGCCACTGCAAGGGAAGCGTCTTGGATGGCATGATTGGAAGTTGTTCTAACATGTTTGAAGATTTTTATGATGATGATTTTATGGGAACATTACAAATAAAGGATATATGTTTTAGATAAATGACTAGCTATTGCTTTCAATATAACATATTAACACCTCAAAAATCCCCTAGTTGGTAATTTAGTGATTCGTAGTAGAGCTAAAAATCACTTCCCCTTCTAACAACTCTAGTAAAATGCTAGGCTCTTTATTCACAGTGTAAAAAGATGGACCCACTGACTCTTTTCCATACCCACATTCCACTCTGAGCTCGGCAACAGTCCTTTTTCAAACTTGAATCCATGCAAAGAATATAAACAAGTTAGATCCCAAGATAATTATCCAAGAGATACTTTATTGAGGAGTCAAGTCGTCTATAAAATGTATGTGTTTCAGCACAGAAATGCCTTATGCAGGTCACAGATGGGGAGAAAACCGGCCAATTTTTCTTTAAAAAAAACAAAAAATCGGTCGTTCAATCGGCCAACGTTACTAGGAACGGTAAAAAAAATCGGCCAATTTTCATCCCGTCTACAGCCAGCAAAAAGTGTCTCTGCAGAGAGCTCCGCTATTTCTTTGACAGTTCTTTGACATTTATAGCGGCTGCAACATTGTATCTATTTGTATCCATTTCGGATACAGATGTTTTTATTTGGAAACAGATACATTGTTGCAGCCGCTATAAATGTCAAGGAACTGTCAAAGAAATAGAGGAGCTCTCTGCAGAGACACTTTTTGCAGGACTGGAATTCTTCTTCATCCTCTTCTTCTTCATCCTCTTCTTCTTCTTCCTCTTCTTCTTATTCATCCTCTTCTTCTTCATCTTCTTCTTATTCTCTTCTTCTTCTTCATCCTCTTCTTCCTCTTCTTCTTCCTCTTCTTCTTCCTCCTCTTCTTCTTCTTCCTCCTCTTCTTCTTCCTCTTTTTCCTCTTCTTCTTCTTCATCTTCATCCTCTTCTTCTTCTTTCTTCTTTTTGTCTTCCTCTTGCAGGTCACTGCTCATGCACAGACTTTTTATCGGTAAAAAGATCGGCCGATTTGCCCATAATTGCCGCGAAAATCGGACGATTTTATTTTCGGACAAAAAATCAGCCGATTTTCAACCCATCTATGGCCTGCATTAGTCATAGCTATCTGTTAATAAACACACCTGATTAAAATACCATATCCACACAGTGGGGACAAGGGTAACCAATCAACCAGTTGTGTACAAAAAAAACATAGTCTCCATATGTTTACATGGGTGCTGAATCCTGTCATCACTACCCTGCCTTTAACAGCTTAGAAAACTGTTCTTATGTTCTAAATAGCTTACACTTTAACCTACTGGCAGCATGCACACCTGAGTTCTACAGGAAGCAAGTTAAAACACATCAACAAGACAAGGGCTATTTACTTCCTTCAAGATGCATTTGGCAAAGTTTAAAGTGGTAGTAAACTCTTATTTGTAACTTTTATCTACAGGTAAGCTTATAATAAAGCTTACCTGTAGGTACAATGATTAGCTCCTAAATGTTCATCGTTTAGGAGATATTAGCTCTTTTTTAGAACTGGTGCATCTGCTCTGAAGGAATGGCATACCCATGCCGTTCCTTCAGTGTACTGTGCCGTGGGTCGGGACTCCTGAGCGCATGCACGGTGTGACGTCATCACGGCTCGGCCAGTCAGATGGCCGAAGCTCGCAAACCCGGAAGGAAGACAGGGTGAAGGTGGAAGCCTCTGCAGTGGTGAAAGAATGCTGCTGGAAGGCTTCGTTTTAAGGTAAGTCCTTTATAATGTGCTATTATGCAATGTATGCTAGCACATTATGACATTTCCTTGCAGGGGATTTTTATATTCTTTTTTCCACCTGCGGTTTACTACCGCATTAATAGAAATTTGTAAAAAACAAAAAACTTTAATGGAAATAGTTAACAGGACTTCAAGCCAAATATTTTATTCATTTATGCATTCACTATTTCACTCTTGACAGACTGAAAAAAAGGTAGGTTTTGCCAAAGAAGAGCTCTAAACTGTACTGTTTGTTAAAATCAGCAGCAGAGTGTAAAGGGATAATCCAATCAGTGTGCCGAGCTTCTTCATTGTCTAATCACAAGCTGAAATAGGTTCAACCAAGCTGTATTTCTAGCATCTGTGAGGTCTGCAAAGAGGTTCATGAACTGTCTGCACTGTCTGGCAGGGGTGACTGATTCACAATATTGGCTGAACAGAAGTACAATTTCTTTGGTACATGTTTATTTCCATTGTGTTCATTTAATTTATTGCTTAAAGTATATTTCAAGTTTTGCAGCCACATTGGGATAACATTTACTTTTAATTTGTTATATGTCCCCATTCACATAGCATAATTTAAATATTTCAAAATTGCAGCTTACTTTTTTTTATCATGCTATTTTCTACAAGCTCCAGCACTGACAAATCTTATTTAGATCTCTTTGTTTATGAAGGGACTGGGGAGATGCCATAATAAACCATACATACCATAATTACCATAATAAACCATGTCTGTACTGTGCTGACAGATCTAATCTCATCAATTGTAAACTAGATTTGAACACTGCCTATCCTTACGATGGTTCAATAAAATAAAGTCTGACTTTTTACTTTTATAGTTACTATCTGTACAATGGGTTAAACCTGTAGAATACAGGCTTCTCCATTGTATGTCAATGAGAAAGAACTCACCCAGTCCTCGTATTTTCTAATGGGACAGACAACTGAACTAGCTGAGAAATGCTTGTAGCCTTGACACCTTCTCCTAAGAAACATCTAAAAGATATGAAATATTTAAACTAAATGTATAAGTATGCTGTGTGAATGGGAACAAATAACAAACATATAGTGGGGTTTTCTCAAATTTGGAAACTGGCAAAAGTGGAAATACACTTATGTTTACTGGTTGCATTTAGATATTTGTTGGAGCGGTCTAAACAAAACGAAACTAGCAGACATACACTCACCGGTCACTTTATTAGGAACACCTGTTCAATTGCTTGGTAACACAAATTGCTAATCAGCCAATCACATGGCAGCAACTCAATGCATTTAGACATCTAGATGTGGTGAAGATGACTTGCTGACATTCAAACCAAGCATCAGAATGGGGAAGAAAGGGGATTTAAATTACTTTGAATGTGGTATGGTTGTTGGTGTCAGACAGGCTAGTGTGAGTATTTCAAAAATTGCTGATCTACTGGGATTTTACCACAGAACCATCTCTAGGTTTTACTGAGAATGGCCTGAAAAATGCTTTGTTGATGTCAGAGGTCAGATGAGAAAGGGCAGACTGGTTTCTGTAACATTCAGATGGTAGGGTGAGAATTTGGTGTAAACAACATGAAAGCATGGGTCCATCCTTCCCTGTATCAACAGTTCAGACTGCGAGTGGTAGTGTAATGGTGTGGGGGATATTTTCTTGGCACTAGCAAGGTTTACCTAATAAAGTGGACAGTGAGTGTATACCAGGCTTGTATTCTTCTTTTAAAGAAGGAAAATCCACCATTCTATTGTGTGAATGACACATTAATAGAAAATGGTGTTTACAGTCTTCAGGGTTGGATGACGCCTAGCTGGAGTTTTACATGGACATGGAGAGTCTGACTAATAAATTTAACTTCCTAAATTTAGCTTCATGGGCCTGTTTAACTTGTTCTAAGTTGATTAGTAACATTTCATTTAGTCAGTAGCTAGAGTTTTGAAAGTAACTGTATTGTAATCATTACTCATGTCATCAGAACTAGCAGAACCAGTAGGTAACATTGTGATGTATCGTGAAAATAATGCAATTTTCTTTTCCGTTGAAATATGATTCATGGGGCATTTAATGTAGGAAATGGGGTGACAGAAATTACTGACCTACATTCTATTAGATAAAGTACATCAGACAATTTATATTAAGTAACATAACGCACAGTGACACTGCACAAAAGCAAACAAGTAAGGAGGAAATATATATGTATTAAAATAATAAAGTTTTATGTATATATTGACATACAAACCAGCCATCATCTTTTGAAAATATTGATAATTATATTTCCAGTTTACATGACTGTTCTTGTATACTTTCTTTATCTTTTGTCAATACTCCTTGCAGCAATGGCAGGATACCTGCCAACATCCTATACTGAACATAGCCCGCCTTTGAAGTAAGCCTATGAGCATAGAAATATGGTAACTGCCATTGCATAGTTGCCAACTGTCATGGATTGCCTGGGACAGTCCCCGATTTTAAAGTCTTGTCATGGGCGGTCTTCGTCCCAGGCTCCGTCCCAAAAATTGGAAATATTCCTGGATATTGTGTCCCCTGTGCAGGGCGACCGGCGCCACAATTCTGTTCTGTATACTTTTTACATTGATCTCAGGTGCATGCTGGTACACAGGGGAACACATTATTGTGCTTCCGAACAGAGAGACGTGAGGACAGATCACTCCTCCTCCCTTCTCCACCCTCTGCCCTTTCCCCCAGCAGCTCTGTCCAGGTGCTCTGATGGAGGACTCCCTGTGGGGCTTTACAGTATGAATGGGTGGGAGAGGGTGCGGCCAGCCTCATGGTTAATCACGCACGACCCCTCCTTCTTTCACCTAGGGTAGCGCGAGCAATGAAGGTAATTGCTGTGGTGGTGGGACGTATGTAGTGTATGTATATGTAGCATGCGTGTATGTAGCATGTATGAAACGGGGAGCCAGTTTTGGTGCGGGCCCCCGAAGATTGAGGTTATGAGTGGACAACCACACCCAATCTCCGACCTGGTATGAAGGAGCGGGCAACTGTCTACGATCAGCCTGGAGCTTCTGGCGCTGAGCTGAGTCCTTCAAGGACCTCTGGATTTGCTCCCACGAGGAACGCAGGGCAGCAAGATGGTTATCCACAGCCGGAATGTCCTGTAGCGAGAACAACTCAGGCAATACAGTGGGTTGGAACCCACAGTTGGCCATGAAGGGAGACATCCCGGAGGAGGAGTTGACAGCCGAGTTCCTCGCAAACTCTGCCCATGGCAGAGATCGACCTAATTGTCTTGATGGTCTGAGATATAGCAGCGAAGGTGTCAGGAATCTAGGAATGACCAGAAAGGTGTGGACTGACACAGGGAAACGCAGGTTTCAGGTATAGTATAATAATACAGTTTATTATTAGCCACCCAGATATATATATATATAAACGCACAGTGAACAAACCAACCTTCCACTAATCTTAGGAGGTGCAGGAATACAGGCGTAGTCAGGGTTGGAGAGGTGGAATGGTCAGGCCGGCCGTAGGGTTCTGTAATGACCGTTTGGTGGTACCTCTAGCGGTCCTCAGGACAGGATTCCCCAGGGCGCGGAGTCTAAGTCCCAGTCTGCTTATTCACCAGGGCCCCTGATGGTGGGGATGGACTCAGAGCAGACAGGAACCAGGTCGCGGCCCCTGAGTACACCTGCTAGTGGTAGAGGGATCCGCCAGAGGTATGTGCAGGTAGAAAGCCTGATGTGAAGAGGCAGAAGGTGTGAGCAGGGACGGCTGGATCCGTGCAGGATGGATGGATGGCAGAGTAGTAGCGTGGTCAGACGGGCCAGGTCAGCAATGTGCGGGCAGCAAGGTACCAAAGGAGCAGGCAGAGAATGGTCAGGGTCACAAGCCAGGTTCAATAACTCACGGGCAGCATGGTACAGGGGATCAGGCAGAAGGATGGTCAGACAAGCCAGGGGTTCAACAGGCGACGGTCAGCAGAGGTCAGGATCAAGCAGGGTCAGCAACGAAGCAGGAACACAAGATACCAGGTACAGGGGCTCATGGGAAAACATACACCAAGGCCCAGATCACAGGCCTGGTCATGCCTTAAATACACCTTCTGCAATCAGCCCCGGGTTTGGCTGATTGCAGAAGTGAGCTTCTGGCTGCTGAGAGCACCCGCTGGTCAGCTCTGGTACTGCAGCCCACACGGCAGGTGAGTCCCACCACCAGTGCTGAGTCCATTCCTGACAGAAGGAATTGTTCCAGGGCCTGGTTGGAATGCTCCGCAGCCCCATTGGACTGCAGGTGGTAAGCTGAAGAGAAGGAGAGCTTGATACCCAACTGGGAACAGAAGGCGCGCCAGAACCTGGGCACAAACTGGCTCCCACGGTCCGAGACAATCACCTTAGGTAACCCATGCAAGCGAAAGATCTCCCTGGTGAAAACCGTAGCTAGTTCTTGCGCAGTCGGAAATTTCTTGAATGGAACACAATAGCACATCTTGGAGAAATGATCAATGACCATAAGAATGACCGTATGGCCTCGAGACGCAGGGAGGTCTACAATAAAATCCATGCCCCGGTGTGACCAGGGAATGGGTTCAAGAAGGCCCAATGGAAGATGCCAGGGAAATTTATTCTGGGCACAGACAGAACATGCCGCTACATATGAGGCGATGTCAGAATAGAGAGATGGCCACCAGAATAAACGAAAAATGACCCAGGACAACTGGTTCCTCCCTGTTTGACCGGCAGTCTTGGAATTATGGTAGGTACGCAGCAAGCGGGTGCGCAATCCCTCAGGTATGAAACATCTACCAGCCAGTCTCTCAGAGGGAGCATCAGTTTGAGCTGCCAAAATCTGCTCCCCAAAGGGAGAAGTCAGGCTGGTACGAATGGCAGCCAGGATCTGATCCGGAGGTATGACTGAGGTCGGCTCAGAGTCCTCCCTAGACAGCTCAGAGTATTGCCGCGACAAGGCATCAGCCCTGACATTCTTGGAGCCAGGCAAATAGGAGACCACATAGTTAAAACGCGACAAGAACAGAGCCCATCTGGCCTGACGGGGCGTCAACCTCCGAGAGATACGTCAGGTTCTTGTGGTCAGTGAGAATGAGGACCAGAACCGCAGAACCCTCGAGCAGGTGCCTCCATTCCTTGAGAGCCTGAATAATGGCCAACAACTCCCTGTCTCCAATCTGGCAGTTGCATTCTGCGGAGGAAAGCTTCCTGGAGTAGAACCCACAGGGAAGTAGGGGTCCATCGGGCGACTGACGCTGAGACAGGAGGGCACCTACTCCCATCTCAGATGCATCAACCTCGAGGACAAATGGCAACCCAGGATTGGGATGAGACAGTATCGGAGCCGAAGCGAAGGCGGATTTCAGAGCTTCAAAAGCTAAGATGGCCTCGGATGACCACTCGTGGGGATTACTGCCCTTCTTGGTCAGATCTGAGAGAGGCTTGGCCAGCGTGGAGAAGTTCCTGATAAACTTCCGATAATAGTTGGCGAATCCCAAAAAGCGCTGAATGGACTGAAGACCACTGGGACGAGGCCACTGCAGAAACCTTCTGAGGGTCCATGGAAAATCCCACAGCGGAAATGATGTAGCCCAAAAAGGCAACCTGGGTTCGGTGAAATTCACACTTCTCGAGCTTACAGAAAAACTCGTTCTCACGTAACCGTTGCAGCACCCGCTTAACATCCTGGATATGAGACTCCATAGACGCAGAGTAAACCAGGATGTCGTCCAAGCAAACCACCACGTACTGCTGCAACAAGTCACGAAAGACATCATTAATGAACTTCTGAAAGACCGCGGGACCGTTACACAACCCAAAGGGCATAACCAGGGATTCATAGTGGCCGGCAACCTTTATGCGCTTTTATGTAATATAGACACTTCCAATATGTCATCAGAGGTCTGGTCAGATCTGGTCAGGTCCCCTTCGTTATCCCATACTCTGCATACAGCCTTCTCATTAGACGATGACCACTCTATAGATGTACCTGGCTCCCAAAGGAGCTCAGAAAAAACAGAGGGGGCCAGTAGTGCAATATGTCTTAGGATACTTTATTCCCACACACAGACAGATGCTAGTCAAGTACAATGTAAGGGATAATAATAGGGTCTCGTGGGTAACCTGCGGCGGTTGCAGGGGCCTGCCATCTATCGCCTCGAGGACCAATGGAGTAACTCGAGCCTGCAGAGGAATGGAGTACTGGGCAGCAAACGAACTGTCCATAAACAACCCGCCAGCACTAGAGTCTACCAATGCCTGGGCCGTCACCGAGCCTTCCGCCCAAGAGAGGACAACGGTGATTAGCAGTTTATCTTTGCGGGAAACCGGGGACGAGGAAACTCCACCCAAGATCTGCCCCCGACAGGATCTCAGGTGCGAGCGTTTCCCGGAAGGACTGGACTGCCGAAAATGCCCACCGAGACCACAGTACAGGCAGTGACCCTCCCAATGCCGAGAGGCCCGCTCCTCCTTGGAAAGGCGAGCAATCCCCAGCTGCATGGGCTCACCGCCAGACAAGCCATCCCCAGGAGGCGTGGGAGGAGAGGGAGGAACGGGTGGGACAGAAAACGTAGGCGCCAAATGGTTAGGAGGCCTCTGCAGATGCTCCTTAAGTGAAGGCCTCTCCTTGAGCCTGGTGTCAATCAGGATTAGGAAGGAAATGAGTGCTTCGAGCTCCACAGGCAGTTCTTTGGCTGCAATCTTGTTCTTCAACGCATCTGAGAGACCAGGAGAGAAAGCAGCCACCAGAGTCTCATTGTTCCAACCCACCTCTGCCGCCAGGGTATGAAATTGTATGGCATACTCAGCAACGGTTCGTGAACCCTGATGCATGGACATGAGCAGCTTAGCAGCAGAGGTGGAGCGAGCATGCACATCAAATACCATACAGAAGGAGGCAACAAAACCGGCAAACCGGCAGGGTTATTGTTCTCCCATAAGAGATTTGCCCAGGCCAAGGCCTTGTCCGAGAGCGGCGAGATTAGGAAGCCCACCTTTGACCTCTCCATAGGAAAAGCGTGGGATATCAATTCAAAATATATGCCCACTTGGTTAAGGAAACCCCGACGCTGACTCGGCTCACCCCCAAAGTGCTGTGGAAGTGGGGCTGAACCAGTCATACCTCTGGGCACCGCATGCGGAGGTAGGCGCAACAACCGGAGCAACAGTGGGAGGGAGCGACCACAGGAGTGACAACCGGCCTAATAGCACCAGGAGTAAGGTGCGCTGTGCGTGCAAGCAGCGTCTGCAACGCCTGAGTGAACTGATCCAACAAGAGATCCTGCTGATCAAGTCTGGAAACCAACATAGGGAGCGAGGGCGTACCTGCACCGTTAGGATTCATGGCATTCATGTAGTGTCAGGGAGCGAGGAGCCAGACACACAAGGAGGTGCAATTAAAGGTAGGTTTATTATACAAAAACAAGACAGAGTCTATGCAAGTCCAACAGCAACAGCGGATGACTTGGTAGAACAGTAGCCAGGAAGGATGGTTGCCAGAGCCGGGGTCAGAAGCCAGGAAGGATGATCGCCAGAGCCGGGGTCAGAAGCCAGGAAGGATGGTCGCCAGAGCCGGTGTCAGAAGCCAGGAAGGATGGTTGCCAGAGCTGGGGTCAGAAGCCAGGAAGGAGTCTTGCCAAAGCCAAGTTGGTATCCAGGACAGCAGGAGAAACTAAACAGGAGCTTGCTGCTGTGCAACAGACAGGACACGAATGCAATGGACAGCTACAAACAGCAGACTTATATGTGATAAGCCGCCACCTTCTGGGGGAGGAGCTGCAGGGGGCTGAAAGCATAAAGGATCCCACAATGCTTTGCAGACACCTAAGATGGATGCCAGCACATGGAGCAGCACAAGCCCTGAGGAAAGGTAAGACCTTGACACCAATATCTAGCATTTTTTCTGTTAATGTTGAGCCACACCCACAATTGAATGCCAATATCTAGCATTTTGTCTGTTAATGTTGAGCCAAACCCACAATTGAATGCCTCACCCCCAATTAAGATAATATTCCGCCCATACTCCTTTCTGGACATTCAGACATACAAAAAGAAGTGTCCCTAAACATTTTTGGGAAATGTTGGCAACTATGTCATTGTAGTTTTTAAAGGGTGAGGGGGCTGTCAACCTGATCTTCACATGTCTCCTTTATTCTTTACAACTCCTATACTTACCATATTTCCTGGAAGACAGTCAAAAGTGCAGTCATTTAGTGCAACACTATAAGGATGATGCATAGTGAGAGTGGGAACATTATGTCAATGGATTCCAGGCAGATAACAGTTTCTAATTAATATCAAAACAATGTTGCAACAATTTGGGTCTTCATTGAAATTCCACTATGCAAGGTCTCTGTACTGAGTCTTTTGTTCTCCCTGAGTGGCATATCCACCCCTGAAATCCTAAACATACTATTAAAGCTGAGCTCCGGCCAGGTACTCATAGCAGATACCATTTGATGACCTCAAGACTGAACACTTTCATCCCCTTTCAGCCCAGGTCATTTTTAAGTTTTAAGCACTGTCAGACTTTGAATGACAAGTACTCAGTCATGCAAAACTGTGCCCAAATGACATTTTTATAATTTATTTGAGACAGATAGAGCTTTTTTATGGTAGGATTTAATCAACACTGATTTTTTTTTATTTTTTACTATATAAATGAAAACAAAATACTGAAAATTTGGGAAAAAACACATTTTTCATAGTTTCTGCTATAACATTTTGCAAATAAATAAACTTTCTCATAAGTATAACCAAACTGCTCTCTTCGATCCTCCCAAGACCTTCTGTTCTCTAGTTCCTGTGTCAACTCCTCCCGTGCTCGACTTCAGGACTTCTCTCGAGCTTCTCCCATCCTATGGAACTCCCTACCCCAATCTGTCCGGCTGTCTCCTAATCTATCCACCTTTAGATGATCCCTGAAAACCTTTCTCTTTAAAGAAGCCCATCCTGCTTCTACCTAGTAAGTCGCCATTTATTTCCTCCATCAGCTCATCCCCCCACAGATATAACCTATTTTATCACCCTTCCTCCTAGATTGTAAGCTCTAACGAGCAGGGCCCTCTGTTTCCTCTTGTACCAAATTGTATTGTAACTGTAATGTCTACCTTCATTTTGTAAAGCAAAATGTTGGCTCTATATAAATCCTGTATAATAATAAAAATAAAAAAAAGTATAGGCCAACATGTATTCTGCTAAATTTCTTTGGTAAAAATAACCTGAATTTTGTATAATATTTAGCCTGTGTAAAAGTTACTGACTCTACAATCTTTGGTATATACTGTATATATTTGAAAGTTGATCAGTCCTCATGTACTGACTGCCTATCTCATTTTTGAGGCCCTAAAAAGCCAGGACAATATAAATACCTCCAAAATGACCCATTTTTGGAAAGTAGACAGTGTAAGATGTTTAGAAAGAGGCATGGTGAGTTTTTAAAGTTGTAATTTTTTTGTCCCAATTTTTTGGAAAATTAAGAAATGAAATACATTTTAGTTTTTACAGAAAGTTGTTATTTTAACACACACAGCATAGGCATACTTTTAATTAAACCATAAAAAACACATTCTGCTATGTCTCCTGAGTATGGGGATACCACATGTGTGAGACTTTTTCACTGCCTAGATTCATAGAAGGGCCCAAAATCCATGGAGCACCATTGGCCTTTCAAGAAGCATAAGTTACACATCTAATTTCCTGACTACCTATCACATTTTTGTAGGCCCTGGAGCACCAGGTAACAAACACTTCAAAGTAGGATCTTTTGATAATGAAATATTTTGCCACAAGTTTTTGGAAAATGCAAGAAAGAAAATCAAAATTATTGTTTTACACAAAGTTGTCAATTAATAAGATATTTCTAACACACATCATAGGCATACTTATGGGGGCGCATGCGCGGCTGGGAACTTTGATGGCCGCATTCCTGTGAGCTCCGTACGTCCCCCGACCTAAGAGACTCACCCACGGCGCACCGCTGCTCCATATTCCTCCCTGGGTGAGTCACAGTAGCAGGGCACCCAGCGCGCCAGACCTCAGTCCTATAATGGGGAAGATAGGGCGCTGGAAGCCCCCCTCCCCTCCGCCACGTGAGCCGCGGCCGTCACCGCTGCAGCGGTTTCTTCACAGGCCACAATCCTCGGCCTCAATTACAACAGGGATCCCACAGACGAGCTCCGACGCTCCCCCAGTGGCGGTCGGAGGTACTACACCAGCTGCCTCCAGCTTCCTCCACAATGCCTCCACAATGCAGCCAACCTCCTCACTCCCAGGGATGAGCTCTGACGGGCCCCCAGTGGCGGCAGGAGGTACTACACCTGCTGCCTCTACAATGCAGCTAATCTCCTCACTCCCTCAGCACCAACATATAGATGAATCTGAATCCCAAATCCCTATAGAGGGGACAGCAGAGCATCCTTTGATGAGCCTTTCCTCCTCCGCTCTCACAAATCTCCGTGTGTCACCTGCCCTCACGATATCTACGCTAGAAGAAAAATTGCAGGTATTCTTGCGCAATATTACCGCCACTATTGCCGCTGAAGTGGGCAAATTAGCCTTGGATCTTCGTGGAGAAATAGCGCAGATTGGGGAGCGTGCAGATCAACTGGAGAATAAATTTGATGAACTGGTGCAATACGTTCATGTCTTGGAAGAAGACAATGCGTACTTGAAACACACCATGTCCCAAATTCAGCTCCAGCAAGAAGATTTGGAAAACAGGGAACGCCGGCAAAATGTCCGTATTCGAGGTATATCTGAATCCATTGCCGATTCCCAACTTCGCCGACACCTCCTGTCTTTCTTCACCACAACCGCACCCTTGGTCCCAGAAGCGGAGTGGCGCATGGACAGGGCTCATCGTTCTTTAGGTCCCAGACCTGCTGACGGCACCAGACCACGTGATGTCATCGTCCGCTTTCATTTTTTTGAGAGCAAGGAAGCCTTGTTGGCCTCTGTACGCAACGTTCCCTCCCTGGAATTTAAAGGGGACCGGCTTCAGCTCTTTTGTGATCTTTCTCCTATTACCCTGGCTAAACGGCGAGCGCTGAAACCACTCACCACACATCTTCAACATCTTCGTATCCCTTACCGCTGGGGTTTTCCCTTCAAGCTGGTTGTCTCCAAAGATAACGCCCAAGTTATTCTACGCGATCTTTTTGAAGCGGACTCCTTCCTGAAGCAACTGGGACTACCCCCCCTGCCGGACGACAATGCCTCACTACCATCTACTCCATCTCGTCCTTCCGCTACCCCCAGCAAGATCTGGACACCAGTTCGTAGGGGCCGGAAGCGTCCTTCCCGTACTCCACAACGCCCTCGCCCTGCTCGTTGTAGTGATGATCCTGCTTGATGTTTTTTTTTTGATAACTCATCTTCGTAGGGTTACTTCTCTACGCGACCAAATCAAAGCTCTTGACTCACATAGAGCTGTGCAATCACTTCTTTGGGTCAAACAGAAATTTTATGAATTTTCCAATAAGCCCCACCGTATGCTAGTCAACAGGCTTAAAACGCAATTTTCTCCCTCGTTACCAGACCATCTTCTTTAATCAGATGGTACACCTACATATGACCCTCATGTAATGGCCTCACTTTTTGGATCATATTATAAGACTCTCTACAACTGTTTAACCCCAGATCTCCATCCTCCTTTTTGTAAAACGTCATTCGATGCCTTCTTTGAGTCATTCTCTTTGCCGCAGATATCACCTTCTGACCTTTCGGCCCTTAATGCCGATATCTCATCTGAGGAGCTGTATGATACAATTAAGCAGCTCCCTTCTCACAAATCACCAGGACCTGATGGCTTGCCTTATTCTTATTACAAGACATTCATAGGCATTTTGGCCCCCCATCTTCTCTCTTTGTTTCAGGATCTCTTAAGAGTTGTCCCGCCTCAGGCTGATTTTTCACGTGCCTATATTTCCGTTATCCCCAAGCCTGATAAGGATCCTTCTATTCCGAACAATTATCGCCCCATTGCCCTGTTAAACTCTGATTATAAAATATTTACTAAGATTTTGGCCAATAGGCTTTCCCGATTCCTATCCAAGCTCATACACAGGGACCAAGTGGGCTTTGTGCCCACCAGACACGCTGCGGACAATACCAGGAGGTCTATTGACCTGATCGACCTGATTAACAGAACTTCATCCCCTGCTATATTGCTGAGTTTGGATGCTCAAAAAGCTTTTGATCGCCTTAGCTGGCCCTATATGTTTATGATCTTGGAGAGATATGGTTTCCGGGGCCCGTTTGTGATGGCCCTGAAGGTCCTTTACTCCTCCCCGTCCTCAGAGGTCAGATTGTCTTCGTTTCTTTCACCTTCTTTCAGGATGTCGAACGGTACAAGGCAGGGGTGCCCACTTTCCCCTTTACTGTTTATCCTCTGCCTAGAGCCGCTGGCCACTGCCATTCGATCTAACCCTGACATAAGAGGGATACATTCCCATGGGCGTGAATATAAATTGTCCCTATTTGCAGACGATATCCTTCTTACTCTAACTAGTCCTTGCACCTCTCTTCCGGTTCTTCATAAAACCTTACAATTATTTGGGACCCTGTCAGGCTACAAGGTAAATACATCCAAAACCGAAGCACTCCCACTTCATATCCCACCCGACATGTTAACCTCTCTCCAAGCATCTTACCAATATCGTTGGTGTACCCACTCACTGAAGTATTTGGGTACCAACCTTACTTCCTCCTACCATTCCATATATGAGGCTAATTTCCCCCCCCCTTATTTGTTGCTATTTCCCGTTCCTTAAAAGTTTGGGACACCCTACCTATTTCCTTTCTTGGACGTATAAATGTTATAAAAATGACCGTACTGCCCAAACTTTTGTATCTATTTGCAACTCTCCCCGTCCCCATCCCTATGTCCAAGCTAAATTCTATCCAAAAATCTCTCTTACGTTTTATTTGGCACAACAAACAACATAGAATTGCACGTATTGTACTCCTTTCTTTACGCTCTAGAGGAGGCTTGGGAGTACCGGATATTGTGGCCTATTACTATGCCACCCACCTTCGTTTTTTAATCTCCTGGTCCACCAGACGCCCTTCTAACAAATGGACTGAGATTGAAACCTTACAACTTACTCCGACCCATTTATGCTCTCTGCTTTGGGATATGTCAGCGGTGGCCATCGCTTCTCACCGACACCTTTTACTTGGACCCATGCAATTCTCCCTGTCTATCTGGAAGAGATGCAGGGCTAAATTCGATTTGTCCTCCAAGTGCTCCCCTCTGACTAATGTTCTCTTTAATCCCTCCCTTCCAGATAGTTTGTCCTTACACCGCATGCTCCCATGGGCCTCAGCCGATCTTTTCCAACTGCGTCATCTGGTCCATCCCGTAACTCGGAAATTTAAATCATTTTCCGACATCCAAAAAAATACCCAAATACCTCCTCAGCACTTCTATGTTTATTAGCAGATACGCCATTTTTTCTCCACCCTGTCACCCTCATTGACTTTGCAGAAGCCTACACCCTTTGAGCGCCTGTGTATTCAGGGCCCACATCAAAAGGGCACAGTCTCCAATACATATAAGCTCCTGCTGGATGTCCCTCCCTTAACTATTGATACCCATCGCTATATGCGTAAGTGGTCCCAGTTTCTCCGCTGTAACATTGACTTGTTGCAGTGGAAGAAAATATGGGAGAACGCATCCAAATCCTCTATGTGTGTAGTTTATAAGGAAAATGCTTACAAAATCATAATGTTGTGGTATCGAACCCCTGATGTGCTCCATTCTCGTAACCTGAGTGCTTCTCCTGCTTGCTGGCGCTGCGGAAGGGAAACCGGCTCCCTTTTTCACATTTTTTGGGACTGTAGGCTTATCACTCCATTTTGGGAAGAGGTTTTGGCCTTATTACAACTGGTATTACATTCCTCTCTCCCTTTTGAGCCTCTTTATTTTTTATTGGGCCTGCCCTTTCCAGGTCTCTCTAGACCATCGAGGAGACTCTCTGTGCATATTTTGACGGCGGCCAGGAGAAGCATTCCAATGAGCTGGCTCTCCCCTACACCTCCCTCAATGTTGACATTATTTAAGATTATTGCAGATATCAGAAAAATGGAATATCTAACCGCTTCACATGCCGATTCTATAATCTCATTTGAAGCTGTGTGGAACCCGTGGGATGTTTACACCTCTGGTCAACCTGCTTGACTTGTGCGGACTTGATCATCCTTCCAATGTTGCCCTATTGTCATTGCATACTGTTATTTTTCTACCCATGTTACTAGCATCGATGATCCCTTTGTTTTTCTTTATCTTTATTTCTTTTTAAAATGTCATGTATGTATATACAGTTGCAAGAAAAAGTATGTGAACCCCTTGGGATTACGTGGAGTTTTGCATGAATTGGGCATAAAATGTGCTCTGAACGTCATCTAAGTCACAACAATAGAAGAACACAGTCTGCTGAACATAATACTACACAAACATTAGATGTTGCCATGGTTTAATTGCACATAACATGTAAACATTCACAGTGCAGGGAGGAAAAAGTATGTGAACCTTTGGACTTAATAACTGGTTGATCCTCCTTTGGCAGCAATAACCTCAACCAAACGTTTCCTGTAGTTGCAGATCAGACCTGCACAACGATCTGGAGTCATTTTGGACCACTCCTCTTCACAAAACTGTTTCAGTGTAGCAATATTCTTGGGATGTCTGGTGTGAATCGCTCTCTTAAGGTCATGCCACAGCATTTCAATCGGGTTGAGGTCAGGACTCTGACTGGGCCACTCCAGAAGGCGTATTCTGTGCTGTTGCAGCCATTGTTTTGTTGAATTACTTGTATGCTTTGGGTCATTGTCCTGTTGCATCACCCATCCTCTGTGGAGCTTCAGTTGGCGGACAGATGGTCGTACGTTTTCCTGCAAAATGTCTTGATAATTGCTGGAATTCATTTTCCCATCAATGACAACAATCCGTTTAGGCCCTGAGGCAGCAAAGCAGCCCCAAACCATGATGCTCCCTCCGCCATGTTTTACAGTGGGGATGAGGTTTTGATGTTGGTGTGCTGTGCCTTTTTTTCTCCACACATAGTGTTATGTGTTCTTCCCAAACAACTCAATCTTGGTTTCATCTGTCCACAGTATATTCTGCCAGTAGTGCTGTGGAACATCCAGGTGCTCTTTTGCAAACTTCAAACTTGCTGCAATATTCTTTTTGGACAGCAATGGCTTCCTCCGTGGTGTCCTCCCATGTACTCCATTCTTGTTTAATGTTTTCCTTATTGTAGATGTATCAACAAAAATGTTAGCATGTGCCAGAGATTTCTGTAGGTCTTCAGCTGACACTCTGGGATTCTTCTTTACCTCATGCAGCATTCTGCGCTGTGCTCTTGCAGTCATTTTTACAGGACGACCACGTCTAGGGAGAGTAGCAACAGTGCTAAACTTTCTCCATTTGTAGACAGTCTGTCTTACTGTGGACACATGAACATCAAGGCTTTTGGAGATACTTTTGTAACCCTTTCCAGCTTCATGCAAGTCAACAATTCTTGATCGTAGGTCTTCTGAGAGCTCTTTTTCAGACAGTGCTTCTTGAAACCAGTAAACCCAAAACAGGTGTGTGTTTTTTAAGGGCAGGACAGCTGTCAGCAACACATCCAATATCATCACACTGATTGGAGTCAAGGTTGGCTCACTCCTGGCTCCAATTAGCTCTGGGAGAATTCATTAAGCTAGGGCCTCACATACTTTTTCCTCCCTGCACTGTGAATGTTTACATGTTATGTGCAATTAAACCATGGCAACATCTAATGTTTGTGTAGTATTATGTTCAGCAGACTGTGTTCTTCTATTGTTGTGACTTAGATGACGTTCAGAGCACATTTTATGCCCAATTCATGCAAAATTCCACATAATCCCAAGGGGTTCACATACTTTTTCTTGCAACTGTACATGTGGAAAATTTAATAAAATGTTATTCATAAATAGGCATACTTATAATTACATCCCATAACACATTCTGCTACTCTTTCCGAGTATATAAATATCAGATGTGTGAGAATTTTTCACAACCAAGCCACACAGAGGGGTCCAAAATCCAAGAAGCATCTTCAGGCTTTCTAGGAGCATAAACTACACTTCTAATTTCCTGACTACCCATCACATTTTTGAGGCCCTGGAGCACAAAGACAATGGAAATACCCATAGTATGACCACATGTTAGAAAGCAAACACCACAAGGTATAGTGAGCATTGTGTAGACTTCATTTTTTTGCCACAAGTTTGTAGAAAATGTGGACTAAAAATTATTTTTTTTTATTTACACAAAGTTGTCACTTTAATAAGATATTTCTCACACACAGCATAGGCGTACTTAGAATTACACCCCAAAACACATTCTGCTACATGTTCTGAGTATGGCAATATCACATGTGTGAGACTTTTCCAATGTTTGGACTGATTATATAGCAGACATTGTATTTTGTGTATCACACAAATCATCCAGTGTACTTGAATGGTTGCCTCTATATGAGTGGTCGGGGAATATAGCTTAGTGAAGCTATAGGAGTCCCTGTTCTTATAAGCCAAGCAAGCCTAGCCTACTGATATGGCTGCCTCCAGGAATGCCATGTTCACTGGCCAGGAAGTACAGGAGGCTAAAGAAAGGAAGAACAAAAGAGTTTCTATGGTCCCAGGAGTGCTGTTGTCTGCAGAGGATGGCTGGGATTGGTGTCTCGTGGGATTGTAGTCAAATGGGATTTGCAGATGAATTATGGTCAGCAAAACAGGCAAAGGATTGGTCCAGGCAAAAGTCAGAAACATGGTCAATAAACGGCCCAGAGTTAGTACATGCCGTGGCTGTGATGCTTTGCTTCGCAGCTGTGGCAGGAGTTCTACCCACTGTACTCCCACCAATCATGACCCATTTAAGTTAATGGGGTTGCTTGTGCGGGGTCCAAGGGGTTAAAGCAGGTGGTGAGGAGGCAATACAATGCAATGACACTGTAACTGGTGTGGTGGTGATCAGGGACACTGTAAGGCCCCTTTCCTGGCCGCCAGTAACAGTGAGATGAACTCATCATTGAACTGCTTCTTTTTCCATGTCCAGTCACTGACTGGGACAGGTCTAGACAGCCTGGGCTCAGAACAAATGGGTTTAATGGTGTTGGAAATCAGACTAAGGATATCTAGTAGCAGGAAAAAAACTGTGACTTAAATTTCTGGGCTGAAGGTGAATATTGCAGGAAAAGCTGCTTTTTGATTAAATCTTTTAAAATATAACTAAAGCAAAAAAACGTAGATTTGCATAGATCGGAGAGGAATTATAACATCTGTAGAGTTTTTATTGCTGACTGTGTCCCAGTTAGAGAGATTCACCATCTCTATTTGTCCTGTTGATTGCTATCACCAAAAGTGTAAGGAAAAGAAAATCCCAAATTTTGGGTTGTGACCAGAACAGGAAAATAGGGAAATCTTCAAATGAGGACACTAGCTCTGGTGACCCTGGTAACAACCAGGAATTCCCTTCCTTTGGAGAGATTTCCTCTCACTTCCTATTGTGACTATGGGACAGAAACTGAAGGGAATCTCCCCAATGGAACACAGAGGGCAAAAAATAAATTGAGGGGGTTATAACCCTCCTTTACTCTATCCAAATGAAAAAAAATCCCTTTAGTTCTTCAACTTCGTTAACTTTAACGAGCTATTAATTTTTTTTCTTTGGCTGTCATCTCATGTTAAGTAAACTGATTTTTACCTTGAAAATTACCTTAACATCTCTATGACTGTGGTGGAGATATTATTCTATTAATGGCTCAGTGTTCTCTGCAATGTGGTTTTACTTTGTAAACGAGTAAATCAGGAAAAAAATATATACACTGCTCAAAAAAATTAAAGGAACACTTTGAAAACACATCAGATCTCAATGGGGAAAAATATCATGCTGGATATCTATACTGATATGGACTGGGTAATGTGTTAAGAACATAAAGATGCCCCATCGTTTGATGGAAATGAAAATGATCAACCTGCAGAGGACTGAATTCAAAGATATCCTGAGAATCAAAGTGCAAAAATTATGCAGCATGCTAGTCCATTTTGCTGAAATGTCATTGCAGCAACTCAAAATGATACTCGGTAGTTTGTATGGCCCCTATATGCTTGTATGCATGCCTGACAACATCGGGGCATGCTCCTAATGAGACAACGGATGGTGTCCTGGGGTATTTCCTTCCAGATCTGGACCAGGGCATCACTGAGCTCCTGGACAGTCTGAGGTGCAAGCTGGCGACGTTGGATGGACAGAAACATGATATCCCAGAGGTGTTCTATTGGATTTAGGTCAGGCAAGCATGGAGGCCAGTCAATGGTATCAATTCCTTCATCCTCTAGGAACTGCCTGCATACTCTTGCCACATGAGGCTGGGCATTGTCATGCGCCAGGAGGAACCCAGGACCCACTGCACCAGTGTAGGGTCTGACAATGGGTCCAAGGATTTCATCCCAATACCTAATGGCAGTCAGGGTGCCATTGTCTAGCCTGTAGAGGTCTGTGCGTCCCACCACCAAATCCGTCATGCTGAATGATGTTACAGGCAGCATAATGTTCTCCACAGCTTCTCCAGACCCTTTCACACCAGTGCTTGCTGGAGGTAATTTTGTAGGGCTCTGGCAGTGCTCATCCTGTTCCTCCTTGCACAAAGGAGCAGATACTGGTCCTGCTGATAGGTTAAGGACCTTCTACGACCCTGTCCAGCTCTCCTAGAGTAACTGCCTGTCTCCTGGAATCTTCTCCATGCTCTTGAGACTGTGCTGGGAGACACAGAAAAGCTTCTGCCAATGGCACTTATTGATGTGCCATCCTGGAGGAGTTGGACTGCCTGTGCAACCTTTGTAGGGTCCACGTATCGCCTCATGCTACCAGTAGTGACACTGACCCTAGCCAAATGCAATACTAGTGACAAACAGTCAGAAAAGATGAGTAGGGAAAAGAAATTTAGTGGCCTCCACCTTTTTGAGCAGTGTATATATGTATGTGTAACATTCTACAGAAATACTGGCTGCAGGATGTTAAATGGACACAAGATGACAGTGTTCTGCAGTTATACAGACTCTGTTGAAGAAAAGCTTTGTTGGACTTGTAGGCTGATAACATTAATTATTTTTCAATAATGAGCTAATAAACTACATTTACCAGAAGAGCTAGCTAATGGGCAGGTACAGATAAATACAGAAGCCTGGGAACTCGAGGACAGGAAGGTGCCCGCTGGGCCAGACTGCAAGGAGTGGAGGAGACCGGAGGAATTGCTGACCACTGACACCGCTGACAAGTCTGGCAGACAGCCCTGCAGGCAGGCAGGGCAGTAAGCTGTCTACGAGGAGCCAGAGAGACCATCCATCTACAGAGAGACCATCTCCCACCTGACCAAAGCCACAGATTGGGTGAGAGATATCTATACTTAAGCCATCTAAATTGCACATGACATTACCAAATCCAGTTACTTTCTACACAGCCTGATTATTTTTTTTTTCAAGTTACACATGTTAAGGCCTACGTTGTCTGGCCTACTAGTTTTTTCAGTTCCAGCATATCCAATCACAAGGGTCTACTGCAATATCTGCCCTCCCCAGGCCTAGCTGTATTATTGCATCCATTACAGTCTGCCCATTCACCAAGATGCACTTCTAGTTCTGCAGTTTACTGCTGTGGCTCAAGGAAGAACCAATGTCTACAGAAGTGTGTTTTGCCCATTTTTAATCTCCGGCAAATCTTTCACCCCACCGTTTGCGTTTGCCAAAGGGGTACCACTCGAATTCAATATCACTTAAAGAGGCAGCTCCCTTTCTTTGTATTCACCCTGTATTAAGGAACTTCTACCTTTGCGTCAAGCAAGATTTGAATCCTTATGTGCACCAATTTCATAGCTCAGAAGATGAGACACTGCAGTTAAAGGGACATTGGCCTATTTAATTGAAGAGCTCTTTTTCTTCCTCAGAATTAGACTCAGCCCTCAGCCTCTGAGAGGCCAAAGTGAGTTAGCCTCTCTTCTTGGTAGTTTTTGACTCACTGAGGTAGAAACATCTCAGGACTGGGGCTATCATTTAAAATCTGAATGTCAGGACCTCTAGAACTGTTTGGGATTGTACTGTGTTGTGACCCTTATTTGACTTTACTAGAGTGACAGCTGTTATCTTATGCACCTACTTTCTTGTTGCTTCACTATGCTTACATTTGATCTCAATACAACCAAAATAGCAGTTCACTCTAAACTGTGTGTGAGTTTATTTTATGGTTGCAGCCAGAGGATTCTTCTGGTCAGAGGTTTAAGGTGGTGTCATCAGGGGTTGGGCTTCCAGAGCTGGGTCAAAAAAGACAGGGAACCCATAAATTACTCAGCGGTCCCTGAGGGGGTAGTGCTACATGTATATGTATAGGGATTCACTCAAGTGTAGTGCCTTTCATGAACTTTCAACCACTGAAGTACATTTCAGGACTTTTGCCCTGAAAAAAAAGTTGCAGAAGGTTACCATTGCAGGTTATCAGCATCACAATGACATATATAAATTTTTCAGCCTCCTGCTATACAGAATGTGAGAATGAGCCCTTATCCACAGGTCAATCTGTCTTAGTTCACTAGCAACCTTTGGAGGAACCCTAGTGGAGAATGTCTGGAGTGAATGCATTTTTATTTTATTACTATTGTGTAATAATTTGTCGCTGCATTCACATATAAAACAGAAGTTCCATTAGTTATGAAATCCACACAAATTATGGCATTGCAAAATAAAATTTCCACATTAAATACACAGCAGCACTTCCAACTGCATATTCACACTTTCAGTTGTCATCAAAATACTTGTGTCACAAGAACCTTTTTAAATGTTGCACCGCACCTAAAAAAAACCATAAGCCCGGAGAGGAAGTTTCTGATAAGAGGGAAGAAGGGGGAATCCTGTACCAGACCCTGTCTGACTGCATGAGTGTGTTTTCACCACTCACTGTTGATAACCACAAATCCCCACAGATATTTCAAGCCCAGGCAAAATAATTATTTTATGAATTCCTAAATGATCCTTAATACCCCTTGCCTAGAGCCTGACATTTCCAGGCTTTTAGGTTTAATTACCACTACAATTAACAGATTTTTTTAAAGCAGACAAGCAAATGAAAAATATGCTCAGTCATACCTCACGGTTCACAACCCATCAGAAACATGAAAGTGGAGAGGTTGGAATCCATCCACACAAGCTGTGACAAGATGCATAACTAGAACGATATTTTATCTTTATTTTCTGTAATTTGGGTAATTATTAATATTTTCCCATTTTCTCAGAGGACCACTTATACAGAAGTAGCTTTCTAAAGATGCCTTCTAATAGTTTGTATTTTTTTTTTCTAGACATCACTACCAGCAAACCACTGGAAAAGCAGCAGCATGCCTTCATCCAGAGTTTAGGCATTCTAATACAGGAGGTGTGTTACTGGCCAGGTTACTACTGAAAACAGAGGCTGAAATGCCTAAGAAAAGAAAACTAACGCAGCCACAAAATCTAATGCAATATACAGTAGTATTATACTTTTGGTTTTGGATTTAATACCACTTTAAAAATGGCTGAAAACTTGCCAACTTGATTGGAAAATCCAACTTGTTAGAACACATCCCTGTGAGATGGGTACCACACATACACTAATGTCTAAAGATATCTCTTTGCCCACCATTCATGACTAGATGCCTGCCTGTCTATGACCAGCCTTCTTTCATGAATATGTAAGTAATTTGTATTACCTCTTCATTTATTAATTAATTTATTGTCATCAAAGGTGGTGCAGCAGCAGAAATCACAGAAAATCCAGTTGCAAATAACAAGGCTTAAGGGAACAGCTCAAGTATACAAACTACCCAGCAGGAGAGCACCACGCTGGGGAACACTAACAGTTTTGTACAGCAGGCAGAGTAGAGCCAGTGAGGTGCACCGAAAGCTTCTGTCTGCAAGGGGCGGAATGCGGCCTGGCCTGTCTGAACCCAAAGGGGAAGCCTTCCAGTGTAGGATGGTGTATCCCTAGTTTGTCGCAATCGTCTGGAACCTTTCCCTGTGCTATTCACTTTCCCTGATGGACGGCTGCTCTCTCCCTACTCTGTCCACTCACCAAAAAATGTGTTAAAGCCTGGGGGCACACCCTAGAAAAGGCTCTGCTGACTCAAGGGGGTTTATTTACTAAAGCTGGAGAGTCCAAAATCAGACTCCCTTCTGCATAGAAACCAATCAGCTTCTAACCTCAGCTTGTTCAATGAAGCTTTGGCAATGAAACCTGGAAGCTGATTGGTTTCTATGCAGATGGGAGTCTGATTTTGGACTCTCCAGCTTTAGTAAATAAACCCCAAGATGTCTGCCAGGGTCACCTGGATGCAGTGTAGCCAACCGAAACGCTGCCTCCAGGGACCAAGAAACCATAGAGAAACCAGATTTCTCCTGACTTCCCCTCCAGCTGCAGCACTGCTCTGGCAGAGCGCTACCCACAGAGGAGAAAGCATACTGCACCTGCCTACAGGTCTGACTGCATCCTTGGGCTAGTCCTCCTTCTTCTAGTGGGAATGCTGCTGTGCATACAGAATACCGAAGGCCAATAACATAAAAAATTGCAATGTAAAAATAAATAATTTTTTTTAACAGTTTTTCTCTGTCTGATGTTCAACATTAAAGTGGAAAATCCCCTGTAAAGAAATCACCAGGAGACAGACATTTTTGGTAGCAGAGACATGCAAAGTTTTTTTTGCCAAAAAATCCTTTTCTAAGGCTCCCAGTGAATTTTCTTTGTGTTCTGTGCACACTGAACAGTGTATGCTGTTAAGCATAGATTAGACTGGTAAATAAAGGTCAATGATGGGCAATAGAAAATTGATTTTTAAAAATGGCATTTTATTAAAGTCAGGAAGCTAAAAGCTATACAGACCATAATGATACTCTTTAAATGTTGCATCATTGCTCTAAAGACAGAGTCTAAGACCCCAGTCGCACTGGGTGCGACTTGGCATGTGATTTGCATGCCATGCAACTTGCAAATCACATGCCAAGTCGCACCCTATTCTCCACAATTACAGTGGACATATCGGTGCGGTTCTGAATTGGAGCCAAAAAAATTCTAAAGTAATACATGCTCTACTTTTGGTGCGCTTTGGTGCTTGCAAATCGCCCCTGAAATCGCCATGGCCCCCGACTTTGAAATCGTGCGACTTTACTGTAAATCGCACAATTTTAAAGTCAACCTTGATGTGTTTGGAGTAGGGGCGGACTGACCATTGGGCCTGAGGGCCCAGGGTCAGTAGGGGGCCCCATGAGATGCCCCTGGTACCTTTCATAGGCTTTTTTGGGTGTTGTTTGAGTGTGGATGAGGACACAGGGGCCCCATGATCCCCTATTGCCCGGGGGCCCCATGAGTTGTCAGTCCGCCCCTGGTTTGGGGTGTAAATAATACCATTTTATAAAATTTCAGATACAGGAAACAAAAATGATTGGTTATTAAATAACTCAGGTTACATGATGGAAACGTTTCCATACGTTGCAAAACTTACGTAAGTATGTATTGAGGTAGATGCCGATTGCTGGGACAATGTAACTTCTGCACACAACAGTGGTCACCCAATGGCTGTAGAGAATCATCGCAGGACCCAAAAAATGGTGGCAGCAGAGATGGACGGTGCAGGGTACCAATGGTGACAGGTTTCTAGACCTGACATCATTGGAGGACAGTACAGTAGGAAGTAAGTGTGACATTTTGTGCAAGTATGCTGTGCATACTGTGTTTGCATGTATATTAAGGCTAGAACTCATCCCCCTCCCCAGATGCCTCCATGTCAGCATTTTAATCCTAACCTTTAAAGAAAATTGTAAAATTTCTAGGTTTTATTTTTTTAAGGTTGCACGACACAGATTTATAAAGCATGTCAACACTAATGCAGTTCTGAGTGATAACAGAGATGAAACAAGAAGATACCTTCATTCTCAGATCTTAAAATTGATAGATTTGTGTAAAAGGTTATATTTTAGAATGTGCAATACTAAAAAAACTTTTTCAAATGTCACATAGAAGGATATATGATAGGGAGTCTGTGGTGTAGATAAACCTATATATTTCCAAACTTCCTTGTCTACTGGTAAAGGTGAACAAAGACACACAATCCAATATAGCTACAGGGTCTCTTTTGCATATGTCACATTCCTCTTAAGGCAACATTCACACAAGAGTTCATGTGCAGCCACTGGCAATAATCAGTAGACCCTGATTATTATTCTGATAGCAGTTGGAAACATTCTTGCACACAATGTGTGCGGACAGTTGCAGGTGTTAACAGCGATTGTCAGATTTGCACTCTGCACAAATTAATGGCAGGTGCAGCTGCTGTTCAAATGTAACTTCTCATCCGAGCGATTACGTGTGAATACCGACCCTGGACGCAGCGTTTTGGTCACACACAAACTGGCTGCCAGTAATCGGACAATTTGTATGAGGTCATAGCAGATACTGTTGCTACATCTAGAGCAGGGCCAGATTTCACATTAGGCACTGTAGGCATACAGACGCCCTTCACGTCTGGAGAGAGAGAGAATTCTGCGCCTCTCTCTCTCCATGGGTTGGGGGGCGCAAGCAGATCCAGGTCAGGGGCGGACTGACCATTTGGAAACTCGGGGTCAGTAGGGGGCCCCATGAGATGCCCCTGGTACCTTTTTCATAGGCTTTTTTGAGTTTGGGCAAGGACACAGGGGCCCCATGATCCCCTATTGCCCGGGGGCCCCATGAGTTGTCAGTCCGCCCCTGCTCCAGATAGTTTAGTTATGCTACTGCTGATGGTTCCGGTAGCACCCAGTTAGTATGAATGGCCCTTTCAGTATATTCACAAGTCCAGGATCTGTAGCATGGAAGGATTTTTTTTCTAAATCGGTTCGCAGGCAGATGTACACAAGCTGCCAGTGCCGCATTCTGGCTCACATTCCATGCTGGTGGAGTGATATCACTCACAGCAGCTTCTTCAATGCCTGCCTCTTTCAGTGAAGTGCTGAGAGAAGGGTGGACTCGGGCTGAGAGGGAATCAGTGTCAGGTTGGAAGGTGGCATATGGCAGACATCACATCATCAGCACAGCGGGCAGAGGCAACTGTCAGTGTGAAGTGAACACACACGCACAGGAGTAAACTGAGTGAAGGATCATCCATCCATGCTCCATTCATCAAATCTGCAGAGAATTCTCAGAAAAGGTACAGTCACTAAAAGAGATACACAGCGAAGTGTGTGTGCCTTGCCCCAATGCAATTCTCCGGTTGTTGCCCATGATGAAGTAGGCCTCTTTCAAACTAGCTCCCCACAGGACCACTGTGGACCCTGATGTAGAGGGAAACTCTGAGGCAAGAGGGAACACTGCAGACCCTGATGTAAAGGGGAACGCTGCTGACTGTGATGTAAGAGGGGGGGTTGATGACCAGAGACCACCTTACATCAGAGTTCCACTTTACATCATGGACAGTAGTGTCCCTCTTAAATCAGAGTTCCCTTTTACATCAGGTTACACAGAGGTCCCCCTTGATCTATAAGGGGGAACCCTGCATATTCGGGTGTAAAGGAGAACTCTTGAGGACTCTGATGTAAGGGGAACTCTGGGGACTCTGTGGAAGGGGGAGCTCTGGTGACCAGAGACCCCCTTACATCAGATTTCCCCTTTACATCACAGTCTGCTGTGTTCCCCTTTACATCAAAGTCCGAAGCATTCCCCTTTACACATATAAAAATATTTATGTAAAAGTATTTTATTAATAAAAGAAAGTTGGTCTTCTTGTCTTTTTGGTGGGGGTGCTTCAGAATTCTCTACCTATAGACTCCTGAGATGTAAATCCGTTCCTGGTCCAGAGAAAGCATTTTAATTTAATTCCAAGACCTTTTTTATTTTGGACTATGGTGATAAGAATTTTTTTGTTCTCGCTATTACTATTTATGCATCACTTTCTCATTTAGTTGAAATGGAAATTGAAATGGAAACTAGGCAACACAATACATTATTTCTTCTAATCATTTTGACACTTTTCAATTGGAACTGTAGACTGAGAAGGGTTAATAATACATGTGAAAAAAGATCAGGATAATATGATAATTGTATTAAAGCATATCCAAAGTAAAACTTGTTTTTCTTAGTATTAGTTCAAGATAGCATGGTGAAGGGTTAGAACCCCTTTCTAGTTTATACTGTAGCTGCCTGTGTCCCTGTTGCTTACCTTCTATTAGGGACACCTGCTCTAAAAGGGGATTTTATACTGACTACCTGTTGTGCTTTCAGGAAAGGAATTGAAGGAAAAGCAATCAAACTGGACAGAGAAAGAAAATAAAATACAGGAGCTTTTACAATTGCTTTCTCTTTTTAAATCTACAAAACGTTTTAGCTACAAACACATTATGTTAAACTGGATTTATAAAGGAAATCACATTGCAACTTCATTTTTATTACCCGTTGACCCTACCAGTAAATCTGTTCCTTTTCCACTCATTAAATGGTTCAAGATGGAAGTGCACTTGGGTTATGGTTCATAATTATGAACATCTGTCACTATATCCAGTGCCAGTTTCAGCAGTTCTCAGTTCAATACTCTTTGGCCCATTGGGGAAGGGGGGGTGGATTCAGATAACTTTCTCTCACTCTCTCTTTTTGGCACAGGATAGTCTGTATGCAGATGCAGGTCTCTCTCCATCCAGTAGGTGATACTATGCCTGTTATACAGATGGAGTCGAGTCTGTTAATGGAAATATCCTTTTATGGACTACGTTAGTGTCTCAGAGGAACCAGCTGTCTGATTGGAAGCTGCAACCTCTGGTGACCTTTGGTGGCCATCTTGGTATGAGACCTTATAAAATAGGGTACCCATATCATTTTGGCATGCCTGGGGTGAGTGGAAGATCAGTGACAGAGACCCTGCTTGTTAGCATCCTGATAGCATCCAAGTTGCACTGCATAATCTCTCTGCAAATCAGATCAAAATCAGATTGGAGCCTTGTGAATGTGGCATTAAATAGAGAGGCACTCTTACAAGAATGTCTTTCTCACACAGGATTAGGGTATCGCAGTTCTCCAAATAACAGTAAAAGAGAGTAAGAGAGATTGGGGTCTCTCTGGCATACAAAGATTTCAGGGTTTTCTAAATATTACAATAATTTGTAAGCATCTTGTAGTGCCTACTCCCAGACAAATAATCAGAATGGATGATGGAATTGATGAAAATGGACAAAGCTCTAATGATTACTTTAAAATACCATTGTACTTTTGTACAATCTCTTTAATACATTTCCCCCAATGCTTACCTTCAGCCTCAACCCAGTGATCTTCACTATACAACCCCACCCAAAGCTATACAGCCTTTCTCCCAAAAATGGCCACTTTGTACTTTATGTACATGCTGTGGCCTCCGTCATTCCTATGAGGAAGTTATATTCATGGCAGCTTAAAGCAATCACATGGAGTACAGCTTTCCCATAGGAATGCAGGGGGAGCAATAGCAAACCCAATATGCCCTCTCACATGGAATGGTCCCTTCTATCCCTCCCCTACCCCTTTGCCCCTACACCTGCGTTGGTCGCTGAAAAGCAATCTCCGATACAGGAGTGGCTGACAGGAAATCAGGATCGCAGCAACAAAAAAAATAGGGTTCCTTCACTACTTTTCTGCAACTTTGGTGCAACTTGAGTGCCATAGACCACAATGTTAAATCACAAAATGTCAAGAAATTGCAAGCAAGTCGCATGCAGTGTTGCAGCAGTAGCTACCTTGCTTGCATAATGCTACACTGTTTAGCTTTACAACTTTATCAACAACTACAACATAATGGACAGCAATGTCTATCACTTTTGAGCTATGCTGCAAATCAGTAATTTTACACAAATCAGTTATTGTCTAGGGTCTCATTACCTTAGTTATAAGAACAAACCTTATTATAACCAGCAAGGGAATGACTTACAAAAGTGAAAAACGAACAAAAATCAAGTGTCAATCTTTACAAAGCAGATATGTACATTTTATAGAAGACTACAATATGTTTGCCATCCATTTACTAGTAGCTCACAGTAGTTGATCAGATTTCAAAGTACTGTAGCCAGATCAAAAATGAAAAAAATTTGGTTCCTATGCATTAGAGCACTCTACCAATGTTTACATTAAATGTTTCCAAATGCATATGTGCAGTATATGCTCACCGGCCTCTTTATTAGGTACACCTATTCAATTGCTTGGTAACACAAATTGTTGCCAGAACAGTCCCGGCTCCGGCTTTGTCCGGGATGCCCAACTGGCACAGGCAGCTATAGCTGAGGGAGATGGCCAAAGTTTTTATACAATATGCACTCACCAGCCACTTTATTAGGTACACCTGTTCAATTGCTTGGTAACACAAATTGCTAATCAGCCAATCACGTAGCAGCAACTCAATGCATTTAGACATCTAGACATGGTGAAGACAACTTGCTGAACTTCAAACTGAGCATCAGAATGGGGAACAAAGGGGATTTAAGTGACTTTGAATGTGGCATGGTTGTTGGTGCCAGATGGGCTGGTCTGAGTATTTCAAAAACTGCTGATCTAGTGGGTTTTTCAAAAAGAAAAAATATGCAGTGAGCGTACAAATATGCAGTGAGCATGGACAAAAATAAATTGTTGATGTCAGAGGTCAGATGAAAATGGCCAGACTGGTTTGAGATGACAGAAAGGCAACAGTAACTCAAATAACCACTTGTTACAACCAAGGTATGCCGAATACCATCTCTGAACACACAATACATCGAACCTTGAAGCAGATGGGCTACAGCAGCATAAGACCACACCAGGTGCCACTCTTGTCAGCTAAGAACAGAAAACACAGGCTACAATTCACAGAGGCTCACCAAAATTGGACAATAGAAGATTGGAAAAACATTGCCTGGTCTGATGAGTCTTGATTTCAGCTGCAAAATTCAGATGGTAGGGTCAGAATTTGGCATAAACAACATGAAAACATGGATCCATCCTGCCTTGTGTAAATGGTTCAGGCTGGTGGTGGTGTAATGGTGTGAGGGATATTTTCTTGGCACACTTTGGGCCCCTTTGTACCAATTGAGTATTGTTTAAACACCATGGCCTACCTGAGTATTGTTGCTGACCATGTCCATTCCTTTATGACTACAGTATACCCATCTTCTGATGGCTACTTCCAGCAGGATAATGCACCATGTCACAAAGCTCAGATCACCTCAAACTGGTTTCTTGAACATGACAATGAGTTCATTGTACTCCATTGGTCTCCACAGTCACCAGATCTCAATCCAATAGAGCATCTTTGGGATGTGGTGGATTGGGAGATTTGCATCATAGATTTGCAGCCAACACATCTGCAGCAACTGTGTGATCCTATCATGTCAATATGAACCAAAATTTCTGAGGAATGTTTCCAACACCTTGTGGAATTTATGCCATGATGAATTAAGGCAGTTCTAAAGGCAAAAAAAGGAGGTCCAACCCGATACTAGCAAGGAGTACCTAATAAAGTGACTGGTGAGTGTATATCCAGCATATAATTGACTCACAATCAGTGAGCTAAACTCTGCTCTAGTCTATCCTCTGAGACCCAGCTATTGCTCCAGGGAGCATGACTCTCCTTCCCTACAGCAAAGTGAAGGTGACACAAGGCTGTCCCTCATAGTCCACACATCAGACACTTTTTCCCTTCCTGTTAGAGTAATATATCATTATTCTCTGTAAAAGATTGTGGCCAAGGGAAGTGGCTAGAGATGAAAATGTGAGCTTAGTTACAGATTTTTGAGAAAAAGAAAAACATTTGCATACCAGAAACAGAACTGTTCCATCTGTTTAGACTGCAGGTTTTAAGAAAATAAATATTGCATTCAAAACTGTTGGACTAGATTATGAAGGCACCACTATGTTTATATGCTGGGGAAATGGAAATATTCACTTTCACCTGATTGAATTTGCTGTTATAGGTATGGATTGTTCCAAACCTATGTACATTACATTAACCTCCTTATTCCCAGCACCATATTTTAAATGTATCCTGGACTTTGCTGTCCCACCTGCAGGCAAAGAACCTGCACAGCAGGTGTATTACGTCACTTCTGGGTTCAACATTCAACACTGTGGTCGGGGAAGCAGCTAAAAGACATATAGAATTGCAACTATCACCATTTTAATCTCTTCAATCTGGCTCCAAGACTGCAGAGGTTAAGAGACCTAAGCTTTCTGATCAGGTCCACCTGTCAGTTTTTCAGGATGAACTGATCAGAAGTTCCATGCAACTCTATAGGCAGACAGATGTACATGGACACTCCACAAGGTCTAGAAAAAAAAATGGAAAAAGACTTGATTCTTTTACATTTTTTCAGAGCTAAACATGACAGATCAGAGGTGCCTGATGTAAATAGATGTGTGTCTGTTTTCATGCAGGTGCCCAGAAATTAAACATGGGCCTGAAAAGGTCCAATGTCTAAATGCAGAGAATAACTGGTTGAACTAGATGGACTTGTGTCTTTTTTCAACCAGACTAACTTTGTAACTGAACAGGCAGAGATGTCACAAAGTAATGAATCCTCTGCCAAAACAGGGCAGAAATGGTCCATATCAAAGGATCCTTTTGTATATCTATTGTATAGAGTAGTATTCTGTGTGGTTTCTGTATAAATTGACAGGCTGTGAACTAAGGCGCCCATTTACTAAATTATTTTATGTAGATATGGGTGTTGTATGTGTGTGTTTGTGGCAGATAACTAGGGACCCAGAAAGGTGCTCAGATGTCAGGCAAAGATTCAAGTCCAATGTGCATGGGAAAAACTGACCCATTCAGTCACTTTTATATCTGCAAATACAGTAGATAAACAGTAGCCTGACATTGTTCAGACCAGACTTCCTAGGGTTCCTCCAGAGGTTGCCTGGTGTTCCTTGAGCAATGAGAAATGTTTGCCCCAAAGATAAGTAACCACTGACAACAATGTTTTTTTAACCTTTCTATTTGTAAGAGAATAGTCCTCCCAATGACCACAAATGTAAGGAGCACTCTTCTTACTAAAGTATGATGAACTGTAGCTATAGTAATTTTCAGCAGGGGTTCCCTAAGACCAGAAAGTTATTTCAAGGGTTACTTTGTGTTAAAAAGGTTGAGAAAGGCAAGTCCAGACGATCTAATAACCTTTTTCCCCCATTGTCTGTTGTGCCTCATCTATTGCTCACAATTACAGGTATAGGAAATTGAGCATAAAAATGTGTATGCAAACCTTTGCCTTGCAGCAAATGTTTTCTAACTCAGTATACAATTTTCCTGATTCTGTGTCTTTAGCTTATTAGCTCATCTATCACCTCTTAATAAGAGAGCTGCAACATTATCACACCATCACATTTTACTTTGCTTTAACCCAGTGTTTCTCAACTCCAGTCCTCATGGACCCCCAACAGCTCATGTTTTCAGGATTTCCCTCAGATGAAACAGCTGTGGTAATTACTAAGGCAGTGAAACTGATCAAATCACCTGTGCAAAATAATGGAAATCCTGAAAACATGACCTGTTGGGGGTCCATGAGGACTGGAGTTGAGAAACACTGCTTTAACCTCATCTTTAATAATCTTCAGTATTTTTGCTTACTTCAGGAAACCTCGCTTTCAACCACATTGTTTCTTTCCCTTTCTCTCCCACATACTCTTCCTCTTCCATTGTCTGGACTTGTGCTCACACAATTTAAGTCTTTTCCTGTTCAGATGTGAATTTACTCACGTCACAAGTTCCATACAATGCTGTTCTGATTAGCTAGATCTGTTTACCAGGTCTTCTGCACTGACAAAAACCAAGCAGGTAACAGAAAACATCAGTTTTGTTTCAAGAGTGTTTAAGTGTTGACTAATATTGTTTATGACTTTTTAATATTGATTCGAAGATTATTATCTTTTGCATGTCAATGCCCCTTTTTCTTTACAATGTGTACTGGGATTTGCAGACATCATTAGGGATAAGTGAACCGCTTTCAGTGTGTCAGCGCTGATGGCAGATCCAACCTGTTCACTTTGCACCAATATTTGTAGCTCAATCATAGACAAAATTACTAAAGGGTAATAACAACTTTTGAGTCTAGCAATTAACTACTGCCATTGCAGAAACACCTATAACTGAACACCTATATTTGAACAGATTAGTAGCACACTCTTAGAATGAGATGCTTGATAGGTTTAGGAAAATTTAGTTTTTTAGCTCCTCTATAATCACTGGAGCAGTGTGTGATTATTTTTGTCTGTTCTTGGTCTCACTGGCTGCAGACTCAACTGCTTCCCCCTGCCTTCTAGTGGTTTCTAGAATGTAGTTGGTTGGAAGAGGCAGACCCTGGGCCTGAATATTCATTCAGTTTCAGCCAATCCCTGGAAGAGAAGATGCCCAGTAAGTGACCAAGGAGTGTAAAAATACTCTGAGGGCCTGTAACAGCAGGGTTCTTGTCCAGGAGTAAAAGACCCCAGCCTGAAGGGTTGCTGTCCTTCTGGGCAGAGTAGCTGGAGGTTTTAGGAGTTCATTGAAGTCCCAGCTCAGTGGAGCTGCAGGGCCTACTTTCTGAGAGAATCTGGAGCCAATTCAAAGGAGGAGTCACTGAGGTCTGGCCTGGGAGCACACAGGAGAAGTGTCTGGCTGATATTGGATGGAGGCATCCAAGTGTACAAGGACATTGTGAGTATAGGCCTCAGTGTGGGATCCTAGTTACCATTGCTGCTTTAACCTTTTGAGCATCTGCTCAGTGTTGCTAAATTGGGACTGTCCCTGTGCTTGAAGTCCCTGAGTTGCTGGTTCTCCTATTGTCTGTCAAGAGGGGAATTATCCTGAAGAGTATAGTCAAGGCGGAGAGCACCCTTTGTTAGGTTGTGCACTAAATTTGCAGTATCCCAAAACTCACCCTGTACCCCAACCAAGTTCAACCAGCATTAAATCTTAAAAAGACATTCCCTGGAACCAGAATGCCTACAATTCACAGGATGTATTATATACTGGTCAGTAAGGAAGAATTATTTTAATACCTATCTGTCTGTAACATATGTTGTTGTCATTGTGGGGCCCTCTGAAGTTGAAGGCATGAAATACCACAACTCAACGTGTACATACACAGCTATACTTTGACATTGTTGATCTTTTGCAATACATCTAACGGTACCAATGGCCAAATGGTTGATGTTTGATTGTTGTTCTATTACTAGACTATGTATGCTACAGTTATTGTACTATGTTTATGTCAATAAGCTAGGTCTTTTTGTTAAAAAAAAAGACATTCCCTTCCTGGTTATTGAGATGCAAGATTGTCCGTGCTGCTGTGTGCCTGGCTGCCTGGCAAATCTGCAGGGCCCGTCAGCAGTGTGTGCTACAGGTATAAAAGACACAAATGAATACAGTTCTGTATTCATTAATGCACATTTAAATGTCATTTTCCACAGTCTGTGTACAGCAGAAGTCAGGATAGGGAAAAGGGAGATGCAGGAAAAAGGGCATAACAGTTGTGCTGCATTTGAAGTAGCATGCGGAAAGGAGGAGAGAAATTTATTTGAATACTACAAACCAGAAGCATGATTTGCTATCAAACTACAAACCTGAAGTATGGATATCCTTATGGATGCCATCCTTTTCACGTTTATTCCAGCAATGAGCATTGTCCAGCAATATGTAACCATTTGAAGGGATTCATGGACCTGCCCAACGCAAATCTAGTATAAATGGGTCCATCCATCATCTGTGCTCGCCGCTCGCCACACAGGAATTTCTCGTCGCATTTGGTGAGTGGGTGAGCGGCTTTTTCAAGCCCTGATTGAGATCACGGTTAGCTGTTGGCTATACTGTTTACCGTTTGCACCGTTTAGGATAATGTGATCAAGCTCTTACCTAATCAGTGTGGGATGTTTATCCAAATGTTCAATATTTGTTTTTATTGTTTATGTGAGGACTGCCCCTAGTTCTAAAGTGTATAAAAACCTTTATTTCTGTTCAATAGAGAGTTCCAATTTTGCACCTAAGCTAGCGTTGGCTAGTCTTGGGTGTGATGCCCAGTTATAATACCTTGTTCCTGTGTCTCAGCAGTGAGGAAGCAATTCTCTAACATAAGCACCCAGGTCTTGAGTGCTAGGTGACCTGTCACACTTCCTATCTACAGTATATGGCCAAATGTATTGGGAAACCCCTTCAGATCATTAGATTCAGATGTTCCAATCACCTCCATGGTCACAGATGTACAAAATCAAGCACACAGTCATGCAGACTGTTTCTACAAACATTTGTGAAAGAATGGGTCGCTCTCAGGAGCTCAGTGAATTCGAGTGTCATACCATGATAGGTTGCCACCTGTGCAATAAGTCCATCCATGAAATTTCCTTACTACTAAATTACACAGTCAGCTATTAGTGGTATTATAACAAAGTGGAAGCAACTGGGAACAACAGCAACTCAGCCACAAAGTGGTAGGCCACGTAAAATGACAGAGCGGGGTCAGCACATGCTGAAGTCCACAGTGTGCAGAAGTTGCCAACTGCCTGCAGTGTCGACAACTAAAGATTTCCAAACTTCATGTGACCTTTAGATTATCACAACAACAGTGGGTAGAAAGCTTCATGGAATGGGTTTCCATGGCCAAGCAGCTGCATCCAAGCCTTACATCACCAAGTGCAATGAAAAGCATCGAATGCAGTGGTGTAAAGCACGCCACCACTCGACTATAGAGCAGTGGAGACGTGTTCTCTGGAGTGACAAATCACGCTTCTCTGCCTGTCAATCCAATGGATATGTCTGCATTTGCCAGGAGAATGCTACTTACCTGACTGTATTGTGCCAAGTGTAAAGTTTGGTGGAGAGGGGATTATGGTGTGGGATTGTTTTTCAGGGAACGGGGTTGGTCCCTTAATACCAGTGAAGGGAACTCATAAGGCATTGGCATACCAAGACACTTTGGACAATTTAATGCTCCCAACTTTGTGGGAACAGGTTGGGGATGGCCCCTTCCTTTTCCAATATGACTGCACACCAGAGCATAAAGCAAGGTCCATAAAGACATGAATGAGTGAGTTTGGGGTGAAGGAACTTGACTGGCCTGCACAGAGTCCTGACCCCATCCCGATAGAACACCTTTGGGATGAATTAGAACGGACACTGTGAGCCATGCCTTCTCGTCGGACTGAAAGTGATATGTTAAATCTACTACTATCTAATGTTCATTGTATAGGCAATCGCTATCGTTCTTTTGATACTGACTGAAGATATGTTAAGACCTGTGGCCTTTACTGGTCTCTGATATAAACCATTTCTATACAATGTTTTATTTGCCATTTGTTGTCATAACCAGTCCATTGATGTATGTACTTGTTCAACTTTGTCGCAGTGAAATACTGAATGAGAAAAATAGTTTGTGTCACTTGAAAGAGTTTATTTCCACTTTAAGCCAGAGGTGGTGGGAAGGAATTTAGTCCCAAGGAATGAACAGTTTCATTCCAAATGATAGCTAGGAATGTTTATTGTATGTGGAGGTCATGGTATAGCTAGTAGTAGTTATTTCCGTTCAAATGGGCTTGTTCTGTAATGATGAAGAGGTTTCAATAAATATTCAAGCAGCTTCTTCAGTTCTATTGAGTGTCAAGAACATACCCCAGCATTTACTTCAGCTATGTAATACACATAAACAACACATTTCCCAGGCTTATTGGGGGTTGGTTTATAAAAGTCAAATAAACTGTTTACTTTGCAAGGGAACTTGTACTTTACAGGGGAATTTTCCCCAGAGCTTAGTGAATTTTCTCAGAGCTAACCTCATTGCCTAAGCTCTGGGTAAAATACCCTTGCAAAGTGAACAGTCTATTTGCCTTTAGTGTCACTATAGATTTGGAGTATGGAAATTGAACAGGGTGCTTTCACAGAATTTGACAAAACATTTTCAACTTCTGACGTGACACATTCCATAGTGATTGAATAAAGATGAATTAGGGTGAAAGAGTTACCCACATAGTTGTAAATATTGAATTTTGTTACTGATGATCATTATTGGAAAAGCTGCAAAACATCTTCAGGTTTACAAAAAAGTTCAGTTAAATGTGGCTAACTACTACTGACCAGGGAATTTCAGTGTAGCATCAGGGGTTGTAGCATTTACAGCAATAACCAGATTGCTTGTCAACTTCTATTCAAAACAAGCACTAACTTCTTTATTGTATCAAAACAGACATTTACATTAACCTGGATTACAGTTACTTTTCAGATGTAATGTACTGTAGATAGAAAAGTTTTTTGGGCTTCCATACCGTTTATGAATGGAAATGTTACTACAAATTGAGTTGCTGTGACATCAGCTACTTAAAGCTCAATTGCAGGTTATAGTGTGGTTGGTAATCATAACTAACCAGATACTTAGAATACTTACTTGCATGGTCAGAGTAGGTTGATGGTATCAGACATTTATGTAGCACGTAATGACCACATTTTATCTAAATTTAAACACTGACATCAGAGGTAAACCCGTGGGTACATAGCTACATAGCTAGGAAATCCGGGATTGCACGTATTTGTCATCTACCAATTCTTTTCTTGGTAAGTATAGAATATTACATCAAGTATGCTAAGTCGTCCAGTATAGTGTTTACGGACTTCTTCAAATTCTCCACCACTTCCTTATCAAATGGCATTTCCCCAAATATTCACTTCACTTTTTTCTGTATAATTGAAATCTGTTCACAACATTTTGCTGGTTTAGCACATGTAAATACTTAATAGAACATTCTATTTTGTTTCCTAATTAAGGAAGATCAGTATGGTCCCATATCAGTTTACATGTAACAATGTAACATAAGGTCCAAGGGAGTTTTAGGTGCACATCTGAACTGTGTATATTATAATGTATTCTGACTCAGATTGTTGTGATAGCGATTTATCCCTTGTGAGACCTCTCTGCCTAGCCTGTATAAGCAGATATAATCACTGTGGGCAATCCTTGTCAGATAGCTGAACTCACCAATACTGTGTTCATCCAGAAGTTGCTTTATTCTGTACATGTGACAACAGGATACAGCAGAATGAATGGTTTCCAGTATTATGCGGTCAAAAGATGATACTTTCTGTAGCGTACTATGAAGAATACATGTGTCCCTGTTACATGTGGTCTATTAGCTGCATCCATGACACAGGAAGTGCTGAACTCAAGAAGAAGGGAGGAGCTTCATATACAAAGGAACTGTGTCATAGATCTCAGGGAGGCAACATGAAAAACAAAGTGTATACCAAATAAGACCACTGGATGGCAGCATTACTAACTATAGAAATGTCCATAGAAAATGGTACAAAAAATAAACTATATGAATTCTCATGTACATTAACATAAATATTAACTGTGTAACAGCATACTCCCCGTCTGGCATTGTAAATGTCACTATTTAAACCATAACGGTAGTTATACAATTGCAAATAAACAACAGCGCAATTTGCTTGATGTCTTGAAGACCTGAAAGACATAAAAAAGAGAACATGCATATAGTGCAACAATTATAACGTAAGGCTTCAAGTTGTATCAAATAAAGTTCAAGACACTTCCTTCTTGAAGTCACAGGTTGGATCCAGCAGCATACGCAAGCAAGTTCATTCTCCAAAGGGTAAGAGCAGAACAAGTTCCGTGATAGGTCTGCTGAAAGTCTTTACAGTCCCTTGTCTTGCAACTTTCACCTCCACCTTGCGTACCTTGCCGTCATCACTAGGAATGCTCTTTACAATGAGTCCCATAGGCCACTCGATTCTTTCAGCTTGCTGGTCCTTCAGCAGAACGAGATCTCCAACTTTAATGTTAGGGTTCAGGCGTTGCCATTTTCTGCGTCCTTGCAGAGTAGAAATATACTCCATTCTCCAACGATTCCAGAAGCAGTTGGAGAGGTGTTGTACTCGCTTCCACTGGTCATAGCACATATTTCCTGTTTTAAAGTTTCCAGGTGGAACAGGAACGGACCCAAGCTTCTGGGTAAGTAGAGTAGCTGGGGTAAGGATAGTTGGGGTCTCTGGATCTGTAGAAACTGGAACAAGTGGTCTTGAATTGATTATGGCAGATGCTTCTGCCAGGAAGGTGGTTAGAATCTCATGGGTAAGTCTTGTGGAGTTCAAATCCATAAGCATAGAGTCCAGTATTTTTCGTGTGATGCCTATCATTCTCTGACTTGTAGCAAGGGAAGCTGAGGTGTAACAGCGTGGTATACTGATTCCATCTAAGGCATGTAGAGATTGTTTCCAGGACTCCCACTTTGGAAGCTTGTCTGTAGGCAGCGGAACATCCCAATCTTTAATAGACTCTGAGAACTGTCTAAGTAAGGCTTTACCTTGTATGGTGATGGGAGCCACAAATCCCAATGGATCGTATAAACTGTTCACCACTGACAGAACACCACGCTTGGTAAATGGTTTGTCTGCAGAGCCGTCTTGAAAGCCGAAGGTATCTTTTAATAAGTCCCACCGTAGGCCCAGACTTCTCTGTACAGGTGGCATGTCCATTCCAAGATTTAAATCTTTAAACCCAGTGGCATGATCGCCAGGTTGAAAGGCTTTCATAACAGCAACACTATTCGAGGCAATCTTGTGTAGTCTGAGGTTAGCCTCGGAAAGCATACCTTGTGTCCTTTGGAGCAGGTCTATGGCTTCTTCGTCTGTAGGTAAAGACTTAAGTCCGTCGTCAACATAAAAGTCTCTCTCAACGAAGTGTCGAGCATCCGCACCATACTCCTTTTCTCCATCAAGGGCAGTCCTTCGTAAACCATATGTTGCAACAGCGGGTGAGGGACTATTTCCAAAAACATGTACCTTCATGCGGTATTCAATTATCTCATTGTCCATGTTGTTGTTACGGTGCCACAGAAACCTTAGGAGGTTCCTATGGTCTTCACGTACAATGAAGCAATGAAACATTTGCTCAATATCAGCAGTTATAGCAACTGGTTCTCTTCTAAATCTCATAAGTATACCTACAAGGTTGTTGGTTAGATTCGGGCCAGTGAGAAGAACATCGTTCAGGGATACGCCTTGATGCTTGGCACTGGAGTCAAATACTACCCTGATTTGTTTTGGCTTACGTGGATGATACACTCCGAAGAAGGGCAGGTACCAGCACTCATCGTGTCTTTGAAGTGGTGGGGCTGGTTCGGCGTGATCATTATCAAAGATCCTTTTCATAAAAGCGATGAAATGTTCCTTCATTTCAGGCCTGTTCTTTAGTGTTCGTTGAAGTGAGTTGAATCTGGATAGAGTCTGTTCACGATTGGTTGGGAGTGTGGCCCTTGCAGCACGAAGAGGTAATGGTGCGATCCAGCTGTTAGACTCATCCTGGAAGAATTCTTCGTCCATTATTTTGATGAACTCTCTATCTTCGACCGACAAGGCTATTTTGTTGTCATCACTTGTAGTACAAAACACTGTGGTACCTAGGTTGTCATCACAAAGAACAGGAGTAACATCAGGTACTTGGATGATGTCAAGAGGCTTCTCCTTTACTTCATAATGGTGAGGGCACTGTTTGAAGTGGGATGCACGTCCATTTCCCAACATGTAAGTTTTGAAGGAGTGGATCTCAGTTGATGTTCTGTCCAGGCATACATCGCCCACTATTACCCAGCCTAGGTCAAGTCTTTGTGCATAAGGGGCATTGTTAGGTCCATCGCATTGGTCGCGTACTTTATGTACTCTGAGAATTTCTCCTCCTAGCAGGACCAAGATTTCAGCACTCTTGTCCATCGCAGGAATCTCATCAGCAAGGTGCCTTAAGTGAGGATGATGATATGCAGCTTCTGGAGTAGGAATCTCTTCTCTTTCGTCTGGTATCTGATCACACTCAACTAATGTTGGGAGGGGTATGCCTTCTCCATCCTTGATATGAGAGACCATGAATCCATCGACCCTTCTGCCAAAGGTCTCTACACGACCAGAACAGGTTCTGAGAGTATACGGTGTGGCGTGACCTTCTAAGCCAAAGATCTCAAAGAATTTAGGCTTAACCAAGGATCTGTTGCTCTGTTCATCTATTATGGCATACATCCTAGCAGCTTCCTCAGGATGATCCTTGGGGTATATCTTGACTAGGCATATCTTGGCACAGCATTTGTGATCCAGTCCCTCTCCACAGACTTCTGTGCATGAAGAAGAAACATTACTTTTGGCTAGAGCATGACTTTGTTGCTCCCCGCCATAATTTGGGACAGGGGTTGAGGTAGGTAGCTGCTGCGGGTTGTCTGGAAGTGGAGTAGGATGCATGGCTGTAACATGTCTGTCGCTACCGCATTCTGTGCACTTGATGACAACTTTACAGTCTTTAGCAAAGTGGTTATAAGAAGCACAGCACTTGTAGCATATTCCAAGTTTCTGGAGAATCTCCCTGCGCTCTTGTAAAGGCTTTGCCCTAAGCCCACGACATTTCTTAAGAGGGTGAGGCATCTTGTGAATAGGACACTGACGATTAGGGTCTTTATCTCTGGCATCCACAATGCCTTGGTCAGTAGGTGAGGTTGTGGAGGGTGAGATGTCTGTCCTTTTAACAGATATTGCTCTAGTATAGTCTCTACGTTTAGCTGCTGTGTTATCATACCTTGATGATGATGAGGATGAAGCAGGTAAGTTTGGTTCACTGAAGCTGAAGCTGGGATCGTTTCTCGTCCAGGCTTGATCACTAATGAACCTGCAAAAGTATGAGAATGGAGGAAAGGATACGTTATAGTCTCTTTTGTACCTTGAGCCCTGTTGTGCCCATTTCTCTTGCAGGCCGTATGGCAGTTTAGACACCACTGGGTTGACACCATGAGCGGTGTCCAGGAAGCTTAGTCCAGATAGACGTGGGTCTGTCTTTGCCAACTCTAGCTCCATGAGGAGGTCACTTAGATCTTGGAGCCTGCGATAGTCTTTGTTTCCTATTTTTGGGAAGTTTTGCAGTCTCTTGAATAGAGCGCTCTCTATGGCTTCAGAGCTACCATAGGCTTGCTCAAGTCTTGCCCATGCAGCAACAAGACCTGCGTCTGGGTGGTCAACATGTACTGTTCTCAGTCTTTTAACACGATCTGCAGATTCTGGTCCCAGCCACTTTATGAGCAAATCAAGTTCTTCCTTAGTAGTAAGGTTGAGATCAGCAATAGCAGCCTTGAAGGTTGATCTCCAGGCCCTGTAGCTCTCTGGACAGTCGTCAAACCTTGAGAGGCTGGTGTTAATGAGCTCACGGCGAATCATATATCTGGCAAAGTCATTCAAGTCTGATCTCTCACTCTTTGGTGTCAAAGTAACTTGTGGAACCCCTTGGGTGTGAAAATTCTCTGGTGATGTAGGGTGAGGTTTACCAGGGTAAAATGATGTTGCATGAGCGTTTAACTGTGGTGTAGTCTCTAAGGCTTGTGCTGGCTGTGGCTTGAGCTGCGACTTGTCACTGGAAGTCACCTTGTTGTTGGCAAGAGTTGATGTGGTTTGCTGCATAGATGTACTTGTGTTGTAGATTTGAAGAGGGTTAGGCATATGGAGCCGAGAGGTCTCTGTGTTGAGAGTCAGAACAGTGTTAGTAGGAGGTACAGGAGATGACTCTGTATCTTCGCAAATGTTATGCTTTAATACGTATTCACTGGTGCGTTCAACTGGATCTTCCAGTTCTGCTGGGATAAGGCAGTCTGAATTAGTACTTTGTCCCATTGCTTGTTCAAGGACTTTCAGCCTTGCTACGGAAGCTGCTTCCTCCCCTTCCATCTGCAGAATCTTTATTTGGGAATCTGCCTCTGCTTGTTGAGAAGCCATTTGTGCTTGGAGAGCTTTGCTTTGAGCTTCCATCTCTGCTTGCTGAGCTATCTTGCATGCTTCTATCTCTGCTTGCTGAGCTTTGCTTTTAGCTTCCATCTCTGCTTGCTGAGCTTTGCTTTTAGCTTCCATCTCTGCTTGCTGAGCTACCTTGCGTGCTTCTATCTCTGCTTGCTGAGCTATCATCTCCGCTTGTTGCGCTATCTTGCGTGCTTCTACCTCTGCTTCCTTTCTGGTAAAAGAGCTTTGCGCCTTTTTTGATTCAGCATCAACGCGGGCCTCTATTAGCTTATCGCTTAACGTCGAACTTCTGGAGCGAGAGGATCTAGAAGAAAGTGCAGTGCGCTTGGTTGAGGTGGATCTGTGAGATCTGGTCTCCTGCAGTTGAGTAATGCGGAGTTCTGCTTTAAACTTAGCATTTTGCACTGCAAGATCCCTTTGTTGGTTTAGTGCATCAGTCCTGGTCAGTTCTGCTGAAGAATCCTCTATATTAGAGTCCTGCAAGAAAGCTGAGTATTTTACAGACAGCCGCTGGTAGCGTTCATACGCAGCAGATAGGCGATTTATAGAGTCTCTTAATTCAGCTGGTTGATCATTAAAGTGTGACAAAACTGACATGCATTGTGAAGTTCGGTCCCAGAGGTCTGACAGATTACTGGAGAACTCATCTCTAGTGGCTTCATAGTTTTCCCTGAGTTTCTGTGTCGGTTTTATTGTACGTTTGGGTTTTACGCTCTGTTCGGGAATGTCTGCAGAATCTGCTCCCTGTACGTCTGCTGGTTCAGAGGAATGATGTATCTGCGTTGGTTCGGCCATAAAGGAGTGTTCAGAGCCTTGTCTAGACATTTTTTACTGTTCTGCAAAAATTGGTACTGTCTCTTTAAGAAGACGAACCGCAGCTTAGACAGGTGGGGTAACACAGTTCAATGCAGAGAAACAGTATTCAACATTCACATGAAGTGCAGTAAGCTTGTGCGACCATGTGCTTTGCAAGATGGCGGATGGCACTGAGCTTGATTGCAGATTAGGCACACACATATACACAGCAGGGTGTAGGGATTCTATGCATCTTTTGACTATTCTGACTCAGATTGTTGTGATAGCGATTTATCCCTTGTGAGACCTCTCTGCCTAGCCTGTATAAGCAGATATAATCACTGTGGGCAATCCTTGTCAGATAGCTGAACTCACCAATACTGTGTTCATCCAGAAGTTGCTTTATTCTGTACATGTGACAACAGGATACAGCAGAATGAATGGTTTCCAGTATTATGCGGTCAAAAGATGATACTTTCTGTAGCGTACTATGAAGAATACATGTGTCCCTGTTACATGTGGTCTATTAGCTGCATCCATGACACAGGAAGTGCTGAACTCAAGAAGAAGGGAGGAGCTTCATATACAAAGGAACTGTGTCATAGATCTCAGGGAGGCAACATGAAAAACAAAGTGTATACCAAATAAGACCACTGGATGGCAGCATTACTAACTATAGAAATGTCCATAGAAAATGGTACAAAAAATAAACTATATGAATTCTCATGTACATTAACATAAATATTAACTGTGTAACAGCATATAATGAAAACCTTTTTTTGCTACTGATCAAGCTGTGAGTAGGTAATTCCTTGCTAGTGTCCCAAGCAGCAATGTTTGGAGTATGTTTATTTGGGGAGGTTTGGTGCGTATTTTTTCATCAGCCACAACATTAAAAACAATTCCGACAAATTAAATTAGCCAGTGAGCTACTATTGCTAGCCAGCTGTGTTGAATGCAGAAAGGTGAGCATTCTTGTGAAATTTGGGATCTCAGCTTTCTCAAGAACTTGCCAGAAGGTCCAGTGATATTATGCTCACCTAGGCAAGCACACCAGAGTCAAAACATTTTCATGCAAACTCTGCTTTAAAAGAGCTTGACACTGGCACAGTTTTGCAGCTAGCATGTTCAGGAGGAGATAGCATGTTCAACCCTGGAGAGTTGGATATCTACCTAAACAACATGGAAAAAAACAAAAATCAACATGGTGCTTTTTTTTTAAGAAGATAACTTAGCAAGGCTGATTAAAAAGTAAGGAAAGTTTGAAGAGTTCAGGGTGTCAGTAGTAACTAATGCAGATTTCAGGGGTGTTTAAAATTTATCCAAGAGTTCAGGGGTCAGTAGTATTCATTGTAGGGTTGAGAGGTCATTAGTAAGTAAAGTAGTGTGCATGGTTTAGGAATAAGTAATGCAGAGTTCAGAGGTTTAGTAGTATGTAAAGCAGATTGCAGAAGTCAGGAGTAAGTAACACAGAGCGCAGAGGTCGGTATTATGTAATGCACAGTAAAGGGGTCAAGAGTAAACAACGCAAAGGTCAGTAGCCTACAACACAAAGTATTCAACGCACAGTGCAGGGGTCCATAATATGTAACACAAAATTCAGAGTTCATGAATAACGTAGATTGCAGGGGTCCGTAGTAAGTAATGGAGAGTAAAAGAGGTGAGTAGTATGTAAAACTGAGTGCAGGGCTCATTAGTATGTAACACACAGTGCAAGAATCAGTAGTACATAATGCACAGTGCAAGGGTCACTAGTGAGTAACACACAGTGTAGACATCAGGTGTAACATACCCACATCTCCATCAGCAAGTAAAAACATCCCCCTTACAGTACAAACCCATATCTAGCTGAACTAAATTGCCCATAGCAAAAATTCCCCCTCCCCCTGTGAAATTCACTCACCAGATACCAGATCCACCATATGCAATGGCACCCAGCCGACTCTTCTCTCGGGTCTCCTCTTGGCTGTGTTAGATGCTGAGGAGGAGCCTAGGACTTCCATCAGCGCTGCAATGCCTATTGCTGCTCTGATCTGAGGTCAAAATCCATCTGCTGCCATGTCATATGGCCCCAGTCAAAGGGTAGGTTGCATTCAACCTGTTAATTGGTCAGACAAATGTAAAAGACATTGTGAAAAGATTTTAGACAAAAACCTGCATTAACAAATTGAAAGCCTAACTCCATAGAATGTATAATTTGTCCAGGATGTGGATGATGGTTTTTGCACACAGTATAGTGAATATGCATGGAATTAAAGAGATTCTGTCACCAGACCATTCATTTCAATAGAAATGTTCCCATAAGTATATATGTGCATTTAACATATTGTATGTACTGTATGGTATGTCTCCCTTGACTGAAAAAAAGCCCTGACTAGCCCTGTACAATCATCTAGTTCACAATTTACACATGTGAGTGAACATTCAGCACATATGCAGGCACATTAGCCAATCAAACCCTTGTGGTTTATTCTGCTCCTATGTTAATTATTAAATTAGCCTCAACAGATATATACTGTATGACAGGAAGGGGGTGGGCTAAGAGAGCTCACAAAGAAATCCAGTTTAGATGTATGCATGTGCATACCAGCTGTTAGGTGACTTAATACATGTATGCTTATTTCCCAACAGTGACTCACTGGGGCAACTTATTAAAGGAATAGAGACTGTTCACTTCGAAAACTTAAAATTCTCTTCTGAAGTGTGTGATGACTTTGTAAAGTGAATATTCACTCAGATTAGTGAATAGAGTCAACCCGGGTTCCCTTCATTCAATCACCTCTTAGTTAGTTAGGGGAGCTCTAACTTCAATAGCTAGATAGAGGCTGAGTAGCAGCCTGGGTGCAATAGTCAGAAGGTGAAATTTTGGTCAAAGCTGAGAGGCTCTGCAGACCAGCCCTCTGGAATTTCCCCCTGCTCTAGAACTTTGAAGAAAGATTTATAAGCAATGGGTGGATCCGAGGAGTGGCTGATCTGCACTTTTGAGGGATCCTGGCCAATCCCCGACAGGAGGCTTGATAAGGGGCCAGGACAACCCTTAAAAGTGACAGAGCCTGCTCAGCAGGAGGAGAGTTGAGTTCGAAGAGGAGGCCGGGTGGAAGAGAATGTGAAGGCTGAAGAGCAGGAGCATGGGAGGGGGCCCAGATGGAGAGGGGCTCACCTCCAAACAGGGATCTTGGAAGGAATAAAACTTTGACCTTTATCGGCCCCCTGAGAGAGGACCACCTGTTTAGCAGGGAAGGAGCAGCCAAACTAGAAGGCCTGATAGCAGCCACCGACCCATCTGCAGCATAGAAGAAGGTGAAGTGAGTACACCTACACCCCCTGGGCCAGAAAGGGGAAAGAGCATTTGGGTGGAAAATCTGACTCGCTCCATACCCGGGACTGTTAACCCTTTCAGTAACAGCCACTGGATCAGCTCTGAGGAAGCTCTTCGAAACGCGTCAGCTTCACCCTGAGAGTCTCCCCTCTTGGTGGGACTTGCACGTGTCTCCTACTCAAGTGTTCCGATTTTGGATTTTATATGCCTTATATACTGCTACTTTTGTGAGTATACATCTTATTTCAATAAAATTACTCAGTTTTACTGAGGTAATGTGCAAGGTTGGTGCACTTTTTGTTTTTGTTCTTCATTGCAGTATATGTCAGGTTTCCTCTGCCTTGTGTAGGAGCTGCACAACGGTTGATCCATTGATGGACGAACTTTCATAGTAATTGATCCACCCATTTCTGACCTGGGTCCCTGAGCGCAGGAGGTGTTGTTTATGTTTTCACAGCCACTGGATCCCCTGACCATGGATTCCTCCAGGCAGCTAGGTAGAGGAACATTTGGGGTCTGAAGTGGTACACAGGGAGATGCTAGTTAGCTCTCCAAGAAGAGGATTTCTTTGTGCATAGACTTGTAAATAGTTCAGGAAGATTGTCCTCAGTTCAAACAGTTCCACTGGGCATCCCATACACCCCTTACCCCATTCAAGTTTATTATCCCCTAATAAAACTTCAAAACAAGCTCAAGGATTTGTTACTGACTCCTGGATGCAAATCTGTGAAAAATGTGTGTTGCTTGGCCGCGCAGGACTATAGGGAGACCAAAATACTCAGCATCTCCTAAGGGGGTAGTGCTAGAAACACGCAAGCAAAAACCTTGTTTGTTTTTTTTGTATTTACCTTGCACATGGTTTGTGAAAATGAGTGAATAGACTTAATTTCTTTAGTAAATCTTAGATGGCTCAAATTTCAACTGTTTCTGCAGGTACCAGCCGACATTCAATCCATTTGTGGGCAGGCTGGTTGTACTCTAGCCGATTCATCAATCAACTTGGGTACAACCAGCCTGTCAGATTTTTTACATGGGATTACTACCTAGAAGCTATAGCTGCTAGCAGTACCCTGAGGAAGTCACGCGAGCGGTGACGCAACGCGTAGGTGACGTCATTTTCGGTGCGGACGCCATCTTTGGACTCCCTATAGAACCCATGCAAGTACACCCATACATGAGGTTCTAAATGCTGTATACAAGAAGATGTACTATGTGAGTGTTCTGTGTATATATTTTAATTACTGTGCTAATAAATGGTAATACACTATGGAGGCTTTTCTCTTTGTGGACAACGTGGGAGCTGTTTTCTCTGGATACGAACCATTTAAGATATTCCTTGAGGATACGCTTTAACCCAGAGGGATCCAGGAGTGATCCATAAGGCATTTAGGCCCTTTTAGGGTCGCAGCAAGGAGGTGAGGAGCCAATCTAGCTGTGTGTGGAGTTATCACCAGAGCCTACAAACGCACAAGATTCACCTGCATGTTTGCATTCATTGTTGTGGACACTGGTGGCACGTTTTTGTTATAAAAGATATAATTTTGAGTGATGTGTTCATTTATATTCACTTGTTGCATATATATTCACTTGCTGCATATATATATTTTTTTTTCTGATTTCAGCGGTTTATTTATGGTTATGAATAGACTGTGTTGACACTGAGCACTTGTTTTATAGGGTATATCCCCTGTATTAGGGGGCTTAATATCAGTTATTTCCACCAAATGCACAATTTTGTGTGATGTTGCACGATTGTAGCATTCATTTACATCATTAGGATTCACTGTTTGTTTCACCATTATGTCACATTTTTTATGTTGAGATTCAGTTTGTTTATAGAGCGCTACACTTATTGATTGTTATATAGATGGATTGAAATTTCAGTAGGGACCGGCTGAATTTTGATTCATCTACAGCCATTCCTGCTAGACAGAAGTGGATCTAATATTTGACTTCTGTCAAATGCGTCTCTTGTAAAATTTTTATTTGATTAGCGGTTGAAAGCAATTGGTTGCAGTACTGATCTGTGTATTTTGACAGTGCAGGTGTCCCACTGTCAGAATACAATAGCACAGAGAGGAGGATCAACCTCAATTGTGTGGGATGGCTGATTGAAAGAAAACATCAATTTATGGCCCTGCCCAGTCAGGGCCAGATTTACCATTAGGCACTATATGCATATGCTTCTTAGAGGGGTACCTCTCTCTTTCTTTCTCTCTCTGTTTCTGTCTCTATCCCCACAGCTGGTGACCAGAATCCCCCTTACATCAGAGTTCCCCTTTACATCACAGTCCACAGTGTTCTCCTTTACATCAACATCCACAGCATTCCCCTTTACACATATAAAAAAATGTATATTCAAATATTTTAGCGAGAAAAAAAAGTAGGTCTTACTGTCTTTTTTGGGGGGGGGGTGCTTCAGAATTCTCTGCCTATAGGCTCCTGAAATGTAAATCCGCCCCTGGGCCCAGTCCCACAACCTGCAGCTACTAAGCAAGTCAGCAATGTCAGCTTTCTGACAGAAAAACAATTAGTCGTCACCAGCTCTCCTATGCAAAAACATACAGAGATTTGGTAGTGTAATTTGGTCACTAAGTTGCCTTAAGGAAGGGACCCTGGGTGACCCTGAAACACTGACTTACTTGACTGATGTACCGTTGCACTAAGAGTGTATATGTCTGGAGCAAAGGGCTAGTGATGTTTCATTGTTGCACTGTGGTTTGCGCTGCACCATTCGCTACAGTCACTACGAGCAACCATCTGTTAACAAGGTCAAACACTGGAAGGAGAGCAGTCCTCACCCTGTCATTTATGTGAGCTTTCTTACAGGTTCTCTTTAAAAAAAACTATTTCAGAAAGATTTAACCTAGCTTATCCAAAAAGCGTCTGCTTTTTATCTTTCAAAAAGTGTTTCCCAGTGCTAAACCTTTTATCCAGTTTCTAAATTGCTGCATTGGTCAACTTCAAAAGCAAGTATAAAGGAATATTAGAGGTACAAAAAAATAGCACTTGTGGGTTTAACCACTTCCCACCCACCCGCAATGTACTGCGGATGGGCGGTAGCTGCAGGCAAAGCGACGTACCCGTACGTCGCTTTGCTCTTCTGGGTTTAGCCCCCCTCGCTGACCCCCACTGTCATTCGTTGTAGGAGGTGTATGTCAGCAGGTCTTGGCCAGTGATTTTGGCCGGGACTCTGCCGATCTCCTACAGTGAATGGAGATGCAGAGCTGTGCCTGTATTTGTAAATTTTAAAACTTTTTTGGGCCTAACCCTCAATATCGGCATCACAAAAAAGAATGAGTTGCAGTTGTATTGGTCCACAGACCCGATTCATCATATGCCCATGTTCTCTGCTGCAATGACCAGGCACAGATATGAGACGATAATGCACTCCATGCATTTCAGTGATAACACACTCTGTCATCCTCGGGGTGACCCTGAACATGACAGGCTCTACAAATTCGACCTGTTTATTCTGACAGCAACAGGAACTTGCTCACAGAATATATACATAAGTCAGTGTAGGCAGCGCTGTTGGATGAGATTTTTCATCTGCAGTTAAAAAAAGATCATATATGCTGAAGCATGGGGGCTTGGGGTATATATTTTATAATATTTTTTGGCACATTTCATGTGTGCCCACCATTAGAAGTGGGTGGATGCAGAGAGGTATATTCTAATGGTGGGCATACCACTGACATTTTCTGGCAGAGATTTCTTCTGTCTTTTCATTCAGCCCACAGGCTGCATAAAAAAAAAACATAGCATATGGCCGCTATTCATCGGCATATATATTTTATAATATTTTTTGGCACACATTTCAATAAAAGGTTGTTTTATTGAGTTACCCATTGCTGTTTTCTTTCCAGGAATGTTATTCAGCTGAAGCACCGACTTGTTTATTCTGACAGCAACAGGGCCTTCCTCTCAGAATATACATAAGTAGGTGTGTTCAGTGCTCTTGGATGAGATTTTTCCTCTGCAGTTAAAAAAGAGCATATGTATTCTGAAGCATGGGGGCCTGGGGTGGCCAGTGGGTGGATGGCCCCTATGCTTCGCCATATACAGTTATGCTTAAAAGTTTACATACCCTGGCAGAAATTGTGAAATTTTGGCATTGATATTGAAAATATGACTGATCATGCCAAAAAATGCTCTTTTATTGAAGGATGATGATCATATGAAGCCATTTATTATCAAATAATTGTTTGGCTCCTTTTTAAATCATAATGATAACAGAAATCACCCAAATGGCTATGAATGTTTGGCCTTGGTACAGACACACAAGGTGACACATGGGTTAAAATGCCAATTAGAGGTTAATGTCCCACATCTGTGGCTTTTTAAATTTCAATTAGTGTCAGTGTATAAATAGCCAATGAGTTTGTTAGCTCTTACATGGAAGCACTGACTAGGCTAGATACTGAGCCATGAGGATCAAAAAAGAATAGTCAAACGTCCTGCGTAACAAGGTAATGGAACTTTATAAAGATGGAAAAAGACATGAAAAGATGTCTAAAGCCTTGAACATGCCAATCAGTACTGTTAAATCACCTATTAAGAAGTGGAAAGTTCGGGGATCTCTTGATACCAAGCCAAGGTCAGGTAGACCAAGAAAGATTTCAGCCACAACTGCCAGAAGAATTGTCCGGAATTCAAAGAAAAACCCACAGGCGAACTCAAAAGAAATACAGGCTGCTCTGGAAAAATATGGTGTGGTTGTTTTGAAGGAGCACAATATGATGACGCTTGAAGAAAAATGAGCTGCATGGTCGAGGTGCCAGAAAAAATCCTTTACTGCATCAATGACACAAGAAGGCCTGGTTAGGAATGTCAAGGTGTTGTCAGGCACATTGTAACTGGGCTTTTTTGTGGCATTGGTGCAGTAAAGGCTTCTTTCTGGCACCTCGACCACTCATTTTATCTTGATTAGATGTGCATTTTTGTATTTATCACCCTACGTATATTGATCATTTATATTATATGTTCACAAAATTACTTTGGGACATTCACTTAGTCATTTATTTATTTTCATTCACTTTCACTCTTAATTTCACTTTTATTTTCATTTTTTATCAATTCTAATTTTCTCTCAATTTCTTCTTATTTTCTTTTCCTACATTTTTTCTTCTTTTTCTTTGGCTTTTTTGTTTTCTTTTCTTTCTTTTTGGCTTTAGCTTTTGTTTTCTCTTTTTGGCATTATGGTTTTGTATGCTTTGTAACATTGTTTCAGTAGGAAAATGAAGAAAAAAAACCAAAAACATATTTTATTTTAATATTTCAAAACCTTGTGAGAAAAAATGAGATCTGCAAAATATTCACCATGCCTCTTTTTAAATTCCTTGGGGTGTCTACTTTCCAAAACGGGGTCATTTGGGGGGGGGGGCTTGGTGCTATCCTAGCATTTCAGGGCCTCCGAAACTGTGATAGGTAGTGAAGAAGTGCAATGAGGTAGTTAGCACCTTCCAGCTTTTAAAGTGGTCATTGGATTGCAGGCTCCTGTATGTGGCTAGGCTCCCAAAAAGTCACACACATGTGGTATCCTCATACTTGGTAGAAGTAGCAGAATGTATTTTTGGATGTAATTCCACATATACCCATGGCTTGTGTGAGCAATACATCAATTAAGTGACAACTTTGTGTTAAAAAAAAATGTTTTTGTCATTTTCCAAAGACTTGTGGGAAAAAATAAATCTTCCATGGACTCAATATGCCTCTCAGTATATATGTTAGGGTGTCTACATTCCGAAAAAGGGTCATTTGGTGGTGTTTGCACTGTTCTGGTATTTTAGCACCTCAAGAAATGTGATGGGCAGTCAGAAAGTAAAAGCTGTGTAAATTCCATTATCTATACCATAGTTTGTCGACGCTATAACTTTCACACAAAGCAATAAATATACACTTATTGGGATTTTTTTTTACCAAAAACATGTAGCAGAATACATTTTGACCCAAATTTATGATGAAATTTGAGTTTTTTGGTTATTTTTTATGACAGAAATGAGAAAATATTGTTTTGTTTTTTTAAAAAATTTTCAGTCTTTTTTTCTTTATAGCACCAAAAATAAAAGGCACACAGGTGATCAAATACCACCAAAAGCAAGCTCTATTTGTGTTAAACTAACTTTGAGTTTACTATATATTCTTTTTAGCCGAAATTAAAAAATATAGTTTTTTTTCAAAATTTTTGGTCTTTTTTTTGTTTATAGCAAAAAATAAAAAGCGCACAGGTGATAAATACCACCAAAAGAATTCTCTATTTGTGTGAAAAAAAGGACATAAATTAAATTTATGTACAGCATTGCATGACTGCGCAATTGTCAGTTAAACTAGTGCAGCGCTGTATAGCACACAATGGCGTAAATTGCAGTATCTATACCATAGTTTGTAGACGCTATAACTGTCAAGGTCCTACCTTTTCCCTGTGGTTATGTTACTTCATGTGCTGGTGTCCATCTTGGATTCTGCTGTGCATGATGGGAGCCCTTTTATGCCTTCAGGTTTCTGTGGTCCATCCTCCAGAGGGGTGTGGCTGATGACATATAAGCCTGTGGCCCGCACATGCTCTTTGCACTTGTGTCTTGTGTCTTTGTGTTGCTGTTACTCTGTTCTGACTCTCGTGACTCTCCTGGTATCTGATTCGGCTTGTCTTGACTATTCTTTGTATTCTCCTTTGATCTGACCCTCTGTTGCTGAACCCGGCTCGTGACCTGTGATTCTCGTCTGCTGTCCTGTACTGTTCTGTCCTGTTGTTGTTGACCCCGGCTTGTCTGACTACTCTTTTGTCTCTTCCACCAGCTACACGCCATTGGCGGCGGCCATTACCGCAGCTGAGGTGTCTCGGGGGCCGCGACCTGGTTCCTGGCTGCGTCAAGTCCATCCCCACCATCAGGGGCCCTGGTGAAGGGCAGCCTGGGACTTAGACTCCGCGCCCTGAGGGACTTCGGTCTGTGGGTGGTGGTTGTCGTCAGCCAGTGCGTTACATTGTTAGGCCTGCCTGTCCGTTCCTCAGCTCCTGCCCTGACATTACACAAGTGCCATGAACCCTGACGGTGCAGGCACGCCTTCGCTCCCAATGCTAGTCGCCAGACTCGATCAACAGGATCACCTGTTGGATCAGTTCGCTCAGGCGTTGCAAACTCTGCTTGCACGCACCGCGCACCTTACTCCTGGTGTTATTAGGCCGGTTGTCGCTCCGGTGGTCGCTTCCGCTGCTGTTCCGCTTGCTGTGCCTACCGCCGCGGCTGATGCGGCACCCGCGGTGTCCAGAGGTATGACCGGTTCAGCCCCTCTTCCACAGCGCTTTGGGGGTGAGCCGAGTCAGTGTCGTGGGTTCCTCAACCAGGTGGGTATTTATTTTGAATTAATACCCCACGCCTTTCCGTCTGAGAGGTCAAAGGTGGGGTTCCTCATCTCACTACTCTCAGACAAGGCCTTGGCCTGGGCAAATCCCTTATGGGAGAGGAACGACCCGGTGATTCAAGATTTTTCTGGTTTTGTCGATGCCTTCCGTAGGGTATTCGACGTACCGGCTCGTTCCGCCTCGGCGGCCAAGCTGCTCATGACCATGCATCAGGGTTCACGGACCGTGGCCGAGTACGCTATAGAGTTTCGTACCCTGGCGGCAGAGGTCGGTTGGAACAATGAGGCTCTGGTGGCTGCGTTTTCCCATGGTCTTTCTGACTCATTGAAGGACGAGATTGCAGCTAAGGAACTGCCTGTGGTGTTGGAGGAGCTCATCTCTTTCCTGATCCTGATTGACACCAGGCTCAGGGAGAGGCCTTCACTCAAGGAACGCCTGCGGAGGCCTTCCAATCGACTGGCACCTGCGTTTTCTGTCCCACCCGTTCCTCCCTCTCCTCCCACGCCTCCTGGGGATAGCTTGTCTGGTGGGGAACCCATGCAGCTGGGGTTTGCTCGCCTTTCCGAGGGGGAGCGGGCCGCTCGGCGTCGGGAGGGTCGCTGCCTGTACTGTGGCCTCGGTGGGCACTTTCGGCAGTCTTGTCCGGTCCGTCCGGGAAACGCTCGCACCTGAGATCATGTCGGGGACAGATCTTGGGTGGAGTTTCCTCGTCCCCGGCGTTCCGCAAGGATAAGCCACTGATCACCGTGGTCCTTTCTTGGACAGGGGGCTCGGTGACGGCCCAGGCGTTGGTAGACTCTGGGGCCGGTGGGTTGTTCTTGGACAGCTCGTTTGCTGCGCAGCACTCCATTCCCCTGCAGGCTCGTGCTGCCCCATTGGTTCTCGAAGCAATAGATGGCAGGCCCCTGCAGCCGCCGCAGGTTACCCACGAGACCCTGCCAATAGAGGTAGCCATTGGGGCTGTTCACAGGGAGTTGGCCTGTTTTCAGGTGATTTCTTCCCCACACTATTCGGTGGTTTTGGGGTATCCCTGGCTCCAGAGGCACAATCCAACCTTCAATTGGCAAACAGCCGAGATTCTCTCATGGTCTCCACAGTGTGGGGCCGGGTGCATCCGGGGGCCGGTTAAGGTATTGTGTGCCTCCTCGGACTCTGCGTTGCCCACCGACTATGGGGAATACCGGGACGTGTTCGATAAGGTACGCGCTGGTACCTTACCACCGCATCGTCCTTACGACTGCGCCATATCCCTGCAACCCGGGGCCACTCCTCCACGTGGCAGGGTGTACCCTCTCTCGGTTGCGGAGAATAAGGCCATGGAGGAGTACGTGGTGGATGCGCTTTCCCGGGGGCACATTCGTAAGTCTACTTCCCCAGCAGGAGCGGGGTTTTTTTTCGTAAAGAAGAAAGGTGGGGAATTGAGGCCCTGCATCGATTATAGGGGTCTCAATCGGATTACCATTAAAAATGCATATCCAATTCCTTTGATTTCTGAGTTATTCGACCGCCTTAAGGGAGCAACGGTCTTTACCAAACTCGACCTTAGGGCGGCGTACAACCTCGTACGGATCAGACAGGGGGATGAGTGGAAGACCGCGTTTAACACCAGAACTGGGCACTACGAATACCTGGTGATGCCCTTCGGATTGTGTAACGCGCCCGCGGTCTTTCAGGAATTCATAAACGATGTCCTTCGTGATTTGTTGCAGCAATGCGTAGTGGTTTACCTGGATGACATCTTGGTTTACTCTACCTCCATGGAGTCCCATGTCCAGGATATTAAGCAGGTGCTGCAACTATTGCGTGAGAACGGACTCTTTTGTAAACTCGAGAAGTGCGAGTTCCATCGATCCCAGGTTGCCTTTTTGGGCTACATAATTTCCGCGGAGGGATTTTCCATGGACCCTCAGAAGGTTGCGGCAGTTCTGCAGTGGCCTCGTCCCAATGGTCTTCGGCCCATTCAGCGCTTTCTGGGTTTTGCCAACTACTATCGGAAGTTCATCAGGAACTTCTCCACATTGGCAAAGCCTCTCTCTGACCTAACCAAGAAGGGGAGTAACCCTCACGAGTGGCCATCCGAGGCCATCAGAGCTTTCGAGGCTCTGAAAGCTGCCTTTGCTTCGGCTCCGATTCTTTCGCATCCCAATCCTGGGTTGCCCTTCGTCCTCGAAGTTGATGCTTCCGAGACGGGAGTAGGGGCTCTCCTGTCTCAGCGTCGGTCACCCGATGGACCCCTACTTCCCTGCGGGTTCTACTCCAGGAAGCTTTCCTCGGCTGAGTGCAACTACCAGATTGGAGATCGGGAGTTGTTGGTCATCATTCTGGCTCTCAAGGAATGGAGGCACCTGCTCGAGGGTTCCGCGGTTCCGGTCCTCATTCTTACCGATCACAAGAACCTGACTTATCTTTCGGAGGCCAAGAGATTGACACCCCGCCAGGCCAGATGGGCTCTGTTCTTGTCACGCTTCAACTATGTGGTTTCATATTTGCCTGGTTCCAAGAATGTCAGGGCTGATGCGTTATCACGGCAATACTCTGAGTTGTCCAGGGAGGACTCTGAGCCAATCTCACTTATACCTCCAGATCAGATCCTGGCTGCCATTCGCACCAGTCTGACCTCTCCCCTTGGGGAGCAGATTTTGGCGGCTCAAACTGATGCTCCTCCCGGGAGGCCGGAGGGTAGATGTTTCGTACCCGAGGGATTGCGCACCCGCCTGCTGCGTACCTACCATAACGCCAAAACTGCCGGGCATCCAGGGAAGAACCAGCTGTGTTGGGTCGTCTCTCGCTTATTCTGGTGGCCAACCCTCCGTGCCGACATTGCCTCTTATGTAGCGGCATGTTCGATCTGTGCCCAGAATAAGTCTCCACGGCATCTCCCTTTGGGTCTTCTGCAACCCATTCCCAATGGGGAGCGTCCTTGGTCACATCTAGGGATGGACTTTATTGTAGACCTCCCGGTGTCTCGGGGTCATACGGTCATCCTCATGATCGTCGATCGGTTTTCCAAGATGTGCCATTGCATTCCACTCAGGAAATTACCCACAGCGCAGGAACTGGCCACGGTCTTTTCCAGGGAGATTTTTCGCCTGCATGGGTTACCTAAGGTGATTGTCTCAGACCGCGGGAGTCAGTTTGTGTCCAGATTCTGGCGTGCCTTCTGCTCCCAGTTGGGTATTAGTCTCTCCTTTTCATCAGCCTACCACCCGCAGTCCAATGGGGCTGCGGAGCGTTCCAATCAGGCCTTAGAACAATTCCTTCGGTGTTATATTTCAGACCATCAGGATGATTGGGCCGATCTCCTGCCGTGGGCAGAGTTTGCCAGGAACTCGGCGGTCAACTCCTCCACCGGGATGTCTCCCTTCATGGCCAACTATGGGTTTCAACCCGCGGTATTACCTGAGAGGTTCTCACCACAGGACATTCCGGCTGTGGAGAACCATCTTGCTGCCCTGCGTTCTTCTTGGGGGCAGATCCAGAGGGCCTTGAGGGACTCAGCTCAGCGCCAGAAGTTCCAGGCTGATCGCAGACGGTTGCCCGCTCCTTCATACCAGGTCGGCGATCGGGTGTGGTTGTCTACTCGCAACCTCAATCTTCGGGTGCCCACACCCAAACTGGCTCCCCGTTTTGTCGGTCCTTTCCGCATTCTCCGCAAAGTGAATCCGGTGGCCTATGCACTTGCCCTTCCGTCTGGGATGCGGATCTCCAATATCTTTCATGTTTCCCTGTTGAAACCTCTGATCTGCAATCGCTTCACTACCTCTCTTCCTCGGCCCCGTCCTGTCCGGGTTGACGGTCATGAGGAGTATGAGGTGAGCCGGATCCTGGACTCTCGATTGGTGCGCGGTCAATTACAGTTCCTGGTTCATTGGCGCGGTTATGGTCCCGAGGAGCGTTCCTGGATTCCTTCCGCGGATGTCCATGCTCCTGCCCTCCTCCGCGCTTTTCATACCCGCTTTCCTCAGAAACCTTTTGTTGAGCCGCGGAGGGGGAGGGGCCCTTGAGGGGGAGGTACTGTCAAGGTCCTACCTTTTCCCTGTGGTTATGTTACTTCATGTGCTGGTGTCCATCTTGGATTCTGCTGTGCATGATGGGAGCCCTTTTATGCCTTCAGGTTTCTGTGGTCCATCCTCCAGAGGGGTGTGGCTGATGACATATAAGCCTGTGGCCCGCACATGCTCTTTGCACTTGTGTCTTGTGTCTTTGTGTTGCTGTTACTCTGTTCTGACTCTCGTGACTCTCCTGGTATCTGATTCGGCTTGTCTTGACTATTCTTTGTATTCTCCTTTGATCTGACCCTCTGTTGCTGAACCCGGCTCGTGACCTGTGATTCTCGTCTGCTGTCCTGTACTGTTCTGTCCTGTTGTTGTTGACCCCGGCTTGTCTGACTACTCTTTTGTCTCTTCCACCAGCTACACGCCATTGGCGGCGGCCATTACCGCAGCTGAGGTGTCTCGGGGGCCGCGACCTGGTTCCTGGCTGCGTCAAGTCCATCCCCACCATCAGGGGCCCTGGTGAAGGGCAGCCTGGGACTTAGACTCCGCGCCCTGAGGGACTTCGGTCTGTGGGTGGTGGTTGTCGTCAGCCAGTGCGTTACATTGTTAGGCCTGCCTGTCCGTTCCTCAGCTCCTGCCCTGACAATAACTTTCATGCAAAGCAATAAATATACACTTATTGGGATTTTTTTTAACCAAAGACATGTAGCAGAATACATTTTGACTTAAATTCATAACTAACTTTGAGTTTACTATACATTTGTTATAGCCGAAAGTAAAAAATATCTTTTTTTCAAACTTTTCGATCTTTTTTTGTTTATAGCGCGAAAAATAAAAAGCACACAGGTGATCAAATACCACCGAAAGAAAGCTCTATTTGTGTGAAAAAATAAAGTAAATTTCATTTGGGTGCAGCATTGCATGACCATGCAATTATCAGTTGAATTAGTGCAGCGCTGAGTAGCAAAAAGAGGCCTGGTCATTAAGGGGGGTAAATCCTCTAGAGGGCAAGTAGTTAATAATAATTTTTTTGGTATAATCTTCCTTTAAGGTGGCATGTCAGGAGTTGTGTCCTAAGCCTACATACTTTTGCTAATAGGTGTCCCTCACCTCAAAAGTTTGGAGGTATGGAGGTGTTAGTATCTAAGCGCTTCTCTCTGGGTTGTCTAGTTGTGCTGTCAGTTACGCTACAAGGCTTATGTAATGTGTTTAAACAGGACACCTGTCAGCATGTTTTTAATGCCTTATATGTTGTACTGTAAGCATCCACTGTGCAATAATGTTCTAGAGCAGTGGTCGGCAAGCCGCGGCTCGCGAGCCACATGCGGCTCTTTACAAGCTTAAATGCGGCTCTTCTGTGTGCCGGGCGCCCGCTCCCCTCCCTCCTCTCGGACGGGCGTGTGCCGGGCGGCCGCCCCCTCACCTCCCCTCACCTCCCCTCCCCTCCCTCCTCTCGGACGGCCGCCCGCTCCCCTCCCTCCTCTCGGGCGGCCGCCCCAAAAGTCAGGACTCTGCAGCTGTCAGGATGTAGGCGGGGCAGCCAGGATGTAGGCGGGGCAGCGGGACGAACTCCTCTCCTCTCACAGTCCGCCCTGAAGACCAGAACGGCGCGGGAAGCACGACGAGAGGAACGCGCGGAGCAAAGGTAAGTGAATTGACACAGGGGGGACTTACTATATGGGGGATGAATTACTATATGGGGGACTTACTATATGGGGGGGGACTTACTATATGGGGGATGAATTACTATATGGGGGGGGACTTACTATATGGGGGACTTACTATATGGGGGACTTACTATATGGGGGACTTACTATATGGGAGATGAATTACTATATGGGAGATGAATTACTATATGGGAGATGAATTACTATATGGGAGATGAATTACTATGGGGGATGAATTACTATATGGGGGATGAATTACTATATGGGGGATGAATTACTATATGGGGGATGAATTACTATGGGGGATGAATTACTATATGGGGGATGAATTACTATGGGGGATGAATTACTATATGGGGGATGAATTACTATGGGGGATGAATTACTATGGGGGGATGAATTACTATGGGGGGATGAATTACTATGGGGGATGAATTACTATGGGGGATGAATTAATATGGGGGATGAATTACTATGGGAGATGAATTACTATATGGGGGATGAATTACTATATGGGGGATGAATTACTATGGGGGATGAATTACTATATGGGGGATGAATTGCTATGGGGGATGAATTGTTATATGGGGGATGAATTGCTATATGGGGGATGAATTACTATGGGGGATGAATTACTATATGGGGGATGAATTACTATATGGGGGGTGAATTACTCTATGGGGGATGAATTACTATATGGGGGATGAATTACTATGGGGGATGAATTACTATATGGGAGATTTTCAGTTTTAAAAATGTGGCTCTCAAAATAAATTTCAATCGTGGTTTTGGCGAGATTTGGCTCAGTTGAAAAAAAAGGTTGCCCACCACTGTTCTAGAGCAAGCTGTAGTCACATTTAATTGTAGTTTATCATATTTAAGAACAATATTGTGTGCTCTTCCTACATTCCCTCGGGTGTAGTCCACTTATAAACATGTACTTCTTGCAACAACTTCACACATCTTACTGAAAGATAGTTGTGGGTAATTTTGCTGAGTGCAGAGGAACATCTAACCCATGCTATAATGACACAAACCAGGTAGGAAGAAGACATCTATTCATAGATCCTTCTGTTTCTAAGTGACAGCTTTTATATGCCATCTCTTTCAGATAAAAAGTGTTAGGGCGCAAACATTAACACAGGTCTATAACATGTATGTTTGCATGCATTTATGCATGTTAACATTTATGGGTGGTTGCATTATGAGGATGTAGCACCCTCCCAGATAGGTTGTTAGGATGGTTGGGTAAATGTAGATGGGAGTCCTCTGTAATCAGCAGAGCAGCTTGTGATTGCTTTGAACTGTTCTGAGCTTCACTGGTTGCAGGTTTGTTTTCCTGCCTTGTAGATGGTTCTAGAACAGGGGTGGGCAAACTTTTTGACTTGAGGGCCGCAATGGGTTCATATATTGGACCCGGGGGCCGGACCAAGAGTAGATGAATGATGTGTATGTGTGAATTAATATAAATTAAATTAAAATTAGTAACATTAAATGTTTAGATGAATTTAAGGTAGAAAAGCATAAAAAGAGTTTTTTTACAAAACTTGTATGCCCCACACTAGCTGCTGGCCGGCCCAGCCACTACCGTGCCATCCATAGTAAGTATAGTAATATTCCCCCATAGTAAGCATAGTAATTAATCCCCCATATAGTAACTCATCCCCCATATAGTAATTCACCCCCCATATAGTAATTCATCCCCCCTATAGTAATTCATTCCCCATATTAATTCATCCCCCATATTAATTCATCCCTCATATAGTATTTCATCCCCCATAATACTATTCCCCCCCCAAGTAGTAAGCCAAGTCCCCCCTGTGTCAATTTACTTACCTTTGCTCCGCGCGTTCCTCTCGCCGTGTTCCCGCGCCGTTCCGGTCTTCAGGGCGGACTGTGAGAGGAGCCTAGCTCCCCTCACGTTCGTCACGCTGCCCCGCCTACACACATCCTGACAGCCAATGTTTGCCTGCCCTGGCTGTTTTTTTTTTTTTTATCACGCTCCGCGGGCCGGATTAAAAGGTCCGCCGGGCCGTATACGGCCCGCGGGCCATAGTTTGCCCATTGCTGTTCTAGAATGTAGTGGGCTGGAAAGGCAAATCAGCAACCTGCATATTTACCTTTGTCTCAGCCAATCCCTGGGAGAGGCTGCCCAGAAGGTGGCTGGGGAGTGCATAAATATGATCTGGATCTGCCCTGTTCTTGTCCAGAAGGAGACGGTCTGAAGGGCTGCTGCCCTTCCAGGCAGACCAGCCAGAGCTCTACATGTTCTCATCGAGATCCCAGCTATGTGAAGGCTGGGGAGGGGGCCTGTTTTGCTGAAAGTTCATAGAGCTAATTAAGGGATATCACTAAGGATCTGGTATGGAGATTTCACAGGAGAAATGTTTAGCTGATACTGGAAAGAGGGATCCGAGTATCCAGGGACATTGTGAGTACAGACCTGAGTGTAGGATCCTTATGCCTGCTTACTGCTGTTATTTCTTGTGCATCAGGGCCAGCGCTTGCTCGGACTTTGACATTTCATATGGAGCGCTAGTACTGTCCTCCCCTTAACTGCTTCTAAAGGGACTGTACTAGGAAGCTCTAACAAAGTGAAGAGTGTCCTCTTGTCATTGTACAGTGTTGCTGGAGTATCCCACAGCTCCCCTGATCCCCATCCAAGTTTATTCAGCAAGAAAAAAATTATTACCCTAGACTGTTCATTGAGCCAGAGTGTGTCTAGCTGCCTCTGCACCGAATTTGGGAAAAAAAGAAACTGTGAAAATCAGTGTCCCCAAAAGCGATCTGAGCTACAAGTACATTCTAGTTTTGACTTTAGATACATTTTAAAGTGGTTGTAAAGGCTCAAGGTTTTTTACCTTCATGCATTCTATGCATGAAGTTAAAAAAACCTCCTGTGTGCAGCAATGCCCCCCAGCCCCCTCAATACCTACCTGAGCCTCACTGCGATCCAGCAATGTGAACAACAGCCTCAGCTGTCCCAGGTCTCTGAATCCTCATTGGCTGAGACAGCAAGCAAGAACAATTAGCTCCTGCTGCTGTCAATTACAGCCAGTCAGCCAGTGAGGAGAGAGGGGGTGGGGCCAAGCCAGGGCTCCATCTATGAATGGACACACCGTGCAGCGGGTGCCCCCATAGCAAGCTGTTTGCTGTGGGGGCACCTGACAGGAGGAAAGGGCCATGAGAGCCTGCGGCAGACCCGAGAAGAGGAGGATCTAGGTTACTCTATGCAAAACCACTGCACACAGTAGGTAAGTATAGCATGTCTGTGATTTTAAAAAAAACGACCCTTTAGAATTGGTTTAAATTATGTGAAGATGTCTTGAAAGCGCTTTCTGCACTTTAGCAGTTGATAAATGATGAATTTGACTTTTTTTTTATATTTATATGCCTGTTGTTGTTAGTTTTTTTAATTTTACTTTCAACACCACTACTGTTATTTGTATGAAATACATCACATTCACATGGTTGCAAATAGTTTATCAGTGTCTAAGGAAGCTACCTGAGTACAAACCTGAGATCAAAAAATCACACTTTAGAAGAAAACATCCTTCATCCTGTGTGGGTTTGACTTCCTCCATTTACCTGAACACAGTCGTGACACAAAGAATGTGATTGCTGCTCTATAACTGGCCTGATTGAAAACTAAAATCTTCCTCTAATATCATTATTGTGATTGATAAATATTAAAGGATCCCAGATTAAAATGTACATGTATCTGCTTGCGTAATACGTGGGATGTGATTACCAAGCTGACACATTTCCTGGCGCTAAGTTATATACCTTGTAAAAAAATAAACTTGTTCGGACAGGGTTTTATATGATAAAGTTGTGCTAGCTGTACTCCATGCATGCATTATTCACCTTGCTTTGCCTTGCAGAATGTGATTGTGCTATATGTAATCGTTACTATTATTATTTGTATTATAATTTCATTATTATTATTATTAATAATAATAATAATAATCATCATCATCATAATAACAATACAAATAATTGGTATCTCCTTTCTCTCTTTCTCCCTTGTGCATTTTGTCACACACACGGGTTAAATGCTAGTTAAGTCTAGGGGGTTGCAGAAGCATCTGAGGCTTTCTCAGTCTGAGAGCCTCCTCTCTAAGCCAGTCTCAGCCATGGTTGCAAGCTCGTCCCTTCACATATGTAAAATATACTTGATTCCAATGAAGGATCATTAACTCTTAAAGTGGTTCTAAAGGCAGAAAGGTTTTACCTCAATGCATTCTCTGCATGCAAGTAGCTCCCCCCCCCCCCCCCGATCTTTATCCAGCAATGTGCACAAGAGCAGAGGATCTCTCAGCTCTCTCTCCTCACTGGCTCAGACACAGCAGCGGGAGCCATTGGCTGCTGCTGTAAATCCAAATTCTCAAAGCCAAAGATTTTGAGCATGACAAAAATATAAATTTTTGCAAAGTCTGGTGCTTCAGTGTTTTTAGATCTTTGTGTCAGATGTTACTATGGTATACTGAAGTATAATTACAAGCATTTCATAAGTGTCAAAAGCTTTTATTGACAATTACATTAGGTTTATGCAAACAGTCAATATTTGCAGTGTTGACCCTTCTTTTTCTTTTCAATTCGTTTTTAATAAAGTTTTTTTTCAAAGACAATAACAAAAGATTGACCAACTATGACATTAGCAGAAATACTGTGACATACAAGTCACAATTATGCCAACTGGACACAGCAGTCAACATATACAGTACATATAATCAACCGAGAATGATATCAGTGATATCTCCAAAATTAATACAAAAAGTTAGAAAGTATTATGCTGATATTATGCCCAAAACCTAACAATGCACAGTTTGTTGCCCAACAAAATACAAATTGAACACAAAAAGAAGTAAAGTTTATACAGTGAGAAAATAATCCAAAAGAACTTGGACAAAGAAGAGAAAGGATGAAGTAGCAAGGAAGCTGTAACTACATAGAGATAAAGGATCTAACAGAGTGCATCTTTTTTCAATATACATTTTATAATTTCCATTGCTATCAGAGGTCAGAGAGCTTGAACAAAACATTCCAGCGTAACCATTTAGTATCAAAAACCTGTATAGTATGATTTGAAATTGCATAGGAACTTTCATACAGGTAATGAGAGTGTACTCTATTGACAACTTCCGAAGCTGAAGGAGATGTAGTGGATTTCCATGCTTTAGTAAGAGTTAATTGGGCAGCAATTATAATGTGAGCGACCACTGTTCGGGATTGGACTAGATATAAATTCAACGTAAGATTTAATAACAACAAATGGGCCAGTGTTATTAAACCCTTTGTTCATCTAGTTTTTTTTTAGGTTGTTTGGTGCCTGTTGGTGTTCAGCAGCTACAACAACCTTTAGCGCTCACTTATTTTACTACGTGTGTAGGATTCGTATATACTCTGGATGACCCTTCTTTTTCAATACCTCTGCAATTCGCCCTGGCATGCTGTCAATTAACTTCCAGGCCGCATCCTTACTGATGGCAGCCAATTCTTGCATAATCAATGCTTGGAGTTTGTCAGAACTTGTGAGGTTTTATTTGTTCACCTGCCTCTTGAGGATTGACCACAAATTCTCAATGGGATTAAGGTCTGGGGAGTTTCCTGGTCATGGACCCAAAATTTCGATGTTTTGTTCCCAAAGCCACTTAGTGATCACTTTTGCCTTATGGCAAGGTGCTAAATCATGCTGGAAAATGCATTGTTCGTCAGCAAACTGTTCTTGGATGATTGGGAGAAGTTGCTCTCAGAGGATGTTTTTGTACAATTCTTTATTCATGGCTGTGTTCTTAGGCAAAATTGTGAGTGAGCCCACTCCCTTGGCTAGGAAGCAGTCCCACACATGAATGGTCTCAGGACATGACACAGGACTGATGTTAGTGCTCACCTTTTCTTCTCCGGACAAGGTTTTTCCGGATGCCCCAAGCAATTGGCAAGGGGTTTCATAAGAGAAAATGACTTTACCCCAGCCCACAACAGTCCAATCCTTGTACCTTTTGCGGAATATCAGTCTGTCCTTGATGTTTTTACCTGGAGAAAAGTGGCTTCTTTGCTTCCTTTCTTGACACCAGGCCATCCTGCAAACATTTTGCCTCACTGTGCATGCAGATGCACTCACACCTGTCTGCTGCCATTCCTGAGCAAGTTCTGCACTGGTGGTGCCCCAATTCTGCAGCTGAATCAACTGTAGGAGATGGTCCTGGCGCTTGCTGAACTTTCTTGGGCACCCTGAAGCCTACTTCACAACAATTGAACCTCTCTCCTTGAAGTTCTTGATGATCCAATAACTAGTTCATTTAGGTGCAATCTTAATAGCAGCTATATCCTTGCCTGTGAATCACTTTTTGTGCAAAGCAATGATGATTGCACGTGTTTCTTTGCAGGTAACCGTGGTTAACAGAGGAAGAGCAACGAATTCAAGCACCACTCTCCTTTTAAAGCTTCCTGTTATTCTAACTCAGTCAGCAGGACAGAGTGATCCCCCCCTTGTCCTCGTCAACACTGACACCTGTGTTAAGGAGAGAATCACTGACATGTCAGCTGGTCCTTTTGTGGCAGGGCTAAAATGCACTGCAAATGTTTTGTTTTTAGATTAAGTTCTATTTCATGGCAAAGAGGGACTTTGCAATTAATTGCAATTCATGTGATCACTCTTCATAACATTCTGGAGTATATGCAAATTGCCATCATAAAAAGTGAGGCAGCAGACTTTGTGAAAATTATTATCTGTGTCATTCTCAAAACTTCTTGCCAGAGCTGTATTGTGTACATATAGAGCTGGGATGGGAGCAACCATGCAAAAGTGCCCACAGAGCATGCAGGTTGCTATGGGGGCTCTTGGCAGGGGGGAGGGGCCAATAGCACCTGAGGAGGAATGAGGCTGCTCTATGCAAAACCATTGCACAGAGCAGGTAAGTATAACATGTTTATTTTTATATATATATATATATACAGTATATATATATCATTTACAATCACTTTAAAACATGGGTTGGGTTCAATTACAAATGGTTATACATACATTATAGTTGTAAATAGGGAAATGAGAAAGTGGCTAAGGTAACAGAGAGATGGACAGAGAAGAAGGGTGCCCTCTCTAGGCTAACACACAACCATTCTCACTGAATATTTCATCCCAGGCTTCTTGTCCTGTCTTGAGACACAGCTTGGTCCCAGCAAATCGCATCCTTCATCCATATTTGAAGATACTGTATCTTGTACCAGAGGTCATAAAAGTTCCTTTCTGTCCCAGACTCAGAGCTGAGTATTTGAGCAAATGACTGCACAGGACATCCATTTGACCCTTCCCCCAGCATGCTGCAGTGCTGAATAGGTATGAGCAGTCAAAACCCCCAGGGCATCCTGTTGGCCAAGGTACTGAGAATCTTAGGCATTCATCCAGTCCTATTAGTGACAATTGGTTTTACAAACTTCACCTGCCTAATATAAAATAGGTTTGCAATTTCTTCTGTAGAAGGCATATTTTAGTTCACACCAAAGCCATATGGATATCAAGTTTTAGCCATCACAACATACAATGCAGAGTTAATAGACCCCAAAAAAATAAGAGACAGACGCATACAACTTTATACAACATGAGATTAGGGATTACTACTTAGAGAACCTTTTGTCCCTTTTGTCCCTCCTCAATTACTCGCTTAGTAAACCTAACTGATTAATTTGCTATGTGTCTCATACTCTTCATTCCATTGCTGAGTACCTTCTTTTCTTCATTAGTATCTCACAATTGTGTGTTTCTGTTCATCTGGTTTGTATTTGCATTTTCATGTGAAAAAAGTGCATGCAACACCATACAGCATGTATAAACCTGTATGCATGCCCAGAACTTCCATTTAAAGGATGATTGTTGATATGCCCCTTGATTAATGATCTAACGGTTCCTGTCTAGAGATGAGGTTTGGGTTTACCATGGGCTTGAGGCAATTTCTGCACATTTGAGGTACACAGTCCTAGCATACTAATGTGGATATTTACCCAGCCAAAATAGTTGTAACCTTAATGCTCTGCAGTGGTATTTTAATTTTGGTCAGCAGCCTTGCTATAAAAGAGGTAAGAGGGCACAGACCATTCACAGTGTTAATCTTTTGGAAGCTGCTGCAGGAAAAAAATCATAGAGAAAGCTAACTACTGCATAAAGAAATATTAGGGGCAGTTAGGAAATTTACATTTGATTGCTAGCTTTTTAGGCAAATAAAATGGAAGCTGGAAATCTCTATAATGATTCCAGTACATGGGTCTGTCATTTACACCTATGTCCTTTTACCCTTTCTTGATTTGGGGTATGATTTGCTATCATGTTATCTCGTTTTCACTTAAGATCCTCATCAGGTTTGAAATTTACTCAGTATTTTATCCCTTTAATTTATCTTCCTGTGTTTACTTGCCACAGTATTTGTAACTATTCTCTTGCTTGTAAAAACCCGTGTTGGCCAACTTTTGCGCTGTAGACAGACATGCCTAGGGGGGGAGACAGGAGGAGAAACTTTATGAAACAACCCAAAAAACTAGGGCAAGTTGGGAAATGCTTTAGGAGTAATGTAGATCTTTATAGATTAATTGTTCATTCTAATTAGGAAATTAATATTGTTTCCATAAAATTCAAGCTTCCTACTCCGCAGGCTGTTTTATTAATCATGCTATAATGGGTGAATAATCTTTTTTAAAATTGCAATTCATAATTAGCAGTATTATTTATACATATACAAATAGTAAAACAAGTATCTGTAGGCTTTTTTTTTTGCTGTTTGTGTCTCATTGGAATTCTCTCCAAAGTGAGACAAAATCCACTCTTACACTGTTGTCATAGGAACAGGTCTCCCAATAGGAAGATTTCTCTACACCACCTATTATATTTTGGATTTCTTATCACTTTATTTGTCACCAGGACAAACAACAAGGGTTAATATCTCCAGCAAGGATATAGACATGAAAAAATGAGGCAAAGGTTTTAAACTTCCCCTACTCTACCTACATTTCAAAAATGTTTTTAGCTATAGATTCGCCTTAAATATTGCTTCTATTAGTGTTTTGCTAATGTTTTTTATTTGCTGATATTTTGTTAGAAAGCCACCAGTGTTGACTGGGTGGTCATTTCTTTCCACAGCATGATTAGCTATACAATAACATGTTCTTTATATTAGCCAAACCCTTGAACAAATGTTTTGGCTGACCATACAGTACGCATGAGTAGGCATGCTGGTCTTATTTCTGGTAACGTTCATGTATTGCTAAGTAAACCCTAGGCCATCTACTATCCTTATTGCTGGATGTTCAGGTCCAGCATTCCATCCCTAGGTCGGGGGGTATTGGGAGGAAGGGGGTAGTTTAGAGGGTTCACAGATGGGTAGATAGGGAGGGATAAGACACACAGCTCACCACTGTGTAAGTTTGTGGGGGCTATAGGGGGTAAGGGGACATTTACCCAGGTTTGTACACTGGATATATTTTTTATTACTATCAATAAACATGTTTGTATTAGCCATAAGTAGGTGTCTTGTCCGCTTTCTTTTTTAGTTGATACAACACTGCCTCTTCCTCAGAGCCAACCAAGTCCTCAAAACGCGTTAGCTTGTTGGAAGTCCCGGATTCCCATTGCAGATAGATACGTAGTGTGGATTGGACAGGACTGTTCTTTCATGATGTGCCTTTGACAAAATTGTCATTTGTGAGTACAATACCTATTTTTATTGCTTTAATAAATGTTTTTTTAGGTAATGCACTAGGCTGTTTGATTTCTTTCTATCTAGTACATTTGGACTTCCCGTGTCCTCTGAGGGCAGCAAAGAGTGCACATTCCAGGACATCCGAGATGTGGCCATAGCATTTATAGAGTCTATTCCCAAGCGCAGGAGTATTTGGGTCTGCTGCCCAAGCTATTTATGCATGCCTCAGCCCCCAGCTGGTCACCCTCTTGACCAGGGATTGGCTGAGGCTACATTAATAGTCAGCCCAGGGTCCTTCTCTTCCAACCCACTATATTCCAGAAGTTACTGGAATTCAGGGGGAAGTGGTTGAGCCTGCAGCCAGCAGAATCCAGAACACCCAAAAGCAATCAAAACCTGCTCCACTGGCTACAGAGGAGCCAAAAACTAAATGTATCTACCAATTAGCAACATAACTAAGAGGGTGCTACCTATGGAATGCACAAACATCTAAAACTTGACTCTCTCAGAAAATACATTTTGAGCTAACTTGCATAGCATAGTCCCTTTCTAAGAACTCCTTTAGAATTAAATGCAAACAATTACAGCAGGGGAACTACAGTATTACAGCTCCCCCTTTACTCATCTTAATAACATAAGGAGGAGGTGTCTTTTAGTTCAGTGGGAAAAACCTGCAGCAGGGTGGACAACACTTCTTGGGATTGGGGTAAGCATCTGTGTTATCTTACTACAGGAAGTTAGGCTCTAACTGGATTTTTGCAGGATCATCAGGTATTTTATTGTACTTGCAATGTTTTTAAAGATACAAAACAACAGGAAATTTTTATTTTGCTTAGATATAAACAATACTATAAACTTCAAACCAGTTCCTTAGTTCTTAACTTCTTTCAACACCTAAAATATATCTGAAGCCAAAACTGTTTTTCCATTTGGGATAGAGTAGGCAAGGGTTAAAACCAATATCAGGTCATTCTTGGGTGTCTGTGTACTATTAGGGATATTTCCCCTAAATATCTGTCCCATAGACACAATAGCAAGCAAGCAATTTCTCCAGAGTAAAGAAAATCCTCTCTTAGACAGTTGTCACTACAAATGCCCCTGTTGGGACACTTTCCCCTTTATCCCTGCACTGGTGACAACAAAAAATTGTGTATTTTCCCTCACTTTCAATTATGGTAACAATGGTTATTAGGACAAAAAGAAAGAGTGAATCTCCATGTGGGGACATAAACAGCAAAAAAACTTGGCAGTGTTTGTTTATTTTCCCTGTTCTATCCCCAACAAAAGTAGATGTAGATTAACTTTGAATTTGTGCCTTAACACTTAACTTTTGACATTTAGATTAAAGCATAAGTTCACCTTTTGGACAAAAATAATAAATGCAGTTTTTTGCAGGTAAAAAAATGTGCATTTATTATTTTTGTCCAAAGGATCCTGTAAAGCATTTCACCAGCGATCAGTAGATCACTGATGCAATGCAGGTCTCCTACAGACCTGTCAGAATATCTTCTTGCCGTATGGCAGGGGTGGGCAACTGTGGCCCTCCAGCTGTTGGTGAACTACAAGTCCCATCATGCCTCTGCCTTTGGGAGTCATGCTTGCAACTGTCAGTTTTGCAATGCCCCATGAGACTTATAGTTCTACAACAGCTGGAGGGCCACAGTTGCCCACCCTGCCGTATGGAATGTACAAGCAAGCAGATATACTGACAGGAAGATTCAATGAACTACCACAATGCTCCACAGCACTGTGGTAATTCATTGAAAACTGAAAGCCCACAGCTGCAAAGGCTATCAGGACTTGTAGGCACTCATTCACAGAACACTGTGAATGAGTGACGCGGCCGTGTGGGTGGAGGCCCGCATGGCTGCTCTGCTTTCAAATCTGAACGTATGGGGAAACTTCTCCACACTGTTGTTGTGCTAATGTGAAGGCCACATGAAGTTTGGAGGTCTTTAGCTATTGACTTGAGTTGGCAACTTCTGCGCACTGTGCGCTTCAGCATACGCTGACCCCGCTCTGTCATTTTACATGGCCAACCACTTTTTGGCTGAGTTGCTGTTCCCAGTTGCTTCCACTTTGTTATAACACCACTAACAATATTGAATATGGAATATTTAGTAGCAAGGAAATTTCACAGATGGACTTATTGCACAGGTGGCAACCTATCACGGCACCATGCTTGAATTCATTGAGCTTCTGAGAGAGACCCATTCTTTCACAAATGTTTGCAGAAGCAGTTTGCATGCCTAGGTGCTTGATTTTATACACCTGAATCCAATTTGGGGAGGGTGTCCCAATCCTTTTGGCAATATAGTGTATATCTGCCCCCGCCCACACGTTAGCACTTCTGGGAAAAGTAGTCCTCTGATACACTGCTCCCCAGCAAAGTCCTGCATTTCAGCATACAAGGTCCATGGGGTTGCTCTGCAGAACGTGAGTGCCACTGAATTTGCAGGACACTGTCATCTTGTGTTGATTTTAACATCTTGCAGCTGACATTACAGCAAGGTGGTTACACTATCCATTTTTATTTTCTCTTACATTAGTTTTTTTCTTTTATGAGGGTAATGCAAGGTGGAGGGGGGCAAACGTAAAAGGTGTACTTTGCTTTTTAGATGCAAGATCCACCTTTAAGTATATCCAAACCCCCAGAAAGATTAAATATTTTGCATCTTACCATTCTGTCCCTTAGTGGCTACGCTTACTACTCCAGTGTATGGAGGAAGCCAAGGTTGCCACACAGACTGAACTGCAAACTGTATGTCTTTGTTTATCGCCATTACGTAGGACTGATGGGATTAATAGTTTATACAGGAAGGAGAATATTGTTTTATGCTTACTGTTTATCTCACAGTAAGGCTGGCCATACACTATACAATTTTCTTTAGAAAATTGCTTTAGATTTACCATAAACCATATAATATGAGGTCAAACCTAAACAACACTTTCAATTGTATCCAATTAGATGGGCCCTTGCACTACACAGTTGAAGGTAAATCTAAAGAAAATTTGGCAGAAAATGGTATAGTGTATGGCCAGCCTCAAGGGGTGTACAATCTAAGGTCCCTAACTTACATTCATACATACACATACAAGGGCCAATTTAGACAGGATCCAATTAACCTACCAGCATGTCTTTGGAGTGTGGAAGGAAACTGAAGTACCCGGAGAAAACCCACGCAGGCACAAGGAGAACATGCAAACTCCAGGCAGGTGGTGCCGTGGTTGGGATTTGAACCAATGACCCTAGTACTGCCAGGCGGAAGTGCTAAACATTTAGCTACTGTGCTGCATTGCACCTGTAGCATGCGTATACCTCTGTACTGCTGCCTTTGCAGTTTAGGGTGAGCATTTAGGGGTGATAACAACATGGCACAACTGCATGTTTATACTGCCCTCCCAACCGCAAGTGTAAACTAGGGATAAAACTCAACCTCTAAACTAAGCCCTAATGTTGAAATAGCCTCTTGTTCTATATATTCACTATCTCCTGTGCTAGAGCCAGCCATGCCAAGAGATGCTGGCTATGGTTAAATCCTAATCCACTGTTTCATTGTTATTTATTGCCAAAAAAAATCTCTCATTGCACTGCATACTGGTTTGCTTTACAGTACTTACACAATGGCTTGAAAAGTTCTTTGGAGCAAATTGTCACCTCTACTTGTTGGAATAAAATTTCTTAGTAATGGTGCTGCTGCTTTTCTGTATTTACAGTATATTGGCATAATAAACAAGTAATAATAAATAACTAGAATTAAACAAATTCATATTGAATGGGAATTGCATGTGCTCTATTCTTCTTTGTGGTATGTAAACGTAAGCTCCACACATAATGACAATAGAATACATCCCAATAATTAGCTTAACCAGAAAAACAAAACTTCCTGAGCTATGTAAACCATACTGGTATTAACATTTATTCAGCTGGATTGTCCTCCCAAATATTTACTTAAAAGATTATATTTTATTTTTTATACCCTTTGCATCCTCTTCCTGCTAAGGCTACCAGAGCTATTGTACTGTTGCTTTTGGATATTCGTTTTAAAGTTTATTTCTCCATTGTGACCAGTTAATAAATAGCTTATGCAAAAAAAAAATTTCTGCAAAGCTCAACATTTTGTAAACAGACTTTATCTAGGCCATGACACCACTAAATAGGTCAACAGGAATTAAGTATACTCACCCTGTAGCTTTAAGTACAAGTAATAATACATTTTTACCTTTACATTTTCCATACTGTTGAAGCTGAACTCTAAACAGATCTTAAAGACACAAATTTATATAGCTCATTGATGCATCACTAAATGTATTTTTTAAATAAAAAGCAGTATAAGTACCGGAATTTGACCTGGTATAAGCCTTGTGCAGTCCATGTATAGCAGGGTTCCAATGTGAGAGGAGGAAGCAGTACAGTCAGCTAATCAGTTCATGTGTTCACAGAAAGCATACTGATAGAAAAGGAAAGGCAAAGTGAGAGAGAGGTGAGATCACCAATGTGGGACAGGTCTAGGATAACCTTGACTTAGAAGCCTAGTGCCCATCATGCAGCCCACTGGCCCTCTGCGTGCAGCTGCAAGAGTTTGGGCACCATTTAGGTAGCAGAGTGGCTGCAGGGTTCTGGGTGTCAGAATGCTCTCTGTGTTTCAGTACCCAGTACTGAAGGAAAGATTGAAGTTATCCCTACCCAAAGTACAAGTGATGTCCTGACCTGGGCAAAGAGAGAGAGAGAACGGTGGAAGCAGCTATGGTTAGGTAAGTGATCACCAATGCAGGACAGATGGGGGAATAACTTTCATTGCCATCAAAGCCAGGGGAGGGGGGAGGAAAATAGCTTACACTGCCGTAACCACTAATGGGGGGGTTAACTTTCACAGACATGACCACCAATGCTGTAGAGAGAGGGGTCAACTTTCACTTTTTTGACCACCAATACAGGGAGGAGGGGGATGGGGGGTTAACTTTCTCTGCCATGACCACCAATACAGGAGGGGGGATGGGGGGTTTACTTTCACTACCAGTAAAAGTGAGGGGTTATTAGTACTGACACCATTGCTGGGGATATTGCAGATGCAATTTCAGGCTCCTGCATACTCTCAGCACAGCTGTCTGTCCGTAAGACAGACACATAAGATAGTTTGGAATGGAATGAGATGGGTTTTAAACATGGTGAGAAAACAAAGAACAATGGGTAAAAATATTTTGCGGCGTTTTTTGGAAACTTGGAGAGGTAATGTGTTACATTTGTATGGTCTTCCCAGCACAGGGGAATTTATAATCCTGGATGCATTCATATTTTTTGGTATTTTTTAAGATGACTAAGGTGGTGACTGTTTGTTCTTGGAATGTGAGGGAGCTGGGAGATCTGGTAAAGAAAATAGCCATATTTATGACAGCCTTGTCAGTATCCTGTTAAAAAAACAGAGATATGATTGAAGCACAGGGAGTTTTCCTGTCAGTATCATTCAGTGCACATCTCTTATTTATGAGGAGTGAGAATATTAACACACAGGTCGGTGCCTTTTCCTGCAGACAGACAAGGATTGAAAGTGGAGGTTGGTATATTTTTATGCATTTTTATTAGCAGGTATTTCATGTATATTGGTGTTTATATCTCTCCTTTCAAGATGGATGATATAAGACATTTGTTGGAATTTATAGCTGATATGCCAAGAGTACCATTCTTGGTGGTAGGGGATTTCAATATGGTGATGGATGGTCAGATGGATAAGTTTCCCCCTGGAAGGAGAGCTTGGCAGGGCCTACATAACACAGTATATAAGGTATCTTATATAAGGTATCTGTTTTTCCTGCTATTCCGGTACCTATTCTACGCTCTACAGAATAGATTTGGCGCTTGGGAAATAAAGTCTTTTATCATTGATTAAGAGCTTACAATCTCCTAGAGGAGCAGGGCCCTCCTATCCCTCTTGTATTGAACTGTATTGTTGCTGTATTGTCTCCCATTATATTGTAAAGCGCTGAGCAAACTGCTGGCGCTATATAAATCCTGTATAATAATAATAATAATAATAAGGTATATAGCTAGAGGGCTGTCAGATCACTCCCCCTTGATCTGTCAATGGGTTTAGGGGGTTTCAACAGCTAAGGGAATAGAAGGTGAACGCCTTCTGCTTAAACATGATTACACCTAAAGAATGTCTGATAGACACCTTAGGGGAGTTTTTAGAGCATAATTGAACTTCAACACCTCAGGGAATGGTATGGGACTCACTTAAGGCTTATCTTAGGGGGCTTTTAATTCAGCAAATTTCTAAGATCAAAAAAGATACAAAGGATTGGGTGTTGTTAGTTATGAAACAGGTGGATGAGGTGGAAAAATATATATAGATGTTCTATCCATAGGTACCCTGTTCAAGTGGTTTGAGATGCAACAGATGTATTGTATGGTATCCTTAACAAAGGCAGAGAATAAAAGGTTATGAGAAAGCGATATTATGAGAAGGGGTAAGGTACCGGTCATATGTTGGCCCTTTTGGCGAGGTTTTATATTGCCTCTAATATTATATCATCTATTGAGACTGGTTCTGGAAGGGTCACTACATGATCTTATGAGATAGTAGATACTTTTAAAAACTACTACTCGTATTTATATATTTCCAAAACACAGGAGGTGGAAAGGGAGATGGGGAACTTCTTTCATGGCTTGGAGATTCCATCTCTCTCAGATGATGACAGGGATATATTGGAGGCTCCCATTACTATTAGGGAACTTAGGGGTTGATTTACTAAAGCAAATAGATTGTGTACCATACAAGGTGCAGTTGCACAAGTGCAATTGCTCTAGAGCTTTTTAAATGAGATCAAGATTCACTTTGTAAGGAATACCCAATCACGTGCAAGAAAAATTGAAAAAAAGCACTTTTGCTTGCACATGATTGGATAATAGAAGTCAGCAGAGCTACTGCTCATTTATTAAGCTCTGGAGTAACTGCTCTTGCAGAGTGCAACTGCACTTTGCAAAGTGAACAGTCTATTTCCCTTTAGTAAATCAACCCCTTAATGTGCAATGTCAACTTCTATTAATCATAAAGCACCATGACCAGATGGGCTTTCAAATGAAATTTCTAATCAATATGGAGAAATATTACTTCCAGAGCCCTTGCGAGTGGTAAATTGGGCACTTAATAAAGGAGAACTACAGCCATCTATGACCGAAGCCACGATTATAATGATACATAAACAAAGAAAAGACCCCCTTCAACCCTTGCAGTACAATTTGTTTGCTCTGTATGGATGTTAAGCTGCTAGCAAGAGTGCTGGCCTCTAAATTGAGTAAGATCATAAATACTTTAGTTCAACCAGACCAATCTAGGTTTATTCCTGGAAGGTCAATAGCCTTGAATGTTAGAAGAGTATTTTTAAATGTACAAATTCCAACTGAAGTGAAGGGATCTAAGCCATTCTCTCTATCGATGCTGCCAAAGCATTTGATAGTGTTGAGTGGCATTACTTGTGGCAAGTTTTGGCAGCATTTAAATTTGGCCCCTTTATTGATGAAGTGGGTGAGACTGCTTTATACTGCCCTTAAACTGAGGGTGAAAATCAATGATTGTTTATCAGATTATTTTTTGTTGGCCCAGGGAACAAGGCAGGGTTGCCCTTTGTCACCTCTGCTTTTTGTCCTGGCCATGGAATAATTAGCTAGCTATTAGAGCAGCAAAAAATATAAGGGGTTTCCGGCGAAGGGCTAGTGAGGAAAATTGTGCTGTATGCAGATGATATTTTTTTGTTTCTGGGGGACACAAGCCAATCTTTGACTACAGTAATGGATATTATAAAGAGTTTTGACCCTTTTTCGGGTTTATCTATTAATTGGAAAAAGTCCAACTTTCTTCCGTTAAATCCATTAAAAGAAGCACTGCCCGACAGAGCCAAACATTTACAGGTGGTGGAAAGATCTAAATACTTGAGAATAAATGTTACAGGAAATCCTAAATTATATATTTTGAATAAATGAATGCCCTTATTCGCTGTATTCAGAGAAGAATGTAAGCTGTGGCTCACCTTCCCTTGTTAGTGGTGGATCGTTGTAGTTTAATTAAAGTGGAGGTCCAGTCAAAAAAGTAAAAAACAGACACTCACTTGTCCCTTGATACCTTGGTGTCCTCACACCAGCCAGGTTCACAGGCTGTCCTGGCATCTTCAGTGTGCGTAACCAGCTGTGACATCTTGTGGGCTCAAAGCCATATACCCACTGTGGATACGCGAGTAATGCCGCACTTTGTGAATGGGCCCGAAGTCTTCTGGGACCTATCACATGTCCCAGAGAAGAGGGGGGGGTAACTGCTGCTTCTGACCGCCCAAGTGATCACAGTAGAAGTGGGAATGGGTACCGGTCAAATTTGGGTACACCCTCTCCCCAAAGATGCCAATCCTTAACGGGGATCAGGGGACGAAGCCTTAAAGTGGAACTTCCTCTTTTGGGTGGAGCTCCGTTTTAAGATAGTGTGGATCCCCCAACTTCTGTATATCTTGCATGATTCACCAGTATGGATTACTGGAGTTTGGTTTAGGGCAGGATGCATCTCCGAATGTTGCAGCTTCCAAGAGATAGGGGTGGCTTAGCTGTACTGTAACCTTGGAGTTATTTCTTTGAAGCTCAGCTGCAGCATCTATGGGGCTGTGCATAGGAGGAGGGCATTGTTTGTTAATGTGCACATGAACTGCTGGCCTGTACACCACACTCCACACTAGTTGAAGTATTGGAGGTAGGGTCATTGAAGACAATGCGCCACAATTAATTTGTTAATGAAGATGTGGCGGACAATATGTTCCCTGCTCTGTTATACAGAATGTGTCCCTATATGAGATAATAAAAACTTACCAAAGCTTGGGGGATTAGAGAAATTTAACAATTGTAAACAGAAGAGAGAGGTGCGACTTTTGCAAGTCTTCTAGGTTATTGAAAATTTTTGAGGAGCTGAGATATGAGTTTGGGCTCTCTAATAAATGTTTTTACCAATATTTACAGATAAGTCATGTATTAGCAGCTCAGTTTAAAATAGTAGGGTTGGAATGGAGTAATGCTCCCCTTCTAAAAACTTAAGAGCTAATTCCACTAAAGGGTTAATATCAAAGTTGTATACTAATATACATCTACATATACAGCATTGAAAAAGGAACTGAATCTCCCATGAAAAGTAAGGTAGGTAGAAGATGTGAGAGAGCTGACTGATGAGCAGTGGAATTATATATTAAAATCAGTAGATTTATTATCTTTGTCTCCATCTCAATATTAATGCAGATTTTTATAATTCATAGGGCACATTTGACACCTTAGCAATCGTTCTTGTTTGGGGGACATACAGATGCATCATTTCCCAAGTGTAGGGATCCATCTGGAGGTTTTATTCATGTTTTGGAGATGCCCAAAATGACATAGATATTGGGAAGAGGTGGTAGATACAATAAGTTGGGTATTTGGAGCACCTCTTTTAGTGGAACCTAAATTATGCATGCTAAATTATATGGAATATCAAGTGGCCCCTTCTTCAGGTAGCAGTGTCACAGTGTCTTTACCAGGCCAGAAAATTGATTGCCGAGAAATGGATAACTTCCTCTCCGCCTACCCATGCAGACTGGTTAACAATATGCTAATGAGAAAAATTTGCTTATGTAAGAAGGGGGTGTGCAGGTAAATCTGAAAAGATATGGAAATCATGGGTTGAGGCCCCCTAGACTGGTACCTGGATTTAGGAATATTAGATGAAGTTTTTTTTCTTGTACTATATTGTATTGTATTTTATTTTATTAAGAGTGTCTGTTAGTTTGAGGTGTATTTTTTTTTTTGGGGGGGGGGGGGTGAAACTATGTGTATAACGTAACATATGATTTTGTACATGTGTATGGAAAATATATGATTTGAATAAAGTATTGGCCTCTCCAGTTTAACCTCCTTGGTGCAGAATCCACACGTTAAACTGCAGGTGGCTGGTTCTCCAGCATCAGCTGAAACAATGGCTCTTCACATAGCCGACTCCAAAAATAGATCCCCACGGTCGACTGCTCACACATAACACAGACCACACATGGATGTACGGCACCCTGGACAGTACCAAGAGATAGCTTGTCCCTCGTCACTAGCCTCAGACCTGTGTCAATCAAGCACTCTTCCTCTCCGGCTACCCAGCTCATTCTCCTCTCTGCTCCTCGCTTCCCATGGGACTCGCAGCCTGACGGGCATAACTGTATATACCCTGCCATCTTGCTACTCTCTGCCACATGCAGGTTGTACTCCTCTTCAGAGTGACACACAGTCCATCACTCTGCCCCCTCTCCCGGGGCCTCCTTGCACCACTTCTCTCACACCAACACTTCCCCTTCCAGACCATAAACAGTTCCTGAATAAAGGCAGATTTCACTGCAATCATCTCCTGAAAAAAGCCAGATGTCCTCCACTTGCTCCCTCTCTCTGAGGTTGCACATATCACTGGCTACATTTGCTGTAGTACACGTCACTAACTGCATACTGTATTTTGAGGTATTGTCTCAATGTTTGCCTTTAAAGTACTTTTTTATGCAACTGTGTGTCCTACTAGGCTACTAGTGATTACATTTCATTTTTGGCCTCCTTGTTGTCAAGGGGAGCAACGATTGTTTGGTTAGATCTGCTCTGGGCTCTGCTGGTGTGGGCTTGGTTACTTCCCCCTGTATCCCAGGGAGCTGGTACATAGTGGGTGGAAGAACACAGATCCCAGCCTGCATATTGATGCTTCTTCAGCCAATCCCTGGTCAGGGCTGTGAGTGACCAGAAGGGGGCTAAGGGAGCATAAATAGGCAGAGGTCTCTTATTCTTGGGGGAATAAGACCCAGCCTGAGGACTGTGGCATCCCTGGGAAATCCACTTGCAGCTGCTGCTCTGGTCTAGTCTCCTGAAGCATTCTAAAAGTTTTCAAAGGACCCAGAATACAGGAAATTGGAGTACAGAAGCTGACTGATACTGCAGGTGTCTACACAGTATTCAGGACACAGTGAGTACCAGCCTCCTGGACTTAGAGACTTTCTCTGGCCTCTTTAGGGACATTTACTTTATTACCAGTACACTCAGGACTGTATTCCTGTTGAGGAGCTCCTGTTTAGCATTAGATTTTCTACACATAAAGTGGTTGTAAAGGCTCAAGGTTTTTTACCTTTATGCATTCTATGCAAGAAGGTAAAAAACCTGTGTGCAGCAGTGCCCCCAGCCTCCTCAATACTTACCTGAGCCTCATCGTCATCCAGTGATGTGAACAACAGCCTTGGCTGTCCTGAGCCTCAGCCTCCTCATTGGCTGAGAACAAAACAGGAGCCAATGCTGTCAATCACAGCCAGTCAGCCATTGAGGTGAGCGAGGGGGCAGTGCCAAGCCACAGCATCATCTGCGAATGGACACACAGAGCAGTGGGTGCCCCCATAGCAAGCTGCTTGCTGTGGGGGCACTCGACAGGAGCGAGGGGCCAGGTGAGCCTGCAGGGGACCTGAGAAGAGGAGGATCCAGGCTGCTCTGTGCAAAACCACTGCACACAGTAGGTAAGTATAGCATGTTTGTTAATTTCCAAAATAAAAAAAAGGAACCTTTAGAATCGCTTAAAAAAGGGGGGCCTTCACCCTGAAGTGTTAGTTCAGCATTAGTGTCCCCTACCTCCAGTTTGAAGTTCATTGGAGTATCCCTGGGTTCACCCTCACCAAGTTCTATAACAAAACTAAGAAAACACACAAAACAACATGCACAGTCCGTTCTATTGGGAAATACCATGTGCCTGGCTCCCATGTGCCTATCAGAGAATGGAACCTGGAATAAAACAGAGAGACCAGTCCCAGCTCCGGCTCTGTCCAGGATTCCCACATGGCACAGGCAGCCATTGCTAATGGAGATGGCTAAAATTTTGTACAGTATACACTCACCGGCCACTTTATTAGGTACACCTGTTCAATTGCTTGGTACAAATTGCTAATCAGCCAATCACATGGCAGCAACTCAATGCATTTAGGCATCTAAACATGGTGAAGACGACTTGCTGAATTTCAAACCGAACATCAGAAGGGGTAAGAAAGGGGATTTAAGTGATTTTGAATGTGGCATAGTTGTTGGTGCAAGACGGGCTGGTCTGAGTATTTAAAAAACTGCTGATCTACTGGGATTTTCACGCACAACTATCTCTAAAGAAATCAAGACTCATCAGACTAGGCAACGTTTTTCCAATCTTCTATTATCCAATTTTGGTGAGCCTGTGGGAAATGTAGCCTCCGTTTCCTGTTCTTAGCTGACAGGAGTGCCACCCGGTGCGGTCTTCTGCTGCTGTAGCCCATCTGCTTCAAGGTTCAACGTTCATAGATAGTATTCTGCATACCTTGGTTGTAACAAGTGGTTATCTCCTAGATTGTAAGCTCTAATGAGCAAGGCCCTCTGTTTCCTCTTGTACCAAATTGTATTGTAACTGTAATATCTACTTTCATTTTGTAAAGCACTGCGCAAACTGTTGGCACTATATAAATCCTGTATAATAATAATAATACACCCAGCTGATCCATGAGACGCTGGTCTATATGGAGCATTGCCTCAATCGCAGCAGTTTGCCTCCTACAGCCTCTGCCCCAACTGTTGTATCCTCTAGCCTGTTTCTCATCTCTGTCAAACCTGTATGTTCTCTCCTGTGATGTAATGGCTATAGAAAAAAAAATTGTTATAGACAGCATTTAACCAAATATTTTATTAAGCTGATAGATAGATCACTAGATAAACACACACTCATCGGCCACTTTATTAGGTACACCTGTTCAATTACTTGGTAACACAAATTGCTAATCAGCCAATCCCATGGCAGCAACTCAATGCATTTAGACATGGTGAAGACGACTTGCTGAAGTTCAAACCAAGCCTCAGAATAGGAAAGAAATGGGATTTAAGTGACTTTGAATGTGGCATGGTTGTTTGTGCCAGACGGGCTGGTCAGAGTATTTCAAAAACTGCTGATCTACTGGGATTTTAACGCACAACCACCTCTTGAGTTTATAGAGAATGGTCCAACAAAAGAGAAAATATCCAGTGAGCAGCAGTTGTGTGGATGAAAATGCCTTGTTGAGCTCAGACGTGAATGGGCAGACAGGTTCAACATTATTATTATTATTATACAGGATTTATATAGCGCCAACAGTTTGCTCAGCGCTTTACAATATAACGGGAGACAATACAGCAACAATACAGTTCAATACAAGAGGGATAGGAGGGCCCTGCTCCTTGGAACTTACAAACTGAGAGGATAAAAAGGCAACAGTAACTCGCGTCAGTATGGACCAAAATCTCTGAGGAATGTTTCCAACACCTTGTTGAATCCATGCCACAAAGAATTAAGGCAGTTCTGATGGCAAAAGGAGGTCCAACCTGGTACTAGCAAGCTGTACCTAATAATGTGGCCGGTGAGTGTATGTTTTGCAATGCATTGTGGACATTTGGGAGTTACAAAAAAGTGTTTTGGTGTGAAAACATGTATAAAAACTAACGCTCCTAAATGCTTCTAAATGCAGACACAAAAACGTTCAACATGACCGTTTTTTTATACAGCTTTTTCTGGCAAGGTAACTGGGCTTTTTTTTTGGCACAGTAGGACCCTTAACACTGTGATTACTTAAAGCCATAAAGCTTTACTACTGGGATAAAGGGTTGGTTGGTGTTAAAGGTATAACTAAAGGCAAAACTTTTTTTTTAGTTTTGGATAGAGTGGAGAGGGATTAGAACACCTTTCAGGTGCTGTCTCTGCCCCTATTAGGGAGATTCACTCTCTATAATTGTCCTGTTTCATTATCATTGAAAGTGAAAGTAAAAGAAAACCTCAAACTTTGGGTTGTCCCCAGAAAAGTAATAGAGGGTAAACCTTACAATCGGGACACTGATTCTGGTGACCTGGAGGTCCCCAAGGAATTCCTACGGGACAGGAAGTGAAGGGAAATCTCTGCAATGGGACACAAATTGGAAAAAAAATCTAACAGAGATTATAACCCTCCCTTGTTCTATCCAAAACGGGAAAAAAATAATTTTGCCTATAGTTCTAGTCTAAAAAAGATACACATTTTCTTTTCAAGGTAAATATGTGTTATTGACTGATCATGTGACAGAATTCTTTACCTGATTTTATTGGCTGATGTATCATCCTTATGGAAGAGCAAAATAACACTAAAATCCATGATTAGCTTTTTTCTTATTTCCCAAATTATTTTCAGAATTTCAGAATTTGCTGAATAATTCAAATACTTTAATTCACATTCTTGATCTCTAAAACACAAGCTCGGATAAAAAACTATTTAATGTGGGTTGAAAGGTAGCCAAGTAGCTTTGCGTGCAAAGTAGTTCCCTCATGAGCTCCTCTGTAAAAAGTAGCAGCTGTAAGCTCATTCTGCAATTCTCTTTTTCTTAGTGCTTCAAATGACCTGCCATCAAAGTCTTAAAAGCCATATTACAGCAAAACTCTAATGGCTTGGAGTTAATTCTTTTTAGCTGATTTTATTTTTAAATGTATTTTTTGCCATTTTCTGTTTTTCTTGTTCTTTTATAAATAAATATTTCATTATTAAAAAAGATTCCCAGAGCACTGTGGGTTATGTAAAGGAGCAACACAGCAGATGCAACTAACTTTGAGGGTGTTATTTGACTCAAACTCCTGGCTGAGCCCTAACAAATTAACCTGCTTTTTGAGAGGAAAATTTACTTATAACACAATAAACAACAACATAATTTTAAAAGATATGCAGATACAAGATTCCTGACAATAAACAAGTAATACTTCTTGTTGGGGTAAAGAGTTACTAGAATTCTCTCCAAACTGTGCAGGCCCGATGAGGCTCTTTGCTTGCCTGTATCCGGGCCTTGGGATACTACTTGGGATACTATTCCTCCCTCTAACACTAACAAAGGGTTATTATTCCTCCCACTGACACCAATGATGCAGCATAGATCCATCCTCTGACACAATGGATGGGGCACTATTCCTTTTCCCTAACACTAAAGATGTGGCACTATTTCTCCCACTAACACCAACAATGGGGCACTATTCTTCTCACACCAACAATGGGGCATTATTCCTCTCACTGGCAACAATGAAGGGGCACTATTCCTTCCACTGACACCAACGATGGGACACTATTTATTCCGATGACACCAACAATGGGGCACTTTTCCTCCCACTGACACCAACAATGGAGACACTAGTCCTCCCACTAATATCAATGATAGATAGTAATGTTTGCAGGCCCTGATCTAAATGTTAGATCACCTATTAAATTGTTAGTCTGAGATTTTAATTGCTGTGTGAAAATTGTTCTTTCTTCTTCCTTTGTAGCGATAGCTCTCTGTCTGCATGACAGGTGTCTTTAATTCTGGATGGTCATGCCTAGAGTAATGCCTTTACTGGCAAGAAGGCAGGTCTCTGGTTCATGCTCAACATATAGGGAGAATATTGTCAGCAAAAGAAAAATTACTAATGTATAGCTACCTTTTCTGTAGAAAGCAAAATGTATAGAATTTATTCATACAACACAATTTTAACAGGTACTAAATAAAATGGTGTAATCTGTATTATTCATAAATCTGCACACCTTTTATATCAGAGGCATTGAACAAAAATTCATGGAGGTCCAGTTAGTAAACTTTTCTGCCAGAAGAGGTCCGAATCACAAGTTTGAGTGATGACTCAGATCCTTCACATCACAGCTACTCTTAGGTGTTCTCATCCTTGCAGCTGGGGAACGCACACAAAATTGCACATGTTCCTGACCCACAGAGGAACACGCTGCACTTTAGCAGATGCGCAGGGTTCCAATTGATTCTTCATGGGAACCCCCAAACATCAGCACCTGATACCCCCTTGACATAAACCCCCTCTTACTGTACTGTCCTCTGCCCCCCCCCCCCTTCACTGCAGTACACTCTGCCCCTGTTCACATAATTCCTCCTCATTTCTGTCCTCAGCCCCTACCGCATTACTGTCCTTAGCCCCCCCTTTACAGTACTCACCCCCCCACATTACTGTCCTCGGTCCCTTCCACATTACTCTCCGCAGCCCCCCACATTACTCTCCTCAGCTCCTACGCATTACAGTACTCACCCCCCTCCACATTACTGTTCTCAACCCGCTAATTACAGTAATCAGCCTCTCCACATTACTGTTCCCAGGCCCTCCCCCCCACACACACATTACAGTACTCAGCCCTCAGATTACAGTGCACAGCTTCCCCCTCATTACAGTACTGAAACTATTGCACTACAGGTAACCAAATAAAACCTCAGTCATAAATGTAAAAACAAGTGCAGCGCTAATAATTAATGATAATAATGTCCGCATAAATAAATATATAAATATGTTGGAAAATTGTATAGTTCATAAAGTGTCAACTGCGGCGATGCTTCAGTTCTTCTGCTTGAAAAGTGGGGTAAGAATACGCACTCGTTTCCAATCTGGTTTCCAAGAGTCGGGCTGTAGCCCACCCCAGAACCGTGATCCACTACAGAACCCAGAGGAGGGAGTTCCTGTTACACAGACTGCTACACCCATCCATCCCTTAAAGGGGACCTCTGGCTGATTGGATCCCCATACTACCCAGAAGTACCTGACGTACCATACACCACCCAGAGGGAGGATAATCCTTTGCCTGGCCTAATTCGCTTCCTTAAAGGGGACCTCTGGATATTGATTCATATGTGTATTTCCATTAAGCATCTGGTGAGTGCGTATTCTTACCCCACTTTTCAAGCACAAGCACTGAAGCATCACCGCAGTTGACACTTTATGTACGGATTGTCAGTAGATCACTGTCACTTAATACATTGCACACAAAACTGCAGGGTTAGCAAAATCAGGCCTAATCTCTGCTAGCACTAACAGGTAAATATTTTGTAGCAGTTCAAGCAGTCCCTGACAGCCAGGTGCTCTTTTTCCCATGAGTCGCACTAGGTACCTATAAATTTAGTGGCCAAAATGTCAATGGAAAGGTACTCTAGTGAAGAGGCCTACAGGATTCTGAGCATGTTAAATGAGAGCGAAGAGGAAGCTTCACTGACAGAATAAGGCTCAGAATACGAACCTGTAAAAAGCAGCGGCAACCTGTAGCTCAGATGATGGAGCAGAGGTCCCTGCAAAGAAACCCAACCCCGTTCCCAGGTTGCTGAGGTGTTACAATTGCATGATGATTCTCATATGCAGCAGAGGGCCAGTACTAGTGCTGCTCTACATTTTGGTGAACTGGCGAGCCTAGTACATCCTGGTCTTTTTCATACCAGCTCTGCAGTATCACTTGGTGACGTGGCGAGTCCCATAAGTGCAGTACAAGCTGGTGTGGTGGCTAGCACAAGTAGTTTTCCACAGCCACCAAGAATTCGAACACAGGCCCATAGAGCCCATAGTGTCCTTCCAGATGTGCTTGCAAATGCTGATTGGCAGCCACAAATTCTGCAGCACCCGTACTTCCCCCATTCACTGTCCAACCCAGAATTCAGGTGGAAACAGCAAATTTAACTACTCCCTTTGATTTTTTTAGCTATTTTTCATGGAAGATCTGTATGGATTGATTGTGGATCAAAGCAATTTATATGCACAACAATTTATCGCCGCCAACCCAAATTCAAACCTTGCCAGATCCTTTAAATTCTGAAACCGTAATAGGTTCCATGCAAAGTTTTTTTGGGCCTAACCCTCAATATGGCCATTACTAAAAAAAATGAATTGCAGTTGTATTGGTCCACAGACCTGATTCATCATATGCCCGTGTTCTCTGGCCAGGCATAGATATGAAAATATAATGTGATTTATGCATTTCAATACACTCTGTCATTCTCAGGGTGACCTTGAATTTGACTGGCTCCACAAAATTTGGTTCCTTGAAAATCACCCTAACCACAAATTTGCAGATGTGTATACTCCCCAGCAAAACATCTGCGTTGAGGAGTCCCTCATTAATTTTTCTCGCATTCAAACAATCTCTCCCCAGTAAGCGTGCCAGATATAGGGTCAAAATGTATAAGAGTGCAACAGGCTATACATATACGGTACATTTCAGATTTATGAGGGAAAAGTCACATGCAAAACTAGTGCAAAACAGTCAGAAAAGATGAGTAGGGAAAAAAATGTCAGTGGCCTCCACCTGTAAAACCATTCCTGTTTTGGGGGTCGTCTCATTGTTGCCCATCTAGTGCACCTGTTGTTAATTTAATTAACACCAAAGCAGCTGAACCTGATTAACAACCCCCTCTGCTATTTAACTGACCAGATCAATATCCCTGGAGTTTAATTGACTTGATTCTAAAGGGTGAGTACACTTGCAGCCTTGCAGTCTTTAAAAATCCAGCTGTATAATTAAATCAACAGCGGGCTCCCGTATTTCCGCGAATATCATATATTTGAATGTCACTTGCTAGCAGAAGATAACATATGGCTTATATACATGACTCAGGGAAGAGCTTTGTTTTATTTGAAATTGTACAGCTGTTTATTTTTGTACACAATAGATTTGAATTTTTGAAGTAAAAGAATTTGCATTATTAGACATCACATCTATTTTCTTTTTATATACAGTATACAGTTGTGATCAAAACAAAACACGAGGAAGCAGGCAAAACACATTTTTTTTATTTCTTATTAGATTCATATTCAACTGCAGGTCATAACAGAATGGAACAATCATAAAACAAATCATGGCAAAAAGTGAACAAATGAAATGACCCTTGTTCAAAATCTGCATACCCCTAGTTCTTAATACTGTGTATTGCCCCCTTTAGCATCAATGACTGTGCTGTCTCCTGTAATAGTTGTCTATGAGGCCCCAAATGCTTGCAGGAGGTATAGCTGCCCATTCATCTTGGCAAAATGCCTCCAGGTCATGCAAAGTCTTTGGTTGTCTTGCATGAACTGCAATTTTGAGATCTCCCCAGAGTGGCTCAATGATATTAAATTTAGGAGACTGTGATAGCCACTCCAGAACCTTCACCTTTTTCTGTTGTAACCACTGGAGGGTCAACCCTGTGCTTACTGTCATTGTCATGCTGGAAAGTCCAAGAGCATCCCATGCACAGCTTTCATGCAGAAGAATGTAAATTGTCTGCTGGTATTTTCTGATAACATTCTGCATTCATTTTGCCATTGATTTCACAAAATTCCCCATGGCTTTGGAGCTCACACACCTCCAAACCATCAGTGAGCCACTACAGATGGTATTTTTGTTGCTAAAGGTCTTTCGACCCCTCTGTACACATGGCGCTTATGGTTGTGACCATAAAGCTCTATTTTGGTCTTGTCACTCCAGACTACAGTATGCCAGAAGCTAACCTGTATGTGTCACCTTGTGTGTCTGTACCAAGGCCAAACATTCCAGAGTATGTAATCTTTTGATCCAGGCCATTTTGGTGATTTCTGTTGTAACCCATTTAAATGTTATTACTTGCAATATATTAAAATGGACATTAGATGGTGGTGGTCTGCCATTAAGGGTCACTCACATTGACAGAACAACCCTCTGGAACTTGTATGCTGTATAGCAGGGCTCAGCTGGTGAGCAGGGCAGTCAAGGACTACATTTCCCAAGAGAAGTAGTGTGTGGGTATGGGCTGAAGTACTGAACTAGGCCATGGAACTAGGGTTGGAGAGAGAACAGAAAGAACCTACTGACCACCTGGTCTGCCACGCTGTCTATTAGGCCAATCTGACAGCAGGATACCAGATGGGACGCCGAGTCTGAGCCAGAGAGTCCACTGACCCCGTTTGCAGAGAAAAACAGACCGCTATGATCTGCAAGACTACTTAATCGGGAGAGAGAGACCCATGCACCCACTAACCAAGTGAATACTGACAGTTTGCCACCTCAGCTATCTACCTACACATAGTTGTGATCATTTCATACAGTTGCAGGCCAGGATACAGCAGTGCCAATGGAAACAACAAGTTACCATTCTTCAACAAAGCAGGATTCCCATTGCTATTAACTTTTGCCTTTGATGTACAAAGGGAGCTGTCTTTGCCTATAGACATTCATGCCAATTGCTGCTATTCATTACTTCAAATCTACCCCATGTTGAGTGCTTTAAAGAGTACCCCACCCTAAGTTGCTACCACCAAGAGGAAAGGTGTTAAATCTCCTTTGTTCCTTCACTATCTTTGTGTTGCCATCCCAAAGAAGTATATCCCGCACCCAAGGCCGGTGCTAGACTATTTTGTGCCATAGGGAAGACCAGCTACTTGCGCCCCCCCCCCCCAAAAACAAAGGAAAAGAAGATTCGAAACTGCTAGATTTCTTTTATATGGCAAAAATAAGTGCCATAAGATTCCACTAGCACCAGTATGAAAGACAAAATCAGTGTTACGGATGGACTGTATCTGTGGCTGGCAGTGGCAAGGTGACAGTTGCAGTGAGTGGAGGATAATGGATCCACACTGACAGATCCCAGGCTGGAATTCCCCAGGCAGACACAACAACACACCGCCACCAACACTGACACAGATCAGCAGGCACTAGAAGAACAGGCTGTGGGATCGTGATGATATCATCACTCACTGACACATTGCACATGTGATGGATGTCCGGCTTGGCTAGGTCACACTCACACAAACATGAGACATTAGAGTCAGATATTACCTTCCTCTGCAGGCGCAGCTCCGCCTCCACTGATGAATGGGAAGAGAAGGGCTAGGACTCCACAGTGATCAACAGTTGCCAGCCGGCTTGCAGTAAAGGACTGAGTCTGAAAGGAACACTGGAAGGAGTGGGAGCTCAGCTGCTACACTGGCCCCAGACAACCGGCAACCTTCCTCTGTCCTTTCTTACTTCCCTCTGTTGCCCCTCCCCTCAGCTGAAGGATCTTTCATGACGTGGAGGCATCCCACACAGAGAGAGTGCCGGCCTGTGTTGTGCCCAGGTGCCCCTGGGTAGCAGTGCACCCTAGGCGAATGCCTATTTTGCCTAGTGGAAGCACCGGCCCTGCCCACACCTCAACTCAACTTCATACCAACTTGGCCCCAACTAGCGCACAATTCTGCAACGTTGACATGTGTTAGTAAAACCGTACATATCATCAAAATGACTTTGTACATCCAGGTGGATTATACCTTGATTTTTTCAGGAGAAATTGGGCTTTCATTTGGTGGTAAATGGTAATGGATAGCTCCTGATTTTTTTTTATTATCAAAGGAAAACTGGCCCAAAATATAAAAAAAAAAAATCATGTTTTTTATTTAGCTGTGTTTTTCTGGTTACTACTATAACCTACCATCAAAGAACAACCCAAAATAAATTTTCCAGCTCTTGACGATCGCAACGATACCATATATGTGTATGTTATTTGTTGTTTGTACCCATAGTACAGCCCAGAAACAATTGTGCGCATTTTGTTTTTGTCTTTTTTTTTATTACCTAAAACACACTGACACCGACATTGACATTAACTGACACTGATACCAATTTTTTTTTAATCCTGACCTTTGACCCTGACCTTGACCCAAACACTAACCCTGGCACTGAACTAGATCAAACCTTGATCTAGGTTTTTTTCTTTATTTTTTATTTTATTTTTTAATATTTATTTATCTTCTTCTTCTTCTTTTTTTTTTTTTACAAACATTTTTTTTTCTCTATGCCAGGAGTTAGAGAGATACAATGTATCTCTCTTCACCAATCAGAGGCTATCACAGCGATCATGTGACCCAGAATCGGGAGTCCCAGGTCCCGATCATTAGAACGGGACCCGGGGCTCTCAGTGACACCACGGTCTTTGTGCTGGGAGCGCCCCGAGAGGCACGCTCCCAGCACAAAGACAAGTACGCAAATATGCTGCCCCACGGAGTTCCGTGAGGCCGCATATTTGTGTGACGTCAGCATCAACGGTTTAAAGTACATGTACAGTGCCTTGAAAAAGTATTCATACCCCTTGAAATTTTCCAAATTGTGCCATGTTACAATCAAAAACATAAATGTATATTATTGGGATTTTATGTGATAGACCAACACAAAGTGGCACATAATTGTGAAGTGGAAGGAAAATGATAAATGGTTTTCAACATTTTTTTACAAATACATATCTGAAAACTGTGGTGTGCATTTGTATTCAGTCTCCTTTACTTTGATACCCCTAACTAAAATCTAGTGGAACCAATTGCTTTCAGAATTCACTTAATTAGTAAATAGAGCCACCTGTGTGTAATTTAATCTCAGTATAAATATAGCTGTTCTGTGAAGCCCTCTGAGGTTTGTTAGAGAACATCGGTGAACAAACAGCATCATGAAAGCCAAGGAACACACCAGACAGGTCAGGGATAAAGTTGTGGATAAGTTTAAAGCAGGGTTAGGTTATAAAAAATTATCCCAAGCTTTGAACATCTCATGGAGCACTGTTCAATCCATCATCTGAAAATGGAAAGTGGTATGGTACAACTGAAAACCTACCAAGACATGCTTGTACACCTAAACTGAGAGGCTGGGCAAGGAGAGCATTAATCAGAGAAGCAGCCAAAAGGCCCATGGTAACTCAAAGAGCTGCAGAGATCCACAGCTCAGGTGGGAGAATCTGTCCACAGGACAACTACTAGTTGTGCACTCCAAAAATCTGGCTATGGAAGAGTGGAAAGAAGAAAGCTATTTTTGAAAGAAAGCCATAAGAAGTCCCGTTTTAAGCTTACGAGAAGCCACGTGGGGGACACAACAAACATGTGGAAGAAGGTGCTCTGGTCAGATGAGACCATAATTTTACTTTTTGGCCTAAAAGCAAAACTAACACTGCACATCACCCTGAACACATCATCCCTACCTTGAAGTAGGTGGTGACAGCACCATGTTGTGGGGATGCTTTTCTTCAGCAGTGACAGGAAAGCTGTTTATGGGCAGATGGATGGAGCCAAATACAGGGCAATCTTAGAGGAAAACCTGTTAGAGTCTGCAAAAGACTTGAGACGAGGGCAGAGGTTCACCTTTCAGCAGGACAACTACCCTAAACATACTGCCAGAACTACAATGGAATGGTTTAGATCAGGGGTCTCCAAATGTTGGAAACAAAGGGCCAGTTTCCTGCCCTTCAGTCTTTACGGGGGCCGGACTTTGGTCAGTAGGAGTAGAAAATGCCATGGGCTTGGTTTACTAAATGGGAGTAAAAAAAATTACATAGTTGGTGTCAGTGGGAGGAATAGTATCCCATAATTGGTGTCAATGGGAGGAATAGTGCCCCATTGTTGATGTCAGTGAGAGGAATAGTACCCCATGACTGGTGTCAGTTAGAGGAATTGTGCCCCATCATTGGTGTCAGTGGGAGGAATAGTAGCCCAATTATTGGTGTCAGTGGGAGGAATAGTGCACCATCATTGGTGTCAGTGGGAGGAATAGTGTTCCATTGTTGGTGTCAGTGGGAGGAATAGTGCCCTGTCTTTGGTGTCAGTGGAAGGGATAGTGCCTCGTAACAGTGGAGTGCCCCAAGGGCCAGATAAAGGCAAGCAAAGGGCCACATCCGGCACTATTTCTCCCACTGACACCAACTATGTAATTTTTTTTTACTCTCATTTAGTAAACCAAGCCCATGGCATTTTCTACTCCTACTGACCGCAGTCAGGCCCCCGTAAAGACTGAAGGGCAGTAAACTGGCCCTTTGTTTCAAACAAAGGAGACCCCTGATCTAAACCTTTCATTGTAGTTTGGAGACCCCTGGTTTAGATCAAAGCATATTCATGTATTAGAATGGCCCAGTCAAAGTCCAGACCTAAATCCATTCGAGAATCTGTGGCAAGACTTGCAAATTGCTGTTCACAGATGCCCTCCATCAAATCTGACAGAGCTTGAGCTATTTTGCAAAGAAGAATGGGAAAAAATGTCACTCTCTAGATGTGCAAAGCTGACAGAGACATACCCAAAAAGATTTGCAGCTGTAATTGCAGCGAAAGGTGGTTCTGCTAAGTTTTGACTCAGGGGGGCTGAATACAAATGCATGCCACACTTTTCAGATATTTATTTGTAAAAAATGTTGAAAACAATTTATCATTTTCCATCCACTTCACAATTATTTGCCACTTTGTGTTGGTCTATCACATAAATTCTCAATAAAATAGATTTGTAACATGACAAAATGTGGAAGATTTCAAGGGGTATAAATACTTTTTCAAGGCACTGTACATTTGCGTGTTTTATCCATTTAAAGACCCTGCAAGTACAGAAAATATTTGTTGATCTACCAGAAATGCATTTAGCACTTATTTCCTATTGTGAGCTGAGAACATGCAGCATTTTTGTAGACTGTGCACTGTCAGTCCTGCCTATTGTCTTGCTAAACAACTCAGTTCCTCCACTGGGTTTTTATCTACAGAATAGAGACTAATTGACTTGAATTTCAAAAAAAGAACAGGGAAGTCTAAGTGTTGGTTCACATATATGCGGATTGGTTGTGGTTTGAACTGAATCCAATCCTCATGACGTGCAATAACATTGCTTCCTATGGTGCCTCTTCACGTATGTCCGGTGCACTAGCAGAGTTCTGTACGAGTTCTGAGCAGTGGTCTGGTTGAGGTGCAGATTACAGACTATTGACGTCTATGGGAACTGTTTCTAAACGGCACATGTCATCAGTTGTGAACAGGATAAAATCGTGACCTGAACCTGATCTAAACATGTTCTGAACCTGATCTAAACCTAACCTGAACCGCTGAACAACTACTGTGTCAATTAACTGTGAAATCTGAGCTTCAATCCACATCACACACATGTGAATCCACACTAAAGCCCTAAACAATGAGAATATTGGAAGAACAATCGTCCGTTTTGTTTTTGCATGCTAGTTTCGTATTAAAAGTTACGAAAATTCTTGTACAACAGAATAAAAATTAGAAAGTGATGCAATGTATTGTATTTTTGGACGAAAAGAATACTAATTAAATGAAAATCATACGATCTGCTATCATACATGGAAACTTTTTGTACTTGTCCCTTCAAATAATTTCAGATGAAAGCTGTGTACTAACAATTAGATTATCATACGATTGCTTCAAAAGCGGTATTTTTCATATGATTTTCGGATTGTGTGTATTAGGCTTAAGGCAGGCCATACACAGAACTAATTTCTTTCCTGAAACCACAGTCAGTGTTGACAGGGGAATCCCTCCCACCGGGAGAAGACAATGATAATTGTTAGCGGCTATACCAGCCACTACCGATAATCGAATGTAAAATCTGGCATGCTTGTTGTACCCAAGTTGATCGATCAGTCATTTGGGTACATTCAGCCTGCCTATACATGGTTTGAATCTCGGCTGGTTCCTGCTGAATTAGTCGAGATTCGCACCGTCTATAGCCAGTTTTACTAGTCTCTTAGAGATAACATGGGCAGAGAGCTCAGGACACAGGACAGCTCTGGACAAAGTCAACAGGTATTTGTTTGCACTTATAAAAGTGATATAACAAAATATTTTCCATGGTATTTATGAGAGACCAAAATTAAGCAAATAAAAGAAGTTCATTATTAGGGTACACTGTAACAGCGAAATAGCCCTTTCCTCAAACTGAATTATACTTTGTGATTTAATAGTACAGAGAATGGAACATTTTATATGAACTGTTACATACAGTTTCAAAAGCCATCCAACCCCTAACAATACATATTGTTAGATAGAAAAAAAAGACTCACCTGTGTGATTGTACATTTTTTATCATTGAGAAGATATCAGCCAAAAACATAATGGGGTGGAAAATGTTTACTTACCAAAAAGAATCTGTGTGATCTATGAGTACCCACTCATTTGCAGGATAAAATTAGGTTCAAAGACAAAAGTGATCACAGCTTCACAGTGAACATATTCCACTCCTTTTTGTACACCCCAAATAGTCCATTGTTCCAGTATTGCTAAACTGTGCCTTTTTTTACCTGCTCATATATTAAATGTATGTTATGTCAAACAAAATAGAACCACTGTGAACTTTTCCTTTGTTTGCCAATTTCTTAAAACTGCCACATGCTGCTGTTGCTGGTATTCTACTCTATGTTTACTGAAAAAAAACATCAGCAGAAATACATTCAGCCAAATAAAACATTAATAAATTAAAGCAAAAAATAAGAAAGCTATATATATATATATATATATATATATATATATATATATATATATATAAAGAGAGAAAGAATAAACATCACTTATGCAACCCATGCCAAGTCAATAATACTGTAATAAAGTACCATGGCACCGCTTGTGTCCTGATAGCCCTAAAGCCATAAACATAGATTAATATGATACATAACAATCCAGGCCTTATTTCTTAATGAAATGCTACCTTTAATTAAATCTAATTCATTATAGTGACTGTATTTGGATTACTCAGCCAAACCTATAGCCAACTTTTTTCATTCTTGTTTATTGCTATTATGTTTAAGGAACACTGGTGGAATAATGTTGATGGGGAACAGTGCAGAAATAGTGTGCACTTTGTATGATTACATTATACATAAGATATACAGTATATGGTTTTATAGCGTTCCTAATTTAAATGGTCAAAATAGGCACCATTTATGTGTATTTAAGTGTACCTATACCCGAAACCAAGAATGTAATATATGACAATTTACTAGTCCTTGGTGTGGTAGCTGCATTAGTTTCCTTTTTTCAAGCATCTTTTGCTTTATTTTTAATTGGTAAAGCTACAGATAACACACTTCCTGTCCCTGGGTACCTTAGGCTACTCTATGTCCTCATATGGACTATGAACATGTCTATATCTTTTCATCTCCATTACATCGGGAAACAGGGTAAATCCTGCCACAGATTTATCTAAATTCGGCTGGTTCAGCAGGAACAGTCTGATTTTTTTTTTAAGTACAATTTTTAATTATATTAAAACAAAAAATATTATATTAAAACAAAAAATATTAAACATATACACAAAATTATTTTTTAGCTGTAGTAACAAGACATACTGCATATCATGGAATGATTCAAACTGTGCTGGTAATGAAAAGAACTCATCCAATCCAGCGTACATGCAACAAGCAACAAAACAGCAAAGTTACTCCCATTAGGTTGGTATCAGCTGTGCGGTCTGCTGGAAGATGAGCCATTGACAGAATTAGGTCATTTCTGATTGGTGGATCCAACAGAAGACACAAGAAATCCTTGCTGGTTGGAACTTACAGGAGATCCCATCGCCTTTTAGTACACTTGTGCATTTCCAGTTGTGCATATAGTTGGCTTTCCATAACTAAACAGCTCCATCATCACCAGACAATACCAAAACCATACCCGTTATGTTCCAGCTTACTTGCCATACTTGTGAATTGTGGTTATCAAATTGTGCCACTGTATGAATTAAAAATGTTGTCACTCCCCCAGCAGAAGTCAGTTCCTGAATTTTGATCCATCTATGGGCAGGCTGGTTGTCTGGAAGTCGATCCATCAATGCTGATTTTTACATGTATGTGAGAAATGTCAGAATTGGTATGGGGGTAAAGTGGTTAAAGCCTAACTCCAGCTTCATGTTCACTAACAGATGTGCCCACTGTGAGGGCTGTATAAACTGTAGTATAAAGCTACATACTCTATATAGTGCAGTGTTCTGGGAAAGGGATGGGGACTTCCCATCCCATGCCTGAAACAGTTGCGTTGACGGCTGCTCAGCCATTCATAGGAAGCTTTGTATTTTTTTAATGAATACAAGGCTTCCTCTGGATAGCTGAGGTGGAAATCATGATGTCATCCACCCGCTTCTTCACTTTAACCAGTCAGATGAAGCCTTGCATTCATTGAGCCTCCTGTGAATATCTGAGCAGCACTCAAAGCAACTACATTTTTCTCCAGAAACAGGGTGGGAAGTTCCCATCCCATTGGCAGGTAAAACAGTTTATATACTGTATATTAAAGAAAGTCTTATGCGCTGCCAAGGGAATAATGACTACCTTAAAAGCTACAAGCACCAAAAAGTGTCTCACCACTCAATTGGCCAATTAACAAATAAAGAGTGCTGTACTATAAACTAACAAGTGCCAAAAACATAAATAATCCACCCATCTAAACTCAATTGTAATAGAAAAAACTGATAACCTATTTGAATTGAAAAATAATAAACACCCAGCAGAGCCGTAGAAACAATCTTCCAGTGTAGGGGTTTGTGAAATCAATAAGAACTGCGTTTAGACCAACATAATAAATAAATAAGATAATGAAGGTAAACACCCGGCCGACCTACTAGTCTCAGCCATGCAAACAAATCTTAATATAGCGCCTTACATGAAAAAATTAGATTAAAAAGGTGAACAATATAACACAGTGATCAGTAAAAAATGACAGTCTCACATGGCAGTGAAAGTCCCACTAAACATTCAATCATATAAAAGTAATAGGAGATCCTTCTCTTGGTACACCGCTGTGTCACCACCACCTGGCGTGCACGCTCACCTCCACAAATTGACCAATCGGCCAGAAAAGTGCTCAATCCAAATCCTCAGTCATCTGTGTCAAGGCTGGCGAACATCACCTCCTCTACATATCAGGGCTGGTGGACATCTCCTCCAGACAGTATCCAACATAGGAATGTGCTAAAATAGAAATAGAGGAGCCTCTCATAGTGCAACCAATTTTTATTTCACAGATATGCAAATAATAAAACCGCACTCACATAAAGATCCAAGGCTATGAATCCTCTTAACACATAGGGTAACCAAAGATGGCGGCAATCGTCGCCGTACCGGAAATTACATCACCACGTAGAGCGCAGAGCTAGGACAGGCTGTAATAGGATGCATTTCACAATTTTTTGTTATGTGTTCATTATTATAGCATGTTTTTCATGTAATACATACATCGAGGCAGTACTCCTGCAATTTTGTGTATTATGTTGATAAGGTTGTACCTTTTATGTAAGCAGCAGCCAGTTTTTTGTTTAATATTGAGTGTGCACTATTAATTGGTATGTCCTAAGCACAGATGATCATTATCTATCATTATGGATGCACACAGCCTGGCTCTAGAGCAGCCAGATCCTCATAGGAGACAGATTTTCATGCTACACCGGAACGGCGCAGGAACACGGCGAGAGGAACGCGCGGAGCAAAGGTAAGTGAATTGACACAGGGGGGACTTGGGGACTTAATATGGGGGATGAATTAATATGGGGGATGAATTACTATGGGGGATGAATTACTATATGGGGGATGAATTACTATGGGGGATGAATTACTATATGGGGGATGAATTACTATAGAGGGGATGAATTACTACATGGGGGATGACACATACACATCATTCATCTACTCTTGGTCCGACCCCCGGGTCCAATATATGAACCCATTGCGGCCCTCAAGTCAAAAAGTTTGCCCACCCCTGCTCTAGAGCGTGCATAGATAGGCGCCTCCTTGGATTTCAGCTTTCTTTTCTTTTTTTAAAGATATGTTTATTGAGCTTTTAACAACACATAAAATACGCCCGAAAAGGGGTAGACAGAAGAAGGGGAGAGGAAAAAAAAAACACTCCTCAATCCAAACAAATACAGACTCAGTTAGCTATCATACAATTTAACCACTTGCCCTCCTGAGGATTTATCCCCCTTCCTGACCAGGTCATTTTTTGTGTTACGGTCCTGCGTTACTTTAACTAACAATTGCGCGGTCATACAATACTGCACCCAAATTAAATTTATGTCCTTTTTTTCACACGAATTGAGCTTTTGTTTTGTTGGTATTTGATCGCCTGTGTGTTTTTTATTTTTTGCGCTATAAGAAAAAAAACTACCAACAAGTTTGAGAAAAAACTATATTTTGAACTTTTTGCTATTAAACATATCCAGTAAAAAATTTTAAAAAATCAAAATTCGTCATAAATTTAGGCCAAAATGTATTCTGCAACATGTCTTTGCTAAAAAAAAATCCCAATATGTGTAAATTAATTGGTTTACGTGAAAGTTATAGCGTTTACAAATGGCGGTATAGATAATGGGATTTTTTTTCTACTAGTAATGGCTGCAATCAGCAACTTTTAGCAGGACTATGGCGGACATTCTGACACTGGGGGGAACTAACTTGGTGTCACTGACACCCCAGTGACACCAATACAGTGATCAGTGCTAAAAAAAAAGCACTGACACTGTACTAATGGCACTGGGCAGGAAGGGGTTAATGTGAGGGGCGATCAAAGGGTTAACTGTGTGCAGGGAGTGTTTTACTAAGGGACGAGGGGGTGTTCTTTCTGTAAGCACACTGATCAGGATGGCTGTATTGTGCACAGCCATCCTGAGCAGTGTGCTCGAGCTGACAGGGAGGAAGTTTGTAAACAAAACAATCTTCCGCCCAGTTGGAGATGCTCGGTAATCACTGGGCCCTGGTGGGTAATTATCAGCCAGGACCCGGTAATTGACATCCGCAACCGCGAATGGCATCACAGGTAGGGTGCGCACGTGGCAAAATCATGTATATATATATATGTGATTCTGTGCACAGGTGCCACCCTGTAGCAGTCTATCTTACAGCATACAGAGTAGTCAGTTTGACAAATGTGGCGCTATCAAAAACAAAATGCAAAAAATTGCTCAGATGGGGACATTGAACAATTAAGGTCCAAGATTTATAGAGGCAGCCATGTGAAGACAGTATCCGACAGCTCCAAACATTTTCAAAGAGCCTAGGATGTTTACAGAGGTTTTAAATTAGCCTATACAGAGGGAGGTTACTATTCACCATAGCCTTCCAAGCTTCTAAAGACAAGGGAAGAGAGCCCTCTTCCATGACATAAGTATAATTTTCTTTGCATATAAATAGAGTAGCCTTAACATCCTTTTATTATACTTAGAAAGAGGTAAATCTCCAAAAATGCCCAGAAGGCAGTTCTTGAGGTGTAAAATACTGAGCAATCCCAAAGCAGAGGAAAGAGAAGTGCTGACCTCTGACCAGAAAGCAGAGACAATGGGGCAGTTCCTAAGGGAACGAAGGAAGTCCGTGTCTGCTCCACAGCCCCAGAAACAAGCTGGTGGGGAATGCAGGCCCAATCTATGTAGTCTAGCAGGAGAGTGATAACTATGGTGAAACATTGTAACCTTGGAGGCTATAACCGCCTTAGTATAATAAAGTTCAAATTCAGACAAATCTAACTCATCAAGTGAAAGATCAGGCAAAGTCCATTTCAGCTGAGCTTGTGCATATCGAAGGAGAGCCTTCACCAAGTAGTAGTCAAAGATCAGTTTATTTGGGCCTGAGAATCGAAGAAGGTTTTTTTTAAAGGAGATACACAGGCAGGATTGGTCAAGGAGACAAACTGTTTCTAGATAGCATGTCTGAGGTGGTAAAAGTAAAATAAGTGGGTATCTGGAACATGAAAGTCAGCCTGCAATTGAGAGAAATATTTAAGTGTTTGGCCTGCATACAGTTGGTGCAGATAGATCATTTTCTTTCCTGGGGAGGGTGGGGGGGTTCAGCCTTGGGCACCCAGAGAACAATAGAGAACAATAATTCAACAGCACACCTTCCATGCTGTAATAAACTGTGGATGTGGAAAAATGCTCTGACAATGAAAGAGCCTTGACCCTACTCACTGTGTACACAGTAACATATGGCTCAGTCCTTGTACTCAAAAAATGTGCTTTAAAAACTGTGCTACAACCAGGAGTCTAACAAACATGTACAAACTTCAGCACATTGATTTGTAAAATATAAAACTCTACCATTACATATACTTTTCAACACACACCCTACTGTGAAGAAGAACTTCATTAACAGTGACCACTGAACAGCCACAATCTGTACAATATAGCATAAATAGTGTGAGGATCAGTAGCATGTTGTATATAGCCTAGCATATGCAATCCCCTTTAGGCAGAACTCTACTGGTGGCAGCAAATCCCTGTGACAGCAAACAAGTATGAAACAAATAGAGGTGGCTGAAGGCACACTCAGGTATCACACTGATGCTGCAGATGTCCTCCTAATGGCGATCAATCTCACAAAGGGTCGGTGCAAAGATTTTTGCCTACACAGGTTAAGGTGCATGTTTCCATCTCCCCCTTATTCTTCCGCACCCCCCATCCTCTGTGAATTTGACAGAAGGGGGCCACATGAATGAAGAGGGCAAGGTAACAGGAGGGGGCACTGTGAGATGTGGGGGGCAGGGTGACAGGTGGTGGGACACTGTGAAAGGAGGGGAGCAGGGTGACAGGAGATGGGCTATGTGAGAAGTGGGGGACACTGTGAGAGGTGGGAAGTAGGGTGACTATGGGGGGCAGGGTAACAGGTGGAGGGTGATAGGGTGACAGGAGAAGGGGAATTTTGACAGGAGGGGGCAGGGTGAGAAGAGGGGGCGGGAGCACTGCAAGAGGTGGGGGAATGTGAGAGAGGGGGTGCTGTGAGAGGAGGGGGGGTGTTGTAAGAGGAAGGGGTGTTGCGAGATGAGGGGGTGCTGTGAGAGGAGGGGAACCCCAAGACCCCCCTTATCTACGCCCCTGTGCAGACATTTAACCCCTTTAGCGGACCAGCGTTGGGGGTCTGGGACAGAAGAAAGCTCTAAAAGAGCAGGATTATGCCAGAGTGGGGTATTTGAGGGAAGCACGCCAAGTAGATTCCTGTAACCATTTCTGAATTTTGAACAAAAGTGTAAGAGAGGTACCCTCAGGGGCAGGGACTTCATGCCAATATGCCAAATTATGCAAGGTTTCATATGAGGAAACAATAGCTGCCTCTACTTCAGTACAGGCATTACCTGAAGAAGGAATAAGCCAATCATGGACATACACTAGTTGGAAGCCTAAGTAGTAATAAAGATCCGGAAAAGCCAAACCGGCCATGTGTGTGAGGATGATCCTGGCTATCTAAGGAGGCACACAAAGGAGAGAGAAGGCGACAGCGTCGGCAGGGGACTTTCAGAAGAGGAGGTAAGAGACATCTCAGAAAACACCAAATTTCACAGAGCAGATAAGTATTATTTTTTTTATTTTAAAAAGTTAGCATTTAGTATCACTTTAATTTCTAGGAATTTTCTACAAGTGATAATTGTTGCTGGGAACAAAGTTAAACATTACTTTGCTAGTAACATTTAACTGGCTGGAAACATGTTTTCTGCGAGCATGTACTTCACTGTACCCGAAGCACCTTCTAACATTATAGAATAATCTAGTGTATTCATGTCAGCTTGGGCTGTTACTTGATTCTACTTGTTTTATGTTTGCTAGCAACCAGTTAAACTGGTGTTGGCCCTATCATTTGTTTCTAAAATGACCTTGACCTTATCCTTGAACGAGGTGCAATGCCTCCATCTTCTGCAAATCCATCTTCTACAGTTAAACAGTACACTAGCTAAACCACACAGGTGTTAACAAAATTGCTGTAAAATTATTAAAGAAATTAATTAAATATTTGAAATCACACTATGCCATTGGATTTAAAGTGATATTTTTAATTTAAAAAAAAGGTTATACAGTACTTACCTGCTCTGCGCGAGAGCCACCATAGCAAGTATGTTGTTATGGGGCACCCATGCAGGCGCATTTGGGAACCAGGCAGTGTGTGCCCTGTTGCTGCCCGTGTCTCCTGTGAGACCAGGTAGTGAAAGGAGAAGAGCTGCAGATGCAGGACACTGCCAGATTTCTGACAGGTAAGCTTTTAAGGAGGAAGTGGGTAGAACAGTTAGTGGGTAGTTTTTTTTACCTTAAAATGGAAGTAAAGTTCACTTTTTAACATATGCCTATAGCTAGGCCTATAATAAGGCTTACCTGTAGGTATGGTGAATATCTCTTAAACTTGCGGTGTTTACGAGATTTTCACATGGGATGCAGCCGATGACGTCACCGACACATGAGCTTTGAAGGGACGGCATCCCTGTGCCTTACCATCAGAGCTCCATGCCGGGGCTCCAGCACTCAGTGGTGCATACTAGTAAATTATGATTTAAACCTTCAGGAGGACTGATTTTTTTTTTTTTGTGGAGGTTTACGACTGTTTTAATGAGGGGAATGCATTAAGGTATACAAACTGCCAAGCCAGTTATACACGTTAAGTCTTGTTTCGTTCAACCAACAAGTTGAAAAAACTCATAAATTCCTGCATTTGCACAAGTGATGTGAATGCAGGGATCTCCCCCGCTGTGCTATTGTATTCTGACAGGGGGACTCCCTCTCTGCCAGAATACACAGGTCAGCACTGCTGCAGCTGATCGAATGATAATTTTCCAGCAGAACTGTTTGACAGAAACCGTTCTTTCAATCAGCTTCTGTTGAACAGAGAGGGGTACCCATGGATCAAAATTTGTCATGTCCTGTTGAACCAGATGAATTTCGATATGTATATACTGAGCTTTAGACTTTAGAATCATTTTAATAATATCCTACAAGGCAATGCATTTACAAAGGCTGCCATGTAATTTATTTACCTTATGTAAATCAGCTACATTTAGTTTGCTTTCTAGAAAATGCAGACATACGTAGCTTACTTGTGGATTCTTTTACAAAACTTCCCATACAAAGCAAGTTCACATTAACTAAGCTCCATGTTTAACCTGTTGACACCGTAAATATGCGGCCTCTCAGTGGCTGGGCCTTGCGCGCTCCCCACACATTTACCGACACCTCATGGAAAGGTCCCAATCACTACTTGCGATAAGGTCCTTTTCGATCATGTGACCGCTGTGACAGACAATCACATGACCCTAAACCTTGCCTCCCAGCATCAAAAACCCTTTAAAGGTCTGGGAGGTGCCAGCGCCAAGGGGTTAATGAACTTCTTACCGCATTAGACAAATTGGGATTAGATTAGATTTGGATGTTTATGAATCTCCAAATGGACATAGAAACTAATGTCAATGAATCCGAAAAAAAGTTGTAACGAAATTAACTAATGTATTTGGTTCATTCAGGTGAAGTCACATGATGCGATAGTAGTTCAGGCCCGTGGGGAAATTAATTGTCAAATTTCTTCGATAATTTCAGTTTCAGAATAAAATGGATCTGAATTTCATTCCATTTTTAATTTGGATGCACATATCGCCAGTCAATATTGTCCAATCAGCACATGGCATTTCTTTTGATGGGTTGGACTAGCGTCCCAAAAACATAAAATCCTTCCAATTGGAATCCATCCAATTCAATAATACACTATGTGTGTGATCAAAAGTCTGTGGACACCTGATAATCTCATATACTATATGGCAAAAATCATGTGACACCCCCCCTACAGTAATTATTGAGTGCATTTGTTTCCAGTGTAGGTTCTTGTTAATGTTACAGCATACAAAGAAATATTAAACAACTGTGTGCTTCCAACCTTGTGATGACAATTTTAGGACATGACTGTGCCCAAAAGTCAGTTCCAAAAATGATATGGTTTGATGAGCTTGGTGTGGAGGAACGTGAGTTGCCTTCACAGAGCCTTGACCTTAACCCTATTGAAAATCTTTGGGATATACTCAGATGCTTATTGCGTACAGACCTTCTCGTTCCACATCAGTACTAGACCTCACAAATGTTCTTTTTTACTAAATGGGCCAAATTCCCACAGACACGCTTTCCAGTGGAACCTGTTGTAGCCCCAAAGTGTTGTACAGTTGTGCATCAATGCTCATTGTTTTAGAATGGTGTATTAAACAAACAAATTGCACATTTTTATTTAATCCACCCAGACCAACAAATATACAAAACAAATGCTGAAGATACGAAACGAATGCCAAAAACGAATCAGTACAACACAATGAGTATGGTGAAACTAAATTCTTCAATGAATGAATATATCCAAAATGAAACAAAAGTTTCCAGAGCACACATGTCTATTCTCATTAAATTTACCAAAGAAATAGAAGATGTTCACCCAGTGACTTGTATGTTAGTGAATACGGTGAACCAGGAGCAAGCTTTTACTACTCAGTTGTGTGGAAGAGAAATTGAAAAAACAAGATTTTTTATAGAGTGGGTTTGATATTCAATGTCAACACAGCTTCACTTGATTTATGGGTTTCATAATGCAAATGTAGTGCCCTCTGGTGTACATAGCTGTTTAGAGGCATAGCTGTTTAGAAGTACATAGCTGTTAGAGGCTTGCTAGAAGCCTGGGTTTAGTCAGAATGTTACTTCTAGTCAGGGCTGGAGGGCTTTACAGGTCAGTCCTCTGGTACCTTCACCTGCTCTAGAAACTTGGAGAAGATTCTAGAAGTCAGTAGGCAGAAGTGAGGAGGGGCTGATCTGCATTTTTATGGGAGTCTGACCAATCCCAGATAGGAGGCCTAGCAGTGTGGCAGATCAACCCATAGATATGAGAGAGCCTGGCCAGCAGGGGAGTCGGATGGAAAATGGAGTGCTGAGAGGTGCTGCTATATAGCCTGGGAGAGGTTTCCTCCGGAGAAGGAGGGTCCTGGCCCCAGGCTGGAAGGTGAAGAAGAAAAGAGGAGAGCAGAAAGAGGGAACTCCACTGCCCTGCAGTTCCATGGGGAAGGACAGCCTGCAAAGCTTGGAGAGGAACCACCCCAGCTATAAAGACCTGAAAGCAGTTCTATCCACAGCTGCAGAACAAGGATAGTGTGAGTACCTCTACATCCCCAGGGCCTAGAAGGGACAAATCTGCTGGAAGCAAGTTCCTGGCAAGTCTTCAAAGGACAATGTATAGCATAGCCAATCCCTTGTCCTGGGATCAGATACTGTAGCCAGGTGGGCTGGTATTTTATTCGCCTAGGGACAAAGCTCCTACAAGTTGAGACTTTGCTAAAAATCTACTCACCTAGGGACTCAGAGCTGCTGTGAGCCATACTTTGCTAAAGAGACGGTCCTAGTTATAGCTGGAGTACAGTCAGAATTCTGCCATTTTTTTATATTCTATTGAAGGAATTTGTCCTCAATTGGTATTCTGCAACCAAGGTGGCCATCCCATAACCCCTATCCAAGTTAAATTGCCTAATAAAACAAAAAAAACTAAGTCCATGGACCATTTGTTGTGTCTGGATACAAGTTGAAATGTGTGTTGCCTGGCTGTGCAGGAAGTAAGGGGAACCCAAGACCAACAGCTCTCAAGAGGGTAGCGCCACACACAATATGCTGGCTTTGACTTTTTAAGCTGCACAATCTGCTGACACTGTGGGGTTTATTTACTAAAGATGGAGAGTGCAAAAAAGGGTCACTTCTGCATAGAAACCATCAGTTCAAGGTTTTATTGCCAAAGCTTAATTGAAGAATCTGAGGTTAGAAGTTGATTGTTTTATATGCAGAAGTGAGCCTGATTTTGCACTCTCTACCCCTACGTTTTTATGAATAGCCCTGCTGACCTCATATCTTTCTCAAGCCCCTGAAGAAAGGGAAGTGAGCGAGCATGAAGCACAATGGTCTTTTTTATTGCTAATCAGCCAATAAACTGTCCTACTGGACTCTGTTACCAGTAATGTGACGTCCTTGCTGCATGCTGCATATTTGGATCTTCCACAAGCTCCTCTCTTCTTTGTTCAGAGATAGTTCTGTTGCATGGGAGCAGCCTCATTGAAGCCAGCCAAATAATAAAGGAGGCAGTTGTTCATGATTCTGGACATTATTTTTAGGAAATCTCCCACATTTTGTACAGTATCTGTATTCACCATATTAACTAACATTCACGTCACAAAGTATATGTATTCCCAATTACTAAAATCTCATATAAGGTGTAACCTGTTAATGCCAATTCAAAAGTAATTTTCTGTATTTGTAAATCTTCAGGTTTCATGAAGATAAGGCCTTGTGATCCAGCCATGAAAAACAACACTCTGCCATTGTCTCCCAATTGTTCTCCTGTGTTGTCACCCTGCCACATGCATTCCTAAAAGAGACTACAATTTGCCGTACCAACCCACATTATGCAAGCATGGTCCACTGTTGTCACCATTAGTAAAACATGCCTTGAAAAAATACATGCAGCTGCTGAAGTGTGCATACAGTAGACAGGAAGTGGCTACAAAGAGGATCCATGAGATTAGCAGCAATGAAATACAACAAAGGATAAAAAAGGTGTAGCCATACCCTCTTGGGGTTTGCTAATGAATTTGGGTCCCCCTATAGTCCTGCACATCCAGGCATTCAGCATTTTCCACACAAGTTTGTATCAGAGTCAGAAATTCAGTCCTTGAACTTTGGTTTTGTATTTTATTGAGATTAAAACTTGGATAGGGTAAGGGGGGTTGGTAGGATACCCAAGGTGACCAATAACTGAGGACAAACACCCTGCAACTATTCACAACCTCCTCTTCTGTGACGCAGTCTCTGTTCGAGTGCTAGCCAGCATCTCCTTGTTGTACCACCCCAGACACTAGATAAACTCCTCTTCATCCAGCAATCTGGAGATTTTCTTCCTGAGCAGAGGATCTGGCTCCTGTTCCTTTAAACGAGGTGAACAGTCACTAGAGCGCTCCTTCCCTTATCCGCCCAGGTGTGAAAATGGTGCAGGTATACTCACTCAGATCCTCTCCTGTACCGCTTGTGAGTTGGCTGCTGCTATCAGGCCTGTCAGCTGGGCTGCTACTTCCCTGCCATACAGGTGGTCCTTGCTCAGGGGGCAAGTGAGTCTTGTGTTTTCCTCCTTTTCGGCTCCAGGCTCACAGGCAGGTCCCATCCTACTAGGCCTCCTGGTAGCCTCCCTCCACCTGCTTCACATCTTCCTCCAACTCTCAACACCTCTCCCACCCCCACGCACTCCTGCTACTGAACAGGCTCCTACACTTTTAAGGGAGTTCAGCCCCTTACCAAGCCTTCTGGGGATTGGCTGAGGTCCCTCAAGAGTGCAGCCAGCCACTCCTCAGATTCACCCTCTGCCTTCAAGGCCCTCCTCCGAAAGCCTCAGAGCAGGGGGAAATTCCAGAGGGGCTGGCCTGCAGAGTCTTTCAGCCCTGACCACAATTTGACCCCTCTGCCTATTACACCTGAGCTGCCAACCAGCTCCTGGCAAACCATTAGGGTCTAGCCCCCCCTAGCTAAACTATTAGGGTGCTACAAAGGTTTTTTTTTTTTTAAATGGCAATTGTTTATGATACAGAGTGATTCAGCAAAACAACTGTCATTTGGTTAGGGTTTACATCTATGTTAAAGCCTAACTAAAGTAAAAACGTTTTTTTTTAGTCTTGGATAGAGTGGAGAGGGAATAGACCTCCGGTCAGGTTTGTATTGCTGTCTGTGCCCCAATAGGAGAGATTGACCAGCTCTATTTGTCACATTTGCAATTATCATTGAAAATGAAAGTAAAAGAAAATTCCAAACTTGGGGTTGTCCCCATAACAGTAATAGAGGAAGAATTTTCCAATGGGGACACTAGTGGTATGCATTTGTTTTCAGCCCCCTTTACTCTGATACCCCTAACGAAAATCTGGTGGAACTAATTGCCTTCAGAAGTCACCTAATTAGTAATTAGAGTCCACCTGTGTGTAATTTAATCTCAGTATTAAATACAGCTGTTCTGTGAAGCCCTCCGAGGTTTGTTAGAGAACATTAGTGAACAAACAGCATTATGAAGGCCAAGTAACACACCAGACAGGTTGATGATAAAGTTGTGGAAAAGTTTAAAGCAGGGTTAGGTTATAATAAAAATATCCCAAGCTTTAAACATCTCACGGAGCACTGTTCAATCCATCATCTGAAAATGGAAAGAGTATGGCACAAATGCAAACCTACCAAGACATGGCTGTCCACCTAAACTTACAGGTCAGGCAAGGAGAACATAAATTAGGGAAGCAGCCAAGAGGCCCATGATAACTCTTGAGGAGCTGCAGAGATCCACAGCTCAGTTGGAAGAATCTGGACAACTATTAGTCATGCACACAATACATCTGGCCATTATGGAAGAGTGGCAAGAAGAAAACCATTGTTCAAAGAAAGCCATAAGAAGTCTTGTTTTCGGTTTCTGAGAAGCCATGTGGGGGACACAGCAAACATGTGGAAGAAGGTGCTCTGGTCAGACGAGACCAAAAGTGAACTTTTTGGTCTAAAAGCAAAACGCTAGGGACAGGGAAGCTGGTCAGAGGTGATGGGAAGATGGATGGAGCCAAATACAGGGTAATCTTAGAGGAAAATCTGTTAGAGTCTGCAAAAGACTTGAGAATGGGGCAGAGGTTCACCTTCTAGCAGGACAACGACCCTAAACATACAGCCAGAGCTACAATGGGATGGTTTAGATCAAAGCATATTCATGTACAGTCATGGCCGAAATTGTTGGCACCCTTGATATTTTTCCTGAAAATCAAGTATTTCACACAAAAAAGGTATTGCATTAACACATGTTTTGCTATACACATGTTTATTCCCTTTGTATGTATTGGAACAAATATAAAACAGAGGCAGAAAAGCAAATATGACATAATGTCACACAAAACCCCAAAAATGGGCTGGACAAAAGTATTGGCACCCTTAACTTAATATTTGGTTGCACACCCTTTGGAAAACATAACTGAAATCAGTCGCTTCCTATAACCATCAATAAGCTTCTGACACCTCTCACCCGGAATTTTGGACCACTCTTCCTTTGCAAACAGCTCCAGGTCTCTCTTATTGGAAGGACACCTTTTCCCAACAGCAATTTTAAGATCTCTCCACAGGTGTTCAATGGGATTTAGATCTGGGCTCATTGCTGGCCACTTCAGAACTCTCCAGCGCTTCTTTGCCATCCATTTCTGAGTGCTTTTTGACGTATGTTTGGGGTCATTGTCCTGCTGGAAGACCCAGGATCTTGGACGCAAACCCAGCTTTCTGACACTGGGCCCTACAGTGCGACCCAAAATCCTTTGGTAATCCTCAGATTTCATGATGACTTGCACACAGTCAAGGCACCCAGTGCCAGAGGCAGCAAAACAACCCCAAAACATCATTGAACCTCCACCATATTTTACCGTAGGTACTGTGTTTTGTTCTTTGTAGGCCTCATTCCGTTTTCGGTAAACAGTAGAATGATGTGCTTTACCGAAAAGCTCTATCTTGGTCTCATCTGTCCACAAGACGTTTTCCCAGAAGGCTTTTGGCTTACTCAAGTACATTTTGGCAAACTGTAGTCTTGCTTTTTTATGTCTCTGTGTCAGCAGTGGGATCCTCCTGGGTCTCCTGCCATAGCGTTTCATTTCATTTAAATGTCGACGGATAGTTCGCGCTGACACTGATGCTCCCTGAGCCTGCAGGACAGCTTGAATGTCTTTGGAACATGTTTGGGGCTGCTTATCCACCATCCGGACTATTCTGCGTTGCAATCTTTTAATCAATTTTCCTCATCCGTCCACGACCAGGGAGATTAGCTACAGTGCCATGGGTTGCAAACTTCTTGATAATGTTGCGCACTGTGGACAAAGGCAAATCTAGTTCTCTGGAGATGGACTTGTAACCTTGAGATTGTTGATATTTTGCCACAATTTTGGTTCTCAGGTCCTCAGACAGTTCTCGTCTCCTCTTTCTGTTGTCCATGCTTAGTGTGGCACAGACAGACACACAATGCAAAGGTTAAGTGAACGTCTCTCCTTTTTATCTGCTTTCAGGTGTGATTTCTATATTGCCCACACCTGTTACTTGCCCCAGGTGAGTTTACAGGAGCATCACATGCTTGTAACATTCTTATTTATCCGCAGTTGTGAAAGGGTGCCAATACTTTTGTCCAGCCCATTTTTGGAGGTTTGTGTGACATTATGTCGAATTTGCTTTCTTTCCTCCCTTTTTTTGTTTTGTCCCAATACACACAAAGGGAATAAACATGTGTATAGCAAAACATGTGTTAATGCAATACGTTTCGTGAGAAATACATGATTTCCTGGAGAAATATCAAGGGTGCCAACAATTTCGGCCATGACTGTATTAGAATGGCCCAGTCAAAGTCCAGACCTAAATCCAATTGAGAATCTGTGGCTAGATTTGATAATTGCTGTTCACAGACGCTCTCCATCCAATCTGATAGAGCTTGAGCTATTTTGCAAAAAAAAATGGGCAAAAATTTCACTCTAGATATGCAAAGCTGGTAGAAACATACCCAAAAAGATTTGCAGCTGTAATTGCAGCGAAAGATGGTTCTATAAAGTATTGACTCAGGGGAGCTGAATACAAATGCATGCCACACTTTTCAGATATTTATTTGTAAAAAATTTTGAAAACCATTTATAATTTTTCTTCCACTTCACAATTATGTGCCACTTTGTGTTGGTCTATCACATAAAATCCCAATAAAATATATTTACGTTTTTGGTTGTAACATGACAAAATGTGGAAAATTTCAAGGGGTATGAATACTTTTTCAAGGCACTGTACCTACAGGCCTGGAGCTGGAAAGGAGAAAAGCTCAGTGCTCACTGGCCCCCTGAGAGAGGACCACCTGTATGGCAGGGAAGGAGCAGCCCAGGCCTGGTAGCAGCCACCAACCCACAAGCAGTACAGGAGAGGATTTGAGTGAGTACACCTACACCCTCTGGGCAGATAGGGGAAGGAGCACTCTGGTGTAAAACCAGATTAGCCACCTTCCAGTAACTGTTTACTTCCTAAAGTGACAGGAACCGAATCCCCTGTTCAGGGATACCTCCAGATTGCTGGGTGAAGAGAAGTTCATCTAGTGTCAGGGGTGGTATACTAAGGAGATGCTGGCTAGCTCTCCAACAGAGACTGTTCTGCAAAGAAGGCTTGTAAATAGTTCCAAGAAGTTGTCTTTAGTTTATCAGTATCATTGGGCATCCTGTGCATCCCTAGCCCTATCCCAGTTCAAATCACCTAAATAAAACAAAACCAAAGCTTAAGGACTGATTTATGACTCTGGATGCAATCTTTTGAGAAGATGTGTGATGCCTGGCTGTGCAGGACTATGGGGGACCCAGAATTTCTAGAGACTCCTAAGGGGGTGGTGCTACATAGAGAATTGCAAATGGGATTGGAGAGGGTTAAAGTGTAAATAAATTGAGATTATTACAGAGAGCAAACAATTGCAACTGTCTGAAAGCTTTACTATTCTTCATTTCATCTCAATTTTATTAGGTATTTAAAGTGATACTGTTTTTTTTTTCTTTTAAAATAACAAACATGTCATACTTGCTCTGTGCAGTAGTTTTGCACAGAGCAACCCAGATTTTCCTCTTGGGGGGCACCCGAGCAGGCACACTTCGTAGCCGCAGCTCTGCGTGTCCATTCACACACAGAGCCACAGCTCCGCCCCGCCTCTCCTGATTGGCTCATTGGCTGTGATTGATAGCCAATGACAATGGCTCCTGCTGCTGCCTCAGCCAATCGGGAGTGAGTCCCTGGAGAACCGAGGCTCTCCTGGACATTGAGAAGGAGCTCAGGTAAGTGCTAGGGGGGCTGGAGGGCTGCTACGCACAGCTGGTTTTTTACCTTCATCGCGATCGCACTGCATTTTCAGGTACCATTGAAATGAATGTCACCTGAACACGCGAATGCGCGTTTTCACATTTTCACAGCACGTTTTCAAATCGCAGGCAGAAACGCGGCGATTCCGCCCATGATTTGAAACACCTAAGTGTGAATGGAGTCTAAAGCTCCCTGCACCAAAGACCCCTTTCACACTGACGGCCCGACCAGACCATCCATAGCTCTCTATGGAGCAATGAATGTTAGTGGACACCCACCGGCATCCAATCCGATCCTGTTTGCTAAAAGCAGACAAATGGGGATCCATTCCCTGTCTGTCCAGTGGATCAGATGAAAGTCAGGTGGAAACGGACAGGCAGTACGTTTCCATCCGACCTCCCCATAGAAAACAGCAACCTGTGTCTGTGTCCGCTCCGCCACACTTGTCAACCGCCTGCTCAGCGGGAATTAGTGGAGAGATCCCCCGCTGAGCAGTCGGATCCGCTGACAGGTCCACCCCATCTGAAAGGGCCTATGGACTGCACTGTAAATGTAGTCTAAAACACTGTTTCTGCATAACACTGTTTCTGCATAACAACAATAAATATCTTCCTCATACACTACAGATAATAATATTCTATTCTTTTACAGATTCACTATTGACAAATACTAAACAAATCTTTTAGTTAAACACAGGAATGGAAGGTATATCTTATGAAATATGTGTTTATTTGAAGTAGCACTATATATTTAAGGGAGCCAGCCATTCTGGTCAAGTAAGAAACTAACATGTAAATATCAAACTAAGAATGATGTTGATTGATTTGTCATTGAACTTTGATGTTACATTGTGGAAAAGCCTAATAATTAATAACAGTATACAAAGAGAACTCTTAGGAGAAGCTGAAGTAGGCAAACAAAAATGTTTTGCTAGGGTGGGACTGCAACAGTATGTTAACTACTTGTATTCAGAGGCGTCCCTAGGGTAGGTAACACTTGGTGAAACCCGCTCCGACGATCTCCGCAGAATGGATCGGATCTGCGGATTGAGCATAATGGATCAGACTCCAATCCATTATGCTCAATCCGCAGATCTAATGCATCCTGCGGGGATCGTTGGCTTTCATTACAACGTATCTTTTCTTGGAGCGGGTCCGGTGTCACCCCGTATAGGTTGCATGCTGACGAGGATTGGAATCTGCATTTTAATGAAAAGCAGTACAGCCAGCAACAACAGACCCTCCAGTAACAACGGACCACACTCAACAAAATACCCCTCTTAACAACAAAAGACCTATGGCAGCAACAATAGATCCCCCACCAGCAACAATAGACATCCCCAGCGGCCATAGGCCCCCACACACAAAAAATAGATCCCTCCAGTGACAATAGAACCTCCAGCAGCCAGCATAAATAGACTCTGCAGCACACCCCAGCGCCCTTTGCCATTACATGCTAGAGCTGCCGGAACTGTGTTCCCCCGGATTCCCACTGAAAACAAGCCCTGTATATACTGTAAATATACACAACACCATTGCCAGACAGTACAGCCAGCTTGGTGACCTCAGTTTTCTTCACTACATTTAAGCAATATTAAGACTATCAACCTGTCTTCACCCTGATACATGGAAGGAGTAGATTATCACTCATAAAGACAACTGTAGTAGGAGGGCAACTGGATCTGGTTTGGGTCCCCCTATCCTCTGCACAACTAGGCAATATGCATTTTTTACACTTGTACCTTCAGAATCAGTAAACAGTCTTTGACCTGTTTTTTTTTTTTGTTGTTTTTATTAAGGAGTAAACCTTGGATAGAATAAAGGGGTTATGAGATGCCCAATTTGATTGGAGAAATAGTAGAATGAAGACGTTTCCTGCTCTGGCACACTTAGTAAAAAAACAACAGACACTTGACTGCATTCCAGTCAGAACCATTACAGTCCTTAGTAAAGTAATCCACTTCTAGGAGCTTGGTGTCCTCTGAGTGGATTTCTAGTAACGTGACAATGTGTAGGAGCTCTTGCTCCCCTTGGTGCAAAGAATTCCAGCACACCTGGCTATGATATCTGATCCCAGGACAAGGGATCGGGTAAGCTATGAACTGTCCCCCGAAGACTTACTAGAACTTGCATCCAGCAGACCTTTCCCTTCTAGGCCCTGGGGGTGTAGAGTTACTCACACTTTCCCGCAGCAGTGAATAAAACTGCTTTCAGGCCTCTGTAGCTGGGCTGGTTCCTCTCCAAGCTTTGCAGGCTGTTCTTCCCCGGTGGATAGCAGGGCAGTGAAGCTCCCTCTTCCAGCTTCTCCTTTGCTTCCAGCCTCCAGCCTGGAAGCATAAATCCCACTCCTTTGGGGCTCTCTCCCAGGCCACACAGCAACACCTCTCAGCAATCCATTTTTCACCCAACCCTGCTAGCAAGGCTCTCTCATATTTTTGGGCTAGTCTACCAAAACTACCAGGGCCTCTTAGCCTGGGATTGGTCAGACTTCGATGAATATGCAGACTGAGGTCTCCACCTATCTGCCTACTGGCTTCTAGAAGCTTCCACGGACCTCCAGAACCAGGTGGAGTCCCAACCTGCTGAGTCACACAGCCTGACCTCACACTGAATCCACAGAAATTCAAGCTCACTCACTACCATGAGCCAAAAATAAATCTACTTTACACTTGAACCAGCTAGTGGGCGCTATACAACTGTAGGTGTTTATCCTGCCTTTGTTTTGGTGTCTGCTATGTAGGCCGCCTATAGAGATGGATGCAGATGGAACAGCTGCATGGACAGAGATGCTTGTTAAAATTTGAGTGTGCTTGGGGCCTTGCAGCTGCTCAAGCACACAATGTCAAATTTTGATATGTGGCTGGGTCTGTGCAGCTGCTTCATCTACATCCACCTCTATAGACTGCCGGCACATAGCTTGGGAAGGATGCAGATGCTAAAACAAGGATAGGCTGCATGCAGGACAGGTGTCAGTACTCATCTGAGCAAATGTCTGAAAGTAAATGCATTCATTTTTAAGGCGGAATTACAGTCCTTTTAAAAACTGTTAGTTTATAACGGGTTAAGTCCTACATGATGCAAGTCATTTCCTATAGTTATTTCTTTAATTTACTATTTACAGTTTTACTAAGCATCAGGAGTGCATCCATCATTATACTCCCAGAACTTTGCTACACAGCAGTTGTAGTGCCTGTCTCTCCCCTCTGCTGTCGATTAACCTATTGTAAATAGGTTCAAATACTACAAACCCTTCTCTGATTGGGCTAGAGGAGAAGAGAGGAGGGCAGAGTGGCTGTGTGCAACTCTGCTGCTGTATCAGACACAAAGGTCTAGCATCAGAGAGCTGAAAGTGTAATGATAGATGTACTCCCAGCACAGAAAAAATGAAATAGTAAATAAAACAGATAAGTTCACAAGGTGGCATACATTGGACCTAACCCTTTATAATCCAGAACATTTTATGAAAGTGCTGAAATTTCTGCAGCTCTTCTTTAGGGAATTAATTACTGAATTATAGTGTGGTGTTCATATTTGCCTGACATTTAGCTGCAAAGGCCAACTGAAGTTACAGAAAAAGATACTGTATGTAGTCAGATGGTCTTTGTAATATGAACCACCATTTTATAGTCTTAGAGCAACAGTACTCTGGAAGCTGTACCCAAAAAGGCAGGCAGAGAGCAAGGACTAGTTATCACCATTGCCTGTAGTTGATGTTTCCCCCCTTACTGACTTTCCATGCTCTGTTCTGCACTGTGTCTCTGATTGGAGGCAGCCACCTTGGTAGGAGCAGTGGTAGAGAATAATACATTGCAATACATTGAGCGGCACAATAGTGACATCTCCAAATGTCCTGAGACTAACAGTCAGAGGCAGAATTTTGAAAAAATGCAGTGCAAAAGGTAAATTTTTAAGCCCTGGTTCACACACATGCGTTGTTGGAAACGCTGCAATCCAAAAATGCCCGTAGCGGGAAAAGAACAAAATAATTAGCGCAGGGCAGGCATGACTAGGCCCAGAGTGGGAAGGAAGACGTGTAAGGGTTAATGATAGTATTAGGGGGTTGGTAAAGGATAGCTGGGGGATCTGGTTGGTAGAGGGAGAGTGTAGGTGGGGTCTTCTGCACCTTAGGGTGGGGTGTCCTGGTGAGGGGCGTCAGTCGGAGCTGGACGTAGGACAGAGAGCTTCCCTCCCACCCTCCCTGTTTGGTGAGTATTGTGTTCCTCCGGGGGGGGGGGTTATTTCGGTTCCTGGGCGGTGGTTAGTCTTTGGAGGCGGTTCTTATCTTGGAGGTACAAAAATGGTGTGGGACCCATCGTTAGTATGGTGTGCCCGGGAACATTCCAGTTAACCAAGGTTTAACTGGAAGGTGGTGGTGCTGCACTGCGGACGGTATGGTTGTCTCCGAGCTGGTTGGTTGCGGCTGGAGGCCTAGTGTAATATGGTTGTCCGCAGGTGCATTTCGGATCGTTTTGGGGGTGCCTTCAAAGACCAACGACAACTCTTTATGTTTCTGTTATAAGGAATGGTTGATGTGTTTAAACTGGATTTGTTAATAAAAAGCCGTGTTGGCCATTTTACTCCAAAATTGGTGTTATGTTTTCTGTAAGTATAGTAAGTAAAGGGGATTGGAATGGAAGGGTAATGGTGGTGTAGTGAGGTCTGGATGAACCTATCTCTGGTGCACTAGTCATGTGCATTTCCCATACTGCATTACAACCGCACTGTTTTGGAATCTGTTGTGGGTGTCAATTCAAAGTTAACGATACCCCAAAAGCAGATCGCAGTGCCTGTGCGATTCACATGAACCTAGGCTTAGAGTATTGCTTAGGCAGAAATGACAGTTCTAAATGTTCCCTATAACATAGCAAATCTTCACCTTTTGAGTTCTTCTTGTGTGTTTCAGAACATAAACAAAACAAGATATGACAGCAAGGGAAAATCTATATTAAAAAAACTCTACTCTCAATAAAACTTCACGTCCCATCGCACAAAACAACATACTGCAGCTTTTCTGCAGCCCCCAGGCCAAATGAGCATCCTTGGCATCTAGGGGTTACATTAAGAGCTCAGGGGTAGCTATACTCAGTGGAAAGTCAAGACATCTAGAAGCTTTCTGGCATCCCTGGTCTGAGCCACATGGTAAGATTTTTTTCTTTTGAGTCACTTTAAGACAGACAAAAGCTCATGACAGCAGGAAGTCAAGACAGGTATAACCGGTATAACCATGCACAGCTTTCTCAAACACGCACAAGGTATGTATAATATGGATCCCATATGTATCTACTCTAACAGAGAAGCATTGAAATGACATATTATTTCACAACTTGAAATATTTATGGCGGTTAAGAACAAAAAATAATTTAAAGAATAATTATGAGAATTGAATAGTCTTTGCACTACATCAGTATGTCTGCAATCCAGCATCACACCTAGATTGATTTTTTTTATTCAGCTTCATTTTAAATAAACCCCATGTTGTGGTTAACACACAGAATGTATCAGGTCAATTCCATGATACCATAGAATGTACAGTACCAACACACCTACTAGTTATGACATCAAATATTATGGAATGAAGATCTAGAGCAATTTCCCATCCCACAACCACACGTATACTAGGGGCGCATTCACACATGGTTGCAGGGTGGGGAATACCTCCACTGCCTATGATTGGCAAACTACAGACAGCTTCCTAGCAGGATCCCCCAGGTAGGTTCAGACTAGGATTGGAACACAACTGAGCTCATCCCTACTGATCATGTCTCAACAGTGACCAAAACCTGTGTCCAGCAAACTTCAAAGTGTCAATGAGCAATCAGTAGAATTCCATAGCCAGAATGAAAAGCAGTTGTCTACACACTGGAACTGTCCACATGCTGTACTAAGCAGACATGCTCCAAGTATTTCCACAGAAACAAAGTCAAAGCCATAATCTAGCTCATTGGACATGCCCAACTGCCTTTTACGCAAGGACACTTTTACCATTAACTTTCCTAATAACTCTCAGTCATTTATGCTGAAATCAGTAGCATCAATGCACTGAATGATTCCACAGTGCAGGAAAAGGATGTGGTTCTGTGGGCTGCATAGTTTAGAATGCCAAGCCCTCAGGCACTTCTGGGTTTTAAATATGTGATCTTGGCAAGCTATTTACCATTGTGGATTTATCTAGTGACAAGTAATTTGTCTCAAGTATACATTTGAATTAATTTTTTAAGGACAAGATTTTAAATAGCATATTATAATATTTAATAAATTATGTAAAACATTCATTTATTGACAGAAATTGCATTTTTAAATAGACACCATAGTTTGATAGGCAGGTATTCATTAAAAAAAAACCTAACAAAAACTTAATATAGCCTTGCAGCCTAACAAGAGGAGGGAGCTACATCCACCAAAAAGCCCTTGCTTTCAAGAGTGGAGTCGGAGTATCCTGGTACAAGAGGTGAATATTAAAGGGAAACCAACATAACTGTTAGAGGTGCAACAATGTATGTGGCATTCCACATAAAAAAGCATTGAAATGATAAAATTCATCATTGTGTAATGGAGGCTATCACCAGGCAATCGGTTACCATGGTACAGGTACTCTTACATAACATATTACAACATATTACAACAGCCTATCTGAGGTACAGCCCTACCACTAACTAATTAAAATTAATTAGTGCATCAATAAGCAATATTAGTGTAAATATATTTCAGGCTGAAGTGCAGATCTCTCACCATCATTCTCCCTACAAGGACAAACAACAGAGCAACATACATTTCACGTTTCAAACCAATGTTGGTGCATTATCTCCACAGAGATAATCCTCCAGTGTGTCATTGGCATATAAATGACATATAATCTGAGGTATAGAGTTTAAAGAGGAGTTCCAGTTGAAAAAAAAAAATAAAAGTCAGCAGCTACAAAAACTGTAGCTGCTGACTTTTAAAATACAGACACTTACCTGTAACTTGGTCCAGCAGTGTCTTCACCACGGCTGGTCTCACAGGCCGTCTTCTCCCCCTGGCACCGGCATCTTCAGTGTGGGCATTCAGCTGTGACAGCTTGTGGCTTCACAGCTGGGTGCTCACTGTGCATGTGGGAGAAGTGCTGAACTTTGTGAATGGCCCTGTAGTCTTATGGGACCTGTCATGTGCCCCAGAAGACTACAAGGAGAAAACAACTTCTGCTTCCAATCGCCTTAGCCGATTGCAAAGGAAGTGGGAGCGGGTACCTGTCAAATTCGGGTAGCCACTCCCCAAAACTGCAAATCCTTAATGGGGAGCGAGGGACAAAGGCTTAAAGTGGAACTTCCCCTTTTGGGTGGAGCTCCGCTTTAAAGTCCATAAAGGTATTTTCTGCACTCTCAAACCACCTAGTGGCACAGGAAAAGTGCAGCAAAATATTTGATATACAGTCAGGTCCATAAATATTGGGACATCGACACAATTCTAACATTTGTGGCTCTATACACCACCACAATGGATTTGAAATTAAACGATCAAGATGTGCTTTAACTGCATACTGTCAGCTTTAATTTGAGGGTATTTACATCCAAATCAGGTGAACAGTGTAGGAATTACAACAGATTGCATATATGCCTCCCACTTGTTAAGGGACCAAAAGTAATGGGACAATTGGCTTCTCAGCTGTTCCATGGCCAGGTGTGTGTTATTCCCTCATTATCCCAATTACAATGAGCAGATAAAAGGTCCAGAGTTCATTTGAAGTGTGCATTTGGAATCTGTTGCTGTCAATTCTCAAGATGAGATCCAAAGAGCTGTCACTATCAGTGAAGCAAGCCATCATTAGGCTGAAAAAACAAAACAAACCCATCAGAGAGATAGCAAAAACATTAGGCGTGGCCAAAACAACTGTTTGGAACATTCTTAAAAAGAAGGAACGCACCGGTGAGCTCAGCAACACCAAAAGACCCGGAAGACCATGGAAAACAACTGTGGTGGATGACCGAAGAATTCTTTCCCTGGTGAAGAAAACACCCTTCACAACAGTTGGCCAGATCAAGAACACTCTCCAGTAGGTAGGTGTATGTGTCTCAAAGTCAACAATCAAGAGAATACTTCACCAGAGTGAATACAGAGGGTTCACCACAAGATGTAAACCATTCGTGAGCCTCAAAAACAGGAAGGCCAGATTAGAGTTTGCCCAACGACATCTAAAAAAAGCCTTCACAGTTCTGGAACAACATCCTATGGACAGATGAGACCAAGATCAACTTGTACCAGAGAGATGGGAAGAGAAGAGTTTGGAGAAGGAAAGGAACTGCTCATGATCCTAAGTATACCACCTCATTAGTGAAGCATGGTGGTGGTAGTGTCATGGCTTGGGCATGTATGGCTGCCAATGGAACTGGTTCTCTTGTATTTATTGATGATGTGACTGCTGACAAAAGCAGCAGGATGAATTCTGAAGTGATTCGGGCAATATTATCTGCTCATATTCAGCCAAATGCTTCACAACTCATTGGATGCTGCTTCACATTGCAGATGGACAATGACCCAAAGCATACTGCAAAAGCAACCAAACAGTTTTTTAAGGGAAAGAAGTGGAATGTTATGCAATGGCCAAGTCAATCACCTGACCTGAATCCGATTGAGCATGCATTTCACTTGCTGAAGACAAAACTGAAGGGAAAATGCCCCAAGAACAAGCAGGAACTGAAGACAGTTGCAGTAGAGGCCTGGCAGAGCATCACCAGGGATGAAACCCAGCGTCTGGTGATGTCTATGCGTTCCAGACTTCAGGCTGTAATTGACTGCAAAGGATTTGCAACCAAGTATTAAAAAGTGAAAGTTTGATTTATGATTACTATTCTGTCCCATTAATTTTGGTCCCTTAACCTCCCTAGCGGTATGATTATTGCAGATTTTTGGTGCTGAAAGCGGTACCATTATTTTGCATGGAAATATGTAGTTTTTTTATTGTAGCCTGTAATTTTTAGGAATAACTCACTGAAATCTGTCCGAAAAAGAGTCTATTAAACATCCCGGGTATGATAAAATTTGAAACGCAAAATCATAAATTATAATTTAATAAATAACCATAAAAAATAATAATATAATAATAATACATTTAATTCAATAATATAATCAAACCAAAAACACTGAAATTTGAAATAGAGCGCCAAGTTCGCACATCGCTGAGCAAAGTCGCAAAATCGTTTTCAGTGTCTGATGACGAATTTCCCCACAAATCATTATCACTCAATTCTGCAAGTAGTTCTGATTTACTATCGCTGTTCTCTAGCTGGTCTAAAACCACTTTTGACCTAAAGTGACGCTTTTTGGACACCATGGACTTTTCTCAGTTTCCAGGCAGAAAGAACAGACAAAATGCAGGTAGGGCACAGGACAAAGCACTAGGGACAAAATGTATGTGAAATGGGTTGAAACAGCAATGTTTTACTATGTAAAATTTGTTTGGAAAAAAATAAAATTTTTTAAAATTTTCAAATTTCCCGCCGCCGGAGGCGCCCGTACGTCCCGACGTCACAGGGACCGGAACACAGAAGCCGGATACCGGCATCGGCCGGAGGAAATGGCCAGGGACACTGCAGGGGACACATCGCGGGAGCGAAGTACAAGGTAAGCTCTGCAGGGACTCCCTATGCAGCGCCGCATGATAAGCCCGAGTGTAGCTCGGGGATACCGCTTTTGGCACTGACATTTTACCCCGAGCTACACTCGGGAATACCGCTAGGGAGGTTAACAAGTGGGAGGCACATATGCAAACTGTTGTAATTCCTACACCGTTCACCTGATTTGGATGTAAATACCCTCAAATTAAAGCTGACAGTCTGCAGTTAAAGCACATCTTGTTTGTTTCATTTCAAATCCATTGTGGTGGTGTATAGAGCCATAAATGTTAGAATTGTGTCGATATCCCAATATTTATGGACCTGACTGTAAAGCATTATGTTAGACTTAAACGCCAAACAGCTTAACGTGTGGATGGTGTCTGTCATCCTGCAAGAAACAAAAACACATCCTATCTAAGCTAAATAAAGATCTACAATCAGCTAAATAGTAGAAGTCAGCATAGCCTACGTAGATCACCATCACTGAGATATTTTTTTTGTACTGGTTCAGTACACGAAAGTCTAGTTCTTAGTTACAAAATGACAACTACTTACAGTCCTTGAAGACAGAAAACAACATTGCAAAAATGAACCGCAACCTTTGGCTTGTTTTTTTTTTCATGCAAGTCCAGCCATCATTAAAAGAGGCACAGGGTCCCTTCTGCAAATCCAGCATAAATGGTGTTTGTATCACCTGTCATATGTATTCAGATTCTGGTTGCCCCCTGCCTTGGACAACAGTTCTGTCCTAAATTTCAAGCTTCTTGACAGCCAGCAAACTGTAGTAGCCAATTGACGCATAGCAACACAAAATGATAGAAAGGTTCAGACAGAAAGAAACACATAACGGTTTATTTATAATAGTCTGGATTGAGGACCTGGACCATTTTCCCATCTGGGCCCCAGATGTTAATGGACCACTCTTGTTCCTTGTGTCCAGCCTTTTGGATGACCACAATGTCCTTGTAGATGGTCCTTACCAGACTCAGCCTAGAAACCTTCTGCAGAATTCAGAGGAGTGAGTTTCCAGCAAGGCTAGCGGACACTAAGTTATTCCTAAATGCATAAATTACACCATCTGTGTTGACATTCCTAAATCTCATCCATAATAGCGCTAGGCACATAGGGATTCTCCAGCCCATATTCCATTGCTACCTTCTTCTGCAGTACCCTCTGCAATCTCAAAAATAAGGGAGATCTCCCTATGTTTCCTAACCCCTGTGGAACACAAGGAACTGTGGCCTTCTTCATTAAATCTCTATGGGCATCATTCTGTGCAAAGGCCTAGAAAATGTGCATGGATAGGACAAATTGACTCAACATTCGCTCTAGGTATCACTCAGCTGCAGGGTCTTAGCACTTTCCTGCAGTTGATTTGTGTGCTCTCTCCCCCTGGATGTTTCAGAGTCTTATTTATGGTTACCCCTGGCTTCCTGACACTCTACTCTGTCCCTCCAGGACCAATCAGACTGTGACCCCTCTAAAGTGGTCCACTTCTTGATATCCCCTACTGACTGTTCTACATTAAATTTTGTTGACCCTGTGTCAGACCCTTCTCTGGCTACCCGCACAGGTTTACCTTTCTCTGTTACAGCTAGAGATAGGAAGACCCAGAAAAAAATTGAAATTTTTTCAACGTCATTATTTGTTTTTTCTGGAAAACAAATAAGTGTGGTATATGTTCTTTTACATTGTGTGGCAGTGAAATGTCCCACAAGGGTGATGTAAACCCAGAATTCTCTGCCAAGCATGTTGAGGAGCTGCAGGGGGTTTACTGGATTAGGAGGAACCTGGCTTTTCAGTTTCGTCATTGTTTAGAAAGTAATTTTTTGGGACCTGGAGCCTGAACATTTCTTAGAGATCCGGGTGGGATGAAATCTCCAGTCTTGGGTGCAGGTTTTTTGAACCACCAGCACACTGACTGGTTTGGTGTGTGGTGATCTGTTAATAGTGACCTGACCATGGGTCTGAGCTCTACCTTCCCAATGAGTCTAGGTCTGCAAGGGAGCAGCCAGAGGGGTGCATGTCTGTGCTGGAAAAGACAGAGACCCAAGCCTAAGGGCCAGAGCAGCAAGGGGCTGCTTTCTTTGTGGACAGTGTTGGTAAGGAAATGGTCTGTAGGAGGCAGATGACGGTCTAAAGTGGAAGGCCTGAGCAGTATTGTGGTATATGTAAGCCAGGAGGCTGTACAACTACTTCTTTACTAAAGTGATCCAGGAGGCGGGATATTTCATGTTTTTGTGTTAATGGTAAAGACCTCCTGTGTGGCAAACTATGGATTTTGCTTTATGAAACTTTTTTGTTTTCTTTAATAAAAGTGGGGCAACAAGCCCTGAAATGGAAGTATAATGGTGTGGACTGTACTCACTAGCAATCACTACACTTGAGCTTTACAACCCCAAACAACACAAATGATAAAGTATATTTACGGTACATCTATTGTATATCCATGGTATTCAAACTATATAACATGAAGACCTTAATGAAAACTTTCTGGGAGTTTATGTAAAGCCCTAAATTATTGCAGCTGAAGACAAGCAAATCCTGGGATACAATTCAAGTAACACTGTACTTCAAGCAATGACCACCTTCAGGCTTTCAAAGGTAATTTCCTAATTTCTCTTCCTCACTACCTATCACAGTGCAGAGGCCTTGAAATGCCAGGATAGCACAAGCCACCCCCAAATAACATCTTTTCAGAAAGTAGACACCCCAAGCTATTTGCTGAGAGTCATGATGCATCCATGGAAGATTTTATTTTTTGCCACAAGTTATTAGAAAATGACAAATGTCCCATGTTGAATGGACACAGGAGGTCGGGCGCCAGTCAGAGAATGTTTTACACGTTTTGAATCAATACAAAGAATTCTCTGATTGGATGTGATGGAAAGCATGATGTCACTGCTCTCATCCAATCAGTGAACAATTTGCATTTGTTGAGAAAAGAATGGTACCAGAGCGTACCTCCCAGAAAACATTAATATTTCTTACAAGTCTTCATACTGCATTTAAAAACCGCATTTCCCTGCATTTAGTGCAAACAAGCCCTAACAATAACCATACAATATACAATCTGATTACACAATCATATTCAACCATATTCAAACTCTGGAGTAGAAGAGACAAAGGACACAGAGCCTCTAAGTGTAAACTGCATACACATTTAATAAAAAAGTAAGCTTAACAACTCACATCTTGAACAATAAAAACAGACTCATAGAGATGTGTTCTGGTACGTCTCTCGTCAGATGTAAATGCTGTTCCAGAAAGGAGTGGACCTTAATCGGTCAGCAAGAGGCGTTGCACTGTAAGGCAAGGATGGTGAACCCTGGCTGGGTCTACACTATGTCCGGAGATGTACACGTTGGGTGTCTGACGTCATCGGGATGCAACGCATTTCTGACCATGCACGAGACCAGCATTGGCTGGCATGCTCTTTCATCAGGCAAGGTGGAAAAGGGCCATCCTAGATCTACCAAGATCTGTAATATGAGGACACACATAAACAATCCAATCAGACAGGCCCAGGAACTACAGTGAGGAACAGAAGTATTTGAACACCCTGCGATTTTGCAAGTTCTCCCACTTAGAAATCATGGAGGGGTCTGAAATTCACATTGTAGGTGCATTCCCACTCTGAGAGACAGAATTTAAAAAAAAATTCAGGAAATCACATTTTATGATTTTTAAAGAATTTATTTGTCTTGCACTGCTGAACAGAAGTATTTGAACACCTAAGAAACAGCAAGAATTCTGGCTCTCAAAGCCCTGTTACTGTGCCTTTAAAAAGTCCACCTCTACTCCCCTCATTAATCTAACTTAGTAGCACCTTTCTGAGCTCTTTAAAGACACCTGTCCACCCCACAGTCAATCAGACACCAACTACCACCATGGGCGAGACCAAAGAGCTGTCAAAAGACACCAGAGACAAAATTGTGGACCTCCACAAGGCTGGAAAGGGCTACGGGGCAATTGCCAAGCAGCTTGGTTAAAATAGATCAACCGTTGGAGCAATTGTTAGAAGATGGAAGAGGCTAAAGATGACTGTCAGTCTCCCTCGGACTGGGGCTCTGTCAGGAATGGACTGGCCAGCAATGGTGGGACTCACCTGCCTTTTGATCTGCAGTACCAGGGCTGGCCAGCGGATGCTCCCAGCAATCAGAGACTCAACTTTGCAGCCAGCTAACACCTGGAACTGATTATGCTGGGGTATTTAAGGGATGGCCAGACCCACAGACTCTGCCTTGGTGTTGTGTTTGTCCTGGGCCCTGTATCCTGTTTCTGTCCTGCATCCTGTTTCTGAACCGCTGCTGACTTCTCCTGCTCTGATCCCGGCTCGCTCCTGACCATCCCTCTGCCTGACCCTCTGTACCACGCTGCTTGCTACCTGTTCTGATCCCTGGCTTGTGACCCTGACCATCCCTCTGCCTGACCCTCTGTACTACGCTGCTTGCTACCTGCTGAACCTGGCCTGTGACCCCGACCAATCTCCGCTTGCTCCCCCTGTACCTACCTGCCCTATTGATATTGACCCGGCCTGCCTGACGACGCTTGCTTGTATGTACTGTTATCTGTGGGTGGTTGGTTTGGTTTGGTTGCACTGTATTATGTTTTAGTATTGCACTGCGTTTATGTTTGTATTGTTAGTGTTAATAAATTATATTGTTTATAACATATCTGAGGTCTGCGTTTCCCTGCGTCAGCCACACACCTCTGGTCACACCTGGGAGCCCTGACATTACACCAAGGCCAATCCTGACCAGAAGTGGCTGCACAGGGAAGCCATCTTGGCTTGTTGCTGGGAAGGATGGATCTGGATGAGGTTGAGTATTTATCTCTGCTAGTGCTTGATGACAGAAAATATGCTTATCAGACTCTGAAGGAGTATCCCCGGGATGAACTGCTAGAATGTATACGGCTCGCTCATGTTCTAGTAGAGCAGGGCACAGATTTCTCTATGGTGCAGCCATTGATTAAGGTTTGTGTTGAGTTGGTTTCATCTGGTTTCCCCGAATGCAGGGATGAATTTTTGCCACCATTTAGTGCAGACCAGGTAGAGTCCCTGGTGTGGTTATTAGAGGATGATGTGGGTTACTTTCTGGAACGTTATTCCACATGTTCACCACAGATACTAAGAGATTGTATAAACGCAGTGCAGTCATTGACCAGACAGGCTTTGTGTAAGCTCAGCTTTGTTCAACCCATACTGCAGACATGGACAGACTTGTTGCACCCAGCCTCAGTCAGCTTACAAAAACCCAGTCCTGCTTCTAACTCTACTCCTGTATTCCCACCAGCTCCTCCAGTTACAGCCCAGTATACTTGGCTATCTACCGCATGTCAGTACCCTGTTCCCACTCGCTGCACCTATCCTGCCTTTAACCCTGTAAAAAAGCCCTCTGTAGCAACTGCTCCCTCTCCTGTTCCATCCTCCAGTTTTTCTCTGTCTCCAGCTGCTCCATTCGTTTGCAGACCTGCGTTTACTTGCAGTGCTCCAGTAGTTAAAACCAGAAAAAAGCGAAAATTCTTTCCAACCAATACCATCCTGCCAGTATCCAACCCGGTGAACCTGCCTTCCGTGACTCAGCCTGAAGCCTCTACTCAGCCTGAAGCCTCTACTCAGCCTGTGCCTCTGCCCGGAGTCCAGCCCGATGTGCCTCTGCCCGGAGTCCAGCCCGATGTGCCTCTGCCCGGAGTCCAGCCCGATGTGCCTCTGCCCGGAGTCCAGCCCGATGTGCCTCTGCCCGGAGTCCAGCCCGATGTGCCTCTGCCCGGAGTCCAGCCCGATGTGCCTCTGCCCGGTGTGCCTCTGCCCGGAGTCCAGCCCGATGTGCCTCTGCCCGGAGTCCAGCCCAATGTGCCTCTGCCCGGAGTCCGGCCCGATGTGCCTCTGCCCGGAGTCCAGCCCGGTGTGCCTCTGCCCGGAGTCCAGCCCGGTGTGCCTCTGCCCGGTGTGCCTCTGCCCGGTGTGCCTCTGCCCGGAGTCCAGCCCGATGTGCCTCTGCCCGGTGTACCGCTGCCCGGAGTCCTGCCCGGTGTGCCAGTCTTTGATATCCCGCCAGTTACCAGACCCGGGCGGTGGAACATTTTTCCCAGCTAGGACTGTTTGGAGCGTCCTGAGGCCGCTCCTTGAGGGGGGGGGTACTGTCAGGAATGGACTGGCCAGCAATGGTGGGACTCACCTGCCTTTTGATCTGCAGTACCAGGGCTGGCCAGCGGATGCTCCCAGCAATCAGAGACTCAACTTTGCAGCCAGCTAACACCTGGAACTGATTATGCTGGGGTATTTAAGGGATGGCCAGACCCACAGACTCTGCCTTGGTGTTGTGTTTGTCCTGGGCCCTGTATCCTGTTTCTGTCCTGCATCCTGTTTCTGAACCGCTGCTGACTTCTCCTGCTCTGATCCCGGCTCGCTCCTGACCATCCCTCTGCCTGACCCTCTGTACCACGCTGCTTGCTACCTATTCTGATCCCTGGCTTGTGACCCTGACCATCCCTCTGCCTGACCCTCTGCACTACGCTGCTTGCTACCTGCTGAACCTGGCCTGTGACCCCGACCAATCTCCGCTTGCTCCCCCTGTACCTACCTGCCCTATTGATATTGACCCGGCCTGCCTGACGACGCTTGCTTGTATGTACTGTTATCTGTGGGTGGTTGGTTTGGTTTGGTTGCACTGTATTATGTTTTAGTATTGCACTGCGTTTATGTTTGTATTGTTAGTGTTAATAAATTATATTGTTTATAACATATCTGAGGTCTGCGTTTCCCTGCGTCAGCCACACACCTCTGGTCACACCTGGGAGCCCTGACAGGCTCCATGCAAGATCTCACCTCATGGGGTATCACTGATGATAAGAAAGGTGAGGAATCAGCCCAGAACTACAAGGGAGGAGCTGGTCAATGAGATGAAGAGAGCTGGGACCACAGTTTCAAAGGTCACTGTCGGTAGAACACTACGCCATCATGGTTTCAAATCATACATTGCATGGAAGGTTCCCTTGCTCAAGTCATCACATGTCCAGGCCCGTCTGAAGGTTGCCAATGACCATTTGGATGACCCAGAGGAGGCATGGGAGAAAGTCATGTGGTCAGATGAGACCAAAGTAGAACTTTTTGGTCTAAACTTCACTCATCATGCTTGGAGGAAAAAGAAGGATGAGTTGCATCCCAAGAACACTATCCCTACTGTGAAGCATGAGGGTGGTAACATCATGCTTTGGGGGTGCTTTTCTGCAAAGGGGACAGGACGACTGCACTGTATTAAGGAGAGGATGAATGGGGCCATTTATTGTGAGATTTTGAGCAACAACCTCCTTCCCTCAGTCAGAGCATTGAAGATGGCTCGTGGCTGGGTCTTCCAACATGACAACGACCCGAAGCACACAGCCAGGATAACCAAGGAGTGGCTCCGTAAGAAGCATATCAAGGTTCTGGAGTGGCCTAGCCAGTCTCCAGACCTAAATCCAATAGAACATCTTTGGAGGGAGCTGAAACTCCGTGTTGCTCAGCGACAGCCCCGAAACCTGACAGATCTAGAGAAGATCTGTGTGGAGAAGTGGGCCAAAATCCCTGTTGCAGTGTGTGCAAACCTGGTCAAGAACTACAGGAAACGTTTGACCTCTGTAATTGCAAACAAAGGCTTCTGTACCAAATATTAACACTGATTTTCTCAGGTGTTCAAATACTTATGTTCAGCAGTGCAAGACAAATAAATTCTTTAAAAATCATACAATGTGATTTCCTGAATTTTTTTTTAATTCTGTCTCTGAGTGGGAATGCACCTACAATGTGAATTTCAGACCCCTCCATGATTTCTAAGTGTGAGAACTTGCAAAATTGTAGGGTGTTCAAATACTTCTGTTCCTCACTGTATATATCAATGGTAGATTTAAAGAAAATGATACAATCAGATTGTATAGTGTAGAAATAGCCAACCAGATTGTATAGTAGAAAGTTGCACAATCAGATTGTATAGCGTAGCATTGGACAACCAGATTGTATAGCATAGGACTGCACAACCAGATTGTATAGCGTAGGATCGCACATCCAGATTGTATAGCGTAGGATCGCACAATCAGATTGTATAGCGTAGGACTGAACAACCACATTGTATAGTGTAGGATTGGACAACCAGATTGTATGGTGTAGGATTATACAATTATATTGTACAATCTCCTACCATACAACCAGATTGTAGAGTATATGGCCAGCTTTACAAGATCACTGACATCATGAAGACAGATGATGAAAACTGGGCCTTTTCATTTTACAGGTATAAAAAGGGATGCTAGCATGGCAGTACTACACACAGTAGTAAGTGGCAAGTGTGTCCTATTACTGATAGGCGGCGCACATGTCGCGGGCCAGTGCAGAGACTATTAATTCAGATGGCAAACAACAGTGCATACATGGAACAACGTGTGGTGATTAAGTTTCTTGTGAACGAAGGTGTAAAACCCATGGATATCTATCGAAGACATCAAGCACAGTACGGTGATGCAACTCTCAGCAGCAGTAAGACATTTGAATGGTGTAAACGTTTCAAAGGTGGCCGTATGTTCGTCAATGACAATCCCACCCGCAGTGGTCCCCAGCCCACAGCAGTCATCCCTGTGAACATTCAGTGCATGGAACGCCTGATCCTGGATAATCGACGCATAAACTGTTGTGAAATTACACAAGAGACTAATCTTTCTGTGGAAATGGTAAGTACAATGATAATGACGTGAAGCAGGCTTAAAGTTATCAAAAAAGAAATACATTTTTGGGTTTTTTTTTACATTTTGCATATATTTTCTTTTTAAAACAAAGAGCAGAGAAAATATTTTTTTTTTACATACTGCCACCAGTCAGTGTCCCTGATCCCCACCACACCAGTTATATAATGCTGTACTTGTGAAAAACAAATGTCTTCATTTTCCAAAAAAACTGTGACAAAAAAATTAAAAAAAATTGCCATGCCTCTTAGTATATACTTTGTGGGCTACAACTCCCACATTTTCCCTACCACGAGAAGGAACTGCTTCCCTGGGCAAAATAGCACCGGACAGGGCTCTGCAGGAAGGAGAGAGTCAGGACTAAAGACTGCCTGTTTACAGTTGTAATTCTATTCTGAGCTACTTTGGCATAGCTACTACACTGTCTAGCAGACTCTGTCTGAATCTACCTTCTGTGTGCTCATTTATGCTCAAGCCACCATTTATTTCAATCCACAGTCAAAAGAGCCTACAATAGGCACGTGAGAATCAGAACTGGACCATAGAACAGTGGAAAAAGTTGACCTGGTCTGATGAATCATGTTTTCTTTTACATCATGTGGGTCGGTGGCTGGCTAGGTGCGTGTGCATTGCAATAGGCACGTGAGAATCAGAACTGGACCATGGAGCAGTGGAAGAAGATGACCTGGTCTGATGAATCATGTTTTCTTTTACATCATGTGGGTCGGTGGCTGGGTAGGTGCGTGTGCATTGCAATAAGCACGTGAGAATCAGAAATGGACCATGGAGCAGTGGAAGAAGATGACCAGGTCTGATGAATCATGTTTTCTTTTACATCATGTGGGTCGGTGGCTGGGTAGGTGCGTGTGCATTGCAATAGGCACGTGAGAATCAGAACTGGACCATGAAACAGTGGAAGAAGATGACCTAGTCTGATGAATCATGTTTTCTTTTACATCATGTGGGTGGGTGGCTAGGTGCGTGTGCATTGCTTACCTGTGGAAGAGATAGCATCAGGATGCAATATGTTAAGAAGGCAACCTGGCAGAGGCTCTTTGATGCTTTGTGCAATGTTCTGCTGGGAAACTTTGGCCCTGCCGTTACTTCGATACACACCACCTAACTAAACATTGTTCGGGACCAAGCACACCCCTTTATGGAAACAGTATTCCCTGAGTGCAGTGGCTTCTTTCATCAGGATAATGCACCCTGCCACACTGCAAAAATGGTTCAATAATGGTTTGAGGAAGACAAATAATTTCAAGTTGTTGATTTGGCCTCCAAATTTTCCAGATCTCAATTCATCAAGCATCTCTGAGATGTGCTTGAAAAACAAGTCTAATCCATGGAGGTCCCACCTCACAACTTAGAGGACTTAAAGGAACTGCTACTGATGGCTTGGTGCCAGATACCACAGCATACCTTTCGAGGTCTGGTGGAATCCATGCTTCAACGGGTCAGGGCTGTTTTGGTGACAAAAGGGGGACTGACTCAATATCAGGTGGGTCATTAGAATGTTATGCCTGATCAGTGTACAATGCAATGGATGCAAAACACACCATGAAAGTCAGCAAAGATGCATAAAAACACATGCACAAAGCAGGAAGACAAAACAGCCCAATATTGCAAAGGATTACCAAATCAATTAGAAATATTAATTACAATTAACCCCATAAAATGGGGATTACAAGCTATAAAGTGCTTGTCAGTATATGAGGAAATCAGATTGGCAGTCATGGGGATAATATATAACTAGTATATATTATTATTAATATATTATATTATTATAATATTATATATTAATATATATATTTATGCTGGCATTATACACTAGGGCACAGCATGCCCACAACAATCCATGCTAGAGACCTCACCTGCGGATATTGCTATCATGACATTAAAGTGGAATTAAGGCACTATACTTACCTCCAGTCTAATGGTCTGGGTCCCTTGCTGGTGACAGCATCTTCTCCCCAGGTGCCAGTCTTTGGGCATCTCCAGGGGCTGGTGTGGGATGATGCAACTCCTGCACATGTGCAGAAGTCAGTCTTTCCAGCATACAGGGACCATGCTAGTGATGCAAGCTGAGCCGGATATGCGCAGCTCAGTTTACATGCCACAGAAGACTGCAAGCAGGCAGGTAGGTGCATTTTAAAAATAGCCTGCCTGTTCACAGTCTGTTATTAAATGACTTCAGTTCCGCTTTAAGCAACATTTCTTTTTCTTTTGTTTTGGATGAATCACCAAACAGAAACAGCAAGAAGTGTAAAGTAGGGTATACACATATGTATAATTTTAAAGCAATCTATAACACTGATGCCCTAATATATAACAAAACATCTTCCAATGCCACTGTACTTTTAGAGAATATGTGTTTTGGGGGGTTTTAAAGTAATTGCGCACCCTTACCCCTCCTGAAAACAGCCATTTACATGCATCCAGCAGTAGTTGTGGCTGCAATTACCAGGGCATGCAAATAGCAAAACAGATAACTGCGGTTAGGAATGGATGTCTAAGCCTGGATATACTGTGCATATATATATATATATACACACACGGTATAAATAAATGTAAAGTCTGTTATTTCCTATCACCACAATTCAAAAATATCAACTTGGACCTTTAGGCTTCATTCAAAAAGGCATACCTATTCGAGATCTGTGCAGGTCTGTTCAGCCAGGTGCCTGTCATTGATTTGTAAACAAAAAACAACACCTCCTGCGCTCTATGACCCAGAACAAGGGTGTATAGATGGACCCAGAACTTGAAGAAGTTCACTACCAAAGCATCAAAGGTTGTGCGGCTCTAAACAAGGCTGGCAAAACCCGACCAATACTGTAAAGTGAAACAAAAAGAAAGCAAACCAACCTTGCACATTACCTCAGTAAAATGTGATTTTATTGAATTTTAAAATATACTCACAAAAAGAGCTCTGAGGAAGAAAGGACTCCCTTCGAAACGAGTAAGCCTGATTCTGAGAATCTTCCCTCGTGGTTAGACTCGCGCTGGTCTCTGACTGTTTAAGTGTCACTAAGGACTTTACATGCTTGTTTTACTTGTGAGCATATTTTCAAATTCAATAAAATCACATTTTACTGAGGTAATGCGCAAGGTTGGTGCGCTTTCTTTTTATATTTCAATATTTTTATTGAGAAATAAACATATTAAAACAAGATGGCTAACAATAAAAGAAAAGAAAAAAAAAAAGAAAGGGCCCACCAACAAAATGGAACCAGATTCAGAATCATAAACATAATACTGGTAGGTAAAAAAAAAAAAAAAAAAAAAAAGAAATTTAGCAGATAATAGCATTACAATGCACATGAAAAAAGTCAAAGCCATCAAAATATACAAGTTTCAAAGATCAATAAACAACAATTATAGCAAAATAGACCAAAAATAACAAAGAAAAATAAAAATGTTTAACAAATAGTAGGAAAAGAGAAAAAAAGAGGAAAAATAGAGAAAGGAGGGGGGGGGGGTCAGCTGCCAGACACTCACGATACAGTAATATAAGCAATCCAAGGATCCCAAGTCCTCTCAAATCTGGACACATCATCAGAGACGATACTCGTCAGTTTATCATTAACCATTATCCAGTTCAGTTTTTGTTTCACCCTATCCAGCGGGATCAAAGATTGCTTCCAACTCCTAGCTATAGTAATGCGAGCCGCCAATAAGATATATACAATTATTTTAATCGATCTTTTGGGAACATCAGAGGGTAGTATATTAAACAAGGCTACTTCCGGCGATCTACGGATATTAATTCCTGTCACTGAGTAAAGAAAATTAAATATGCGGATCCAGAACCTACTCACGACTGGGCATTTCCACCAGACATGGAACATAGTACCCTCTTGACCACAGCGTCGGAAACAGGCAGAAGAAACGGAAGGATACATAATGGCTAGGCGAGCAGGAACCAAATACCACCGAAGTAGCGTCTTGTAATTAGATTCAACAAGATCAGTGTTAATCGAAATCTTCGATAAGGCATGGGCCGCCGTCCGCCAGGTATCCAAATCCAATGTACTATTTAAATCCCGTTCCCATAAAGTCATGTAAGACAATTTTGTTAGAGGATCAACCAACAAAGCATAAACAATGGACAAGCGACCCCGCATTACCCCACTCGCCCCACAGGAGACCTCGAGGGAAGTAAGCGCACAAGGTTCTGTGAGTAGTCTAAGTTTGCTATCAATAAAAGAGCGAAGTTGATGGTAAAGAAATATCTCTCCACGAGGCATCCCACAAAAATTCACAAAATACTGACGAGACCGAGGGCGAACCCCATCTAAATAATCACCAATACGTAGCAAACCCTTATTAATCCACCATTGGAACCCCGCGAAAGACAAACCCGGAACAAACTCAGGATTACCAAACACCGGAGCCAACGGAGTATGCGGAGAGAAAAAAGGTTTACGAGCTCGCCATCTATCCCACACTGACAATGAATAAGATAGAGTAGGACACAAAATAGGAGGGCGCAATCTATTGGGAAGCCACATGAGAGTACCAATAGCATATGGACGGCACGAAAGAGCCTCAATCCCAACCCATTGGGGGACATATCCCCTGGCCGTAGTACAAGATAGTTGTGCTATTTGGGCCGCCTGAAAATATGCGAAAAGATTAGGGAGTCCCAAACCACCATGCCTCTTCAAAGAAAACAAGGTAGATTTGTTCAGCCTAGGGCGCTTTCCCCTCCAAACAAATCTGGAGACTGCAGCCTGCAGGAAGACTAGTTCTCGTTTGGGAATCAGAATTGGTAACGTCCTAAAATAGTATAATAATCTAGGTAGGAAGGTCATTTTAATAGAATTAATTCTACCGAACCAGGAAAGAGAAAGATCCTGCCAGGCTAATAAGTCATTCTTAAGTCGCTTGAAAAGCGGGATATAGTTGGCCTGGTATAGCGTCGATACAGATTTCGTAAGAAGAATCCCCAGATAGGGGAGAGAACCAGGAGCCCACTGAAAAGCAAAGTTTTCCCGGCAGTAGCGAACCTCTGAATCGGGTAAAGAGATATTCAAAGCAACAGTTTTAGAGGAGTTGAGCGTAAGACCGGAGACCTCAGAAAAACGATGAAACAGATGGAAGAAACCAGGTAGAGACGTTCGAGGATCAGATATATACATAAGAACATCATCGGCAAATAGGGCACATTTATGAACCCTTTGACCACAGATAACACCCGATATAGAGGAATCAGCGCGAATAGCAATCGCAAGAGGTTCCATCGCCAATGCAAAGAGCAACGGAGAAAGAGGACATCCCTGTCTAGTTCCTCGCTCTATCGAAAAAGGAACTGATTTATGTCCACGAATGGATACCTGAGCTGACGGGGTAGAATAGAGGGCCCGCAACAACGTCGTAAAATAAGGGCCAAACCCAAACCTGTCCAACGTTGTAAACAAATAATCCCAGGACAGACTGTCGAATGCCTTCTGAATATCCAGTGACAGTAGAAAAACATCCCTTTGCGACGATCCATCCCAATTGGACTGCACAGCTGACAGCAAAGCTATAGTCCGCCTAATTTGGTCCGATGTTTGTCGACCACTTATGAATCCTGATTGGTCATCATGAATGTATAAGGCCAAGAAGTTATGGAGCCGTAAGGCCAGGATTTTTAGTAAGAATCTTTAAATCACAATTAATTAAAGAAATAGGCCGGTAATTGGAGACCATAGCGGCATCCTTGAAAGGCTTGGGAATGACACTAATGAATGCCTTATTTTCCTCTGGGAGAACCACACCCCCCTCCCGCAAATAATTAAAGTACAGGGCCATATGGGGTATCAGAATGTCCGGGAAAGCTTTATAGTAAGTATTAGGAAGACCATCCGGTCCCGGGGCCTTGTGAGAGGCCAGGGATTTCACCGCATTCCCAACCTCTTCACAGGAGATAGGTTGTTCCATTAGCTCCCTATGTGCCTCCTGGAGGGGGGAAAAGGAGATAGACTCCAAAAAAGCCTCCAGAGAGGAAGAAGAACAGCCCCCCGTGGGCGAACTATAAAGCTGAGAGTAAAAAGACTGAAATTTGTGGAGGATCTTACCCGGGTCCTGGGATAACGAACCATTGTCCAGTCTGAGCTTGGGGAGGGCCGTCTGGGAGTGTCTAGGAGTCAGCTTGCGTGCCAACAAGGTGCCAGGTCTGTCCCTCCACGTAAAGAATTTATGATTAGACCAACGAAGTTGTTTATCCGCAGTGGTAGTAAGACATAAATTAAGTTCCAGTCGGGCCTGGTCAAGTTTAAGTAACAAATCAGAACTGGGATGTTGTTTATGTTGAGCAACCAGGTCAATATATAACTGAGTTTTAGTAGCAAGTAGGTCAGTTCGGGCTTTTTTTAAACGAGAAGAGAGTTGAATAATATAGCCCCTGACTGAGGCCTTATGAGCTGCCCAATTAATCGCCGGGTTCGTGTCCTCTGCTTTATTAAAATCAAAAAACATTTGTAGGTGCGATGAAATTTCCCGACAATGAGATGGATTACCCAAAATAGAGTCATTAAGACGCCAATGAAAAGCCGTCTTACCAAGAGTCTCGGACGAAAAGGTGATAGAAACTGGGTCGTGGTCAGACCAGGGCGTGGAAAAGATTTTAGCAGTGACAAGTTTGGGGAGTGAATATGTATGAAGAAAAATATGGTCAATGCGAGAATAACTATCATGAGCCCTGGAGTAGTGGGAGTAGTCTCGGAAAGTAGGATTAGCCTCCCTCCATGCATCAATAAGATCATAGCGATATAAAAGTTGAGCCAATTTACGGCTCCGTCTAGAAGGAGGTTGAAGCGTGGCGGTTTGGGAACGATCCAGAGTCTGATCCAATGCTAAATTAGAGTCACCAGCTAGAATAACGTCACCCTCAAATTCTCCTACCAGAGTGCTTAGCAAAGATTGGAAAAATTCAACCTGATTGGTATTGGGGGTATAATAAATTATAAAAGTGATAAGGTCGCCTCCCAAGTGGCCTTTCACCAAAAGATATCTCCCCTCCTTGTCCCGGATAATTTTAGAGTCAACAAAGGACACTCGACGAGAAAAGCAAAGGGCCACCCCCCGCTTTTTCTCTGTGGCATTAGCAAAAAAGCAGAGAGGGTAATTTTTATGAATATAACGTGGAGAGAAGGAGGGTGGAAAATGAGTCTCCTGTAAGGCAACTATATCCGCCCCAAGGGAGTAGTATGAGCTGAAAGCCTGTATACGTTTGGATGGGGAATTGAACCCCTGAACATTATGAGAAAGGAAGCGAATTTCTCCGCTAGTGGACCGTACGGAAGACATGACAAATAATTATGGAACTAAGCAGAATAAAGACCCCTCGTTCCTTAAAAGTAAGAAGATCCCTATAAGTCCCTAAATGTCGCCAGCTGACCCCCCAAAAAATCAGAAAACAACAAAAAGAAAAAAGACAGAAAAAAACAGAAAAAAGAAAAGAGAACATTCGGATCACAAAAGTCCAAATGCCAAGTGACCGCGGTACACAAAACAGTATCAGAAAATGAAGGAAACAATGTACCAGGAAATACAGAGCAATAGCCCTGCGGTGGAATAGGTCTGCCCAGAGAAACATTCCGGGGAAGAGTCTTCCAATCAGGGAGAGCGCAAAGACACTCTCCGGCACTAACAGCAGTTACAACCCAATAACAATAAATCAAACGCACAGTGCATTAAACAAAAAAACAAAGCAAATAGAGCCACTGAAATGATATTCAGCAAACAAATGTAATTAACATCCTAAGTCCCACCCCCAGCCCATCCCCCCAAACCAATATAACAACAGCGGCCAATGCTCCGAAGAGCCACAGAAAGGCCGCCATCAACGAACATATTCCAGCAAAAAGTCCCCAAAAGAACACAAAAGTTCAAGAAGTCCACCCGGGCAGATTCCGGGACCCCTTCTTCTTAGACGATGGAGTAGTCCACAAAGGCTGGAGCGGCGGAGGTCGAGAAGCCGATACCGTGGGAGAATGGGACGTCGGACTGCGAGATATAATACCCAGCTGAAGCAGCAACTGCTCGCCATCCTGGAATGTAGTAAACCGATAGGACTTTCCATTAAGAGTGAACTGCAGACGAAAAGGGTAGGCCCAACGATATTTAATGCCCTTTTGAACCAAGTGAGAAAGAAGTGGCTTGAGGGAGCGCCGCCTCTGGATAGTGGCCGGCGAAACATCAGGAAAGATTTGTACCTTGTGCCCTGCAAGCTCTATATCCGGATTCTCCCTGCCAAACCGCATAACCGCTTCCTTAACCTGAAAAAAATGAGGCTTGACGATGATATCTCTAGGAGGCCCCCCTTGCCGGGGGGGGATCAATGCCCGGTGAATGCGATCAATCTCAAGATGAAGATCATCAATTGCAGGCATAGCGGACCGCATGAGGGTATGTGCGCAGCTAGTAAGCTCCTTAACCGACTCAGGAAGACCTCGAATGCGAAAATTGTATCGCCTAGCCCGATTCTCCAGGTCATCAATTTTAGAATACGCCTCCTCCAGGCGATCTTGCAAGTCGGTGATCATGTTAGAATTTTGGGAGATACTTTGGACTGTCGCATCAACTTTAGCCTCAATACAGTCTAAACGGTGGCCCAAGGCCTGAAAATCCTGCTTTAAATCCGCCGCCAATTTTGAGGTAGCTCTGTCTAATTCGCGTTGCAGCAAATCTGCGAATCGAGCTATCAAAGTCGCATCACAAGAGTATAGAGGCGGGTCAGGAGGAATCGTTGGCGAGGAAGCCGGGCTGTCATCAGCGGGATCTGGACCGCTATGCTGGCTTGAAAAAATGGCAGCTATGTCGCTGCTCAAGGGCGAGGATGCAGGGGAGTCACGGCTCAATGGACAGGCCGAAGCCTGGGACTCTAGTGGCACAGGGCTGGAGGATGACTGGGGGGGCTGCAGGAAGTCACTCACCCCACCCAGCGATGCTGCTGTAGTCCTCCCTGGCCCAGCGTGGGACGAGGAGCCCATCTTCTCTCTCCGAGGGAGAGGTGCTGCTGTAGGAGAGGCAGAGGAGACCCCATGAGCCGCGGGCGCCGATCCGGCCGCCATCTTGGTCCTCCCAGTCCCCGCAGGGAGCCGCAGCTGGGAGCCTCCACGGCTCTTAATCGCCGACTTGCCGGGCATATTGACAGGTGCCCGAGATCCGGAGAGAGGCAGGGGGGGGCCCCGGGGGTGAAGCGGCACTATGCCCTTTTATGGGCTGCTGTCAGTGCCGGAGATGTGCGGAGCTAATGCCGGGACATCCGATCCCGGCGGCCGCGCATGCGCACTCTCACTTGGTGCGCTTTCTTTTTGTTTTGTTTTATGTCATTGATTTGTACAGACTACTTGCACAGGTCTGCATGGAACACCTATCCATCTGATGGCATACCACTCAACTTTTTGAGATGGTAACAAGGAACACCTATTAGTAAGAGTATGTAGGCACAGGACACACACCACTGACACGCCCCCTTAAAAGGAACATTAAACAGAACAAAATTAGTTACTTTTTTACCACTACTATTCCTTTGTAGCACTACCCCCTTAAGGGTTGCTTAGTCATTTTTGGGTTCCCTGTCAATCTGAACCTCTTGTTGAAAGACAACCTCTGCTGACACCACCGTGCTCTTGTGACCAAAGTAAATCATAACTGTAAAATGGACTCACACACAAGTTAGTATAGGCCAATATGAAGTTTATATTGGAATTAAAGTTAACTTGGTCAAAAAGAACAAAATGACATTGATATATGCAGCAAATATAATCAAGCTTGGTAATTGTGAGCAAAAGTAATGACATTCACCATAAAGCAACAATGACTGTTAGCAGGCCTGCTTTCAGAAATAATCCACTGCCTCCAATCTGAGGGGAGTGCTGAATCCCCAGTGAGCAGAAAGCAACTATCAAGAAACAGGTAAGCTCACTGTGGGTCCTCGGAACTTGATGACAAGGTTTAGATATGAAGGAAAGAAAACTCTCATTTGAAATTGAGTACTGTCCCTTTAATAACTCTACAATGTCTTCTGTGTACTTGTTGGGGCCCAGTTGGTATGAAGTTGAGTTCAGGTGTGAAATATTATTCCTTGGGATGGTGACACAACAATAGTGAAGGAGCAAGGGAGATTTAACACTTTTCCTCTTGATGGTAGTGAATTAGAGTGGGATCCCCTTTAAAGCACTAAACATGGGGCAGATTTGAAGTAATGAATAGCAAGAATTGGCATAAATGTCTATAGGCAAAGACAGCTCCCTTTGTACATCAAAGGCAAAAATAAACAGTAATGGGAATCCTGCTTTGTTTAAGAAGGGAAACTTGTTGTTTCAGTTGGCACTGCTGTATCCTGGCCTGCAACTGTATGTCCTGCGGTGAGCTTGTACAACAAACTGCAATGTAGATGTATCTCAACAATGGCGAGTGTGAGAACTAAGCCGCAAACTGAGGCAACTACATGTAATGTTCACAACTATGTGTAGATAGATAGCTGAGGTGGAAAACTGTCAGTATTCACTTGGTTAGTGGGTTCATGAGTGCATGGGTCTCTCTCACCCAATTAAAGTAATCTGGCAGATCGTAGTGGTCTGTCTTTCTCTGTAAATGGGGTCAGTCCATGGACTCTCTGACTCAGACTCGGCAACCCCTTTGGTCTCCTGCTGTCAGATTTGCCAGCTGGGCAGCGTGGCAGACCGGGTGGTTAGTAGGCTCTTTACGCTCTCCCTCTCTCTCCAACCCTGGCTCCACGGCCTAGTTCAGCACTTCAGCCATCAGCACACTTCCTTCTCTTTCAGTCTCTCACCGCACTCTCCTGGCCAATATTCCAGGCTTTGATATTTATATGCCCCCGCCCACACGCTACCCTTCCTGGGAAATGTAGTCCCTGACTGCCCTGTTCACCAGCTGAATCCTGCTATACAGCATACAAGTTCCAGAGAGTTCTGTCCATGTGAGTAACCCTGAATGTCAGGCCACTGCCATCTAATGTCCATTTTAATATATTGCAAGTAATAACATTTCAATGGGTTACACCTTTGTATTGGCTTCTCAAATTTGCAAATGTAGCAATTTAGAAATTGGACAAAACGTTTAGCACTAAAACACTTTTTGAAAGATAAATAGTGCATTTTATATACAACTATATAGATCCAACCAAAATGAGGGACATACAAAGAGGAAAGAGGGACAGAGGGACTTTGTTCCAAATCAGAGAGAGTCCTTTGAAATCAGGTACAGTTGGGAGCTATGCTGATGGTACTTCACATGAGTGCATTGTTAGGTGTATGGAGGCCTTAAAAAATAATAATAATTTGAAGGGAAAGCATATAAGATGCTCACCTTAGACCACAGCTTTCGGTTCCCTCACCTAAGCACACAGAAGTGCACTCACACAATTTGGGATCCTTGGGTTTCCTACACATTAAGAAAATTGCACCTAGACTCAACACAATGTAGTGAGATCTCAACGCATCAGCTCAAGTGCAATTCATGTACTATAGAAGTGGCCTATTAGACCCTCACTATAAACACACTATAAACACACTATTACATAGTTGGCTATGTGATAGCAATTAATGTATGTGAAAACAAAAGTAAAAAAATCAGATACACCAAAGTACTTCAAAGGACCCCCCAGTATACATAAGTTCACACCATGGAGGCGCCTACATATGAAAACAGAGATTGTGCTACACATGGCAGAGTGGGTAATATATTGCAATTTTGTGCACTATTTTTTTATAAATTCTTTATTTACAATACTTGCAATTCAAAGAAAGATAAACAATTTGGTTCAAGATGTTATAACATGGTACTATATTTACTTTGTGATCTGTTGTGTCATTAGACACAGCTGATCATGTGGTAAAAGGCTGCTGTGACTGGCCGTTTACCTAGTCATGTGATCAGCTGTGTCCATAGTGATTGCTGTGTCCTACGGTGCATTGGGGGTGCACGGAGAGAGCGTTCTGGGAGGACATAATATGACGCCCTCCCAGAACTGGACAACCGCGATGTAGCCGTCATTCGGCTATAACGTGGTTATAATTAAAGGATAATTTCTCCTTTAGGGAAAAAACAATAAATGCTCATCTTTTTGCACAAAAACATGCATTTGTTATTTTTTTTTCCTCCCAAGAGCCTGCAAAGCATAGCACCCGTGATCAGTGGATCGGGGGTGCAATGTAAGGTTCCTGCAGACACTTATTCCAGCTTTCTTGCCCCTACCCCTGCAAGGGCTGTCTGGTAGAAAGCTGGAGGAAGTCTCATCAGCACCCTTGTAGTTCATTGAGAACTACATACTGTCTGCCATGGTGGCAGATGGATTTGTAGTTTCTTTGCGTGAATAAAATACATGATTGTGTGTGCAGAGCCCTGCAGAGCTGTGCAAATTTTGAACATGACAGCAGGTTTGGGGAACAGGAACCCCCATCCTTTGTCAAAGGGGAATGGGGGATTCGAGGGTGTGGAGGGAGCTGCTAGAGCATGTTACACTCTACTTACAGGTATACCGTGTATCATTTTAAAAAATGCAAAAATGGCTCTTTCAATGAAAGAGTTAAAGAATATTGCCCCCCATACACAAACACACACACACTTTCAAAATTGCAGACAAAGATTTGTGGAGGGTAAAATACTATTTTGTGGGATATACACCCCTCCCCCTCCCAAAAAAAAATTATAATGACATCCCCAGCTGCATAAAGCCTTCTGAAATACTCACATAACACATCTTAGGAGACTTCAAAGCAATCTTGAACAAGTTGCACATGTCCTGCCGCACATCTCAAGAACCCAAAAGAGACAGTCAGCTCCCAATGACATAAATAAAGTAGATGATGGTGCAAGACACAGAACGCAGTGTTTCAGCATTTAGGAAATATGTTTTACACGTATAAGGTTAGGGTGCATGTCTTGTGATGGACAGGTGACAGCTCCTCCATGTGTTCCCCATTAACTCAATTGTACGGGTTGCACAGGAGTCCTACCCTGGGGTGGGTTCTTCTGGGTTATGCCAAGAAACCAGAAGGGTCATATGTTGTAACATCAGGTCTACACCTTGTCTTGCATGCTCATCATTGCCTCTCACTCAAAGATGAGTCAGATGCGTGCAGTCTTATGTGAAGTCCCTTTTGAGGATGTGGTCCCATATACTACACACTTGTACAGGTGTATGTATTGCACTAGGAGGGGCATGCAGAGCCTAAGCTCACTCAACCAGTCAGCGTACTCTGCCACATCACTCCCAGTATCAGAACAGCACATAGCACAGACCTCCGAGCACATAGCACAGACCTCATGCGTGCTCACTTAGCCCTTTGTGTTCTGTACCAAATGAGCAGGCCATGGCTTTCCGTTACACTGTTCTGCTCCCAGGAACTGACAGAGACAGACAGCTAGGGAGGGAGATGTAACACCAGACCCCCTCACTACCAGAGAACCTGCCACCCATCCAGGTACCATGTCAATGACTGGCTGCAGTCAACTTTTTGTAGCTGAAATGTCACTAGAACCTCTCGTGTGCAGTTACAGGTTGTTGCAGACTCAGATCTTTGTGTGTATGCACCAGGACCACATGTGCACCCCTTAAATTACTTCAGACCAGGCTCCTTGGAGTTAATAACTTTTACTAAGAGTACGGCATGATAAGCATAACAAGGCAGAACGTCCTTCCCCTATCTAACGTTAATAATGGCTGCCCCAGAGAACTTGTGCAGGTATAGTCCTTGTGGGTGAAGTGCATAGCTGGCATGTCTCGATGGGAGAAGTTCAAATTAGGGTGAATTCCGAAAACAGGTGCTCCATAGAAGAACTGCAGGTCTCAGCACAGTCCCGATCACTTGTCACCGACCCTTGAGATCCAAACCTCTACCTTTTATATATCACCGGAAAGGAGGCTGGCCCGAAATATTAGCAGTGGAAAAAAATGGAGTTAACCCTCCTCTTCCCAACCTGGGCAAACACGTTAATCTAACTAGCATTAACAAACACCGTAGGCAACCTGCCCACATACGCATGGGCATTTAAACGCCAATGCGGCTGCCCCCCAGGCGCAAGAAAATGCTGGAAACTTTATACTAGAGGATATCTGTGTGACTCATCATCTATGTGCATGAGTCCTTAATGCCGTTTTTTTTTAACATGGATCTGAACGCAGCTGTATAGTTATATAAACGTTCAAGGGTTTTTTAAGCAAAAACTAAAAGGAGTGGCTGTGGAAATAGTTTACTTGGATTTTGCAAAGGCACTTGACACAATTCACCGCACACCTCTAATGTGTAAGGAAAAGTCTGCAGGCTTGGAAAAATACTTTTGTAAATGGATAGAAAACAGGTTAAAAGACCGTATTCAGAGAGTAGTAGTTAATGATTCATACTCTGAATAGTCTAAGGATATTAGTTGTCTACCCCAAGGTTCAGTGTTGGGGCCCTTACTTTTAATATATTTATACAGTTGTGTTCAAAATAATAGCAGTCAGACATCACTAACCTGATCAATCACTGTTTTGGTAGAAATGATATTTCTACATGGCAAATAATTTACCAGCAGGTGTAGTAGAGTAAAAGAAAACCAAAAGACCCAACAGTCATGACATGCATGCTGCTGATTCTGTGTAATTGAATCACTAATTGATAGGGGCATGTTCAAAATAATAGCAGTGTGGAGTTCTATTAGTGAGGTCATTCATTCTTTGAAAAAGAGGTGGCAATTATTGCCCTTATTTAAGGAATGAAGGCAGCAAATGTTGTACATGCTGGTTACAGTGCATTTCTCTCTGAAATTCTGAGGAAAATGGGTCGTTCCAGACATTGTTCAGAAGAACTGCGTACCTTGATTAAAAAGTTGATTGGAGAGGGGAAAACATATAAAGAAGTGCAGAAAATGATAGGCTGCTCAGCTAAAATGATATCAAATGCTTTAAAATGGCAACCAAAACCCGAAAGACGTGGAAGAAAGCGAAAAACTACCATTCAAATGGATAGAAGAATAGACAAAATGGCAAGGACTCAGCCAACAATCAGCTCCAGGAAGATCAAAGAAGGTCTAAAGTTACCTGTGAGTACTGTTACAATTTGAAGACGCCTATGTGAAGCCAAGCTATCTGCAAGAAGCCCCCGCAAAATCCCACTGTTGAAAAAAAGACGTGCTGAAGAGGTTACAATTTGCCAAAGAGCACATTGACTGGCCTAAAGAGAAATGGCGCAACATTTTGTGGACTGATGAAAGTAAGATTGTTTTTTTTGGGTCTAGTGGCCGGAGACAGTTTGTCAGACGACCCCCAAACACTGAATTCAAGCCACAGTACACTGTGAAGACAGTGAAGCATGGTTGCGGAAGCATCATGATATGGGGATGTTTCTCATACTACGGTGTTGGGACTATTTATCGCATACCAAGGATCATGGATCAGTTTGAATACATCAGAATACTTGAAGAGGTCATGCTGCCTTATGCTGAAGAGGAAATGCCCTTGAAATGGGTGTTCCAACAAGACAACGACCCCAAACACACCAGTAAACGTGCAACATCTTGGTTCCAGACCAACAAGATTGATGTTATGGAGTGGCCAGCCCAATCCCCGGATCTTAATCCAATAGAAAACTTGTGGGGTAACATAAGAAAATGCAGTTTCTGAGGCAAAACCAAGAAATAGAGAAGAACTGTGGAATGTAGTCCAATCATCCTGGGCTGGAATACCTGTTCACAGGTGCCAGAAGTTGGTTGACTCCATGCAACACAGATGTACAGCAGTTCTCAGAAACAGTGCTTATACAACTAAATATTAATTAAGTGATTCAAAGGAAAACAAAATCTTCAAACATTTTTCAGTTTATATAGTGAATGTTTGAGTTTGTAAAGAATACAAACACTGCTATTTTTTTTGAACAGTCTAATATTCACTTTTCTTCAATTTTTTTAGAGGAACAACACAAATTTGATATATTTTTCTTCATGTTTTGATTTGGAATAGAATGTGTAGTGTTCCCAATGCATTTGTGTGTATGGAAATAAAAGCTATTAGAAGGATTTTGAGCTTTATTAACTTTTTTCAACACACTGCTATTATTTTGAACACAACTGTACATGATATAGAGTCTTGGATTAAAAGTACTATTTCAGTCTTTGCAGATGACTATGCATTGGAATAAAGTCCTTACAGGATGTCTCCAATTTACAAGCTGACCTCAATACACTTTATTTAGCAACTATCTGGCAAATGAGATTTAATATTGATAAATGCAAAGTTATGCACTTGGGGGCTAAAAATATGAACACATCTTACATACTAGGATCTGGGTGTTCTGGTAGGTCATAAGCTTAATAATAGCATGCAATGCCAAGCTGCAATTTCCAAAGGGAGCAAAATCCTTTCTTGTATTAAGAGAGGTATAGACTGCAAAGAGAGAGATATCATTTTACCCCTGTACAAATCATTAGTAAAACCTCATCTGAAATATGCAGTTCAGTTTTGGCCACCAATTCACAAAAAGGATATTGGAAGACTGGAGAACATGAAGAGAAGGGCAACCAAATTGATAAGAGGCATGGAGAAGCTCAGCTATGAAGAAAGATTAGAGGAACTGAATTTATTCTTTCTTGAGAAGAGGAGATTAAAGGATAAGTTCACTTTTGGGAACATGTTACACGTTCCACCCGTGTTCTTTTTTTTAAATAATATTTGTTGAATTTTATACATTTGGTACAAACATATCTTGACATACAACTCTGTAAACCATTTTTTCATAGGAGTGGTGAGTACATTAGTCAGTACAACTTCTGTAATGAAAACAAAAAGGCAGTATCCAAATAGGCATCAATGTCAAAACAAATCAGTACAACATAAGCCGAATTCCAAAAATTAAGCAATTCCCTAGGAACGGAAGTTTGGATATGAAGGCCTGAACAATAACATCTCTGTCAAAAAGACAACTGAGAAAGAGTGTTGCATGAGCTAAGAATCATAAGGAGGAGCATGGGCTTCATTGCGTGACTGGGGAATAGATAGCTGTGGGGTGGGGCTACAAGAAGAGTTGGACAATCGTAGTTTACCCAATGTATTGGTAAGTTGAGCTTAGTGATACCAAACTGAATATCGAAAAGGTTCCATATGAGTGGCTAGTTCCACAGAGGTCAAGGTAAGGCCTTGAGGTGAGAATGCAGAATGGCTGGAAAGTGTAGCGGAGAAACCAGGGCCTCCTCTAGAGAGTAGTTAGAATAAGGAGATTTCCTACTAATCCAATCAAGACTCTGACGAAGAAGGCAGGACAGTCTTTGGGAGACTAGGCTTTTGTAGGGCAATATGCGTTTTTTTACGCTGCCACAGAAAGGTCTGTAGAGCCACATGAATCTTCTGAACATCAGAATGTTTTAACAGAAGAGGGAGTGTTTGCAAAGGATAGGGCAATCTTGCAAAAGAAACCATTTTGTAAAGATGACATCTCCCAAAGAGTGAAAGGGAAAGAGTTGTCCAAATCTCCAGTTCCTGTACAATCTTGTTGATTAAAGGAGGGTAATTAGGTAATAAAGTATTAAAGAGACGATGGTTCTCTGCCTATGCGGATGCCCAAATATGTAATGGATTGAGTAGCTATACCAAAGGGAGAGGAAGGAATCCAACGCTTTGATGTAGTAGCATTTAAACGTAGTACTTTGCTCTTATCAAAATTGATTCTTAGGGCGGAGCATTTACGGAAGGTCGAAAACAGGTCCTGAAGTAGTAGGAAGACTTTGGGTGGATCTGAGGGGAACAGTAATATATCATCCACAAAGAGAGCTGAGCAGAGAGTAAGGTCGCCAATCGTGACACCACTAACACTCAGCGTGGAATTGAGCAGTCTGGACAAAGGTTCAAGGGTGATGTTAAAGAGAAGGGGGAGAGTGGGCAGCCCTGCCTGGTGCCTTTGGCCAAGGGAATGCTCAGGGAAATAAAGTCAGATGGGACTAATCTAGCTGAAGGTGAGGAGTACATGTGTTGTAAAAAGTCCAAAATGGAGCCTGAAAAGCCAAGCCTGCTCATAACCATACATACATAATACCTTGTATTTCACTCTAGGTTTTTTATTTACCCATATATATCTCATTATCATTCTTTTTGGAACTCTAAAACATGTTTGTGGCAAGTATATTGGTAACATTTGTAATTTCTACAGAATTTTTGGCACTATCACCATCTTCACGAAGTGTATTTGTCCTATCCAGGAAAGTGATCTTTTTGAGATTTTCCTCAGCTCGTCCTTATTCTCATTTAATAATGATATATAATTTGTCTGGTATATATTCCTAAGTGATTAAGTCAGCTTTACTCCTAAGTAATTAGGTTCTTTATCCCTCCAGGTAAATGGGAACTTTTCTTGTAGAGACTGTCTTTCTGTTTTCGGTACATTAATATCCAATATCTCTGATTTTGAAAGATTATTTTTAAAATTTGATAATTCTCCGTGGTGTTTTAGTATATTCATGAGATTTGGTAGTGTTACTCTAGGGTTTACTACATAAAACAGCATGTCATCAGCGTACGTTGCCACTTTATGTTCTACTTCTCCAATTTGAAACCCCTTTATATCTACACTCTGCCGTATCGTTGCTAACAAGGGCTCTAAGGATAATACAAATAAAAGTGGTGAGAGTGGATTTCCTTGTCTCGTTCCATTGTACATATCAAAAGGATCTGACAACGAGCCAATAACTTTCACCGCTGCAGAAGGGAAACTATATAAAGATTTTATCAACTTAATCATTTTTGGTCCTAGTCCTATCGCTTCTAGAGTGCTCATCATAAATCCCCAATCTACCCTGTCAAAAGCTTTTTCAGCATCTATTGACAGATATATGACTGGGCATTTCTCCTTCTTACTTTTTGTAGCAATAGCAATGACCTCAGACCATTATCTCTTCCTTCTCTTCCTGGTATAAACCCCACTTGATCTATATGAATCCATTCTGGCATTAAATCTTTCATCACGTTAGCAATAAATTTTGCATACAGTTTTGTGTATATATATTCAATAATGCTATTGGCCTACAGCTGGCACATTGTGATAAATCTTTACCTTCTTTGGGGATGATCGTTATATGTGCCAAAAGCGATTTGCATTCCCTCTCCTAACGCATTCATATACGCACACATTTTTGGGATTAATTGTTGTTTAAACTTCCTATAATATCTTACAGTATATCCGTCTGGCCCCAGACATTTCTCTGCTTGTGTACCCCTGAGAGCTTCAAGCAGCTCTTCTTGTGTTATTGGGCTACCTAACATTGCCAATCTTTCTTCTTCTAATTTAGGTAGTGCAGCTATCTCTAAATATTTCTGGATTTTTTTATTTCTATCCTTATCCAGTTCTCTTGGAGTCTTTGAAGTTACCGCATACAGGAAGCTAGAATATTTTTGGAGTATGCTAGCAATTAATTTAGTTGAATATACTATTTCTCCTGATTTATATCTGATTTTGTCTATATAATTTATTGATTTCTTTTTCCTTACCATCCTTGCCAAGTATTTTCCTGATTTATTTCTCCATTGATATCTTTCTTTTAGCACCAAGTTAAAGGCCCTGTTTGTCTCCTGTTCCATTAGGCTAGTTATTTCCTCTCTCTTTGATGTTATCTTCTATTGTATTACAGTTTTCATTCTTTTTTTATGTATTTGCTCTAGTTCATATAATTCCTCTATTACTGTTTTTATCTTTTCCTGTAGTTTTTTCTTTTTTTCTGCCCCTATGGAGATCAGGATACCTCTTATATGCGCCTTGTGGGCTTCCCAAACCGTAGCAATCAAAACTTCTTCCATTTCATTTAGTTTAAAGTACTGCTCTATTTCTTTTTGTATTCTTACTTCTGTCTCCTGATCTTGTATGAGTGTTTAATTTACTTTACATGCACACGTTTTAGTTTGTTCATTCCCTACTGTGACTTCTATATTGGACTTAATCAATGACTCCAATAATCTATGTTCAATCATTATATAATCCAATCTAGGATATGTCACATGTACTGAGGAATAGAGCGTATAATCCTTTACACCTAAGTGTTTTATTGTCCATGCATCTACCAATTGGTATTGATGTAATTTCCTATTAATTTGTCTTAAACGTTTACATACTTCCCTCTATATATGCAATGATGACTCCAACCTATGATCTATACAGAAGTTGAAATCCCCTGCCACAATCAGTTTACCTTTCTTAAAATCCATCAATTTCCTTAACGTATCCTCTAAATACATGGTTGGATTTTTATTTGGACTATAAATATTTGCGAGTGTACATTCCATTTCATATAATTTCCCCCTCAAAAACAAAAATCGTCCTTCTAGATCCACCATTCTATCTTCTATAGTGAATCTTACATTGTTTGCCATCCCATTAGCTACCCCTTTAGCTCATTTTATTGGTGAATCAGCATAATACTAAACCGGGTAATTTTTTATAGTAACCTAATTCTTGTATCATAAGATAAGTGTGTTTCTTGTAGGAACACTACATCCGTTGAACGTTGGTAAATTTCCCTTAAAATCCTATGTCTTTTTAGTGTTTAATTACATTGTAAGTTATAAAGTTAACTACCTTCCCATCCTCCATCCCTTTTTTATTCCTACTCCTTTTCTCCCAATCCAACTTAGCATAGATCTTAATATGATACATCTGACCCAACAGGGAACTACTAGACAGATATTAATGCTTCCACTTCCCCTCCCCTTCCTTCCTCCCCACTCCTCTCACACTCTCGCCCTCCTCTCCCCCCTCCCCTGAAAAAAAACTATGGTTCATCTGTAGCCTTCGGATCTGTTGTGAGATGCTTCCCCTCCTCAATCCCTCTAATTGGGGTAAGGTTCTGTCTATGTATGCTTCCCTCCACCCCATCCCTACCTTTTGGAGTGTGGGTCCGGAAGTGTATTGGCCTCCATTTATCCCGTTTATGCTATACCTTTCAAACATCAACCTCTATCTCTCTTTCTCCCTCCCCCTCCTCATGCCCCCCACTCTCCCAAGTCTCCAACCACCCCATATTTTACATGGGTAGAAGGGCTGAGGAGAAAGCGGGGCGTAAGAGAGAGAGAGGAAGCAAACTAGGAAAAAATAGAAAAGGGAGAGAGAGAGAGAGCAAAAAAGGCAAAAGAGGAGATCCAGAATCTAACTTTAAATTACATTCCCATTCAACTCCCTCTATTAAGTTATGCAGTCTCTCAAGAATGTTATCTTTTTCCGTTCTTTGAGTCTCTGTTGCCATCTCTCTTTTTGGAAAGTAATAGCCATCTCTCTTCTTCCAGTCCCCTCTTTTCCGTTATCTCATTAGTCCATCCTGGGATTTCTGGTATTTGCAAGTCTAATCTTCCACAAAAGTCCTGGAGCTCATCTGGGAACCTCAATCTAGCTGATCAACCTTCTTCCATCCCATTTAACATGCTGGGAAACCCAAGCTGTATCGAATATTTTTTTTCCGCATCTATTCCAGCAGTGGTCTCAGAACTTTCATTCATGCTAATGTTTCCAGTGCTATATCTGCATAAATCTGCAAGGTCACTCCTTCGTATTTCATTGAGGGAATTCCTTTCATTTTCTCCCAGATCTTTATTTTGTCTTTATAGTAATGGAATATCACTATCACTTGGAGTCTATATAATATTAAATTTAGTAACTTATTCATAACAATTCTTAAATCTTCTCCTTGGGATGTCTCAGATAACCCCCGGATCCTCAGATTATTCCTTCTATTTCTATTTACCTGATCTTCTATCTTTTATAACAGTTTCCTCTGTTCACTTTGCATTTCCTCCATTTGCCCCTTTAATTCAGATATTACTTGTGCATGTTTATCCAATTTTTCTTCCGTTTTCATCCACTCGGGCCAAAACCTGTCCTAAATCCTTAGGCAGTATTGCCACATCATTCTTTATTGAGAGTTCTAGCTTCGCAAACATATCTGCCATTTCAATCTTTGCAGGTATTTGTGAGCTTTCTATTTGTTCATCTCTGTTTCTTTTCTCCTCTACGCTTACTGTGTTTAATCCTTCTTTACCTGGATTCCGATCCGTAGTTTCTAATGACAGTCCAGATTGATCTCCGCTAATGTTTTCCATATCCTGTCTTCCGTTGGATTCCCATTGTCTCTCCGGGGATAAACCTCCTGGATTTTTCTCCTGCGGGAGCATATATTTTTTAATTGTGACTATACTAGATTTGGGTGTCTTTACCCCTCCTCCTTTCACCGTTCTGCTCTTCATAGTTCTTTTCTCTCTTTCCCCCCTTACCTCTCCACCTTCTTTAGTGACTTTGAATATGCGCTTAGTCCTCTTTCTAATTTTCAATAAGGGGTTAGGTATATGTATTGAAGAGATAAATGCTTATATAGGTACAGAAATACAAGAATACAGGTAAACAGGACTTATGCTTCTACCTTCAATATCGACCCCTCAGGGACCTGTATTGTTTTGTCTCCCTTTTTTCCTCCCAGGGGCTTAATACTCAGTTCGTTTCACATATCCACATTCCTTAATAACTCTTTCCAGTCTTCCGGCTCTCTCCCCTTAAATACTCTTATTTTTAATCTGCTGGGTACCCCCTGTGTCACTTTTCACTATAAACTCCTAAGTACTGCTTCCACCAGCCACTTTTTCCTTTTTTTTTCTTTCCTTCTTTCTTGATAAGCAACAGTATTCTTAAAGCTTATAATGTTACCTATAATGTAGTTTATAATGTGGGCACTCACCATTCTCCAGCATATGATTGTCCAACCTTTTTTTTTTTTTCTTCAGCCCACACAACTTCACAGTGTCCATGTGCAGTAATTCTTCAGTTTAGGGGTGACCAGGGATGTTGTTTATCAAATCCTCCTCTCTCCACTCCAGGACTCTGCTTGACTGTTTTCAAAGGTTGCTCTCATGGGACCTCTCGCTTCATCCCGTACGGGGGGGCCAGTTTCCTCCACAAAGATCAATCCTGCACTTGCACTCTGTCAAGTTCCGCGTCCTCAGCCCGCCGGTCCCAGCTCTGTCCCGCTCTCGTCTCTCCTATCGGCCAACTCGCAGCCCGCCTCCTCCACCAGCAAAACAGCCAGACAGAGCCGCTTCTAAACAGCTGCTGCCTCACACCAAGATCCGCCTCCTCTCTGTTCCACTTAGCAGTTCCTGCTCTCAAGCCAAACCAAGCTGAGCGCGGTCCCAGCAGATACAGGCTCATCCAGCACGGCTCCCCAATTCAGAAGGAGCTAGAAAAAAGGCGCCAGATGATTTTTCATTCTCTCCAGCATCTTCTGGCGGTTGCTAGAGCTCCTAACACATGCCAGCCGGCGCAATGTTCAGGCTCCTCCTCCAAAACAAAGTTGGCTAGTATTTCTCAATGAACTACCATGGTGCTGTGAGTGCTGTGGTAGTTCTCTTTCTTTCTCCCTCTCTTTCTTTATCTTTATCCCTCTCTTTCTTTCTCTCTTTCTTTCTACAGCTCTGTCATTTTCTTCCTTTCTTTCTCCCTCCCTCTCTCTCCTTCTTCAGGTTTTTCTTTCCTTCTTTCTCTTTCTTTCTTCCTCCCTCCCTCTCTCTCCTTCTTCAGCTTTTTCTTTCTTTCTTTCTTTCTTTCTCTTTCTTTCTCTCTTTCTCTCTTTCTTTCTTTCTCTCTTTCTTTCTTTCACTCCTTCTCTTTTCTTTCTCTTTCTCTTTCTTTCTCCCTCCCCCTCTCTCTCTTTCTCTCCCTCCCTCTCTTTCTTTCTCTTTTTTCTCTCTCTTTTTCTCTCTCTCTCTTATTTCCCTCTCTTTTTTTCTCTCTCTCATTTGGGGGGGGGTGCCCAATCTTTGTGTTGCCTAGAGCAGCACAAAAGCAAAATACACCACTGCCTGCATGGCACTAGCTGCTGATCGCTGGTGCAGTGCTTTACTGGCTCCAACAAAAAATAATAATTGCACATTCTTTTCATTTTTTTTACCTGCAAATGTTGAGATGATCGACATGTATAAATACACAAGTGGTCCATATAGTGAACATGGTGTAGAGTTATTTACTCTAAGGTCATCACAGAGGACAAGGGGGCACTCTTTACGTCTGGAGGAAAAAAGATTTAAATCTCCAAATACAGAAAGGCTTCTTCACGGAAAGAACTGTGAACATGAGGTATAGACTCCCTCAAGAGCTGGTTCTGGCCAGCTCAGTAGATTGGTATATAAAAAAGGCCTGGATTCTTTCCTAAATGCACAAAATATAACTGGATACTAAAATGTATAGGTAAAGTTGATCCAGGGAATATATGATTGCCTCTTTGGGGATCTGGAAATAATTTTTCTCCACTGGAGCTTATCATGATTTATTAGAGTTTGTTAGTGGATCATGATTTATTAGAGTTTTATTATGCTTTCCTCTGGAATAAACTGTGGGTATAGCATTGTGTATATGGAGGTTTTCTATTTTAGGTGGGTTGAACTGGATGGAGTTGTGTCTTTATTCAACCAGACTAACTATGCAATTATGCAGGCAGGAAGTGAATGCCTGTCTCAGCACGGCTCAGCCAAAAGAGTTTTCTATGATATATCAAAGCACACATGCCATAAACAAACTGAAATATGAAATGTTTAATATTGTCCATTTTATCTATGGTGATTCATGTCAGCTCCCATCAGGAAGCAGCTAAAAAAAGTACTTTATGTAGATATATTAGCTTTCAGGGCCAGGAGCTTAGCTCTGATAGTTTTCAGGACAACAAGAAATCACCTACCGAAGGAATCCTCTCACACTACCCCTCCCTGTAGTCAAAACCCTCATACTAACCTTCCCTATTATAAAGGAAAAAGCATGAAACATTAGAAGAATAAATAATCCAAAGACATGCTGGTAGGTTAATTGGCTCGTGTTTAAATTGCCCTTAGTATGTGTATGTATGAATGTGAGTTAGGGACCTTGGACTGTGAGCTCCTTGAGGGCAGGGACTGATGTGAATGTATAATATATGTAAAGCAGTGTGTAAATTGACAGTGCTGTATACAGTAAGTACCTGTAACAAATAAATATAAAAGTTTCCTTGCATCCCAGTTTCCCCCTGCCTTCTAGGCAGAGCTGATGTCACTGAACCATCCTTGGGGATTTTGAGAATGCTTAAAAGCCCAAATCCCAGAAGTCACTCCGGTGAATGTGCGGGAACAACTTCTTCTAAAATTTGGCCTCCTAGTCTTTCCCGGGTTTATGCAAAAAAACCCAGTGATGCTACTCTTGCCTTGATGAGCTCACAGGAAGCTGGGGTATTTCCACTTTTTTTTGTCTGCTAATGTTTTATACTTTTATTCTTTCACTTTCTTAATGGAAGATAAAAAAAAAGAAGTGGACCTTGCATTTTAATGCAAAGCCTACTTTAAACAAGATGGAAAATATGGTATCGAGAACCCCCAAATTTTTTAAAAATGCCAAAGCCCCATTCCCTTTAATACATAGGGCAGGTCCAAGCACCTAGCAAACTTTTGCAAGTTATCTAAAGAAGAAATAAGAGATAATTAGGAGCCCCTGCTGGGGTTCCTGAAATTTAATATAAGTAAATCAAATTGCAGACACAAAAATTAGTAGCACACTTATCGCTTCCCATTTGAAAACACAAAATGTTGTCCAAATGTGTAACCTAGGCCTGCCTTTCCCCTGTTCACACTCTAAATACTGTACAGCTTTAGTAAAGTGGTACTGCAGTTTAGGATTATATTTCCTCATTGTGTATATAAAAGTAAAATCCCTATAGATATAATTCCACTTGAAACCTTAGTTTAAATACTTGCCTTTCTTGCACAGGGATCCTTTACCTCAAAAGAGATGACACGCACCATATAATAATAGTTGTACCTTATTCCTCTATCTAGTATTCCTAAAACCAGTTTTCACTGATTGCAACATAAATAGATGGTTAGGCAAGAAATCAAATAAGCAACATTAAAATACAGATATGTTGTAACCAGAATTACGAGATAAGTGAACTACTCCCTATCACAAAGGACATAACACAGCCCTCATCTATATACATACAACACAATTATTAACTACTTGAAGGCCAAGCATTTTCTGGGATGTTTTGTTTACAAGTTTGAATTGGAATTTTTTGCCAGAAAATTTCTTAGAACCCCCAAACATTATATTTTTTTTTAGCAAAGATCCTAGAGAATGACATGGTAATCAATGCAATTTTTTATGTTACATGGTATTTGTGCAGTGGTTTTTCAAACACACTTTTTTTGGAAAAAATAAATTTTAGTGAATTAAAAAACAAAACACAAGATGTACCCCATTTTTTTGTAAAATAAGAAAGATGATGTCACGGCGAGTAAATAGATACCTAACACGTCACACTTTAAAATTGCACACAGTTGTGGAATGGCGACAAACTACAATACTTAAAAATCTCCATAGGCGACGATTTAAACAATTTTTAAAAGTTACCTGTTTAGAGTTACAAAGGAGGTCTAGTGCTAGAATTATTGCTCTTGCTTTCACGTTCATGGAGATACCTCACATGTGTGCTGTGAGCAGGGGCGAACTGACCATTTGGAAACTCAGGCACTGCCCGAGGGCCCGTTGTCAGTAGGGTGCCCCATGAGATGCCCCTGGTACCTTTTTCATAGGCTTTTTTGAGTTTGGGCAAGGACACAGGGGCACCATGATCCCCTATTGCCCAGGGGCCCCATGAGTTGTCAGTCCACCCCTGGCTGTGAACAGTGTTTACATATGCATGCGCGATTTACGTATGCATTCGTTTTTGCGTTTGAGCATGGTGGGATGAGGGTGCTTTAAATTTTTTACACTCTAATTTTTTTTTTATCACTGTTGTTTCTATTATAAGGAATGTAAACATCCTTCTTTACCTTTAAAAGCAAAAGATAAAAAAAAAGGTTTTCTGAACTTTTGCTTTAACCACTTGCCTACCTGGCACTTATTCCCCCTTCCTTACCAGGCTAATTTTCAGCTTTCAGTGCTGTCGCACTTTGAATGACAATTACGCGGTCATGCAACAGTATACCCATATCTTTTGGCGGTATTTACTTGCTGCTGGGTGTTTTAATTTTTGCGCTATAAACAAAAAAATAGCAAACAAACTGAAAAAAAAAAGATTCTTTGTTTCTATTATAAAATTTTGCAAACAGGTAATTTTTCTCCTTCACTGATGTGCATTGATGAGGCAGCACTGATGGGCACTGATAGGCAGCACTGATGAGCACTGATAGGCAGCACTGAAGGGCACTGATAGGCGGCACTGATAGGCAGCACTAATGAGGTGGCACAGATAGGCGGCACTGATAGGCAACACTAATGAGGTGGCACGGATAGGCGGCACTGATAGCCGGCACTGGTGATGGGTACTGATAGTCAGCACTGATAGGCGGCACTGACTGGCGGCACTGCTGGGCAATGACTGGCGGCACTGCGGGGCATTGACTGGTGCAACTGCTGGGCACTGACTGGTGCAACTTCTGGGCACTGACTGGTGGCACTGCTGGGCTACACTGATGGGCACTTGTGGGTGGCACTGGTGGGCACAGGCGGGTGGCACTGCTGGGCATAGTTGGGTGGCACAGGTGGGTGGCACTGCTGGGCACAGGTGGGCGGCACTGCTGGGCACAGGTGGGCATCACTGGTGGGTGGCACTGCTGGGCATTGATCATCAGGGCACTGTTTATCAGTGCCCTGATGATCGGTGCCGATCCCTGCTCTGACAGCGTGAGGAAAGTGTAGCAGAGAACCGGCAATTGCATTTCCCTGTGATCATCGCGTCATTGGACACGGCTGATCACGTGGTAAAAGGCCACTGTGATTGGCCTTTAACCACATCACATGATCAGCTGTGTCTATAGGACACAGCGATCACGGAGATCGCCGGGTGCATGCCCCCAGGCGAGTGCAGGAGAGTGTGTTCTGGGAGGATGTCATATGACATCCACCCAGAACTGGCCGGCCGCAGTGCAGCCATCATTCGGCTATCTGCGGTCGGCAACTAGTTAAACAAAAAAAAAGTGTTTATTTCCATCGCTCCAGTCCTCCATCATGATAAAGGCGATCAAAGACCATAGAGTCTTTCATCGGCAGCATCTTGAGGAGGCCGCACCATGGAATTGTTTCTCGGGCCGGTGTTAACAGTAAGCCCGAGAAACACTGGCGAGAGGTGGGGGGGGGGGGGGCGTCCCCTTCCACTGCTATGAAAATCGATTTAGTGGCTCGAGAGCCACTAGGACTGCTTTCAAGTGAAAGTCATCCACTCAACAAAACGGTACCGGGGTTATGGCTGATTTCTTCAGCCATAACCCCGGTAAACCACTTAAAAACTGCACCGTTTATAAACAGTACGTACAGATACATATATACTCAGGTCCATAAATATTGGGAGATCGACACAATTCTAACATTTTTGGCTCTATACACCACCACAATGGATTTGAAATGAAACGAACAAGATGTGCTTTAACTGCAGACTGTCAGCTTTAATTTGAGGGTATTTACATCCAAATCAGGTGAACGGTGTAGGAATTACAACAGTTTGCATATGTGCCTCCCACTTGTTAAGGGACATTTGAAGCCCATGTCCAGGATCCGCCTGTGTGTGGTGGCTCTTGATGCACTGACTCCAGCCTCAGTCCACTCTTTGTGAAAGTCCCAACACTTTTGAATGGCCTTTTCCTGACAATCCTCTCTAGACTGCGGTCATCCCTGCTGCTTGTGCACCTTTTTCTTCCACACTTTTCCCTTCCACATAACTTTCTATTAATGTGCTTTGATACAGCACTTTGGGAACATCCAACTTCTTTTGCAATTACCTTTTGAGGCTTTCCCTCCTTATGGAGGGTGTCAATGATGGTTTTCTGCACAACTGTCAGGTCAGCAGTCTTTCCCATGATTGTGATTCCTACTGAACCAGACTGAGAGACCATTTAAAGGCTCAGGAACCCTTTGCAGCTGTTATGGCTTAATTAGCTGATTAGAGTGGGACACTTTGAACCTAGAATATTGCACCTTTTCACAATATTCTCATTTTCTGAGATTGTGGATTTGGGGTTTTCATGAGCTGTAAGCCATAATCATCACAATTATGACAAATCACGGCTTGAACTATCTTTCTTTGCATGTAATGAGTCTATCTCATATATTAGTTTCACCTTTTAAGTTGCATTACTGAAATAAATGAACTTTTGCATGATATTCAAATTTTTTGAGTTTCACCTGTAGTTAACAGGTCAGGAGAAACACCCAAAATCCAGGGGAGTAAGTAATGCACAGAGTGCAGAGGTGATGAGTAAGTAACGCAGTGTGTAGGGGTGACAAATAAAAAGTTTACCATACACTGATCAAAATTCAGCTGGTACAGTGTGCGACAGTCCCCAGGACATATAAAATGTTCTGTGACTTCATTTTGTGTTGCACTTGCCACATACAGTCGTTAGCTGTGTCATTAAAGCCTGATGTAACGTCCATGACTCATTTCTTAAAAGTTAGATTTTTAAAGTTTATGTTCTTGTTGATGCTAGGTGTATCGAACAATGTTTTAAATTCT